>NC_135630.1:51700665-52365943 GCF_053574225.1 Canis aureus
AGCTCTGAAGAATGAAGTCATTGGAAAGATTTCCTGCTTCTTTTAAGGTTCATCTGGGGAGTGCACAGCCTCTGAACCTGCCCTTTGGTTACCATTAGTGACGTAGAGGTCTCCTACGTGCATAAAAGGATAGAGACCGGCCCTGGGGGGGGGGTGGAGGTCACACCCCGCCCCCGGATTTTTTGGAAAATCCAAGAGACAAGGAGGGTCAGGGTGATGATGAGTAAGAGTGGCTACTCCCCCGGCCCAATCCCTCCTCAACCCAAGATGTTAGGCCACTCTTTCACCTTAGGAAGGGAAACCAGGAGGTGCCTTGATTCACAGGGGAGTGAGATGCAGGGACACCTGCATAGTCACCTCTCTGTAGTAGGTAAGGGGCAACTGACTCCTACCAGGATTGTGAAATGAGAAACAAACCATTCTCTGTGAGGACTCCTGGACTGGGTACCGCAAAATTGGATAATTTCCCCATGTAAAACTTTTCTGGTGTTTTCCATGCGTTAAAAATAGCGGGTTCATCAAGGCAAGGTAAAATAAGAATATGATCTTCATGGCAAAGCGAGGTCTCTTTTTCAGTTCCCTAAAACTCTTCCTTGGGATGCCTTTTAACCCTCTGGAAACAATTTGGATTACAAAATTTAGAAAAGGACTGATCTCCTGTGACACTGCATGGCTCGATGAGATTTACCAGTTAGATCTCTTCTGCAGGAAACAGGGCAGACAGAAGTACCTTATGTCCATCCAGGCTTTGGGGTCTCTAAATCAGGACCCAGACCTAGAGGCCTCTTACAGAATGTTTCCCCAAACGTGTCTAGCTGGTAAACTCCCTCCTGACAAACTGGATGATAATGAGGCCTCTTCTGAGTAAACCCAGGGCCCTGGAAGAAACACAGGCGTGCCTAGCAAGGGGGATGCTGATTTTCTCAACCTGTCTTTGTTCTTTGTAATGGACAAGGTGAGGGGTGAGGGCTTCTCCCTCATTCATTTCCCATGTTAATGGCTATAATTGGAGCCCAACTATGGTTAGTCTATATCAGAATGGGGACTTCAAGGAATATTCCCTAGCAGCTGTTGAAACTCCCTTAATTTCTGGAAAGTTCCCTGTCTTCTCCGAAGACTGCCTAATTCCACTTGGTGGAAAAACATGGTCTTTGCAGTGGATGAGTGTTAGAACCAGGAACGTTTTTCTCTGTTTGGCTGCATTTTGCCTCTTCTATCCCCCCCTCTGCTCCTCCTGCTTCTACGCCACCGCCACCTCGGGTGCAGTCTCCATACACCAGTCACTTCAGATTTCCCCACCAGTGTGTCAGGTAAAAATTGACAATGGGGAACAAACTGATTGACTTCTAAAAGTGGACCCAGGTGGAACATAATTCGATATTTAAACTAAGTTAAGTTTGGTGGTTTAATGTCTTTAAAGTTATCAGCGTTAAATATGAAACTTTAATTCTATCGAGGTTTGCTAAAGATCAAATAAGCTCGGGTGATCTCCACTGTAATTTGTTAGCAAAAAGATGTTTTAAAATGATGATTGTCTCGAAGTTTTCATGAGTAATTGTTAAGATAGCTTTCAAAGTCTTCATTAAACTGAAACTTTAAAGTCTTGCTTGGATGGTAAGTAGGATTCAATTCATTGGACATCTAGGTCTTTTCCAAATAGGTTAAAGTGCTACAGCATTGATTACTGGATTTAGGTTTGTGCTTTTTGAGTTATTGCAGAGAAACTAAGGATATGTAAATCTGTTGGTTAACATGTTCTGTACTTAACTGACTCATAAATTTGCCATCTGAAGAATTCTGGTGTGACAATTCACAACTGATTACTACTTAGTCTTCCTGGGAGACTAAGGTTTCTAAGAGTTGAAGTTCTGCTAAATGTAATTAAGACTGATAAAATAAGGGAAGCAACATATATGCAAGAAAAATCCAAGGAATGAAAATACATTTTTGTTGAAGGCAAAAAATAATAATTTTGCCCTAAACAAGACTGGTTGTTTGGAGAGATAGCTTGGATCAGCAGCAGCTTAATGTAAAGGAAAGCTGTGAAGCAGGAGAGCCAGGTTCTTGTCTCATGGAGTCAAAGAATGAATCTTGTGGACGAAATAGAGTGAATAAAACGACGGCGTTTTATTAAGTGAGAATACAGAAAAGTCTCTCAGGAGCGTGAGGGTCCTAATAGGGTTGCCAATGTGGGCCTCCACCAACAGTCTTATTTAGAACTGACCAGGGAGCTTGTGGCCTTATCATTCTTGTGATGTCTTAATGTTATCGCCAGGCCCTACTCAAATCTTTAATGGCTTACTTCTTTTTAGGGTCTGGTTATTCTTTGTTGGTCACAGATGGCTGTCATCAAAAGGACACCTTCCCCGCCTACACCTAGGGCAGTGGGGTGTGGTCTGGTTTGTTCTCTTATCTCTGGTTTCCTTACACCTCAGTATTTTGGGGATTTCTGTGAGCCTGATCCCATAGCCCCATATCTATTTCTCTCCTAGCCTCATTTGTCCCTTACTCAGCTGCAGAAGGTTTGTGGTAGGAAAATCTTTGGAAAGGAATTTTACATGTGGTCAGAATGGACTAAGTTTAAATTAAGGGATTTTCAAAGTACATGGATATAAGATTGGAATTATGCTTTTCTTTCTATTCAAAAGACAAGTTGTTTTGGATTGTTGGTCTGCTCTTGATAAGAAAATGTAAACAAAGGCACTTTCTCTGTTGTCTGCCCAGAGAACTAGGTTTTATGTTTTGTCTTTATCAGGTCTCTGATCACGTAGTTAAAACTTCTCAGTGTTAAAGGAGCTAAATTTTGCCAACAACTACGTAAGCCTATCTTTTTGCCTTTGGAATCTCTTATTGTCACTTTGGTTAAATAGGTTAAGTTTTGTAAAGATCTGTAATTCTATCTAGGCAAGTGCTTTAAAACTTTCTAAGGTTTTAACAAACTTCTCAAGATTTAAATTGTAAATGACTCATTAGGTCTTTTTATTTGATATGTTAAGTTACTCTGGAGGCACTGTTAAATGATAACTTACATTTTTGTAAATGCTGTAACTATTCTAGATGATATGCAATTCCTGAAGTTTCTTTTTTTTTTGTTTTGTTTTTTTTTTATTTTTTTTATTTTTTATTTATTTATTTATTTTTTTTTTGAAGTTTCAATATGTTTTAATACAATGTCATCACTTGATATTTTGATCATTGAAGTGTTATGTGCCACAGAAATAACCTGATTTCCTTGTCAGCTATATTGTAAATTGTCATCTCATCTGGTCATTAACAGAAATGTCCATTTCTGAGTTTTTTGTCACTTATAATTGTTCTTATTGTCTTGCAAAATGAGTTTCATCTTCAAGGAGGTTCATAAAAAGGACTTTAGGACAAATACACATTTTTGAGATCTTTAAGATCAAAACTGAAATGGGTAAGAACTTCCTAAACTCAAGTTGCAGTCAAATTAAACCAGCATAGCACTGTGGGATTAATTGAACTAAAAAGACTCATTTTATAGTTTTGTGACTCTCGTTTGAAACTCTGCTGGTTCTCTAATGTTTGCTCTCTCAGATTCAGGAAACTTTCTCTTAAGGTATCCGTGACTTACAGAGATATGATAAAGTATTCATTTGTGAACAAATTGAGCATTTAACTTTTCTCTCTACCTGACCCTCTGAAATTCAAAGGGTCTTAGTAAGTGTTCTTCCTTCCATGGCAATCATAGTCATTTGCATAAGCTCAATAAGAATCTATTTTCCTGGGCACTTGAGTGGCTCAGTTGGTTAAGCATCTGCCTTCACCTCTGGTCATGATCCCAGGACCCTGGGATCCAGTCCCATGTCGGGCTCCTTGCTCAGCCCTCTCCTTCTGCCTGCAGTTCCCTCTGCTTGTGCTCCCTCCCTCTCTTTAGAGAGAAGGCTTCTCTCGCTAAAAAATAAATAAAATCTAAAAGAAAGAATCTGTTCTCCTTGAAACAAGACACCATTGGAAACATTGGTTATTTTACCAAGACTTTGACTATAATGTCATATGTGAGAGACATGCATAGACTCAGATATGAGCAGAGTTAACGAAGGTTAACTTTATGAAACTTGGAGCCATAAAGCCCCTTGGAAATGGTGGTCTGATACCTTGCTTACAGAGTTCCCAGCAGCCTTACTAGATGAGTAAAGAATGTCACTTCCTGGCAAGTGCAGGAACCTCAAGGTATATTACGGACTTCATCAAGAGAAATCTGCCCACATCTACAGGTATTACAGGCTCATCTGATGGCAAGTACTTGGCTTGGTGTGGAGAGGCTACTAAAAGTTCAACCTAGAGATTCTTTATAAAAAGTTCCAGCAAAGCAGATTTTAAAAGGTCTATATGATAATCATTATTCTTGCTGAGCTTATGTAAATAATTAGGCCACGTTTGTCAAAATTGGATTGTTTTTGCAAACAAATTAGTCTTGAGTTGGCTATTTGGATTTAAAATACAGGTGATTTGAGGGCAGCCTGGGTGGCTCAGTGGTTTGGCACTGCCTTCAGTCCAGGGCCTGATCCTGGAGACCCGGGATCGAGTCCCATGTCAGGCCCCCTTCAAGGAGCCTGCTTTTTCCTCTGCCTGTGTCTCTGTGTCTCTCTCTGTGTCTCTCATGAATAAATAAATATTTATTTATTTATTTGTTCAATCTTAAAAAAATAAAATGAAATACACATGATTTGGGACGCCTGGGTGGCTCAGCAGTTGAGCGTCTGCCTTTGGCTCAGGGCGTGACCCTGGATTCCCTCATCAGGCTCCTTGAATGGAGCCTGCTTCTCCCTCTACCTATGTCTCTGCCTCTCTGTGTCTCATGAATAAATAAATAAAATCTTAAAAAAAATAAAATATGGGTGATTTTAGGAAGAAAAATTGTCTCAATAACACACGTTTGCAGATGTTTAATTCTAGTTCTGATTGTCTTTAAATGTTGTTTGCCTAAGCTAGACCTGAGATCAACTTCAGAGAAATTGCCACAATAGCTCATGTGTAAACAAACAACTAGAAAATGGGATTAATTCCTCAACTAGTACCTTGACCAATTCTGCGTGGCTGGATGACAAAATCATTCCTTTAAAGCCACAGCATACCCCACTGTATGGGGTTGATATGGACTTATGGAGAATGGATGGCCACACTTCTTTATAATTGAATGGGATGATGCACTTAGGAATGCCTTTATCTCTTGAGACAAGTTTTCTCCCACTTGTGAGTGATTCCTTATAATTAGGATATTGTTAAGGCTGGACCTCAAACAAAGAAGGCTTCTTTAAGATTTTATTTATTTATTCATGAGAGAAAGAGAGAAAGAGAGAGAGAGAGAGAGAGAGGCAGAGACACAGGCAAAGGGAGAAGCAGGCTCCATGCTAGGAGCCCTATGTGGGACTTGATCCCGGAACCCCGGGGTCACCCTTTGAGCCAAAGGCAGATGCTCAACTACTGAACCATCCAAGCATCCCACAAAGAGGGCTTCTTGATGGTTTTATCTCTTAGTCATATTGATACGGGAGAGCTTGGTTCTTGTCTCACAGAGTCGAAGAATGAATCTCCCGGACACAGGAGAGTAAGTAAAGGGATAGAAGTTTATTAAGTAAATATACAGAGAAAGCTCTCAGGAGTGAGAGGGGTCCTGACAGGGTTGCTACTGAGGGCTTGTAGTGTTGGTCTTTTATTGAGAACCTAATCAGGGAACCCAAATCCTTTTAACATTATCTATTGATACCACCATTGAGTAAGGACTATTGATAACATCTTTAATGGCTCACTTCTTTGGGGTCTGATTATTCTTTGTTGGTCACAGATTACTGTCATAAAAAAGACGCCCTCCCTGCCCACACCTAGGGCAGGGTGGTCTGGCTTGTTCCTTTATCTCTAGTTTCCTTATACCTCAGCATTTTGGGGATTTCTGTGAGTCTGATTCTGTGGTCCCCTATTCTAGCCCTGACTAATCCAGTTTGTCCCAAATTCAATATTTATTCTAGAAGCCACCTCCACTGAGGTAAAATTGCAAACAAAGGCTTTAGCCAAGCATACAACAGACCTCCTGGTAAAAAAGGGCCTCACTATGGGACATCCAAGACTTATGATAGGACTGCAACATAAAATAAGCTAAACGGTATGGTTGCTGAGCAGGACTCTAAATGAGACTTCCCAGGCACTAGATACATTCAACCAAGAATTAAGTGAAGTCAGAGAAGGACATCTCACGAACTGTACCACTATTGACTATTATTGCTATTCCATTTAGGGTGTGAGGAGTTTCCTCACACGTGCTGCTTTAACGTTACAGTTAACTCCCACAAGGTGTCCCAATTAATAGGGGACATTTTTGAGCAAATAGGATCCGGATATCCACTGATCTATTTGACAGAATTGGTCATTGGGGATCTTATCTAAGGGATATGTTCATAATTTTCGGCCTAATACTTGTTTTATATTTATCCTTTTGCATGTGCTGATGCATGCACCATTTGCTGTTCATCATGACCCCCGGAAGGATATCGTGCGGCCTTGGACTGACCTCTGGATAGATTCTAACTGCCACAAAGCCCACTGACCCATTTTAGCAGGAAGCTGCCAGACAGATTATCATACCATTCCCTAAGGGCAGTTAGGGTTACTATTCCACGGGGAGGAATGAGTAAGGGACAGGCACAGGTAGGAAGGAGAAAGGGCTATGTGATCAGGCTCACAGAAATCCCCCAAATGCAGAAGTGTAAGGAAGCCAGAGATAAGGAAACACTCTAGATGGGCCCTAGGTGTCCAAGGGGGAAATTTTATTTATGACAGTCTCCTCTGGTCAACAGAAAATAACCAAACCCTAAAAACAAGTAAGGTATTAAAGATGTTATCACTAGTCCTTGATCAATGGTGCTGCCAATAGAGAAGTCAAAAAGATTTAAGTTTCTTCCAAAAGACCAACCCCAAAAGCCCTCAGTGGTAACCCCGTTGGGACCCTTCTCACTCCTGAGGGCTTTTTCTGTATCCCTGCTTCATAAATTTCTCTCACTTTAAACTCACTCTTCTTTGTCCTCAAGATTCATCCTTTGACTCTGTGAGATAAGAACCTAGCTCTCTCACTTCAATGAAATTACTAAAATATTACAAAACTCATTTAAAAATGTCCAGTTGCTAATGCTGATACATGAAAATTTACACACACACAGATACACACACAAACCTAATAGTGTTTATGTCCCTTTTCAATTTCAGGGGAGTCTATGGTCATGAAGTAGGAAAACGTCCTTGGATTACAGGAGATGAGACTATTTTAGGCCTAATGAATGACATTGTAGGTAAGTACAAAATGGATTTTTCCCAAAAGAATCATGAAGGCATTATCATTTAGATATAAAAGTAGATTATAAAGTCTAAAGTCTTATTGAAGAACATCCTGGTTTTCTATTTTAACCCATAACAGTGAAGAGTGAGCATACCGTTCGTTAATTGAGACTTGAAGGCTATAGAGAGCATAATTGGGTATTTGGTACAAAAATAAAATAAATAATATTTAATAAAATAATAAAATAAATAAATAAAATATATAATATTTAATTATGTTTCCATGTATGTTTTAAGACTAATATTTACTCCCCATTAAAAAGCACATGCATTGAATTTATTTATAATTAAGCTAATTTCATAAAAATCTACCTAAATGAATGAATGAATGAATGAATTTTCTAACACTTCATTATATGATAAAATAAACATTAACCTTTACATGCTAAAAGCCTAAAACACCAATCAGGTTTTGGCTCATTTCAATTTAATCCACTGTGACTAATTTAAAATTAAGCCAAGAATTGTTGGAAATAATATGGTTGTTTTATAATGTGTTTCCTAAAGTGAGTTATGTACTCTGGGTAGTACTCAAGATAGTTGTAGATGGCAAATGTGTTAACATTTTGAAAAAAATATTTAATCGGGTTGAATGTTGAGCATTCCTTGAAATCTTTAATGATATTTAGGGAATTGAAAAATAAAAATAATGATATTTAAGCAACTGGAGTGGTGTTACTTGGAAATATTTAGAGGACTTAGGGAGATCCCAAGTTTAATAATGCCTTTTCAAATCTCATCCCTTTATAGGCAAGTCTAAAAATATCTTTATTGCTTCGTCCCAATTGCGTCTTTGTCAGTGATCAGAAGACAAAAATCAGTATGAGCTGGGAGAAAGTGGAATTACAGTGAGGACAGTAGGACTTACATCCAGAAAGAATTATACCAATTAACAAACTTAAAAACCTGAGGACTACCTTGTTTATTCAGAAATGATTATTGAACCTCTGCTGTGTATCTGTCAAGACTTGTGGTGAGGAAGTAAAATATTGAGTAAAAATCTTCACCATCTGTATCCCATGGGATATCCTTAAGGGACTCCCATTACAGGAGGATACCAAAAAAAAATTATATTAATATAGACACATAACCATATAACACAAAGAAATACAAAACCAACCAACCAACCTTTGGGATTAGTGCTTCAAAGGAGAAGTGATTTCAAGTTAATGATGGAGGCCAGAACACAAGCATTTAAGTATTCTTTTTTTCTGAATTCTCACTAAACAACACTTAGTGGAATTTAAAAAATAAAAATTAAAAAAAAAAAAAACGTGAATCTCAAAGAAGAAATAGAATAGTGAAAGAGATGATAGCAATATTTTGGGAATTGACTAGCAAGTGGACAAGTGGTAACTGCCTTTGTTAAAAATAATAATAATAAAATCTTTTTAAAAAGCACAAACCAAATCTTAATCTCCCAATGGCAAAAAATGGAAAGCCACCTGCTTTACACCATGTATCCTTCAAAAATTTGGGAATTACAATAAGCGTCTCTACAAGTGGGAGTAAAATAGGAATAAAAAGAGATGTGTTGAAAGTCTGTTTAAAATTCAGTTAGGGGGCACCTGGGTGGCTCAGTTGGTTGAGCACCCACCTTTTGCTCAGGTCAGAATCTTGAAGTCTCAGGACTGAGCCCTGCTTTGGGCTCCCTTCTCAGAGGGGAGTTTGCTTCTCCCTTTCCCTCTACTCCTCCCCTCATTCATGCTGTCTCTCTCTTACTCTCTCTTGCTCAAATGAAGAAATAAAATATTTTAAAAATATAATAAATGAATAAAATAAAAATTAGTTAGAATGCCAGGTCCCTTTGCCCATTCCATGCTGCCAGGTGAATCCTTCTCCCCAGACAACCTGGTGAGTCTCTGGAGAAGGGAGAAGAAGGCTCTCAAGGGAGGATATGAAAACTATATTAGTCTGCTTAGGCTGTCATAACAGAATACCACAGTCTGGGTGACTTCAACAATGGATGTTTTCTCACAGTTCTGGATGGAGGCCAGAAGTCCAAGATCCAAGGGTTGTTTTCTGGATGGACTCTCTTCCTGGGTTGAGTGTCCACCTGGCCTTTTCTCTGTGCATACTCAGAGTCAAAGAGAACTCTGATGACTCTCTTCTTAGAAGGACATTAGTCCTATTAGATAAAGACCTCACCTTATGATTTCATTTAACCTTTATTACCTTCTATAGACTCTCTCTCCAAATATAGTCACATTGGGAGTTAGGACAACCAGGACACACTTTAGTCTATAATATATTTCTTAGGGAGAACAAAAGAATTAAATAAGTGTTTATCTACTCTGTTCTAACTTATGCAGGAAACTATAAAAGTCTTCTCTCTGATATTTGGATAACCTAAAGTATGAGTTTTCCCAGTACAATGGCTCAGCAGGGTCACTTTGCAACAAGCCTCATGACGTGCACAGTGAAAAACACTCATGTGTGATACAACCCAAATTACTAGACTTTTAAGGAAAATCTATTTTTAGTTTATGAACTGTATGGATGTGTTACCTATTCAGAAAGAATAGAAAGGAAAAGAAGAATAGAAAGAAGAAAATAGAAGGATTGGAAGCAAAAGCAAGTTCCATTTCTTGCTAGCTAATACTGAGTAATCATTATACCATATAAGTTTGTTTTATGAGGTTATATTACAGGATCAGAATATTGACTTCTCATTTAAAATAACAGATTTAAGTACATACTGAAAGTGATCCCTTCTGTTTCAAACACAGAAGATAATAGGAAAAACATTAGATTAACAAACATATAGGAACACTAAAGATAACAAAATAATAATAATAAAATAATACAAAAATCTCTACAGACCAGAAATAGCACCATTGCTAAAGAGAGGAGCAAGCACTTGGCAGCCTGGAAGCACATTTTTTGCAGGGCAGCACGTGAAGCCAGGCTGAATGTGCAGGTCTGAATCCAGACCCTCCCAAGGAGCTCCAGGGTGAATCTGCACAACTCTGAATGCCTGAGGCTGGGACCCAGGCCCAGAATATTGGACAACCAGGGCCGATAAAGACAAAAACCTACCATCTCCCACCAGGCCAGTCAGGCTCTTGGGAACACGGAGCACTTGATCAGGTGTCAGCATTACCTAAGCAGTGTGCGTTCTGATGGAGGAAGCTACCAGCTGAAGCATCCTCAGTTGTATTTAAAAGTGTGTTAAATAGCTGTTTGATAATGCTTCCATTTGTGTTCATTTTTAGGAGCCAATTATATTCATTCAAATGTCTAACATATAATTCAAAAACCTGAAGACATCCTGGATTAATTTGACCTGAGCATGTATGTTTTCCTTAGCTGTAGGTTGTTTTTTTCTTTACTAGGTTTGCTTTCAGAACATAAACTGCATTCTAATCCTGTTATTTTGTGCTTAATATTTATCATCCTCTAAAAGAGGAGTTAGGATGTTTATATACAGGCCAGGGAAGTGGGAAGGTGATATTATTTTGTGAGATATATTTATGAAGCCAATAAACCCCGCAAAAATATTTCCTTTGACCATTTTAAAGTTTATAGCTCTATCACAACTTATTAAATATGCAAGTATTTTGTTTGCCTGGCAAATACATCACAACAATTACTGAAATTTCAAATGAGACATCTCTCATTATAACTACTAAGGAAAATGAAAAAAAGAAAAACCTACTAGTCAGATTTATTTAGAGAAGTAAAAGGAATGAATTTAGTAAAAAATTAAAAATATATATATATATTTATCTACTCTAGCTTTTGGGATTTTTCTGTGTCTTTGAAATACCATACAAAGTTATCACACATGGGGTGGGTAAACTTCATTGTTTTTTGTGGGTTTGTACTGAATACTGTATTAATGAAATTACAAACTTTTGATCCTGATGATATGGGATATAAAAGATAACAATTACTTATTGAAATGAGTACAGTCACTTGTGGAAATGAAGCCCAAGAAACAATATACATTTTGTTTATTATATATATCATAAGTAACAATATGCATATGTAATAAATAATTTATTTAAGGTAGGTAGATGATAGTCTTTCCAGAATCTCAAGCCATTTATGTTAAATACATTGTAATATTTCATTTGAAATATTGTCAGTGAATGAAGGGGATTTTTAGTTTGTGATTTTATTAAATGCCTGTTTTGTTCTTTATAATTCATATTTTATCAGGAGAAATATTTCTGCTATTTTTTGTTGACAAAGAATGTGAATTGACAGCGTCTACAAAAGTGTATCAGAAACTATTTTAAAAACTTGGTACTCTTTAAGAAAAATTCCAGTAACTGTTATCCTCCAAATTTCTTCATTTTTAAAAATTGTGTATATTAGAGAAATTAGGTTCTTAGGTCAAGTTAAAAAATGAATAATATTTCTGTTTGTTTTATTAGGAATAGATTATTTTAGAAAGTGTTTTTACATATATTTGTGTTTATGTTTGTTTGTGTGTATGTTTGTTGCAAATCCCACTCAGGTTCCCTTTTTACCTGGGTCATTAGGAAATTCTGAGGAAATTTGATTGAATTGGAAGTAGCAAAAACTTGTAACAGTTTTTTTTTTTTTTATCGTTTGATCAAATCTTTATTTTTTTTAATTTATTTTTTATTGGTGTACAATTTACTAACAGTTTTTATTTGTTTCCCATCTGTATACATTGTACCCTATTGTTATTTTTTATCATTCTTCCTCACTTTGTAACCCAAGAAACCTTAAATCTTCCTTGGAAGTAGATGCTGCATAAATCATGAAATAATTAAAATAATTACGTGGTAAGTACAGTAAAAAGCAACAGAAGTCAAATTTATTTTTGCTACTTGCAAGCTACCTACTGTGTCATAAACAGACACATGTATATTTGGGGAAATGATTGGATCTTCCAGGTTCTTAAAACCACAGCCTTTATTTCCCCCATAAAATTTCCCAAAAAAAGAAGTAACAGAAGGATAATAAAAATTATTTTGTGTACAAATTGATAGAGTGGTTAGGAGGAGGAGGAGGAGACAATGAGCAACTGTATTTTTTCATAGACACTGAAAAGAATTTCAATTTCAGATGAGAAGAAAAACTGTTAATAAAACATTTTATATAGAGCCAACAATTCTGCAAAATGTGGAATAACTTTCTCTGATAATTAATGTCATTATCAAGATGCTAGAAATAGAATTGCTGAAGAATATTATTAGTATTATTATTAAGCCTACTTCTCCCTGGGTATGTAAAAATCGCAAAGGGCTGGATACATGCATTTCAGCTTATAAAATGTTGTAATGTGGACATAAATTTGCTTTATGAAACTTGTGGTTGGCCCTCCAAGAAGTAATAATCCCTAGAAGCTGTCTCCAGTTAGGAATCCTCAAGCATGCACTAGCCACCTCTGGAGGCCATAGGAATGTACTACTTGAGAGACAGAGTGAAAAGTTCTCAGACTTAGCCTGACTGCAAATCTACAGTAATATTTGCATCTGCTTAATTAATTATACAGAACATGGATGGCAGTTAGGAGATCCATCACAAATCCTCTTATTAAACACTCAGCAGCTTGGGGCCCTGTCATCTTCTCTTGGCAAAATATTTGAAATTAAATTAAAATCAGAAAGATGCAGAGGAATGTTGGTAATGAACATGGGCTTCCTATATTTGATTTACAGGGAGTGGATAATGTAGACAGTTTCCCAATGTAATCTGGAACAAAGATTTTAATCTTCTTCTTCTTCTTCTTCTTCTTCTTCTTCTTCTTCTTCTTCTTCTTCTTCTTCTTCTTTTTTTCTAAGAGAAGGTTAAGATTTTGTCTTAATTCCTATCTATGAGACTTTAGGTGAGTTAGTTCATCTCTTTGGATGTTAGTTTCCTCATTGATAAATATGGACAATTAAAGTAAAATTTTATTGCTTACTGTGAAGAATATGTGAAAAAATGCAAGTCACACATTTAGAAGTACTAGAACATAATAAGGACTCAATAAATGTTAGCTTGCCAGGCATTGAGGTAAGAAAGCAGTGCTTGCATTTAACTAGGTTACATCTACTGGTAAAGCAAAAAATTATGTTCAGTAAATAAAATAAAACAAGCAGGAATGCACACACTCTTCTTCAGATGAGAACCCTGGCTCATACTCATCTTGGATGAAGTGATTCAAATCTTGACATTTATTGCAGTGAGTTGTAGATGATCTTCAAAAGTAAAGATTCTTTCAAATCCTGATAAACTTTCAGGAAGTTTTTTTTTTTTTTTAAGATTTTATTTATTTGAGAGCGAGAGAGAGAGAGAGAGAGAGAGAGACACAGACACAGGCAGAGGGAGAAGCAGGTTCCATGCAGGGAGCCCAACGTGGGACTCGATCCCAGGTCTCCAGGGTCAGACCCTGGGCTGAAGGCAGCACTAAACCACTGAGCCACCCAGGCTGCCTGCTTTCAGGAAGTTTTTAAAAACTTTTGCCTGCATACTTGTAGTTCTTGATGTTTCAACAGTAATTAAAAAAAAAAAAAAGAAAAAAGAAAAAAGAAAAACAAATAAAAAACTCTTAGAAGAAAAAAAAAACAAAGGAAAGCAACTCGAAAGAATTTCAGTTTACTTAATTATTTTTTAAATTTTCTTATGGAATGCTGATGATATAGAAATATCTTAGAAGAACAGGTATTGGTTTCAGAAATGCAATTTGAACCAAAAGAGATAGGTCAGATGAGTATATTTTTCTTTAAAAATATGCTAAAAATCAGACTGATTTGTGGTGCTTTAGTGTTAGGAACCCTTGATTCTTTAGTGCCTGAAGTAGTTATAGATGAAATAAACAATTCTGTTAATGTTCTGAAACTTTAATATTTACATCATTCTCAGATATACCTGTGTACACATGAACACACATTAAATAGACTGACCGTCTCCTTCAGAAAGTTCAGTAGCAGGTGAGGAAAGCATTTCATGATGTGCTTGGTTGAATTTGGAGTGTTCTAAGATGAGATAATTTTTGTGCATGGTGGCAGATAAATTATTCAAGTCAGTGAAGGGTTATTTACCAAGAATTGATCCAAGTGTGAATATGCTACTGAAGGTGAGAAAGTAGGTAGCACAGGGTCAAGTGCATGTCTACATTAATTGAGCCTAACATAACTGGTTCATTGCCTTCTTTGCAAGAAAAATTTTAGGTGATCCAAAATGAACACTATATTCTTCGGAGAACTAAAATTCTCAAGGAATCTACAATTATTTTAATCAGAATGCAATTGCTAAGCTAAAATAGGAAGTCTAACCTTCATTAGAAAGTCTCCTTCCCTTCCGGCCTTACCAATTTCTTTGTTTTTTGTTCTGTGGCAACAAACGTATAAATTCTTTTTTCTTCTCATTACGTTCTTTCAAATGCCTCTCTATGAATTCTGCTCTCTTTATGAAATTACTTTCCTTCCTTTTCTCCTTTCACTTTCCCTCCTAAAATATTTTTGGAAATACGTGGTTCTCAGAAAAGATGCATGTAAATAGCTAACAGGGAGTTAAGCATAGTATTAGATTAGATATCTCAGATAATATTTTGTTTTAGAAATAACAGTAAAAATTCATAGCATAATGCAAAGAAACAAATATAGAAAACTGGCAGTATTTCTTTTACATATTTCCAGAAGATTTTCATATTGTCGGAGAAGACATATGCCACTGTATGCAACATAAGGTTATCATATTCATATCTATCTCGTAAGTCTTTGACAAATTTTTTTGGTGCTCGAAATGTAGAATGACATTGGTCTCACTGTCCCGTGACTTCAGACACTGTCCACCTTACAAAGACCAGAGATACATCCTCTAACCAACTGTTTACCAACATTGCACATCAAATGGAGAAATCCATCTGTTAAATGCAACACGATGTTTTTCTCGACTAGATGACTGTGATGAAATATAAAATCCTAAATTACGCACTTATCTCTAGTGGCCTCCCCTCGAGTGAACTTATCCTGAAATCTATCTGTAAATTAGTTATTTTACTTGCTGTCTCTTGTAACATGGAACTCTAACAGAAGCACCTCTTTGGATATGAAATATAGGATTTGTATTATACGTTTTCTCTTAACACTTCATACAGCTTTACAAACAAAGCCCCAAAACCCATTTTGATCAGTGATAGTTAAGAGATTTTCCTATTATACAGGCCTAATTGCTTTTAAGAGGCATTGTAAGAACTAAAAATATGAAAGTATTATTGTTGTTATTATACTCTGGGTTCTTAAGTACCCAATGTATGCTTTGTCTCAGTCTATTTCTAAGTGCTCAAGCCCTCATTACTAAGAATTAGATCAGATTATGACTGTGTAGTGGATATCTTAATTTTGCATGTGTTCTCCATCAGATAATACCTATCTGTATTAATTATCTTGTATCTCAGTGTGTGTGAATAAATCCCAGAGCTATTTAGGCTTTTGTGTTTGGCTTTCCAGCTCTTTTGTCTTATAAACTATTATATATCTCACTGTAATAACAGTGAAGTATGTTTGGCAAACTAGCTCTCTTTTGTTAAAAGTACATTTTAATTGGACGTTAGAAACAACCAGTTTTAAAAATGTGATGGTCCTGTTTACCACAAAAATGTACTCTGTGGGAATTCGGCAAACTATCTGATAATAGGATAAATAATTTTTAGTTTACAGGAAAAAGCAAATGCTTCATTATTTTGTAGCTGTTATTTACTATATCAAAAAGCAAGTATAATTTTAGCTATGTGCATCTGAGTCCAGGTATCGCTGATAAAATGAGTCAAGTGGGAAAACTTCCATTTCTTTGTGATGACACATCAAATATGTCCTTATCTCTAAAAGCATTAGGGATGAAGGAACGAAGCCTCCCTACTCTGTTTTTCCAAGTAACTTCAGCCCTAATAGAAAAACCTAAATTATGATATGTTTACTTCGCAGGAGCCAATGAGAAAGAAATAGCCCTAATGAATGGTTTGACTGTTAATTTACATCTTCTACTGGTAAGTATCCTTTCCCACCAATGTTTAGTGTACACTCATTTGTAGAATCTGACATTTTTCTATCTTTAATTCATGAGCATCTGGTGGTTTACTTATTTAAAAATATGTTGTGAGGTTATTTTCATTTTTACCAGGAAATGCTGGACTATGATAGAAAGGCTTCTTCATAATCATGGGAGAGTTGACTCTTGCAAAGAGCTTTAGAATAATGAACAGTTCTTATCTCAGAACATAAGGAATAAAAGTCGCAGTGGGTTAAAAGCAAAACTGCTTGCAAGCATACAAAACAATGATGTACAAATGCTAGCAAACACTGAGCTTTTCAGAAAGATAATTTTCCAGTATGCTGGACGTTAGCAGGGTGGGATTATGGATCAGTTATGCTTTTACAGACTAATTTTTGGGGAGTAGGTTAAAAACGAATTAGAACATAGAACTAAATTAGAGAAAAGGCATCTAAGTATCTTAAATGAGTTACTGTATTTAAAGTACTTCCTACTTCCTGTGTGTGTGTGTGTGTGTGTGTGTGTGTGTGTATATATATATATATATATATATATATATATTATATATACCTTAAAATGTCAAATATATTCTTGATTTGGAATATGGTGTCTGTGGTAATTGCTTGATGCTTTGAAAAAGTTTTATTTCATTTTTAAGTGAGTTTTTAGAAACATGTCTACATGACCAAAGCACATAATGAATATACCGATATTTTATGTTAAGAAAAATGAAATGACTGTTAAATACCCCTAAAGGAACATGTTCACAGAGTATATTGAACATGATGGTAAATAGCATAGTTTTAAGTTCAGACACTTCAGGGTTTGATTTCTGGCTAAGTTACTTAATGTCTAACTTTGGACAAGGTTTCGGTGATGTCTAAATCTTCATTTTCTCCCTTGTGAAAGTGAGGACAAGCATACCTACCTGCTAGGTATGTACAAGGGTGGAATATGATAATGTGCGAAAATTACTTTAGCACCCTGAGCAGTGATCAACACTGAGTCCACAGTAGCCATCCTTTCTTTGTTGCTATTGTCAGTCAAGGTGTATTCACCAGGTAAAGGGGGGGGGGGGGGGTCGGAGGCAGGGAGAGGGCTCCCCTGAACAAATGAACTGCTTCTCCCTGGTGCTTCTAGAAATGTCAAATGTTTCATGTTAGGGCTGGGGCACTTCCAGGTGGACCTAAAATAAAATCACACAGAGTAATGAGACAGTGGCAATACGATGTACTAGAAACCAAATCGGCAGCCTAAGATAAATCAATATAAATAAGATTCATATAGAACATATTTCAGTCTTATAATAGAGCAATTACCATTAAAGTCATTGGGGAGATAATTTTTCAATTAAAATTTAAGGGAAGTTTGAGAATTTGTTTTTATCTCATTCTATGTTGTCTTCCAAATTTGCTTTGCCATTGATAAATGTAAGGAGCCAATACCTTCTTCTATTTTATAGTTCAATAGAAATAAGGCTAATTAATTAGAAAAGGAACCCTTGACAGACATCTAGATGTGTAATTAAGTCATGCCTTTAAAAAGCTGGAGATTATAAAATGAGAGTATGATATAAAATGAACAAACGTTTTAAATTGCGCATTAATGCTTTTCTCAATAAATCCATTTCATTGCAGTTATCCTTTTTTAAGCCTACACCAGAAAGGTATAAAATTCTTCTGGAAGCCAAAGCCTTCCCTTCAGATCATGTAAGGATGCTTCAAATTATATTTCTATTTTTTCGACTCTTCCTAGAGGAGTGTACCATTTGCCTGTGTTGAATAGTATATTCTCTAGTCTTTTTCAAGTAACCTTACAACAAAAAGATCTGTCAAATGCTTCTGATTAGGCATTTTAAAAATATAGATTGTAGCTTCATTTCTTTTGTTCAAGTAAAACATGTGTTCGGGGAGGAAAGGATTGAATAGGAACATTGATTTATTAGTCTTTTTAAAAACATTGAGCGAACCGCTGGTTTAAATCAAGTGCAGTTATAAATATTTTATTAATTCTTGTTGCTGTTTTATTTTACGAAATCAAATCAATACATACCCCAGTGCTAAACCCTTTAGCTACATAAAATAGGGAGAAAACTTTTATTTGTCTCTAGCATGTTAGCGTAGTTATCGGTGCTTCATTATTGAAAAAACCATTAATTAAAGATTAAAGGTACTTCTTCTGGTTCATTAAATCTTGCTTCTTTAAGAAATTTGCTTGTTCCAGATAGACATGGATAAAAGCATATTGTGTGTTTCATTTTTAGTGTTAGAGAGAAAATTGATTTCTGTCTTTCTATTATCATTGTTAACTATTCTGACTCACATCTTGTAAGTTTAAGTCATTCGATTATGTCTAAATTAATAGCCATTACTTTACTAGCCATTACTTTACTAAAAAGGATCAAAACCCTAATATTGAGAAAAAATTCAGGGTCCCTATAATTTCCCGTTCCCATTCATATCTTATAGTCTCAGTGAAGGGAACTTTCTGATGTCCTTTCCTTTTATTACTAGCTTAATTTTAAAATGTCCTTTCCTTTTATTACTAGCTTAATTTTCCTATGAGCTAGCTCAAGTGTACCAAGTCCACACCACTCACTATGGTTATTCTGTAAACTCCAGTTTTGACTTAAGTCAGGTGATTTAAAATCGTCTGTAAGTCTCTTGGAACTCCCTAAAGTCTAGATGATCCTTACGCGTCCATCCATTTCTAAAATATAGTGCTACAAGGGATGTTCAGATTGCTGCATATAAATTATATTAAGCTATTCTCTTCTGGTGTGTTCTGTTCAGTGCCTTTTAACCTTGACTTTACATTTAATACAATGATATGCTTTTATTATTATTTTATTATCTCTTTTTGGAGTTATTTCAATGTACTTCTGTGCATTGGACTTGATTTAATAAATCATCCTTCTTTTCCAGTATGCTATTGAATCACAGCTTCAACTTCATGGACTTAACGTTGAGAAAAGTATGCGGATTATAAAGCCAAGAGAGGTATATGAGCAAAAGAAATAAATATTCATTATGTTTCTATTTAGTATTGATTTTTTTCTTCATTTTCCTCAAAAGTCTATTGTCTTCATTACTTTAATGGACCTTTCAAGAAAGTATAAAAGACCTAGGCTTCTGTTACTGTTAGCTCATTTTGCCTAAAATGGAGAATTAGCTCAGAATTATATTTATTTTCATTTTTCAAGGGATAGTCATATTACAAGCAACCTATTTTCCTATGAGTGCCACTGGAGTTTACCATATTCTTCAGTGGGATGGAAAGGGGTAGCAAATTGCATATATCATTTTCAATTTCAATTCATTGCCTGTGGATGCCTTTAAAATGGTATTTTTTGAAATTGAAGTATGCCTATCTTTTATATCTCTTTTTAATCTGAGTGTCAATGTTTTCCTTTGTGCTTGGATAGGGTGGGGGAATAGAAAAGGATGTGGTATAGCAGAAAGAGCTTGGATTTTACAACCTGGCTAATACACTCCACAGAAATCCCAGACCCACCAGCTTACTGGGTAAGGGACTTTGAGAAAGTTACTTCATTTCTCTGAGATTCCATCATATTTAAACAGATAACAAAGGAAACACCTAATCATGCTTGACATATGTTCAAGATCTAACATACTGTGCACTTTACGTTAATAGAGATATAAGATTAAGTTGTACAGACTTTGACATATAAACTCTGTATAATTTGGCACCAAAAGATCCACGCAGAATAAATTGTAGGTTTCACAAGTGATGCTCCCAGGCCGTTAAGCCAATATTTGAACAATTATTTCTTTCAACCCAGAATACGTTGAGAAATTAAAATCTATTCCATTTAGTTCTATTTGCCAACATGCAATCAATTAATTGAATAGAAAGTTCTCATACCTGTGACAGGATATCTATTTCATATGTCATATATAAATTGCTGATTTCCAGCTAAAATGAATATACCCACTAATTTATCATAAGTTTTAATGTTAAAAGAGATAAGTGTTGTGGAACCTTATGAGTTAATCATAATCTTGGGAGCATTCTTTTTTTTGTGGGGGGAAGCATTCTTTAGCATTACTAGATTAGAGCAGGTCAATATCAGAGAGAACCGTATTCTACTATTAAGAAATACATTTCTTATTCGCTTTGTACTGATTCTTTAAATAAGTAATTAGTATATATATTACTTTTCTTTATCTTCTGTTTAGAAGATTATGGTGGACAAATCATTTTATATTCTTTTAAGAAAAAAAGAGTTTTGGATTACCACATTATTAATTTTACTTAGAATTTGTCTTAGAATTACTGAATTCTTCTCTTTTATATATAAAATACACATCAGTTAATAGTTTATAGAGATTTCAGTGTCAGTACTATTTTTACAGATTTCAATTTTATAAATAAGCTCTAAGCTTCTAGTCAAAACTATATAGTATGTGCTAGATTTGTGATATACATGTGCCTACTATGGGACACAGTAACTGATAAGTAGCAAGAATTACCAATAACTAAAAATAACTGAAGGAAAATTTATGAATACCTTAATGAACTTCCCTTCAATATTAATGCAGTTAATGATGCTTTGACCTCAAAACTGTCAGATTTAGCAGTGGGGAAAAATAATAAAAACTTTATAAATGGATAACAATGATTAGGATACAAGCAGATACTTTGTGTTTAGCTGATTTCCTTTGGCGCAAGTAGTTCACAAGACCAAATCCAAATTACTCAGAATTTTCACTAAGTAACCAATCATTAGTCTTAGCTGGGGAGAAGTGGGCAAAAGTAACTTTGATAATAAATTGAGTTTTATTGATTTTTCTCTTCATTTTTTGGAGCTTGATCTTTAGATCAGTGTGGAGGAGAGTTTACTTTTAAGATAACAGAAAATAGGGATCCCTGGGTGGCTCAGCGGTTTAGCGCCTGCCTTTGGCCCAGGGCGCGATCCTGGAGACCCGGGATCGAATCCCACGTCGGGCTCCCGGTGCATGGAGCCTGCTTCTCCCTCTGCCTGTGTCTCTGCCTCTCTCTCTCTCTCTCTCTCTGTGTGTGACTATCATAAATAAATAATAAAAAAAAAAATTTTTTTAAAGAATAAGATAACAGAAAATATCGGTTAGGTCATACTCAGGTGAAAAATGTGTTAAGTTTTTCATCCAGGAAAACATAATGTGATAGATGGATAAATGAAATAATTTCCAAGAAAATTTTGCCGTTTACTATTTCATGGACTTCTTATACTTTCTGGTATTTTACTGCATGGTTTCCATGCAGTAAGAAGAAAACAATTTGTAGGTATGCAAATAGTAAAGATTAATTGAAAAAATTGAGGAATAAATCAAGTAAGGGTTTTACAAAGACAATTTTTTAAAACTTTTTTAAAAACAATTTTGTTATCATTTCTTATAATAACAAAAAGCAATTTCGTTATCATTTCTTATAATAACAAAAAGCATGCTGAAATCCTGCTCTCTTGCCAGATTTTTTAAGACCATTAATCTGAAAAAAAAAAATTATCTTGGATTGTTCTATGTGAGAAAGAGCTCAAGGTGAATTTTAGACAGGGAAATATGAAGTGACAAATTTGTCATTGTGGATTGGATGTAACTTGTGCCTAACTCAACTTTAGGGGGAAGAAACATTGAGAACGGAAGATATCCTTGAAGTAATTGAGAAGGAAGGAGACTCGATTGCAGTGATCCTGTTCGGTGGGCTGCATTTTTACACTGGACAGCTCTTTAATATACCTGCCATCACAAGAGCTGGACAAGCAAAGGTATGCATGTCATTTTTTTCCTTCCCATCTTCCCCAAAGCATCACTTTACTGGAGTATTCTAATTGCATTTCTAGTGAAATACCTTTGTGTGTGTCTGTGTAAATTTATTTAAAGAGTTAAAAAAAAAAAAGCAAGCCTTACATTAAAAAAAATAATAATCTGTTTTGCTTTAGGCATCTCTATTTAAACATCTTTTTGTCACTTCTGTTTCACTTCCTCACTTCTGTCTGCTGTCCCAAAGTTTGCCTCTAATCAGCAGGACAGGTGAGCTTCCTGCAGGTGATGTCATTGGTACCGGGTTAGTCTGTCAGCAGAATATGTCAGATAATAACTGCATATGCTAAGACTGTTAGAAACACAACTCTGGTACTTTGTCATTTTATATATAACTCATTCTGAATGTAATTCAGTTGTCACTTAACCTTAGGTGCCTGAAGAAAGGGAGATGCAGAATAAAAGTTAACAGTAGATCGAGTTTTACAGTGTACTTTAAAAGCCACTTTGTTTTTAAGACTTGAGAAATTATGATGCTGTCAATAACGAGAGTTTTTCCCTATATATTACTAACTCACACTTACGTTGTTCACTATTTTGAAATCATGTCTGTTTATATACGTTCGTTAAAAAAAAAGTGTTTTTAGTGTTTATTTGCCTGAAAAAAGAAATCAGAGAAACAATGTTCAATGGCTACCATTTGTATTCAAAATCCTTAAATAACAGTTCTATTTGATTCAGCAATGAAATTATGTATTTAAAAAGGTGACAATCGAATTTTATTCTGAACATTAATAAGTTATGGGATTAATATATGTGTGAAGTCTAGTTAATATATTCAGTTATTGAAGCTAATGAATAGAACTAATGAAAAGAAATTTAGCACCGTTATCAGCAGTCTCTGGGAATTTTCAACCACGACTTCCAACTGGTTTGATGGATAACTGTGAAAGTGGTGCATTACAAAAGATATAAAGATAATGTCTTCTTAATTTAGGCATTAAGTGTTAAATGCCAAAATAAAGGGGAGGTCAATAAAAAATTATATTTTAAAATGTTATGCAAGTAATCAACAGTCTCCGATCCCCGTAGTATACGTGCATGTTTCATTAACTCTCATTGAAATGAGGCAGGAAGATAGAGAAGAAAGACCATGGGCTTTTGGATCACAGTCTGGTTTAAATCTTGGCTAGGTCATTTAATTGTTATATGATCTCGGGCAAGTTACTTGACTTTTCTGGGCCTCTTTTCACAAGTGTTAATTTGGGATAGCAGGGCCCACTTCATAAATTCCCTGTCAAAAAAAAAATAAAAAAAAAAAAAATAAATTCCCTGTCAAGGAGAAAGAATATAAAATATCCACAATCTTGCACACATTCTGTCATTTAGTGAGGGATTCCTCACAACTTTACCGTCCTCAGCAAATATGAAGGCATGGAAAGTGGTTCAGGTACCCATTTTCTCTCATTGCCTACTGAAAAGCAAAATAAATTTGTTTACTTTAGGTGCTGTATGTGATTCTCATTCTTAACTACTTTGTTTGCTAAAGCATTCTCTCCGTATTTTGCAGGCTTTCTTTTACTTAAAAAGTAAAATAAATGCTTACCATGTGAAACTCTCTGACCTTTCAGTCAAATGAAGGCAGGAAAGAGCAGTTCCATCTCAATGTAACTACACAGATGTGACAGATACTATGGGAGTGAAATGGTGATTGAGTAGACTTCAATTTATCCATTATCAAAATTATTCTAACACTCATTTATACTCTTGGTAGACAATTTCTCCCACTCCCAATGGAGGTTGAAAAAGTTATTTAAAATGTAGACTTACATAGCTCTCTTGGGTGGTCTATAAAGATAAAGCTGAAGAGAAAGGCAGAGAGAAAATTAAAGGTGTCAATCAAAAAAGAGTTAGGAAATTCTAGAAAAAAAGGCATAAAAAAATCACTGTTAGAAATGGCTAAAAAAAGATTAAAAAAAAAAAAAAAAAAAAAGGAAAGTTTCCAGAAATGAAGTATGGCAGGAATGAAAATGATATTGGGATGGAGCAATGGAAGTCAATAAGAAAATTTTTATTTCATAATCATGTGAGAGGCAAGTGGGGATGGGAATTCTGAAAAATATATTAATTAAAGAAATGCACACAGACCGAAAAGAACACAAATAATCAGTAAGTGGTTTGGTGAATTATTTTGAGCCCTTATAACCATCACCCACATCAAGAAGCTTCTAGAACATTTATACCACTCAGAATCCTTAATTGTGCCTTCTCTCAAATGCTGTTACCTCCCCTCAAATGTACCACTGCTGACCTGTAGCCATATATATAACTTTGTCCATCTATAAATGTCTTAATATGTATTCTTTTGTATCTGTCTTATTTGCTTACTATTATGTTTCTGAGATTCATTCATGAAGTAAGTTAGCAGTAGTTTTGTGGGGGCTTTTTTGGTAGCAGTTTTGTTTTTCTTTTCATTTCAGTGTATTATTTCACTATATGAAATAGACTACAATTTATTTTCGTTTTCCATTCTCATCAAGATAGATATTTGGGGTTTATTTCCATTTGAGGGCTATTGCAATAAATGCTACTCTAAACATTCTCATACATTTTTAAAGTAAGCATTCACACCGATTTCTGTAAAGTGTATACTTTGGATTGGAAATCTTGGAGATAAGGTATACATATGTCTGCTTAATCCTAATCAATAATACCAACTTTCCGAAAGGTTGTGCCAATTTGGTATATACTTCCCATCAGCATATATGAGAATGTCTGTTGCTCTATGTCCTCACTGATTTTGTAATTTAATGCATTGTAGTTTTAATTTGCATTTCCCTGACTGCTGATGAAGTTGGCATCTTTCAAATGTGTTATTGCCTTCTGAATATCTTCTTTCACGAAATGCTTGTTCACATGTCTTGCCCAATTTGCATTTGGTTTTCTGTGTTTCATTATTTGCTTGTAGGTGGTATAGAAATGGATTCTGAGGCATAGAAAAATGACAAGATTTCCAGTGATCATCTAAAAGAAAAATTAATAATCAGAAGAACAGTTTTGATACAGATCATGAATCTCTGATACTGAGGCTTTTCTTAGATGAGAAGGCCTAAAAGACATGTGCAGTAGGCCAACGAAAATTGACCGTAGCATCAGATTATAAGGGAAGGCCAGCATATGAGAAGACACATTAGTTTGAAGACACATTTTCATTTTTTGTCTTTGAAGCCATTTACTGTATTTTAGATTATTGGCCAACCAATTCTGCCTTACTTCCCTATTTCTAAATTTTTCATATTCTATTACTTGTTTGTACTAATCACTCACTGCCAAGATTTTTTTCTCATTGCCAGGTGAAAGCTACAGGGTACTCCCACCCTCGAAAATTGTTATTTACACTCATCTTATTACAACTGGAAATCCTACATCCATTCTGAAATCAGTATGCTCTAGTTTTGTCTCCCCATTAAAATGACCCTAATATTTCATGCCACCACCTTTCTGGACCTTTTGACTCAATTCTGACACTTTCTTCTCCTTTGCCTTTTCAACGAGTCACTTCTTAATTCCACCCTCCCAGATTTGGTCTTTTCTTAATATTCCTAAATCAATTATGAAGTTGTTAAGCTTTAAAAACAAAATCCCAGTGAGAAAATAATCAAAGATTAGGGATTTCTTTTTTTTCTGTATAAGATTTGAGTTAGGAAATCTCAAATTCCTAAGGGATGCAGTAAGATGCTGGGATGCAGTAAGAAGTTGAGTAATATCTGAGTGGCATCTCCACGGTTCTTTTGGTTTTTTTCTCAGGCTTCTCACATCGCGGTCACAAGACAGTTGTCCCAAATCCAGATATCACAATTCTATTTAAGGCAAAGAGAAGGAAGGAGGGAGAAGTAGCAGAGCCGCTTCATCTGTCCCTTTCATCCAAAGTGCAAAATTATTCCCAGAAAAAGCTAGCAGATTCCTGCTTATGATTCATTGCCTTCTGAAGTGGTAGCTTCAAAAGAGCATGAGTAAAGAAATTTTTAACCTTTATGGTCTTATAGTAGAGACAAGTTTAGGTTCACCAACCCACAGTATTTTTTACATTTCCCATTTTTACTCAAATGAAAAATCATTGTTTCTAACTTTTTTCCTCTTTCCTCTTCCATCTCTTCCTAATTTTTCATTTTCTCCCTTTTTTCTTCCTTTCTTCCCTATTTCTTTCTTACTTTGCATTTTATTTTCCACCTCATTTCACAAATCATTTGAAATCAATTCACAGGAAATTGATTAGGCAACACAATGAAATATAAGGGGAGAGAATAAAGGGAAAATCCTATGGGGGGGTCTATTGAATAGACCCCCCATAAATTATAATTTCTCAACTTGGATTAAGATAAGAAATAGATAACAAATAGAAATTATTTTCATTAGAAACTCTTTAGTGTATTAGGTAGACCAGGTTTTGGTAACAAATAAATAAAGCCATAAATGCTTTTATTGTGATAGATGTTTATTTATTGTTCATGAAGCAGCCAGTAATCAGCTTTCTCCCATGAAATGATCCAGATTTCCAGTGACTCAAGATTGTGTCCTAAGGCTTTCATATCCTGAATCCTTTGTCTGGATTCAGCCAAAGGAACGGGATAGAAGGATGGGAATGGGGCATACCAACTACTTAAAAGCACTAACTCAATCATGGCAAAATTTACTTCTCCTCATTCCACTGACTAACACATGGACATTTCTGGGAAATGAAGTATATTTGTGCACTTAAGAATAACAGTATTAGTTTTCCATACCTGGAACTCAGATGTTTTGTCCTGCTGTTGGAGTAGGATAGTTATTCTGAGATGCAGTGTAGCATTTGCATTAATAAAAATTTTAGATAGTGGATGTGGGGTCTGACATGATCTTGAGTCCATTGTCTCTCCTTTAGTTTCTAGCATAGTTTAACTAGCTTAATTCACTTACCAATGTGATTTCATTTCTCCACAAATAATTAGAGAAGATAAGAGTGCTTGTCTCCTAAGAGAACAAACAAGATACTATTCTCGAAACACTTAGTATTTAGTACATGGGAAGTAATCAGTAAATGTTAGCAATTATCAATATATGGGAAAAGACATATTGGAATATCCAGTCTACCAGAAAAAGAAATAATGTATCTTTCGACAGAAAGTGAAGTATTTAGAATTGTAAACTAAAGACTCTCACTGGATGCTTCCATACTAGAATATAAAAGAAAACAATAACCTAAGCAGCATGGCTAAGACTCAAGAGATTAGACTGAATTAGATTGAACTTTTAAAGGTTGGACTAATAAAATGGACTAATGGACTAATAAAAATTTTAAGAATTTTATCACTAAAAGAACTCAGTGCCAACTGGTTATACTCTCCCTTCCTTCTTCAATGCCATAGAAAATGGCCTATAACATATTGGAACTTGTGCCTGGCAGACAGTGAGTAACAAATAAATATTGGTTGAATCAATGAATGATTGACCCCTTAACTTATCATATTGTTTATACTACTTTACTGTACTTATATACACACTGGCATGTTATTTTTCTTTTAGCTTACTAAATATGGCAATGCAAATAATGTCTAAAAAAAGACTAAATTTTGCAAACCTGCATTTTGTTTTATTAGCCTCTACCTTGTCATGTGTCACTCTCTGCTGAGTATGAGTACAAGCAAGCATCTCTTAGGCCCAACCATAAACTACCTAAATTATTAATAAATAATAATCACAATTATAGCTCAAACAATTTAAATAAAAGGGAACTAATTCTGTATCCAGAATAGTGTAAGACAAAAACAGGAATATAAGTATAAACATTATGAAAAAGAAAGACCTATTGTAGTTTTGACATCATTTGTAAAATCTGAAGTATCTAAAGAACACTCACATATAAATGGTCACCTCACCAAACCATCCATTTATCATTAGGGAAGGCCTGAATTCTTGTTAAAAATAATTTTGAGATGCTTGTAGGAGACAAATGATTGATCAAGCCTCAAAATTCTACAGAGATCTTTGCTGAGATGTTTCTAGTATTGGAGATCAGGAGTCAACTCTGTAAAGGACAATCACAATAGAGTACTATCCACAATATAAGAGGCACCTGGGTGTGGCTCAGTTGGTCAAGCCTCTGCCTTCAGCTCAGGTCAGGATCTCAGCTTTCTGGGAAAGAGCCCTGTGTGCTCCCCACTCAGCAGGGAGTCTGCTTCTCCTTTCCCTCTGCCCCTCCCCACTGCTCATGCTCTTTATCTCTCTCAAATAAATTAAAAAAAAAAAAAAAAATATATATATATATATATATATATATATATATATATATAAACAATACTTGCATAGGAATTGAGCGATACATCAGCTGGGAAAAATTATTATCAAATATGTTTGTATATGACTATATTATAAATTGGCATGTTGTATGAATTTTTATACATAAAAATGGACCTTTTCCAAAAAGGTTAATATTAGAATGTTCAGTATCAAGTAATCTTTACTAGAAATTGTAGTAGGTACAGTTATTGTATTAAAGTCACTGTCAGTTCATGCAATTGGTTCTTCTCATTAGTGCATTAGAATATATGTGTCTCTATACTTTCTATAGTAGAATTACATGCATTTGGATCTTTTATTCATTCTTTTAATCAGTAAATATTTTAGTGAATTATAATAATGGAAGTCCAAATAGGAAAACCCACTTTAGCCTAGAATGTCAAGGTGAGCTTTTTAGAGAAGATGAAACCTGACCAATTCTAGAATTATGGGTGGGTAATATCCCCTCCAGGTACCTAGCTGTGTGGTAGGGCCTTTCTAGACAGCTTAAAAAAAATTGATCAAGTTACAAGAAAGCAAATAGTTTAGTATAATTTGTAGAAAAGACTGTCTAATTTGACAGTAGAAAAGGTATGACAAGAAATGAATCTGTAAGGCAGACAAAGGTAAAGAAGGGTTTACTAAGCTATATTATGCATCTTGAACTCCTCCCTAAAGACCCACAGAGAACCATTGAAAGCTGTAGACAGTGAAGAAACTGCATTTTGTTTTAACTTTAAAAGGAAATTTTCTGCCTACAGGAATGGGTAGAGATGGGATAAAAGAGGCAATTGCAGTTGCTATGCAAGATTTGAAAAATCTCTGTCATAATACAGTTCAACATGAGGATACCATGTAACAGATTTATCTCATATTACATGAAAGACTTTTTCTGATCTTTCATAGAAGTCATTTTTATTTAATTTTATTCTCTCAGTAATGTTAAAGACAGATTTTTATGTAAACATCAGAAATTGTCTATATTGAGTTCCTGCTTTTTCATGCAGATTTAGCTATTCACAGAATCCAAAGGTAGAAGACCATAGGTGTAGATACAGACACAGAGATAGTGAAAAGGGGAAAAATGACCTAGAATTTAGATGAAATGTCCCATTAACTAAACATCCTTTATTTTGGGAATAATAAAAGATTATTCCTTTGAAAAATCTACAGTAAACTTTATCTGTAGTCTTAAATTCATCCAAGTTGGATCCAGGAATCAGAAAGTCCAATATGTTGGTAAGGATCAGTACCCAAGAATATAAAAATTTTGAGCTGTTTCTAAGACATTTTCATCAGATGTTTTATTTAATTTAAGCTTTTCATTAGGTGAACCATATGAGAAAGAATGATTAATTCTTAATAAAAGAGGAATTTTGGATTCAAGATATTATTTTAGAATTATAAATCTGGAAAAAGCAAGCCTCCTTGTTGCCAATCAGGATTTTTGCTCTTAGAATCACTCTCATCAGGGCCACAGTATATAACTATTTCTCTGGATCTAGCTCCATCCAAAGCTATGCACTGCCGCCCCCCCCACCCAGCCCCCCAAGAAATATTACACTTAGGTTTTTGGTTTTTTTCTTATTTTGTAGATGATATGCATTTTATAAAATACTTCAGTCATCTGAGACCCAAACTATTTTCTCCAATATCCCATTTTTCATACCACTTGATTAGTCAAAGGAAGGGTAATGTGTCTTTGTTAAACTGAAAAATGAAAGTATTCCAACATGAAATATATAGAATCATTCTAATTTATTCAGTAATCACTGTAAGAATGGAAAGGCAGTTTTGTGCTTCACAGCAATGAATGGAATTTCAAAATATCCTTAAGCAGAAAAAGAAAAAAAAATGTGAGAGATTTCTCTTAATATCTTATGATTCCCTTATTTAATCAGTTAAATTATTTATACAAACAACATTAGGAATATCAGACCTCAGTTGAGGTCAAGGGAAAATGTTTATTTTCTTAGCAAAATATCTATCTTAAGTAAAGTGGTGAACACATAAGATTACTTTCATATTGTCTAAATAATAAGCTTTAAGAGAAGAAATTTAAGAATGACTTCTTCAAGAATTATCCTATAGACTTGTTTGCAATATTATTAAGTTCAGGATGTATGTAAGTTTAAATATACAAATAAATCTGATTGAGAAATTTGCCATTTATTTATTTATTTTTTTAATTTTATTTATTTATGATAGTCACAGAGAGAGAGAGGCAGAGACATAGGCAGAGGGAGAAGCAGGCTCCATGCACCGGGAGCCGGATGTGGGAATCGATCCCAGGTCTCCAGGATCACCCCCTGGGCCAATGGTAGGCGCTAAACCACTGTGCCACCCAGGGATCCCAGAAATTTGCCATTTAAATTGATATGGTAATCACTAGAACATATCTTATGAAAAATTGCACTTTCATTTCACATCTAAATGGGACTTTTTTTTTAAGATTTTATTTATTTATTCATGACTGATACAGAGAGAGTCAGAGACATAGGCAGAGGGAGAAGCATCCCTCACAGGGAGCTGGATGTGGGATTCGATCCTGGGATCCCGGGATCATACCCTGAGCCAAAGGCAGACGCTCAACCACTGAGCCACCCAGGTGTCCCAAGGGCTCTCTCTTAATATAGATATTACTTTGGGATGGATAAATTATTTTTTTAAGGATTTTATTTATTTATTCATGAGAGAGAGAGAGGCAGAGACACAGGCAGAGGGAGAAGCAGTCTCCATACAGGGAGCCCGATGTGGGACTTGATCCCGGGACTCAAGGATCACACCCTGCTCTGAAGGCAGGCGCTAAACCGCTGAGCCATCCAGGGATCCCCTGGGATGGATAAATTAAAGAATTGTTTTAAATTCACTTTGTAACAGGACAGGTACATAAAATTTGAGATACGCAAATGTTAAAAGTCATCAGATATCCGAAAAGTCAACCACCCATGCTTGGTAATGCTGTAATTGCATCCATGTATTTCCTATTAGATGCCCTGCCTCATATTTATCACACTAGATAACCACTGCTCTTCTAACATTTGTGGAATAAAATCCAAATCACTTGAGCCTTTATGATTTTACATATATACCTAAATTATCAGTATCATGTTTACCTCCTTCTCCTTCACATAACTAGTGTCAGCTAAACCAAATGTCCTGTCTCCATGGCCCTTATTCTTAGCTTCCCTCTTCTTAGAATTTCCACGAGTGTGTGTGTGTGTGTGTGTGTGTGTGTTGGGGAGGTGTTGGGTAACTGGGTGATGGGCATTAAGGAGGGTGCAAGACAGGATGAGCACTGGGTGTTATACTACATGTTGACAAATTGAATTTAAATAATTTTTTTTTAAAAATCCCACATGTGAAGATTCTGTTCCTGCAGCTTAGCCACTACCTGCTTCACAGGTTACAACCTGTGATAGAGACTTGCTTAGTCTAGCTGTCTTTCTATATGAAAATGTGTTTTATATATATATTTTTGAAAATGTGGTATATTTAAAAATAAAATTATCACATGCCAACAATGAAAAATGAAGAGGTTTTATATAAAAATTCCTAGTTTCAACTAACTTCTGAAAAATTAGAGGATTGAAAATACTGGATCATCCTTTCTGTAGAATGAGTGGCAAGGCTGGCTAACAGTGCTGTCCATTAAATGGGATTTGAGCTCTTCAACAAGCTCCCATCTGTACCTATTGACCCTGGCACTGAAGCAGTGACAGTTGGCATATATATTTATGCTTATATTACAAGAAAGGGTAAAATGAAATATTTCTTATAGGCCCAACTCATACACTTCTTGACTAACTCCTGTAGAAAAAAAAAAAAATGAGTGTGCAAACCTTGCCCTCCATCATCCAGATTTTCTTGCTCCTCTGTCAGGCTAAATCTGTCTTTCTGTTGTATTTTTGTAGCATGATGGAAAATGTATTATTGGCCACCTTTTGCACTATCTTATAATTATTTCTATGCCTATCTTAAGTCTCAAATTTAGGAAGCTTATGTCAGCAGAGTGCTCAATGACTTATTGAGGGTGGACCCTATAAACTTCACAGACACATGCTAGCACTTTGCACGTTATCAGTTATCTTTAAATACATACCTGTTTGGCCAGTGAATGAATAAGTGTGTGCACATCAGCAAGAATGGATCAGGCTAATTTTATGGATCACATACTGCTTTAAAAAGCACAACTGTATTCTCATTTAAATAGAATCAGAAAAGTGTGAGAGTTATTTATAAAGGATACTTACTCTAAAAATCAAAACACGTTTTGTAAATTTTGGGTTCTTTTTCAAATTCCATTTCTATTCTTTGACACACGTAGGACATGCAGACTGCTCCATTAAGTCATTAAATATTAAATGAACTAAATTAAGCTTGAAAAATTACCTTGAGCTTTTTTTTTCCCATCTTAGGTATCTGAAATAAATCAAACAAACAATTTTGTGTGAGGTCCTTGCCAGCTGGAGAAAGACTCCAGAAGAGAACAGTACCACTCAATTTGTTTTATTTTTTCCCTTCAGTTTTATACTTACTTGTGACAATAAATAGAGACAATGATCACTGTTTTTTTCCAGTAAAAGAAATAGCTGAAATTTACTCTTGAAAGCACAGTCTTTGTTATAGTAAGACCTTTTCACCTGCAAATTACACAACACTTTGGAGTCTCAAGATCTTTTTGCCTTTTCTCTCTCCTAAATCTTTCACTCTTTCTCTCCACATAGCTGTTGGCTCTGTCTCATACCTTCTTACCTAATGTGTTATTCTTAAATTTCATTAACAAAGTGCTCTTATGCTCTCCACTTCCTATTTCTCATCTGTGGATTTGTGGGTTGCATCAATATCTACTTTAAGAAAGTCCTGTTAAAAGGATGAATCTTAAGTTTCTACAATAGCGCTTTATACAAATGTGAATAATAATAGGTACTGTTGGGAAGGAAAATTTCCTTTACTCTTAAAGATTCTTCTGGCTGGTCCAACAGTTAAGTTAGCATGAGACAGGTTAACAGAAGAAAATTGGATTTTGTACATATGGAACCTTACATGCATGAGAGGTTCAAAGAGAAAAGTAAACTGATGTATATATGGAATTGGGTAGAGGCCTGGAGCTTCAAAGGGGAGGAGGGCAATTCACAACACAATAGGCAGAACAGATGTTTGATATTTAAATGTTTGCCCTGCCTGCCATACAGACGAGTCATTCAGATAAAATTTATCTCTGGTAAGAACTCCTATTCTAAAAAAACACCCCCAATTTAGATTCTCCTAGATAGTTAAGAGAGGGGTAAAAATTCCTCTTAAACTTTCAGAGCTTTGATTGCCTTTGGCTCAAAATAATTCACACACCAAAGTGGCACAATTCAGGGGCACATACTCTGAACTCTTTTATATGAAAAGCAATGAAAAGGATATTTGGAGTAGGTAATAAATTTAGGCTGGATGAAAGACTTTCAGAATAAAAATTCACTCCGAAACATTTAGAGGGATAGTAGAGACTCCTCTACAGAGATCTTTACTGAAGATTATGATTATGATTTTAACTCATCTGTGCATGCTTTAGAATCATAGCACTTGAATGGATTTTGGAAAATTAAGTGCTTCAAGACTATGACAGGAAAACCAACCAGCTTTCATCTTCCTCTTCATCCCCACCTTCCTCAACTTCTTTGGGGAACTTTTTTGGGGAATCGCAAGGTCAGAGATAACTGGCTAACCTATTATTGTTAATCAACCATTTGTTCTTACTGTCTGTATGCAGTTGACCAACACACACACACACACAAATAATACATACACACTCACTCACATACGTTCCTATAATTTTTTCTTTGTTCACTTTCCTCAAAGTTTCCCATCAGTTTTTCTTTTTAAGGTAATACTGTCCAAATTCATAGCACTGCAGTTCTCTGTTTCCTATGACTTTTATACCAAACCAGGAATGATACTCACAATACTTAAAGACTTGATTGGTATGGTGTGAAAGCTGTAGTTTCCACAAACAGCCATTGGAGGGTCACATTCTCATTACTAGTATCCATTATAGACTTTAAGGTACTTTTAGGCATCTGTAATTTACCCACCATGATGCCAGTGCCACTGCCAAGGGCATCCACTGGTGTTTGGACATGCACTGTACAGGGAACATGCAGAAACTGGTATGGATGAATGGCCACAAGCTGGCTGTCAAGCACCTCCTGCAGGGATCTCTCAGGGATCATGGAACCTACAACTATGAGTGATTATTCAAGTAGCTCAAGATAAATGTTATTTACTTACCTAAAGTTTCTTATTACTTTAGCAATTATATGAGCCTACTAATGCATACCAGTTGACTATCAACTCTATGTATATCCTCAAATACCTTATCTTATATAATTACCAAATCTGCTACTTACTGATGGTCTTCATAATAGATAGAATTTTTTTTTTTTTTTTTTTTTTTTTTGGTGAAGAAGAAGCAAACTTATATCAGTCTAAAGCCAACCCATTAGAATGGATCAATAAGGTTATCAGGAAAAAAAACTAAGCTGTATTATTCCATGTTTCATCTTAACAAATAGACAAATAATGAATCAAACTTGAGAGACAGTATGCTACCCTTTCACCTGGAAATCTCAGAACAGACCCTGTGCATATTATTCCACCGGTTAAAAAAAAATGTTAGTATTGTGCAAGTGAAGATGGTGAGGGAAAAACACATGACATTCCTTATTTTATTGAGAGGGATTCTGAACATATTTTTAAATACTATTAATTGTCTAAGAAACTTCATTTTAAAAGATGCCAAGTCTGAACAAATTGCTTATGCCATTAAACTGCAACAGGAACAAAGGCCCTCAAATAATATTCTTTTAAAATTTAATATTAGTTTTAATATTAGAATATTTATTGATAATTATATGATTTTTATTCATTTACTTCTTAATTTAACAACTATTTAAGTTCATATTATGTAAAAGTAGAAGACAGTAAGATGGAAAATTGCCACAAGAGAACTATGCAAACAGGGCTATTGATGAAATAGAAAAGACAGTTTGACAAAAGAATATTTCATGGTAGTTACCTTAGTATCAAAACCTGAGCTACCCATGCAAAATGAGGAGGGAAAGAATACCTGAGACAGAGAAATGTTTGTGCAGATAAAGGAAGGTAGGTAAGGGGCACCTGAGACCTGAAAACTGCCGAGGACCAGGTCATAAAGGTCTTTAAAAGCTGTACCAAGGAAAGTGAGGTACATTCTGAAGCTAAAGGGGTTCTTAAATGGAAGCAGGGAGTCTTATATTAAAAAGTATGATTTAACAATCTCATTGGAAGAAGGCAGGCTGGAAGTAAGTATTCAGGGTGGTTAGATTAGCGCAGTGGTCTGGGAATTGACTACAAAGCAAGGTGACCAGGTGGTGGCCCATTGCTGTGCTTGTATGTGGTTGTGTCAATAGGCTTATGAGCTCTTATGGGTACTGTTAATAAAAATCTGTTGAAAAATATTTGATTTTTATTTTAAAACTTACATAAAGTAGATCCCAGATGTGGAGTTTCTGTTTTTGCCTATTCATATTGTTTTTCTACTTACTCTTAAGAGGCAAAATAATGAAAATATTAACTAGAGGTTTAGGAGAGGTGTTAGTTTTTCCTTTATTTTTAAGATGCTGCCATCTAGTGAAACTTTTGTAAAATCACTTTGTGGAGATCTCATTCAAGTTTATAACTTCTGGTCCTTTCCTCAAAGCAGTTACATTTTAATAATTTATGTTTCTGTCACCCATGGGGAAATAATTGTACATACATTAAAACATATTGTAAGAGCCTCAAGTGATTTATGTGGTAACACAGATGTGACTACAGGACTTTTAATAATGGGATATGATAGGTTGAAGTTTCATGGTTTCTTCATTGTGCCATTCTTTATAAATAATTGATAATAAAATAAAAATGGTGACTTTTCTAGTCCTTAAGATTTCTAAGTTGAGTTTTAAAAACAGAGAAAGATTGAGTTGTAAATATTTTTTTGCAAAAAATAAATCATTGCCTTTATTAGAAATGTTGGCAAGACCTCAAGGCAGGATTTCAAAATCAGAACCTTTATATGCTTTCCAAATTGAATTTCAATATTAAAATATCTTAAAATACAAGCAAATCTGTGTGTGTGTGTGTGTGTGTGTGTGTACTGAACCTAAACATTAGTCTGCAAACCCGGGATTGGATAATCTCTAAATATTGATAGAGATTAATTGTCTTTCTTTTTATCACTCTTAAAACTTCTGTTAGCATGGAGCATCTGTCATATTTTTATGACATGTATTGCTCTTTTTTTTCCTGTGAGAGACAAAATATGAATTCAACTTCCCTCTCCCCCCAAAATTAAGAATCAGGTATATAATACTGGTAAGAACTTTTTCTTCTATGAGATACTAGTTCTGGCCACATTATAATGGGTAAGGTTTCTAATTGACTCTTTAATATTTTGAGTTTTCTCTATGAGACTAATGCTATAGGTTAGGAGTCAGCAAATCTTTTCTGTAATGGGCAAGATAGTTATTTTTGATTTTGTGACCCATGCAGTCTCTGTTGAAACTACTCAATTCTGCTTGCAGCTGTTGTCATAGACAATATTTAAGCAAATGAGACTAGTTTTGTTTAAATACAACTTTATTAAAAACAGGTCATAGTTTGCATCCCTTTGTTTAGGGAAAGTACCTATAATAGCAATTTGAGGTTAGTTATTCTTTTTTTTTTTTTTTAAGATTTTACTTATTTATTCATGAAAGACACAGAAAGAGAGAGAGGCAGAGGAAAAAGCAGGCTCCATGCAGGGAGCCTGACATGGGACTAAATCCTGGGTCTCCAGGATCAGGCCCTGGGCTGAAGGCCTCACTAAACTGCTGAGCCACCTGGGCTGCCCAGAGGTTAATTATTCTTTTGTTGTTGTTGTTGTTTTTGTTTTTGTTTTGTTTTTTGAGGTTAATTATTCTTAAGAGGTGTTAGAACAATCTAAAATAAGTCCCTCTGCAATTATTTACTTCAAAAATTTCAATCAATAGATGTGTTTCTTCAATGTTGCAAGAAATCTAAAGTTTTAAAACTGTAATTATAATTTATGCACTTAGAAAACTAAAGATAGAAAAGCTCACAGGTAAAGCATTTTTGCAGAGTCAACTATCACCCCTATTTAATGATCAGAGATTTTTTTTAAAATTCATGTTTATGTGCAAAATTTTCTTAATATGGAATGAATCATTATATTCTTGAAGTAAAATTTGTAACATTTTGATTTACAGAAAATTAAAGGTTTTGATGATAAGCCTTTAAAGTGAAAAGTTACGACTTGGGTATAATTTGGATAATATCATTTATTCCTTCAGGTTGTCCTTGTGGGAACTTGATGGAAACAAAGGATTAGTTTCTAAAACAGTGAATTCTACTAGGCAGACATGCAAAAACACTTGGACCGTATGAACAAGTAAATAAGAGAGAATAGAGTCAGATAGTCAAGAGGCTATTAGGATCTCAAGTCAATGTATAGGGAGAACACAGTGTAGGGTCATAAATAGCATCATTTTTATTTGATCATCTTTGTGGCAGCTGATCCAGGCAATACTTAGTCGTAGAGATCCTGCTAGTGTCAACTGAACTCTCTCATGCATCTCTGACCAACTAAAGAGATGAAGAGAGGAGCTGATCCAAGCTGAGCTCAGGTGAGGATGCCTTTGACCCACATTTCCTCCATCCTTCATCTGAGCCAGCAGGTTGGCTAAGCAGGTCCTTGTCACAGAGATGGCAGAGGGCAAGAGAGCAGGCCTAGTCTAATCACTCAAGTCCTTTGGAGTCTCTACTTGTATTACATGTGCTAACATTCCTTTGGTAAAAATAAGTCACCTGGCTAATCCCAGGGACAGAGAATTGTACCCTGTCCACAGTGGGAAGAATGGAAAAATTACATGGCAATGGAAATGGGTACAAGGAGAAACAAAGAATGGGAATCATTAAGGCAATTTATCATAGCATGTATTTACTTGAGTTAATTACATTAAATATGGGCATGATGTGGAGTTTAGTGTGAAACTAAAAACTACTATTAACTCCGTCAGGTTAGTAGGATACAAAAAAGCAGGGGTTCTCAAACTTTTTGCCAAGGAAAATCTTTTACTCTTAAAAATCATTGAGGACCTCATAGAGGCTTTGATCCTGTGTTTATATTTACTATACTAGTAATTAAAGATGCTTATTTACTTATTCATTCGTTCACTTATTTAGAGCATCAACAAACACATTACATATTAACATAAATCATATGCTGTTAAGGAAACAAAGCTATATTTTCTAAAACAAAAAGAATGTTGATGTTTGGCAAATCTCTGCATTGTTTGGCTTAATAGAAGACAGCTGGTTTTTCATATCTGCTTTTGCATTCAATCTCTTGCTTTTTTTTTCTTCATGAAGCATATGAAGAAAATCACTCCTCATGAAGATAGAAAACACAGGAGTAGTTTATTGGCTTTTCAGTTTATTGTGAATATTGTTTGATACTGTATGAATAATTGACAAATTGTGGTATGCAATGTGAAACCAAATTACTGATCTTTCTATACTTTTTTCTATTAAAATCCATTGTTTAGTTTTGCACTTTTTTTTTTTTTTTTGGTTTTGCACTTTGAATAGATCTTTAATCCATGCTTGATATATAACATCAAACATTGGTTGTTTGAAAAATATTAGTACACATTTTCCAAATATATATCTATGTATTTCATTATACACTATTTAAAAAATTAAATTTTTTAATTAAAAATTAAAATTATTTAAATGCATCAGAAATATCTCTAAATGTTGGGAAATGGCCATACTCATAAAAGCGGGTGCAAATTTGCAAAATCCTAATTGCTCTTGGAAACTTTTTTCATAGGCAACAAATATTGTGGATTGTTTTCCTTGAATTGACAGACTCACTTCATTCATTTTCAAAAGAATGTCAAACACCCAAGTATGAGTTAACTGTCCTCTTTCAGTTCTTCTTTGATGCAAAAATGGCTCTCTATGCAGTAAAAGTGGTTAGTTCAGCTTGCAACTTAATTTCATGAGTGCATTATTTTGAGGCAACCATCTCACTTAAGAATATGGTCAGATGTCTTTTGCATGCTTCCCACAGTAAACTTTAAAAATATAAGAATTCAAGCATTGAGATTTAAAACAAATTTAACATTTTTACAGCTTTCTCAAAGAGATTCTTAAGTAAAATTGTCTTGTTATTTCCCCCTGTAACTAAATGGTTTTGACCTGCAATGACTGCTGGTGTAATTTGGTGCCACTGCCTTGAATTGCACTAACATGCCAGCAGTTTTCCCATAACTGCTTTTGCATTATCAGTGCAAATGTCAACACAGTGAAGAAGGCAAAGAATGTCTTCATAGTATGAAAATTAATTCAACCTGAAAGGTTCCTGGGAATGCCCAGTGTTTTGTGGTTCACACATTGTGAACCACTGCACCAAAGAGTAAATAAACTATATTTATAGTTCAGCAGTTTGTCAAAGATTTTCTCAGAGATATTTATACTTACTATTTCTAATCATTAAGCAAATTCAAAACTTGTTCTCATGTTCTTCCCCAGGGTTGTTTCGTTGGCTTTGATCTAGCACATGCGGTTGGAAATGTTGAACTCCACTTACATGACTGGGGAGTTGATTTTGCCTGCTGGTGCTCCTACAAGGTACAAATTTACAAATTTACAAATTTAATATATTTACATCCTTTATCACACATTGACATTGATTCAAGTGAAAAACTGGATCAGTGGCCAGTTTTAACTATTGGAGTTACTTTCCTCCATATCTTTCATTACTGCTTTTTCTGATTTTAGTTAATTATAAAGTCACATGATAGAATAGTATAATAATTACTTAAAGTCAGATATTTCCATTTACAATAGAGTATTTATTTCTTGAATTACCTGGCTGCTATAGAAAAGTCGGGAAGTTTGGGGACAAAGTTCTACCCTTAGAACTTAATTCAGATTGATTAGGTTCTTAGTATTTTGTTGCTATATTGTGAAATTTCTTCTTTGTAAAGATAATTCTTATGGAATCAACTTGATATTGTCATTTGAAGACAATTTAATTGACAGAGATCATGAAAATGAAACCAATTTTATTTTAACTTAGGTGTTTTTAAAATATGATACTTTACTATTATTTAAATATGAATAAGCTTTAAAAGTTAGATAGACGTCATTGGAACTGTTATCTATTAGTTGGGGCAAAATTGGGCCAAAAAAAGTAGTATGTATTTGGGTATTTAGTCTCAATTAATAATGCTATGCTTATTTGTTTTTGTTTTTGTTTTTTGTCGAAAAAGGTAATGCAAAATTCTGTTTTATTATAAAAGCTCACATAATCACATATTTAGGACTGGTCAAAAGGTGGTTTCATGACCAAAACAATGTCAAATGATTTCATTGTTTATTTTTGTCATATGCTCAGACAACTTAATTTCTTTTCAATTCAGTATTTAAACTCAGGAGCAGGAGGTCTTGCTGGTGCCTTTGTCCATGAAAAGCATGCCTATAGAATTAAACCTGCGTGAGTACCATCTTCAGATTCTTCTTTGGTGATGAATAAATTAATGTGCATTAATTCTAAATTTACATGAGTTCATTAAGGTGCTAGCCAATAAGGATCTGGATTGATTATAATTATATCACTACTCCATTAACAATGATGTACTTTCTCAGAAAGAAATGCCTTAGAAAAAAAAAAAAAGAAATGCCTTTCAAAGAGTTCAATTGGTTGAACGAGAAATTTAATCACAAAAAGGAAAGCTTCAATGCTAAAAATGAGTCACTGTAATCATGTAGAGCAGATGGTTTAATGCAAAGAGACGACTTATTTTTGTTCAAAAATTAGACTTCAGAAAATTTCAGATTCCTCACATTGATGAATAAATCAAAGGCAACCAGAGCTGTGCCTAATAGAGCCTTAAATGTGGTATGTTATTATTAAAATTACATCTACCTTTAAAGCTAGAAACACTATATGATGGTCTTGTAAAGATTATCTTCTGTCCTCAAAGATTTTATAATCCATGAAAACTGAAGAAGCTGAACACTGAACAACACGGAGTGACTGCATAAAAAGCAATACTTTTCTACTTTATATAACTTTTTCATTTTTCAGAGCAAGTATAAATGCAAATGTGATATATTAACAAATTTATACATTTTTATTTGACTGGGGAACTTGTAAGTTTGTTTTTATCTGGTATGGAGATACAGAAGTAATATTCTGAAAAAGCTCCTTTCATAGTTGTTATATCAGAGTATGTGTGATGAGGAGACTGTCTAGACTCATAATAGGTAATATAATAATGTTTGATTAGTTTTCTGAATCTTCTCAGCCACTGGCTGAGTGGTGTAATCTTTACAAGAATTGAAGCTGAATTAGTAATAAGACTTGGAGCACCTCCCATTTCTGAGATTCTACGCATATAAATCCAAGAAATTTAAGATGATTTTCTACAGTTCATTTAATCATGTCTAAAATTTCTTCAAGATTTTAAAGTTTTAAAATTAAATAGACCATTTTCTTTAGACGGGTATTGGGTTGGGCAGACGTCTTCCACAAATCTGCTGTCAGTACATTACATTTCTCCCCCTGTCCTCAGATCTCTGAAAAGAATATAAAGCATTATTATGTTATAGGAATACCACACATATTTTAAAAGGTCTCTTTTTCATTTTTAGCCAACCCCGCTGACAGTGTTTTACCTAGTGTAATTGTTTTCCGTGTAGACAATACATAAGATATTGCTCGCTTTTGTGTGAAGACTCCCTACTGACCACTTCCCACTCTTCACTTGTTTATATTGTAATAGAGGATCTGATGTATTATATCAACCCAAAGACAGGCCAGTGGAGTGGTAGGGGGATATGTAAGTAATCTACACAAATTGTTGAGAATGTAAGCATTAGCCATTAAGCTCTGATCTCACAGCCTATGTTTATTGCACTTGAGACTTCTTTTGTCATTATTTGTTCTTCATGGATGAAGCACAGGAGAGGGTGAAGGGGTTGTCATGAGCTCATGTGTGCTTCATCCTGTAGAATCCCAACATCTTCCAGGACATCGTATGTGTTAAATCCTTGGTCCCGGGAGAAAGACTATATAGCATCACATTACTACTTGATCACTTGCTGGTCTATACCCTGAAGAATGTTCCTTGATCTTTCAGTGTTCTAGCCTTGAAATACAGATAATGGCAGCATCTACCTCATAGGCAATGATTCTGAGAATAAGATAGGATGGATGGTGCACATAGAGTACTAAGCACAGTGACAGAAGCATCATATGTGGGCCATCCACGTAGGCTGAATGCTGTGTTGCTTCACTGTAAAGTTGCATGTTAACTGGGAGACTTTTGACTCCTAGAGATATTTCTGTCAAGGAGGAAACATAACCTCAGAGGTTATGGTTTGGGACCTTGAGGACATTGAACAGTTTAGTATCTACTACCAAGTGCATTTCAGCAGGCCTTTGAGAAACAGGCCATGCAAGTCCCCATTTCTTGAATTCTCTCTTGTACAGCCTTTACCATCTTCCCGGTTCCTCATCAATTGAATTGAGTGAGATCTTTATGGATCTTCATTTCATATTTGTACCAGAGCCATGCTTTTAACTTTTTTGAAAAATCACATGTTATTATCTGTTGTTGTATTTTAACCATCTGGCTTTGGAGACTGACAGGACTCCAATCAGCTTTGACTCATGAAGCCCCCTTTACAGGAAACACCAGTTGGTGTCGTTTGTTTGCTTGTTGTTAAAGATTCTTTTTATATCATGTCGGAGTGACTGATTCCAATGGTGCCAACTTCTACCCAATAGGGGAACATAATTACTGTTGATGTAACAAACTGCGAAGTAAACTCTGTTGCTTTTTTAAAGGGTGACATCTAGTGGCTAAGCCTGTTATTTCAAATAAACAGTATACAAATAGCATTTCATGGTCCAGTTTATTCTTTCTTAAGAGTTTTTATATTACACATATTTAAATTAGTTTTTCTTTTATGTTATTTGACTATATGTTTATAGTGCAATAATTGTGTAGTCAAAGCCTTCAGTAAGGAAGTAAAACAGGATGAAGGTCAAAGTTAAGATTAGGGGCATTCTAGCTGTGTGGTTAAACAGAATGCTTAAATGTTCATCAAGGGTGGGGAAGAAGGGCATTACGGGAGTGAGTGTAGAGAGTGGATCCCAGGATATGCAACCTTGCATTCTAAATTTACTATTCAGTGTGTAACTTTGAAGTATCTTTTATGTTTCCATTGGCAACTGGTATAATATATCTGTACCAAGAATTTCACTTCTTCTTCTTCTCCATTTTTTTTTTTTTTTTTTTGTTTAAATAGGCATTTTGGCCATTGTTCAAACAGATGACCTAAGACTTTTTCCAGGAAACTTTTGCCAATAAAGAGAAAGAGTACAGGCCATAGTCGATCCACTGCATTAAGCATCATAACTCAAGCTGTTATTCTCAACTAGAATTTGACCTTGTCCTAGTTTATCATCACCTTTTCTCATTCCAGTGTCATATTCTAAAGTTTGTCTGTACCTAAGAATTATTCTAAATTAGAACTGGTTGTGACTAAATGCCATTTGTTGTTTTTGTTGTTGTTTTTCATTCAGGCCTGACTTCAATTGAGTCTATAAAACCAATAATTATTGGTCTGAGATAAAAAAGGAAGTATTTTAATTGTAAGCATTTGAAGATCAGAAATGTATCACTAAAAAAATTGCTTGAATACTTTGATTTTTTAAAACCTTATAAATGTTGATCTTTCTGGTATACTTTAGATAAATACTTAACTTTTTGATTTTATGGGATTCAAAAATATCTGAAGCTCATGAAATGATTCTTCTATAAGAGCTCATAGACTGTAATTCAACACTCCTTGACACACACACACACACACACACACTTTTATTTTTCTTTTGAGAGACTCTAGGATAAGAGCAGGAGTGGATTATATGAGTTATTATGATTCCTTCTGTCCCTTACTTTTTTTTTTACCCCATCCAGTGAAACCATACGAACTAGAAAATTGCCATTTTTCACTTTCCATGCTGGCATAATAAACTTCCAGATACCCCAATGTATTCGATCCCTTGAAATGTTTTAAATATTTTGAGTGACCAAGCATGAGGCCTGCTCAAAATTTTGATGAAAATGCTAGAATTTCATATCATGTCAATAGATTTCCATAATGAGTTTGAGGTGCTTGATAAAAACCTATAGATAGAGATGTCATTTTTAAGGCCTTATTAAGGGCTTGAATCATTTCCTTTATTGTAATAAGTAATCTCCAGGTTAAAAAGAACCAGCCAAGAAGGCTAGTCAACTTCAATGCATGGTTAGACAAATTTTAGAACTCAGAAATGTAAATTATTATTTTATTTTTATTGGCAACTTAAAGAAGAAGACATGCCAAACAATATTCAGGAAAGTCTAAGGATAAAAAAAGGTCTGAAGAAAATTTAGTAAAACAACTCAAAAATTATAAGCTCATGGCATGCTTGGCCCAACTGTACAATTAATGTTATGCGGGGAGATCATCTAATGCACATTTGTTCCGGGGAATGCTGACTTGATATATTGATTCTCCATACTTTTCTAGGCAATGTTGAAGGATGCCATCATCCAAAGCTTATCTATAATTTAAACCCTGTTTTGGTTTCTTAGTGATCCTTTCAGACTTGTTACTTATCACATCCTTGTCTAGTATCTGCATAAAGTCTCCTTGTGAAAGCCTAAAGAATAAGGAAAAGTAAGTCACACTAGCACGGTGTAAGACTCCAGGTCCTTTACAATGTGATAGACCAGTATCAATGAATTTCTCAGACTTTTCACAGGATTTCTAGTTGAAATGTGATCTCCACGTCCCAGGGCATCTGTTCTACCCATTCAGCCTGTTTCTTGGGTTCAGTGTTTAGTATTAACATGGATGACTTGTCAGCCACAACTTTTTGACCTCTCAGCCATATTAGATACCCTTGGCCATCTCCTTTGTCTTTGAAGTTTCTATTCCACAGCTCTAAGCTTCCAGTGCACCATTTTCTCCTGATTCTGCTCCAATTTATGTGATGATTCTTCTATATTTTACAAAGTTTACTCTTTCACTTTTTCATTGATTCTCTCAATGTCTCAACCCTTGGTTCCCGAGCCCAGAAATATCTTATCCATAGACATGACTCCAACAATAGATACTTGTAGAGGACACTGATTTGCACTTCCAGCTTTACCACTTCCTTACATTTTATCCCTTATTTTAATGATTGCAACTTACAAGAGTTTCTGATTACCAAAGCATTAAACCAGTTCCTGAAGATAAAGTAGGAAAGCAAAGATTGTAATAATAGGAAATATTCCCGAATGAACTACACACTTTAAACTTAGCCCTTACTGAATACCCTTTCCCAATTAGCATTAGCATCTATTTCTATGAATTATTATAACAAGTCTTGGTCTTTTGCTGATTATAGAATATTAAAAATATCTGATAACACAGTGAAAACATACTGAAAATGGATTGTAAAGTGAAATTTTTCAAGAGATTCAGGATTTCCTGATGCAAGTGATACTGAAGAACTGCTGAATCACAAAATTATGGACAATGAGAATCTGTCAGAGTTAGAACCAAGAACAGATGAAGTAGAGGAAATTAGACACGGTACTTCAAAAGCAAATGACTTGAATATCAGAGATTAAAAGGAAATGATGAATGCTTCAAAAACTTTTATAGAAATGATCATTTCTATGGTCATGCTGAAAAAGTTAAATGTAATATGAAAGGGATTGTATTTTACTATCTTAACATTTTTAAAAATACACTAAGAAAATCAATATTTGACTTATTATTTATTCTTTTTAATGATTAGCACGTAATACTAGCCAAATTACAAGTTAATTTTTATATAACTAAATTTGCTTTTTAAGAGGATCTCAAATTTAAATTTTTTCCATTAATTACTATAAAAATATGGTTATTGGTTTAAATTGGATTTTATTTTAAATGGACTTTTTCCAATATTCCATTGGTCATCAAATAATGAAGACTTCCAATATACTCATATATCTTTCTAAACTCAGGAATTAAATATAGTGAAACTTCCATTTTATCTTATTCCAACAAAAGTATCCTTCCTAAGGAACTCATTTCTTTGTCATGTAAAGAGAATGATCCTGAGTCCATTAAGAAGATATGAATAAATATAGCCAACACATATTTTTGTGCAAGTAACTTCTACAGATGGAAGTGAATATAAAATATTGCCTGTGATTTTAATTTATAGTCTTGGAGAGATTATTTTAGTAACTGAATAAATGATTTAAGTGACAGGAAACCCAAGGTCAGAATATATGCCACAAGGCAACTTCTTAATAATTGCTAGATGACTTCTCAAACATAGCCATAGAAGCAGTAGAGGGATAAATGTCTTTAACTTGGTGCTTTGGAAAAGCTTGAGCAAGGTGGTGGGGAAATTTACAGTTACAAATCCTCTGCTCAATGGAAGGCTATGTTAACTAAGTGAATAAATTTACTGTTACTTTGAAAGCTGAAATTGTTGCCTATGAAAAGGATTTCACTTGGTTAGTTTCCTAAATTTAAGAAGTATAAAGAAGAAGAAAGAATTACTTAAATGACATTTCTTAAAGGGATATGTCAAGTGATCATTTCCTTTTTATACTTTTTACTATAATTTTTATGGAATCGGAGTTATTGAATTAACATTTAAAAGTCTGCCTATTATCATAAAATTGCTCTTTATCCCTATTCTACAATATTTTAGAAATTATAAACAGTAGTGAAATCGAGTTTGTTGCACCCTCATACTCACGGAATAGGTAATACCTGTCCTAAATCCCAGTCCCCAAATCCTCACTGTGAGGATGGCACATCCAAAAATGGCACATTGATTGAAGAAGAAATCTCATCTATGAAATCACGGCATATAACCTACACCTCTCTTCATTCAGAAACTATTTTATTTTATTTTTTTAAGATTTTATTTATTCATGAGAGACAATAGAGAGAGGGGCAGAGATCTAGGCAGAGGAGAAGCAGGTTTCCCAAGGGGGGGCAAGATATGGGACTCATTCCAAGGACCCTGGGATCACGACCTGAGCCAAAAGCAGATGCTCAACCTCTGAGCCACCCAAGTGCCCCCAGAAACCATTTTAGATTAGTAGCTCTAAAAGGATCCTCATTTTTTTGGCTTGACAATTTTTACTATGCAAAATCATCTAGATGATTTTTCTGCGTTGTGAATTTAAGCTGTGATCATAAAAATAACTTTTATACTCTGAGGTGTGATCATGATTAAAAATAAATTCAGTAAATAATCTGATTTCTTTTCAACTCAGGAGATAAAGTAATCCTGGCTCTTAAAGGAAAGCCAAAATAGTAATTTTCAGTATAAAGAGATATATTAAAGCCATTGTTCCTTGCAAATCACTGCTCTCAGATAATGATGACAATATCATTAATTTGGGAAAATTGGAGTCCTTTGAAACCTCAAAATTTATTTTCTCTTCTAAAATTGCAGTCTCATGTCTCTGAAGATATATGAGGCCAATGAACCTTTCAGACACCAAAAGTAAAACTTGTCAAAGAGAATAAACTCTTGTTTTAATCACTTCAATTTTTGCCCCTCAAGTGACCTTTGGAATCTGCAAGGTTTTTTTTTTTGGTTTTTTTGTTTTTTGTTTTTTGTTTTCTTTTGTCATTGTTGTTTTTTAATATTAGCTATGAAGAACAATTGCTAAACTTTTATCTGATCTTACTGAGAAACAGAGAAACATGTATGTAGCTATCTGGCTCTTGAAAATTGCCAAAGCAGCCACGATACGGTATACCTGCTGTATGGAGCAGCGTGGGGACCTTGTTGGTCACATATCAGACCCACTGAGTCCTGGTGCTTCCAAGACTGGGCTGGGCTAACTACAGATGATAAGAACTCTTATAATACATTGTCCAGAACAAAGATCTGAACTCATGCGCTCTGTTTTCTCTTTTTTCTTTGTTTATATGTTTTTACTCAATGCCAAAGGAGAAGATTTGATTGGCAGGAAATGATCTTTTTCTCCAGAGTTGAGGTCTCTCTTTGTCATGACTAGTTCATGTATTGATAGTTCACCTTGCTCCAATCTCTGCTCCAATCAGCTTTGGCCAAGATCTCAGAAGATTTGTTACAAGTCTGCTACAAGCCAGGGAAACTTAGCCAGAAAATGTTCTGTTCGTTCTTTCTTTCTTTCTTTCTTTCTTTCTTTCTTTCTTTCTTTCTTCTCTTTCTTTTTTCTTTCTTTCTTTCTTTCTTTCTTTCTTTCTTTCTTTCTTTCTTTCTTTCTTTCTCTTTTCTTTCTTTCTTTTCAAAGAGCCTGTGATCCTTCTGAGAATTCATCTTTACACATTCAATACGATTGCTTGAAAACTGATTATAAATTAATTCTAAATTTTTTGAGTACAGCAACATTGTCCATGTGATCTTTCTTAACTTTCATAATCTGCCATGTCCCAAAAAACACTTTTTAAAAAAATTTGTTGTTGAATACATGTCTTTCTTTACTCTCAGCATAATAGACAAACCATCTTCTAGCATATGGAAGCATTTCTTCTTTGCAAGTTATTCTGAAGGGGGCATGATTTGCAAAATACTGTCAAATTAAATATGCATTTCCATATGCTTCTACAAAGACCAAATATATCCAGGAAAACTAGCTACAGACAATTAAAAAAATCCTTCATGAGTATTTTAATCAACATTGCAACTAGTCCTTTCAAAAGTCCTAAATTCAGAAATCTTCTCTCAGTTTTTATGATTTTAATATCGATATTACCTCCAAAGATTATAAATTTAAAGTAATATATTTCAATAGTATATTTAATAAAGTATATACAGAGAATTTTCAGAGGATTTATTTGTTAATAAAGCTTTCACACCAAGAAAATATTGATTTGGCTCTTTTAAGGACACCATATTATTCTGAAACTTCAGGAAATTATTTTCATTAACCAAAACTCATGATATCAGGAAGTGCTTTTTTTATTCTTTAACTACACTTGTCATGTTGTTAGATCACTGGACATACTTGAACTCCTGTTGAATATGTAATGAATATATAACAGAGCCAAGTGAAGCACTCTAAAAAAATTTACAGATGAATGAACAAATGAGAGGAGGAAAAGGAATTGGGTTTTGTGATATCTTCTCATACTATTTTCCAGAGCAGCATTAAGTCAGTAGACTTAGAATAGTGCAGAGCAATTGTGAACAGATGAATATTTTTTAGAAAATAAGATTTGATAGAGATCTTTTTTACTCACTAAGAGCGAGTTGGTAATATTTTACCTAATGTCATGGACATGTCAAGACTTATAATAATCATGCTTGGCAACTGATTGCTGGCATCAAGGGATGAATGTACAATTTAGGAACTAAAGCAACCAATTTTGTCAGTTTTTGATATTTTTGTTTGTTGTTAACATCTTTGAATCTTCTGTCACTTAGCTATGCTTTTACTTTTCCTACAAATGTGGTGGTCACCAACTGCCTGGAATTAGACCCTGCTTGCTTTTTCTCTAAGTGTTTTTTTGTTTGTTTGTTTGTTTTGTTTTTAAATCTCTTATTCTACTGCTTTCCCTGGTCCTTATTCCTATGCACTAGCTCCACCTTCCTTCTATGTATCTCAATCACTGTTACTTCTGGTTTCCAATATCTCCTTGAAATATAGCAATCGTGCTTCTATTTATTTCCGTGCCTTCTCATTCTGCAAGGTGGTTTAGCAGCTAACAGTGTTAGTGCACTGCTATGAGGAATGTCCTAAGACTGTGATTGGGAGATTGGGTACCATGCAACCATGCCTAAATCCTACCAAACAGATCTGCCCTGAGGGCAGAGTTTTAGTATATTCAAACCCTTCCTTGTTTGCATTTGGTCATCCATGTTGGATTGATTGGCTAGAAGATACTGCCAGTGGAGGCTGGAAGAAACACTTTGATGACAGATGAATAGAGCTTGGAACAACCAAAAATGAAAAGCCACAAAAGTCTAATTGTTCATGAAAATAAGTTAGTATCTTCACTGAACATTGTGGAAGAATTTTTACTTATAATTGTATAATGCTTCTACAGTACTTTCACAGTCATTAAATATATATCTATTGAGCATTGTATATATATATGCATATATATTTATGCATTGTATATGTATATATATGTATATTACCTGGAATATATATATGTATGTATTGCATTTATATACATATACCAGGCAATTTTTAAAGTGTTTGGGATATATGGCCAAACAAAGCAAAGATCCCTGTCCTCGTAGAGCTTGCATTCCATCAAGAGAAGACAAACTATATATAGTATTTCTTGATATACTGTATATATATATATATATATATATATATATAATTATGTAATATGTTTGAAGTTTCCAATTATGAAAAAAGTCCTATAGATACTTTATGCACGATCCTTGGCAACATGCAGTATTTGAAAGGCATTCAGGAAGGCCCATACTGGGAAAATGAGATGTGGATGAAGAGGTGAAAGAGATGGAGGATGGGTCAGGCAGTTAAATGATGAAGAGAGTTCCAAGCAGAGAGAGTATCTTTGCTCTCAGAGATAGATACTCTCAGAGAGAGTATCTTTAAATGATCATCATTACCGCTGTAAAGACTTTGAAGTGTGAGCAATATGAGCAATATGTTTATCCAAGTTTACTATATTAGACGACTCATTCAGTGCCCTTTGAAGAAGAGGAATTGATTACAGAGATTAAAAAAGAACAGAAAAAGTAACAAAAGAAAAAAAAAGGAAAAAGAGAAAAAGAGTTTTTCAAGAAAAAAAAAAACATTTCATTTTTCTGCCCACTCAGAACCCTAAGTGCAACTTTTAAGGAATGTGTCTTGAATATTTTGAGGAATAGCAAGAAAGCTAGCATGGCTGGAATAGACTGGAGATTAGTAGATGAAATTAGACAGATAAAGGAGTCCATAAAATATAGGCCCTTATAAAGTGATATAAAGACACAGGATTCATTCCCATTTTGCCAGAAATGTGATATGACATAGCAACTTGCAAAATGACTTCTTTGGTGGCTTTGTTGGGAATAGGCTGTAGGACATACAGGAAGGGTAGGCTTTGGAAGACCAGCTGGGGAACCATTACAGAAAGCAGGCAGGAAGTGACCACAATTCAATGCAGAAGAGTAATGGAGGAATTGACGAAAACCTGTATGATTAAGGATCTATTATAAAAGATAGGTGGCAGCAGTCTGACGGAGGTCAAGAACAGAAATATATATGTCAATTAAAAGATGTTTGCAATCATACTGATTGCAGTATGATGCATACTGATTGATTTTACTGCTCACTACCTAAAATATGGTCGTGGCTAATCGGATGTAAGAAGCAGAATAGAGTTTAAAGTTATTAGAAAGTTGAAGCAACAGGACAGCGAGAAAAGTTTGGATAGAGGGAAAAGATTAATTTGATGTTTGGGCAAAAGGATGTTAAATCATTAATTAAATGTCATGTAGTTATTTCATTTATCAACCAAAAAAGTATTTCTTGATCTACTGTAGGCAGAACAGTATGCAGGGCATAGGAGATACAGACATGAATGAGCTCCCACTGTCCTTTCTGTGTGAGCAGAAAAAGGAAAGAGAGATGTTGGAGAAATCTTTGTTGAAGAGGTGATATTTGAGCCGACTGGAGAAATTCTCCCAACTGTTATTGAGACTAGAGGGGAACAGGCAATGGTGGGGGATTCCAGGCAGGGTGGTTTTACAAGCATCCCAGCCAGGGACCAGAAGATGGAGGTCCTTGCATTCCATGTGAGGAATTTCAATTTTTATCTTTGAGATGATGGGAAGCCATTGACTGTTCACATGGAACAAGATTACAAATTCAGGTCTCTTCAGCTCTCCAGGTATTGGTTTCCTTCTGGGAAAAATAAATAATTAGGTCTAGGGGATCGGCTGAGATTTCTTCTGGCTTTTAAACTCTGATTATGAAACAATAAAAATGAAACATCAGAATAAGGTGAACTGCCTCTAGGGATAGTTTAGAAACTAAAATCAGCTTGATGGAAATCTGTGCGTCATCAACTGTATTGATGACTTTAGTGACCTTTTTCCCCCTCTACCTTTTTGTAGTAGGTGGATGCAATAAAGTCTGGACAAATTTGTAACAAATGTTACCATAACCTTCTCATCTTTTTTCCATTTCTCAAGTATAAAAGAGTACTATATGCATATTTCTTAAAGTTCAGCTGCCAAAATTTTATTATGGAAATTAAGAATATGTAAAAGCTATTTGAATGAATACATTTCTCATTACTTTCTGAATAAAACAATCTTTGTGGAACTTTCTGATTCTGTGAAACATAATTATTTGATGAGAATTTTAGATGATATACTTTCACTTGAAGTTGGGTTTTAGAGGACATTAGGATATGAGATGACAGGCATTCAAACTTTTCCCCAATTGCCATTACAGATTTCTAAGAATAAACAATTATGCTGTACCTCAAAAGCTCTGTGTTTTTGGCAATGCTGTAACAATTTGTCTGATTCAACACAATTTTTGAAGCCATGAAAGCAGTAAGACAAGTATATTGAATTTTTAGCTGTGACCTTGAGTGGGAGAAAGAAAGAGGAAGGGTAAAGACAATGGGAGAGGAAGGGATTGGATGGGGGATAAGGAGAGGGGAAGGAAGGGGACGTTGGGGAAGAAGATGAGGAAAAGGAAAAGAAAAAAAACTTATTGCAGTCAGGTTCATATTCCTAAACACAGACTAAAATTATTAAATATATGGTAATAAATTGTCAAATTAAAAGACATTATATAAACAATCTTTTATGCAAATGTACTTTCTTAGAATAGATTGTGATCTGATTTCTTTATTTGCTGAACTGCTCCAGTGATGAACTTTGCTTTTCACATAGATTAAGAAAACTGGGAAAAGTTGTTATGTTTTGGTGAGATACAGGATAAGAAGAGGTAAGGGGTTTGCAGAGTAAGTTAAATTAATTCAGTGCATGAAATATTCAGGGATTCATACTGGAATTTCTGCCATTAAAGTCTTGCTAAAGAGATCAAGGAGAGTTGAGTATTTCATTTCATAACTCTTAGCATCCAAAATCATATTCAGTGGATCCCTGGTGGCTTTCTCTTACTAAATTTGAATATCATGCCTCAAAGATGTCTTTATAATAAGCGATGCTTTCCATTTGATAATACTTACTTGAAACTCCTTTTAGGAAATTTATGATGTTCAAAGAACACAAAGCATATTAAAATCTTTACTTTTTATTATTTATCAGATGTCTTCCAACTCCTCTTAAAATTCTGTTAATATCTTCATTCTAAGTAAATGAACTCCCTGCTTGATTATTAATTTTTGGTGGCAAAAGATTCAAATTTCTAGTCCAAGTGAGATGAGACTGCATCTTAATTATTATTGTTCATATTAGGTTTATAGAAATGATTTATGAGCTCGCTGTGATAATTGCTACTTATAAACTAATTTAATAGTTTTTAATTTTACTTCATTAGCTTTAGAATAAATCCTTTTTAGAATTCATGTCAAGATTTCATTTAGATTACATTTCTTCTGTATTTCATTTTGCCTTTCCTATGTTCCAAATGGTGGAGTCTTAAAATGAATTTAACTTTCCCTCAGGTTTTTTGGTGATGTATTTTGTGTTAGAATGAATATTTTTTTAAATCACCATTTCTTTATTTGACTTTAAACAATCCCCATTACATCTGTAAAGACTTCAAGGTGTGAGCAATATGAGCAATCTGCTTGTCCAAGTTTACTATATTAGATGCCTCACTTAGTGCTCTTTGAAGAAGAGGAATTGATTATAGAGATTAAAAAAGAACAGAGAAAGTAACAAAAGAAAAAAAAAAGGAAAAAGAGAAAAAGAAGAGATTTCAAGAAAAAATTGTATATTTCTGTCAACTCAGAACCCTAAGCGCATCTTTTAAGTAATCTGGGGAATACTGCTTCTATAGAATTTCTGATTCATTTACAAAAAAAATCTGCCCCAGGTGATTTTGCATTTGCTTGTGAATATTCTTGATCGTAATAGTCTATATCTACTTTTAGGCTTCAACAACCAACACTTGTGTTATTTTAGACTATTTATTGAGAGTCTTGGAACTGCAATATCTTCATCTGTATAGTGAAGATAACGTAATATCTAGGTCATTGGATTATTTTAAAGATTAAGCTATTGCTTAGACCACTGGCTCATAATGAAAGCTCAATTAACATTTGTTTTTGTGCTTTCAAAAGTCTTAAACAATTACAAAAAAAAGTATTAAATAATTACAAGAGCTTAAATCAGGAAAAACACATGCATCCCTCAGTTAAACTTGTTGGACTGTTTTTACAAGACCTTTACAAGACTGAGAAACCAGTCACCTGGGTTCACATTGTTCACATTGTGCAGTTGGAAGATAATATGGGGAAAAGACTTTTTTTTTCTTTTGTCATCTTATTTAAATTAACATTTTTTTTCAAAAGTTTAATCTAGTTAGTAGGATGAGTTATAGTAGATAGGCTCTTATAATAAAAACATCATTGATGTTGTTTTTCATGAAAATTTTCAGAATAACCTGAAAAATGCCAGACATTAAGGAGGAAATCTCAATACTCTTTTACTTCACAAGGGGGTTATGGGTAAAAATAAATTTTAATAAGATAAAAATGTCATTCTCTTGTTATAATATCCCATTTAAATGATTAAGTTTCTTTTTATCAAGTGAAAGTGTAGTCAATTGATTTTAGGCAATTGCAATCATTTCCCAAAGAAATAGCATTTAGAATTTAATTAAGATTGAAGATAGATACCCCCTATGATTAAAAGAACATGTAATTATTAATAATTTATATCAGAATAAAGATGCAAAAGAAGAAAAGCATCACATGAAAAATCTGTGATAGTTTGAGACTATTCACAACTACTGGCTCCAGGACTTTGAAGCACATACAACATGGAATGGCTCCTTCTGCCATTTCTTTATGGCTACATGGCACAAAACTAAGAGAGTTTGTATTTATGATTTGTTGAGTTGTTTTCATGAATATCTTCATCAAGTAATTGCTTTAATCACTGAGTTTAATGACCTACTGTTACATCCAGCTACCAGACTGTAGTGCCATCTTATGTAGAAAGTTATATTATCTCCTTCCTCTGGTGAACTCTAACCCCATTTACTGCTAACTGTTGGGGAGTTATGGTTTAAATAGCCTCCATGAAGAGCTATTATTTTCATTTTTCTTTTTCTCTTACTCTCCTTTCTTTCTTTTAATAATACCAAAATTCATGTTGATGAGGCGGAGCTTACCTTCCTGAGCCATCAGTTTCATTTCTTTCAATCCACTCAATATCTCACTCCTAATGTGATATGTCAGCAACTCTGTCTTCCTTAAGCTGTTGGTTAATATCAAACACCTAGGTGCCAGTCGATTTCCCTTCTGTCTTTCCTCCCACCTCGTTATGTCCCCTGGATGCTTGCTTCTCAGTGAAGATTCACAGGTCTACCCAGAGTTGCAAGGGAAGAGGTGAGTGACACAAAGGCATGAACACCAGGAGGCGGGGATGGGGGAACCCGCCCACTCTTCTGTTGAATTAATAACTATTTAATTAGTTCCTACCCCCCAGCCACACCCAATAGACTTTCAACTAAACTCTGTGGACAGGACCACTTCTGTTCTAGCTCACTGTATTCTCTCTAATCTGTAGCTTCTAGCGAAGTGTCTCATTAACTACATCTGAAGAATTAATGAATGAAATATAGAGAAACTTGCTGTCCCTCCTCTCCAGAGGGGGTGCTCCCACGGGGGCAGGGATGGGCAGTGGAGCTGGTAGGGGAATGCCGAAAAAATATGAAAATAGATAGACTAGCCTCAAAAAAAAAAGTAATTTAATTAGAACCAAAAACAATAGAAACTCACTAATAACAAGTGTCAACTTTAACTTCCAATAAGCCATTTACTTTACCTACATCTGTTTTTATCTCCTGCTCTTCCATTCAGCTTCCAGAGGCTGAGCATCTCAGCTTCTACTTGCTTATCAGCTTGTGAAGGTACTGGCTCTGAACTCTGTTTTTCAACTTCCTTCCTTTAAAAAAAAAAAAAAAAAAGATTTTATTCATTTATTCATGAGAGACATAGGCAGAGGGAGAAGCAGGCTCCCTGCCAGGAGCCTGATGCAGAACCCCATCCCAGGACCCCCGGATCATACCCTGAGCAGAAGGTGGATGCTCAACCACTGAGCCACTGAGGTGTCCCTCATGTTCCTTCGGATGAGCCATCTCAACCACAGCTTCTTGCTTTGGGTCAGTGTTCCTACTTGTATACTGAGCAGGATATGGGCTTAGTTATGTGCCTTTAGATAATCACCCAACCTCTGTAAACCTTAATTTTCTCAAATCTAAAAGGGTGGAAATAATACCTACCTCAGAATGTTATTGTAAAGATTAAGTGAAATGACATGAAACTATCTTGCCCATATCCCAGCAAACATGTCTTGGTTTTGGTCCTTTTTTCCTTGGCAGCTTGCTGTGCAAAGCTTTGCTAAAACGTGCTTTTTGGATAAGATTTCCTATTGCCATAAGAACCAATAATTTGACTAACTATACCACTTTTAAATGTACTATAGGACTATATACTTCCACCCAGAAGTGATGTGGATGGAGTGGCGGAGGGTGGTGAATAGTGAACAATTAGAATCTCCAATGGGGTGTAGGGGCTGGTTCCCTTCAAACTAAGCCCTTGGATAGTAAAATATAATTTCTTCAGTAAATAAATGCAAAAGACATTTATCATCATCAAATAATGAGATAGACAACTTAGAAAAAATCATAATACCATATTTGTACTTTTTTAGATAGGAAGTTTAAGTACTTGTTTTAGATTCAGTAAATACAGCGTAAAATATGATGTCTTGACCTCAGTTATGGAATCAGTTCAGAATTTTTTTTTCCAAGAACACATTTTTCCTTTCATGTAGTCACTTGTTTCTTTCACATTTAGATTATGAACATATCATCAGTACTTTCAAGCACGAGCTATTATTCCTCCTGTGATACCATGTTCGCACACTAGGTCTTTGATGTTTCTGTCAGATATTGCCAGCAACCATCATAACTCATGCTCTTGAATTTTTAATATCACTCCGCAAACAGAAATGACAAATACTTAGTCCTTTAGCAAACACACAAGAATGAAAGAAAAGTTCCTAAATAGGAAAAACATATTGAAATGTTCTCCCAATTTTTATTTTGATCTCATTGAAAAGTAATGGGGAAGAAAAAACCAAAACATGTTGCCATTATTTTCATGATCTGTCTCACAGACACTAAGTTTGCCTCAGATTTTTTAAAAAAGAAAATGCCAAGAGGTAAAGTTTAAATGTTTCCATAGAAAGCATTATGTGCAATATGTTATTTCTTGATATGTAACTACAGAAGAAATAATTCTCTTTAACAAACCGTAGTATTTATCTTCTCTTTCAAAAGATAAAAGATAAAATAATAGTGCCTCTGTTCTAAAGGATGGTAAATGGATCTAATTCATTCAGGCTAGAACTCCTTCTCTAATTCCTCCTTTTTTATGTAAATATAATCTGAGCCCCAATGAGAGTGAATCTCCTAAGAATCTACCATAGTTCTATGCTGCTGAAAGAATGCACATTCAATAAATATACATCACAAAAAACATAAGGACCTCAAATAAGCAATTGCTTTGTATAGTGGTTTTGCTTTCCCAATCAATTTAACTCATAGCTCAATTATGTGTTCAAATTGACTTAAGTTGGGTTCCGATTCTGATATTAAAATAAAAATATTTCAGAACTTGGATAGCTATACTTTTAATTTTATTATTGATTACTGTTATCAGAAATATGATAATTTAAAAAGTTATATATGTAAATATCATCAAGTCATAAGCCCTTGGTGGATAACTAATTTTTAGTTATTAGTTATTATTATTAGTTTCCATTTTTATCGACTTATTTGATGCAGAAAATTCAATCTTGTCAGTTCTAGGTAAGTTTGGTGACTTTTGTGATTTTTCTCAGTAAATCCAGAGGTTGAGCTCTGTCAGCACAGAGTGTTTTTCTTGTTTTTTTCTCTTTAGCATCTCAGATGGCATCTGAGATTGTGGGGTTGGGTAACATCCAGAACACTCAGACATTGTTAAAGGAAAAGCATCTGGCTCACAGCCATCTCTTGGAATCCACTAAAATGCACCCAATACCCCTTGGTATTGGTATCTGCTCCCTTTGCTGCTACATCCTCCAAGTTGTCTGTGGAACCACAATGGCCCCATACTCTTTACCTGAATCCTCTAGACCAATGGGGATACTGAATCTCTCTGTCATTTCTATTCTCTTCTCTGGAGGCACAGGAATTTCAGGATTCTGTCTTGGATCTCTTGGACTGGTATGATCTCAGTCGTATGTGTTATCATGGTTCCATTCTGTTAACATTTTTACACGAAGACTATGGCACCAAGCTGGCGTGGAGCAATTCTATACAAACCCTCTAAATTGCCTTCTAAAGCTAAGAGAACGTAGTTTAGGCAATTCTTATCATCACTTTTTCCCAAATGTATCGAGTTCCCACCCCAACAGCCATCCCCTTGAACTTAACAAGGGGTAAGAGTCCATCAGGGCTCAGTATTAGGAATCTGAATCCAATCTTTTCCCTTCCCTTTCCGAAACTGCTCCTTCTTTAGCATGATCAAACTATTTTATTCATGAGTTAGGCTCATTGTTTCCTCGATTCTCTTTTCTCTGCTGTTTACGGTATAGACTTTATGCTAGGCTATATGAGACACATTGTGATTAGAATTCTAAAATGTCTATCTATTGGAAACCAGAAGCCTTGACCTTTAGAGACTACTATATCTCTATTATAAGTTTAAAAAGCTCATTTTGGAACTCAAAACTAAAAGATGTTTTAGTACTATATATATCCTCTGATGCTCTCCACTAAACAAGTGATCCTAAAACAATAAAATTTATTGATCGACCATGGAGAAGAAAGTTATAGGTGTCTATTTGAAAATGATGAGACAAATTTTATTTTCTGCAAAGGTTTACCACCTTGAACATTTTTTCCAAGCCATAATGTATTATTAGTTGTTCCACAATCTATAGATTTTTCATGTCAGGGAAATTGGCAATAATGTATGATTAAAAATATCATTGGTAGAGGGAAGAAAACCCAAACTGGACAATCAGTTTTCCCAACAGATTTAGTACTTCATTCTGGAAAAAAATCATTGACAATAATACTGAAATTAAATATTAAGTGCACATCTATAAATTTAGTAAACTTAATTTAAAAAATAATAAATCAGGGGGGTCTGGGTGGCTCAGTCGGTTAAGTGTCTGTCTTCCGCTCAGGTCATGATCCCAGGGTCCTAGGATAGAGCTCTTCGTTGGGCTCCCTGCTCAGTGAGCAGTCTGCAGCTCCCTCTCCCTCTATCCCTTCCCCCTGACTTGTACTCTATCTCAAATAAATGATCATAAATAAATAAATAAATAAATAAATAAATACATACATATGAATTCATCTAAGATTAAACTACATAGTACAAAAAAGAAAAATAAGGGTGGACAAGGGAGGTGGGGGGAAATGAGCCGACATAATCTATGTGTGTGTGCTAGAGGTGGAGGATATACCAGGAACATCATGCAAAAGGCTCAGTGAGACCAAAAAACCGAATCGGTACGTGATGATTATACACAGTGTCAATGGAGGCAGCTGAAAATCTGACCAGTTTTCCAGTGCAGAGATTTCATGACCAGTGACTTGATAAAGAACAGTGACGTCTTAACACTCAAACTTTCTCATGTTTCCAGAGACACAATGACATACTAAATAAATGTAAGCTTAGATATTTATTTATTTATTTATTTATTTATTTATAGAATTTTCCTGCTTATTTCCTAAGTAGATTTCCCCCACCCCCCCTTGGTGTTTATTTATTTATTTTTGTTTATGGAGCTGAGAATTGGCAGAATGTAGTATCACTGAAATATAATCATAGATTTTTGAGCACACAAATGAGACCATTTAAAACATTTCCCCTCAAAACAAGATATATTTAGGGATGGACAAGAATATGTCATATAAAATTGGAGATTCAGATTTTACTGGTAGTGAATAGTGTCGTTTTAGATAGAATGCCAACTTCAGAGGATGAGAAATTCATCATTGGACTCTGAATTAAACTCAGTGGCTTGAGTTGAATTTAGCGTAATGTCCAATCAATGGTTAGTGAAAACTGAGGAATTGCCTTTCCTATTTTCTGCACTGTGAAATAAATCCTGGCTCCTTTGTTTTTTTCCCTTCAGACCATTCAAAAATCTGTCATTCGGCTCTCAGTCTAAACACCATCCTATTCTGGAATATACTTTGCTATCAAAATTTACTTTGTTGAAATATTTTGGCAAGTTAATTAAAAAAAAAAAAAACTATTTGAAAGAGAGAGAGTGAGCAAGGGAGCATGGCGTGGGAAGGGGCAGATGGAGAGGGAGAAGGAGAATCTCAAGCTAACTCCCCGCTGCGTCTGGTGCCTGCCATGGGGCCTGCTCTCGGGACCCTGAGAGCATGACCTGAGCCAAAATCAAGAGTTGGCCACTTAACTGACTGAACCATCCACATGCCCTTGGCAAGTGAACTTTTAAAATAAAGCTTGCCCTGAGGCTTTTAAAAGTAAAAGTAGGCATCTTATGTAGATAAAGTATTAGGTTCATTACCTTTATATAACATTTCAGAGTTAATGATTATTTCAGTTGAAACAAGATATGTTCTTCACAACAGAGGCTCAGCCTCTCAGCTGCAGCCAAAATTAAAATTCTATTGTTTCATAGATATATCTTTATTTTTTCTTTTTTTATTTTAATTTTTTTTGTTGGAGTTCAATTTGCCAACATATAGCATAACACCCAGTGCTCATCCTGCCAAGTGCCCCCCTCAGTGCCCATCACCCAATCACCCCAACCCCCCCACCCATCTCTCCAGATACATCTTTCAATATGTGAATTTCCATTTAGAAAAATATCTGCTTATATTTAATAGGATTATTAAATCGTTCCTTTCTTCTATGCAGCATAAATTTTCTCAGTGTATATGGGTTTTATAAATCATTTCCAGAAAAGTCTCAGGTATTTTGTTATAACTGTCTTTTCAATCAATGCGTAATGCTTCCAAAAGTAAATATCCATTACGATAAATTCAGAATCTCCTATAAACAGCTATATCATAAAATTTATTTTCTCTCCATTTATCCCACAGATGGAGTTAAAACTGTTACATGAGCTAGTATTTACATTAGATTTGAAAGTTCTGCTTTGTATTCTAACCATTAAAAAAATAATAACTTCTGATAAGTATCCTGTTACAGTTTGGTTCTAGTTTAAATGAGAAATTTTGAAAGTGGGAAGAAATCAAGTTTTTAAAATGTTGACTAAATTTCAGATAGCACCTCTTCAATGCACACTGGTCACATCTCATGGTGGGGATGATGTCCACTGTAGAACATGGAGGAGTCTGGCTTTGGAAAGCCACTTAACTCCCAAGGAACCTTGTCATTTCTCAGCTTTCGTCTTTGCACATGCTCTTTGACCATCTGGAAGAGTCTTTCCTTCCTCTTTGCCAAAATATGCTCATTCTTGTACTCAGCTTCCTCTGCAGAGTCTCACCTGACCACCACCATGCTGGTTCAGCTGCCTTAACCAACGCTTCTCTTATTGGCTGCTTGTCGCACATCACATCACCCACGCTGCAAACACACTTCTATAAGCAGTAAGAGGCAATACCTGAGCTTATCAGCTTATGCTTTAGTTGGGGGAGAAAAGCAAAAATAAGCAAGTATTTAGTACGCACAAAAGACAATCTACATTCTATTCTACGTCTTTTACTTGTTTGTTTCATGTCTCATAATCATCTTCAGGACATAGACATCTTCCCCGTTCACTTTTAATTTAACAATTATATGGCATTTTATTATATAGATTTACCAAGAATTATGAAACCAACTTTCTGTTGAAGGAATTGTAGGTTATTTATTTATTTTTTTTGGAGGGGGGAGGAATTGTAGGTTCTTTTAAACTATTACTAAGAGGATACAATGACTATTACATAATTCACTCCATAGTTGTACAAACTCTGGTGAATAAATTCCCAAAAGTGGATTTGTACGGTTGAAGAGTATATATATTTCTAACTTTTATAGATATTATTCACTTGTTCTCCAGTGAGGCCAGTTTATACTCCCACAATAATACGTGAGTTATTCATCACCCATGTTAATACCAAGAGAATGTATAATCTAAGTTTAAAATTTTTGCCAATCTAAGAGGTGAACAGTGGTATCTCAAAATAGTTTTAGTTTTTTTATTTTTCTTATCTTTAGTAAATGGAGAGGAATTCTTTTTAACATTTAAGAGGCATTTTTCCTTGTCTATGTGATCCATTCACATCTTCTGGTAATTTTTTCTTGGGTTATTTTTATATTATTGATCTCTAGATATTTTTATACTAAGAGGATTAACTAACCTCCTGTGACATGGGTTGCAAATGATTTTTAAAAATAGATTTTTGTTTGATAGAACCTTCTCTTATGAGTCATTAATCTATGAGGATAATCCTATGACTTTCTCTTTAGCTTTTTAAATGTAGCGAATTAATTTGTTAACACTGTACCACGTTGTTTTCATTCTGAGGTTTTGTAATATAGTAATATTTTATAGAAATATTCAACTTCATTGCTCTTATTTCTTAGTATTATGTGTTTTTCCATTTAGCATTAAAATCAGCCTGTCTAGTACCCATTTAAAAAATAAAATAAATCCTTTGTATTTTTTGCTGGGATCATACTAAATTTGCACATTACCTTGAAGAGAATTGATTTTTTTTATTGTTGTTGAATATTATTCAAATCTTTTTGTTCAGATTCAAGAGTGTTTTAAAATTTACTTTATGTAGGTCTGGAACATTTCTTGGTGCTATATTCACTTGTTTGAAATTTTGGATATTTATTTCTCATATTAACTTTGTGCCAGACTACCATGCTTAATAATCTTTTTGTTCATACCGGCATAAAATCTATAATTTTAAAGTAGTGATACTTCCTCATTTTCAATTTGTATAGCTGTGAAGTCTTAGTATTAATTGCAGTCATGTTTAGTGTTTTCCATTAAGTGCAAATTTGACTCTTAGGATGACAAAGATATATTCCATTGCAATAAGTATCTTCTTATTACTATTTTGCTTCATTTTGATTTTAATTAACAACAGTTGCAGAACGTTGAAAATGTTTTTATAGGGTCTATAGAGATCATCCTATGATTGGTTTTTTAGCTTTATTAATAGAATAAATTGTATATAATAAATTTGCTAATATAAAGCCATTTTTGCATTTCTTAAATGAACTAGACTGTTCATAACATATTTTTATGTGGTATTTGAATCTCTTTATGATTTTTGAAATATTTTTAAGTCAATAATATTCTTAAGTCAGATGTGTGCAATTCTAATCTGGTTTGATATTAATGTTATATTTGTTCCCCAAAAAGTGTGACGTTTTCCCATACTCCTTTTTGTTGTTGTTGTTAGTTTTTTTTTTTTTTTTTTTTTTTTTTTTATGCCCCTGAATAGTTTAAATAGCCTTGGAGTTATCTACTCTGAAAAGTGTTGCAGAATTTCTCTATGCTATCACCTTCTTTTAGGAGCTTTAGGTATTTGAGATGTTTATTTCTTCTTTTAAAATCTACAGGTTTTGATTCTTTCTCTTTTCTGGAATTTCTTTGGATTATAAATTGTCCTAGAAAATTGTACATTTTGATGTAAGTTTTAAAACTGATTTTAGAGGTGCCTGGGTGGCTCAGTCCCTTAAGTGTCTGCCTTGGGTTCAGGTCTTGATCCTGGAGTCCTGGTATGAAGCCTCAGTGGGGAGCCTGCTTCTCCCTCTGCCCTTCCCCCTGCTTTGCTCTCTCTTTCTCTGTCTCTCCCTCTATGTGTCACTCTCTCAAATCAATCAATCAATCAATCAATCTTAAAAAAACAAAGTAATTTTAGTAATTTGTCTTATGATGATCTTATTTTTTTCTATTTTGTGATTATTCCTCCCCATGTTGTTTTATTTTTTTTATAGCTACACTTGTTTTGTGTTTTCTCAATTCGTTGATATCTCTCACTCTCACCAAAATTGATTTTTTAATTTATATATCATTGTAACTTATTTTATGCTTTCTAACCATTAATTCTAGCTTTTATCTTTATTAATGTAAATTACAACTTTATTTCAGTTTATTTTCTTGTTCTCTGACTTTTTTGTTCTTATTATTGATTTACTTCCTTTTCTTTAAAAAATGTTTCTATTGATCTGATATCTAAAGCCAGAAATTTTTCTCTGTGCACTATTCTAGCAATATCCCAAAGATATTGAACTATAGTGTTTCATTATTTTTTAAAGAAAATCTACTATTTCAACTTGATCAGAAAAGTAATTTGAAATAAATTTTATTTCAACTTCCCAAGTAATTGAGTTCTCTTGTTTTGTTTTGTTTTTAGTTTCTTATTAGTTGCTTATTTTATTGGATTGTAATCAGAAGACACAGCAATATATTGACTGGAAATATCACATTATTTTGTAGTTAATTTTAGTCAGTATTTTATGAGCACTTCTAAAGAACCTATAATCTTTATTTCGGGACAAAGCATTAAACAATTGTCACTTAGATTTACCTCTTAATTAGTATTTTGTTTATTTGATCCATCATGGACTCAATGAGGTCACTGAAACTATTCTGAAACCACAGGATATTTCTATTTCTGTAACATCTGCTTTATAAATGTTGCTGTCCTGTTTTGTGATGTCTAGAAATTCATAACTGTTTTGTCTGTTTCTTTCTGAAACACTCATTTTAACTGATTCTCTTTGATTTATGGTACAATCTGATCACTTTGTCTTTCAGTATTTGAATTAAACCCATTAAATTTTATTGCCTTGCTACTTCTGGTCTTACTTCAATGCCATTCAGTGTCATATTTTCTGTTTCTAGACCTTTTTAGTCTTTCAACACTAGATATGTTTTGCTTTTTTGTTCATTATTTATCAGCAAATAGTTCTGATATTTCATATTTTAATTTAGAATTTTAATCTTTCTTATTTTCTTCTATTAGTTTCCTTTCATGAGCAATGGAAGATTTAGCAGGTGTCCTTTCCCTTCTGACCAAATTCCCTTCACCCCGTGACTTAGTCAATTTTGACTTTCTTGGTGTTTAGTGTATAATCTTAGATCTGATTATATTTTGTTACTTGATTCATCAAGTTTAAATACACTCAATGAAATTATTTCATTTCTCTTCATTTTGCCAGTTAAGCATTTTCACACTGTCATATAACATTCTCTTTCATTCTGTTCTGTCACCTTCATCCCCACATTTATTTAATCCTGGTCCTATAATTAAATATATTCAATAGTCACCATATATCTTTCTGTCATAATGTCCTCAGGCATCTCTTGGTTGACTTAACTTTACCTTCAGGTATATTTTCATGAAGAATTAATGGGATCAAAGAGGCAAATGCACCCTGATGTTTATAGCAGCATTGTCAACAATAGCCAAACTATGGGAAGAGCCCAAATGTCTATTGACTGATGACTGGATAAAGACACACACACACACACACACACACACAGATATAGATATCTACATATAACGGAATACTACTCAACCATCAAAAAGAATGAAGTCTTGCCATTTGCAACAACGTACATGGAACTAGAGTGCATTATGCTAAGCAAAATAAGTCAGTCAGAGACAAATACCATATAATTTCACTCATGTGGAATTTAAGAAGCAAAATAGATGAACATACAGGAAGGGGAAAAAAAGAGAGGGAAGCAAACCATAAGGGACTCTTAACAGTAAGAGAACAAACTGAGGGCTGCAGAAGAGGAAGTGGATGGGGGATGGGCTAAATGGATGATGAACATCAAGGAAAGCACTTGTTATGATGAGCACTGGGTGTTATATATAAGTGATGAATCATCACTAAATTTGCCTGAAACCAATTTTACACTGTATGTTAACTTACTAGAATTTAAAAATTTAAAACAAAAAAAAAAGAAAAAGAATTCATGACAAATATTAGCTGATCTCTTGCTGATCAACACTAGTAATCTTTATACTATTTGACTTAGCTACACATAATATTCATGCAGTATGTTTCCTTTCTATGGTGGGAGGATAGTATATAGATATTTCTTCATTGAGTGATTGCATTTGCCAAATTTGAAACAAATCTAATTTTCTTTTTTCCTTTATTCTGTCCTCACCATTTTTGCTTGGAATCCCATGTATTTTCTTCCTCCTGAATTTGTGGGACATTTGCATTTATCCTTTTATAATGATGCCCTGTCCATGCTTGATGGCTGGGTAGCTTCAGGGGCATTATCCTTTCTCTGGTGAAAAAACATGATGAAAACTCATAGGGAGCAAGTAACAGCCTTCACCGCATCATTGGTTTGCTTTTTCATTTTATCTGTCTTTTTAATACAGAATTTTAAATGTTTATGGATCTATTGATATTTGCTTCTGTTTTTCCTTTCGTTTTTATAGTCAGAATTTTTTTCTTTTGGGACACCTGGGTTGCTCAGCGATTGAGTGTCTGCCTTTGACTCAGGGTGTGATCCTGGAGTCTCTGGATAGAGTCCCACACGGGGCTCCCTGTATGGAGCCTGCTTCTGCCTCTGCCTATGTCTCTGCCTCTCTCTGTGTGTGTGTCTCTCATGAATAGTAAATAAAATCTTAAAAACAAAGGGTTTTTTTCTTTCCAAAACCTTAAATATATGCGTATCTTTTATCTTTGAGTTTTCAAAATGTGACAATTATCACATTAAATTGTTACATGATCGGAGGACTATTTTTATTTTTTTTTAATTTTTATTTATTTGTTTATATATTTATTTAAGAGAGGGAGAGCATGCCCACAAGCAGGGAGAGTGGCAGAGGGAGAAGGAGAGGCAGAGAAGCTCAAGCTAATTCCACATTGAGCTTAAAGCCCAACTGGGGCTTGATCTCATGATCCTGAGATCCTGAGATCATGACCTGAGCTGAAACTGCGAGTCACTGATTGAGTCACCCAGGCACCCTTGTTTTTATATTTTCTGTTCCATTTGTCCCCCTGATGCTTCATTCATCAGTTTTATGCATATTCATTTCATTAATTTTATAACATGTTGAAACTGTAAGATACAGCATACTCATCATTATAACCTTCTATTTCAAAATTTATTATTTTCACTCATATATTCTCTGTAAACTAAAGAATATTTTGCCCAGTTCTAATGAAGTGGAATTTTTTATTTTGGCAGCATTGAAACTAAAAATTTATTTAGGAATAACATTATCAGGAATATTGAATTCTTATTTCTCAAATTTTTTTCTTTATTTTATAATTCTTTTCCTCTAATATGCACACACATACATACATTTATGACTTTTCCTATTTATGTATTAATCTCACTAAAGTGGGATCCCTGGGTGGCGCAGCGGTTTAGTGCCTGCCTTTGGCCCAGGGCGCGATCCTGGAGACCCGGGATCGAATCCCACATCGGGCTCCCGGTGCATGGAGCCTGCTTCTCCCTCTGCCTGTGTCTCTGCACCTCTCTCTCTCTCTGTGACTGTCATAAATAAATAAAAAATTTAAAAAAAAGCCATGAAAAAATCTCACTAAAGTATGAAAATAATCAATTCCATTTGGAAATTATTCAAAATTTTCAACAATTATATAGGTTATTCTAACACTTTCTCATTAGGGGAGCCTATTGTGAAAAGTATATTATTGCATTAATTGCTTTTTCTTTTTGAGCTTATACCTTTGTTTTAAAATCTAAAAAAAAAAAAACCTCAATATTTTTGTTCATTTTATTTTAAATAAGGGAAAAGATTCTTGAATATATATGATTTAACATCACAAAAAAAACAAATAATCTGAATAAATTGATTTTTTAATCTTCATTCTGGATCAGGTTATAAATATAAATTGCCTTATATAACATATATATGCTTAGATATTTAATAACTCACATCACAAATGGTTTTGATATATAAGCCCCAGATCTCTATATTAATTGCAGTTATTTTTGTAGGTCAAAATATCTAATGTCTTTATTTATATTTTAGGTTAGTGGGGTGGTTTGGCCATGAACTCAGCAGCCGATTTAAGATGGATAACAGTAAGTGTATTCAATTTCCCTTCCCAAGTCATTTTATTCTACCTTTATTTCAATTTTCATCTGTCTTTGTATGATATGTAATATACATGCCTCATGGAGAGTGCACTTTGAAAATGCCACTGAGAATTCTTAAAATAAGAAATGACATTTCCAGAGTGTAAGACTAAGTGTTTGTAGATTTTAGCATGGATTTGAGTCTATCCCTTTGTAGGGAGATAAGTGGAAGTGAAATGTAATGTACAGGACTCAGATCTCATCAATATTAAGTACCCAAAACATCAGGCAGTGAGGACAGAAAGATATTTCTGGCTTGTAGTTAGACCCAAAGAGACTTCGGTGTCAATTCCACTTTGCTGCTTAATAGTTTTGTGATGCTGCACAAATTATATCATCTTGGGTTTTTTGTTTGTTTGTTTGTTTGTTTTCTGTTTTGTTTTCCTTCTTGCATATCTAATGTGAATAATAAAATCTATGTCAGGGTTTGATTTGAGAGTGAGAAGTTCAAAGCTGTAAACTAGTAGCACAGAGCAGTGCTATTTTATAAATGTTCGTTTTTATCTCTCTTTTTTCAGTTTTTCCTTTTGTGGCTTTGCCACACACAAAACAATAGAAGTTGAACCCCAGCAGGTAGAAATGAGAGTGCAGCCTGTGCAAAATACTCCCAAACTGTCCTGTTTCTTTTTCTTGAGTGATTCTATTCTTCAATCACATGGAATATAGAAAGCTTCATACATTTTTTGAGAGTTTCAGTTCAGCTTGATCCTTCAGACTGCTACCAACCTGAGTTGCTATTTTAAATAAATTTACATTTGCAAAAACCAAGATGCAAATGATCAAGATGGGCTGTTCCAGTCAAATTAAGAAATCTGTATTTTATCTTGGCGGCTGGAATAATTAGCTCCGTTATTATGCCAGTTACTTAAATTTTTTTGTGATGGGTTTTCTTATCTGTAAATGAAAGAATTGGACTAGATCAGAAGTGGGCAGAGTTTCTCTGTGAAGGGCCAGAGATGAGATATTTTAACCTTTTGGGATTATACTCTCTGTGGCAAATATTCAATTCCGCCCTTGGAGTGCTAAAGCAATCATAGACAGATGAGTGATTGTGTCTATGTTCCAATGAAACTTTATTTACAAAAGCAAGTTGGGGGCCAGATTGAGTCCCGAGGACATCATTTTTTGAGACCTGGGTTAGATGCATCTCTAGAGACGGGGAATATTCTGATGCTCTTTTAGTCGGGTTTAGCTTTAATTCAATCTCCAACCCGCGATCTTCTCTATTGGATCTGACTTGCTACTATTCAATCTAATTGATTCTAAGTAGGGTAAGATCTGATATTTTTAAGAAGATTTTATTTATTTATTAATGAGAGACACTGAAAGAGAGGCAGAGACACAGGCAGAGGGAGAAGCAGGCTCCCTGCAGGGAGCCTGACACAGGACTCTATCCCAGGTCCCCAGGGTCATGCCCAGCATATGAAGGCAGATACTCAACTGCTGAGCTACCTAGGTGTCCCGGATAAGATTTGCTATTAATTTACCTCTTAAATATGTCATTCTTAGGCAGATCATTATTTAATTTTATTTTTTAAAGATTTTATTTGTCAGAGAGAGAGCACAATTCAGCGGGAGCAGCAGGCAAAGGGAGGGGCTTCCCCCCAGGCAAGGAGCCCAATGTGGGACTTGATCCCAGGACCCTGGGATCAGGACCTGAACAGAGGACAGACACTTAACCCACTGAACCACCCAGGCATACCCAGATCATTTTTTAAAAAGCCTCTTCTTTCCCCCTATGAGAAGCCACTTGCCCCAATAATCCTAGTGCTAAAAGTCACCTTCACAGGTCATTTCATTCTTATTTCTGCCTTTGGATAACATTACAATTATAAGCCATTAAAATCTTGATGTTTTTCTTTCATTGATGTGGTTTCATACTAGAAAAGCGAAGCATGGGGCAGGCTAAGAAATGCTGTTTTGGGAGTGGGAGAACAGATATGTGTCTGAGGGCTCTAGAGTTTGGTAGGGGGCTAACAAAGTGGGGGCAGGGGAGACAGAGATTGTAGATGAAAGAGAAATACGCCAGTATTTTAGGTACATGCAATTTCTCTTAAATATCTCAGAAAGCCTAGGAATGAAAGTTCTTAAATCTTACTCTTTTTCTCTCTACTACTTTACTGTCATAAAAAAAATCCATAAGGGACTCTTTTTAAGGTATGTTTTATAAAAATGACATGATGTTCATTTTTCAGAACTGCAGTTAAGCCCTGGAGTCAGTGGATTTCGAATTTCAAATCCTCCCATTTTATTGGTCTGTTCCTTACAGGCTAGTTTAGAGGTGAGTGATCTATGCTTCGACCTTCCCATATCTTTACCTATTTCTTTACCTGACTGTGACATGTTGTAAGACCTTCTCCTCTGAACAGCAAGATTAATGTGCTCCGTGTGTAAACAATGGTCAAAGGCCAGTGTTCTCCTTTAGAACAGAGACTCTGTGCTAATTGCCATTTTTAAATTTATATCTCCACCCTCAGCACTGTGCTTGGCACGTCATCGATGTTGTTGGCACTTCATAAATGTTTGGGAACTGACCAGCATATACATCTTTTTAGTTCCACTTAGGATTTGTATGAACTTAAATAAGTTGTTGAATCTTCTTGTGGTTTCTCTATTACACAATAAGCATGTAATATTTAATTCTTGATTAATTCACTCATCCAACATTTATCTATTAAGAAAGTATTATATGCCAGACACTGTTGTGATTACTGGGGACTCTGTTCTTTTGGTTCTGTGAGCCAATGAACTATGTCACAAAACTATAGGAAGACAGACCTTAAGGGGAAAAAGAAAAGAAAATATCAAGATAAACCAATGATTGAGCAAGATTGTCTCATGAGATACTTGGATTTTTTTTTTTTTTTTTTACTGGAGTGTCCATGCCATTATATTCTTGTAAAATCTCTACTATTACTGACTTGATATATATTTTTAGTAAATTCATATTTTTAGTTAAAATCAGTTTCACTCTAAATAGTATATCCAAGGAATCAATTTGGTTTTCTAGATCTGCATATCTACCTTTTCATCTATTTATATAGAGATACTAATCTATTTTATCTATCCATTTAGATCTATATTATATTCACATGTATAACTTAACTATTTGGATATTCATTAATTTCAAGAAGAGACTAAATTTATTTAAGTAAATCTATATTGTAAATATATGCTATGTAACTAATACCTATATATAGTAAGTGAATATATTTTATATGCATATATCAAAGTAAAATATTTTAGGTAAATAAGTGTTTCTCTTTTTTAGGTAAATATGTGTTTCTAACAGATCTTAAGTATATAGCAATTCAAAAGAGAATTTGAAGTTTTTAATTCAAGGTATTTTAAAATCATCTAGTTCGTGGTATTTTAGGAAATCCCGTTGTGAAGTATTCCAGAATGAATGACTGGATAACAACTTCCAAAATCTCTTCTAAACCTAAATTCTAGGATTCTGTGAACACGCCTAGCATTTTCTCATTTTGCCCACTGGATGGCAATGTAAAGTTCTTTTTTTATACAACTTCACCACTAGATAGTGGTAATCAACACTGTTTCACTTCATCCCAATTTAAAGAGCACCTACTCACTGTGACCACTAGATGGAGCTTGTGTTGTTTTCGCTTTTTGGCAGTTTTTTGTTTTCTTCTTCTTCTTTTTTATTTTAATTGAAAATAGACCCAGTAACAAGATTTTTCAGGCAGTGAAAAAAATTTATTATTTATTTATTTATTTATTTATTTATTTATTTATTTATTTATTTATTTATTATTTATTTATTTATTTTTTATTTTTTGGTGAGAGAATAGTGAGGGAATCTGCTTAGCAAGTCAGGTAATAATACTTGGATTGTTTTTATGATGTCTATTCAGAGAAACAGTTCTGTAAATGTTTTTAAAATGAAATAAAATTCTGCTCACTTTGCAAGTTTGTGTCAGGGAGAGGATAAATTACAATATGAAAAGCACCAAGGTGTACCTTGGGAAGAACTAGTACTTACATTTCCACTGATTTTCCTTATCTTTGCCAATGAGTTCTCAGTCAGATCTGGAAATTTTAGACACTCTAACTTTAGTATGTTTCTGCAAGTTGACTGATTTCAAGTATTTAACCCTTCTGCCATGAAAAAAAAGTCACATTCTCAGTTTTCCTACCACCAGTTCTCTGGGCTAGTCTTGAATAATAAAAAGCTCAGAAGTTTTTACCACCGCATCACACAGTATTACAGTCACCTAGACAAGGTTCTTATTTTCAGCTGGAATCTGATGATTGATTTATTTTTTTTTTCTTTACCATTTAAACTTAGCAAAAAGACCCTAAAAGCCCCGAGAAGTGGGATATATACTTCCCTGGAGCATCTTATCACTGAAGTATTTCTCTTGAGCCTCTTAGAAACACGTTACTGGGGTTAGTCGCTGCTGATGCTCTGTTCTAGCCAAAATATCTTTATGCAATCTAACGTTGTGTTAAAGAAAGTGTTTTTGAAATTCTTCTCCTCATTATAAATTGCAAAATTCTGAAATTACAAAATAATGCATTTTATTACTTCTTATTTCTTACCTAACCATTAAAATGTTCTACTCCCCAGAAGCCATGGGAGTAAGCATCAGGGCAGCCTTCATGTTGTTCCTTCTCCTGTTTGCGTTGTCACATTGTAGGAGTCAGGTGATTGAAGCTTGAATAAAAGAGAAACAGATACATGAATCAAAGTGCCTTTCCTTGTTGTAGCTACTTCTCTTTCAAAAAGTTTCCTACGTAGTCAAATACCAACTGGAGGAGAGATTCTAAACATAAGAATCAGTGTACATGGATATGGTATCTGTTTTACAATAGGATTTTTTAAAATATTGATATGTTTGTAATTACATGTGCATCCAATTGAATGATAGTATGAAAAATACTACCTTATAATCAGTTTCAAACTGTCTTTTTCTTTAAATCATTAGCCCTTAATAATTTTTATCACCTATTTATATGGTACAATATGGTACAAGTACAAATACATATAATACAAATATATATAGTACAATTACGGTACAAATTTTATTATTAAAAAAATGTGGATCAAAGGAATCTAGGGTTCTAACTAGGAGGCATAAACTGTCTCCCTCATTGGGACACTAAGTGTGACCTTAGGTGACAACTGTCTCTTCATTTTATGTACTCAAGTTCATTTGTCTCATTTTTTAAAGATTTTATTTACTTATTCATGAAAGACACAGAGAGATAGGCAGAGACACAAGCAGAGGGAGAAGCAGGCTCCATGCAGGGAGCCCAATGTGGGACTTGATCCTGGTCTCCAGGATCATGCCCTGGGCCAAAGGCAGACACTTAACTGCTGAGCCACCCAGGCATCCCTCCTTGTCTCATTTTTTAAAAGATTTCATTTATTCACAAGAGAGACACAGAGAGAGGCAGAGACATAGGCAGAGGGAGAAGCAGGCTCCCTGTGGGTACCTGATGCAGGACTCGATCCCAGGACCCCGGGATCATGACCTGCTCCAAAGACAGACGCCCAATCACTGAGCCACCCAGGCGTCCATTTGTCTCATTTTTAAAATGAATATACTTATACCAAATTACTTCAGAAATCTCAATCTGCCAACTACTAACTTGAAATTAAAAAATACATCTATTGTATTTTGAAGGGTCATACTTGTATGCAGCAATAGGTAGATAATTTTTAGACTTTTTCAGTATATGAATTTATAATGAAATAAATAGCTCCAAGATACAAAATTAGAACATTCAATTAAAATATATGGCAAGGAGGAAGAAATGTACTATGTGGTTTCTCAGAAAGTTATTAGGCAGCCAATTTTAAGAATTTAAGAGAAAAAATGCAACAATCGAAACATTGTACTATACTTACTTTTCCCATTTAAACTTCCCTAACTTTTCTAGCTTTGTATTCATTTTGCTCAGTAAGAAAAATAACCCACGTAGTTGAAACTCTGCCAAAAATTGTTATAAGCTGAATATTTTCAAACAGCTTTCATTTTTTCTAATTAAAAAAAAATATTCTTTCTCAATATTGAAAGCATAGAAATAATGAGAAGCCAAAAAGAAAGGAAGATTTTTTTTTTCTATTCGCCCGTTAACTCCCATTATCCCCTCTTAATATTTCCATGTGAGTCCTCAGAAGAGACCTTCATACCCTCTGACAAGATTTTGAGTGCCTCACAATGCAGCTGCCCTTTCTGTAGTTTAATGATGGAAAATGGATTCATATTTAAACGTTATTTTATTATCAAAGAGTAACAGTATGTTAAAGTTGAGACTATTTGTCATAAAAAAAATCAGTTTCTAGTTATCAGAGAAACCTGCAAGAACGAAATCTTTAAAAAACCTGTAAGCTTAAGTAATAGTCCCCAAAGTCTTACTAACCTGTGAATACAAATGAAATATCATTAGGAGGAGTACTTCACACGTTGCTCTTACCTGTATCTCACGGGGCTTATAGCAGAACCAGAATACGTTTCAGAATTATTTATAAATTAAATGTTCCTTGAATTACTATTAATCTCCAAAGAGAAGATTGGAAAGATTTCCTCGCCTTTTATTCCTATCCTGACAACCAAACCGCTGGCGGGGTCATGCTTTGCTCTCTCCCTCTTGCTGCCCTTTGTGAGAATGGATTCCCTATCCAGGATCTCTTGATCCAAAAGTGGGCAGAGTTCCCCTGAGTCCGCCTTGTGCTAGCTCTACTTACATTTTAGTTTACACAGGCCAATGAGGAGATGGTTCCCATCAAACTCAATGTACCTGGGGTTACCTGAGTAACTAGGGTTACCTGCTGGTACCGCCCATCTCAGATACCTTCTGAAACACATCCAACTCCAGTTGCATCCAGTCTCTTCCATAAACTGTGATGTCTGGTGGAGGAGAGAGAAAGATACCATCCTAGCCTGTTCCTCTGGTCTTCCTGGGGTATCCTTACCTTCAATACCAATCTGTTGATCTCCTTCAGCCAAAGCCATAGCTTCCATGCAAGATAGGTCAAAATCTTTGCCCACGTGGTTTGAGTTCTATTGGAATGCCTGTTCACACGTGCCGCATGTATATACAGAAATAACAAGCTTCATCAAGTCTAGATGTCACTGAATGACCCTATCTTTGCTCTGTGGCATAACGCGATACAGAAAAGGGATATTAAGTGACACGCCAGAGCATCATGCTCTGTTTGCAGTTCATTCAGTTCTTATATGTAGGATATATTTTTAAACTCTACTTGACCTTAAGAGATAAGCTAGAAAAGCATGTCTGTGTTGACCTCTAATGTTCCAACACCAGTTATTGTGTGCACTTGTCACTCATCTTAATATACGACACCTCAGGCAGCAAATGGCAGTATTTTCACACCAGTGCGAGAGTTTAGCAGGGAGAAAAGATGATGAAAGAAGAAGGAAAGATAAAGAGAGAGGGGGAGGGGGAGGGGGGGAGAGAGAGAGAGAGAGAAACACAGACACACACACACACACACACACACACACAAGCCTAACTGCCCCGGGACTAACATATATGTTATCTAACATTACTTGCTTCCCTGTCTGACAAAACTTCATTTTGTTACTTAACTGCTTCTTTGCTTATTGTTACTGGGAAGATTCAGGAATTGGCAAAAACAATTATAAATAATCGTGGTAACACTGCCTTTTATATTTACACGAGCTCTTATACTTTTGTGTGGACCAAAAATTATATCAGAATAGAAAAGTCCTCTTGATTGTGGTTATATTAGAATGATTGTGAGGAAAAGCTTTGAATTTCATGATCTTTAAGTGCATTTGTTAAGATATGCCTTACTTATATTAATTATACTAAGCCAATTTAAAATATTTCCAAAGGAATGTTATACTAACATTTTTTTTCTTCTTTTGCAAGTGTTGTTTAAATGACATTTGTAAAGGTTTTTTTTTTTTTTTTTTTTTTTTTTTTCTGTATGGAAACTTTGCACATGGCTTCTAATAGCCAAGCATTTAAAAGAGGACATGTTTTTACAAAGGATTACCTAAAATGGGATGTTTTTGGAAAGATCAAAATCGGGCATTTCCTTTTTTAACATGGTTTTCAGTCAATTTCTGCTTCTTTGTAAATCAACGAGACACTGTTAATCTGATTGTTTCCCATTCTGTAGATCTTTAAGCAAGCAACTATGAAAGCATTGAGGAGAAAATCTATTTTGCTAACCGGCTATCTGGAATACTTGATCAAGCATTACTATAACAAAGATACAGCAGATACCAAGAAACCGTTTGTGAACATAATTACTCCATCCTGCATAGAGGAGCGTGGCTGCCAGCTTACACTCACATTTTCTGTTCCAATGAAATATGTATTCCAAGAACTAGAAAAACGAGGAGTGGTTGTAAGTATATCTCTTGCTTTGCTCTACCTAGTTTTCTCTCTGGGTTGCATGTTGGGGGTAAAATTTGGGTTCTTTGGCTAATTGCACGTTATTTCACATGGGGCAGTTAGTGAGGATAGATTAAGTGCCAACTAGATAATCATCACCATGCTAATTGAAGGCATAGAGATCTGTCATTTCTGACAAAAAAGAAGAAACCACAAATTTTGAATTTAGGAACCAGGCTCTCATAATTTATTCATTCTTGTCATTACAGCTTGAGCAGAAAAAAAAGAATTGTTTCATCAAAATCAATTAGGACATGTTTTCACTAGTTTTTATTAGTGAAAGCCCAAATATGTATGTTTATTGAATAAACAAAATTAAAGAACATAACATAATGGAGAGGAAGTAAAGAAGTCAGTCTTATTAGTGTTTGAACCAAGTCATTTTCAACCTTGTCATTTTAGTCAAAAAAGAACTGTAGACACATCTCAGGGATGTTAACATTGTATGGAGTATATATGTGTATGTATGTATATTTTTTAACCCTTGGGCCTAAGTGATCTGTTTAATCTCTTGAAAAAAATAAGCGTTAATCAGGTCATTTCAGGAAAAATGGTGGTCATGTATCTACTTCCAGTGACTGTAATTTAGGATTTGCTTCTCACACCTGAGAAGAGTTATCTCAGATTCCAGAGGCACAAATCCGTATATTAGTGTTCCAAATCAAGTTCTACCATTTGTAAGCTATGAACTCCTGGGAAAGATGGTTCATATCTTTTGGTGTGAGTTTTTGCATCTGGATTTTGGGAACAAAAATATTTCCCTCCAAAAGTGATAATGAGAGTTAAATGGTCTAGTTACACATAAACCATTTACTGCACTCTCTAACTCATAGTAGGTGTTTCTTAAGGATTAGCCATAGTGATCTTCAGGCTAGACCAAATTATCTGGGTCTATTTCATGACATTTCAAGGATACAGCCAACTTCTTATTACATTATACATTGAAGGATCAAATGTAAAGATAATTGGCTAAAACTCTCCAGATCTCAGCTAAGTTCTCATTCATTTAAATGTGCCCAAGGGTTCCAGTCATTCCAATCTCCCCACTGATAAATTATATCCATGACAATTTAAAAAAAAAAAAGGCTTATATATTAAGTTTTAGGGAAATCAGTATGATTGCTTTATGTAAGTTTATCTTAAATGTATTTTTTCATTATGTGAATAATTAATTTTAACAGTATTGTGGCTTTATTTCCACCCTCCTCCCCGCCCATAGTGTGACAAGCGAGAACCAAATGGCATCCGAGTGGCTCCAGTTCCTCTCTACAACTCTTTTCATGATGTTTATAAATTTATCAATCTGCTCACTTCTACACTTGACTCTGCAGAAACCAAATAGCAGAGTTTTCTAGAACAGCTTAAGCAAGTGATATTGAAACCTTCTATGGTTATTTTATTATTATTTTCAAATTTTAATAATTGGAAATTTTTCAAAACCCATCACATGTAACTGGCAATGAATTATATATTTTACAGAAAAATCTGATGTATTTTTTCCAAGAGTCTGTGATTCTGAGGAGTCCACATGTCTGTCTAATTTCTTCGTGCTGGTGGATCAAAGTTTTCACGGGTCCAAGTATTATTTACACAGTCTTAGCTAGCTGTCACATTTCATGGTCAGTGAATGTTTTATGTTGATTTAATTTATAATTTGATTGACAACTTCATAATATATGTGCAGTTTTTTGTGTCAATTTTAGAAATGTTGCTTTAGATTTAATTTACCAAAGAGTTTCTTATAGTCACTGTAGTTTCACAGCCTGATATATGTATGATTTTGCAATATTCCATCCAACTCTAATCCAAGGAAGAGAAAATACATTTTCTAGGGCAGTAGCTTTCAAATGTTTGGCCAGAGTCCACACTAAGAAATATATCTAATATCAGAGACTAGAATTTATATATGTTTATGTCTTATTTTATTGATCTTAATATATACATTTTTATCATTTTAAAATATGTGAAAGAATTCTTTTAAAATTCTCAATCAATAGTTCTTACAATTGCTATTGACCATTCTTTCATGTTACCATCACTGATATTAGCATACTTCTCACAATGAATAGATGATTTTTTAAAAAATGGTAGATATAGCAAAAGCAGAAGAGTCATAAATTATTTATCTGTGCTCTGCTATTTATTCATTTTATCTCATTACAACAAATGTTGATTAAAACTCGTTAAATTTATTTCTCCACCAACTTTTAGGTCCTAATCCATTTTACACCGTTCCTATATCTGGTGTTATCATAATTTCTTATTTTTTTTAATGGGGACTTGCCCTAATAGAAAACTTTAGATGTTAACCCTGTCTCTAAAATAGTAAAACAAATCATTCCAAGACACTTGGAACTGAGAATTAGCAAATAGTGTTTCATCTGTCAACCTCTAAGGTGAGTCTATGGACCTTTCCCTCCATAGGAGGAAAAGCTACAGTTACACTCAGCCCTGTTGGACTTCCCTGGTTTTCAGCTGTTGATGCTACAACCACTATTCATGAAATGGCAAAAGAGTCTACATTTATATACCTGAGCAGCACGAAAGAGTGACTACAAGATAATTAGTGCCCCTGATGAATAAATTTGAATGAAATTAACTTAGACAACCACTAGAGTTAAATCAAAAGATGCAGAACTGACACCAATACCAGCACCTACTGATATGTATTGAGTACTCACCGTGTACCATGTACAGTGCTGGTCTATTTAGATGTTATCTTACTTATTTGACTGGTTACAGAACTGCTGTAGCAAAGCTTCCCCCTCCAACTTTTGCCAAAACTCATCTTTGTGGAAGGAAAAGTTCTCAAAACCCTAAAATTCATCCATATACAACTTCATGTAGAAGAAATCATTTTGAATGTCGCAGAGATAAGCAAAAGAGACATGGTCTCAGCTCTCAGGGAACATGCAGTTTAGTTTATAAGTTTAAGTTCTAAAATATGCTAAGAAAAAGTTTAAAATAAAATATGCTAATCACATTAAAATTATATAAAATCATGTATACAAATTATTCAAAGAATAATCAGCACTATGTCTTCATCATGCAGGTTAGGAAAAGAGTGTTAGAAATTCCCTTTCTCCTTGTTTGCATCTCTCCTTCCTCCCCAAATCTAGAGTTAACCGTCAAATCATATTCTGTGTTAATCATTCCCTTACTTTTATTGAAATTTTACATCTATGTATGTACCCATAAAAATATATATGTGAACTTGCCTGTGTGTGAACTTTGTGTAAATGATTGTATATATTCTCCTTCCTTTGCTCAACATCAAGTTTTTGAAATTCGTCCGTTTGTTACATACAGATTTTTATCCATTTTCATTGCTGCTCAGTGTTCTAGCATATCATTGGAGTTATCAATTGATTAATTTATTTATTTTTGGAGTTATTCATTTATTCAATTGCTAATGAACACTTGAATTTTCCAAATATCTTTAGTATTGCAACAATGCTGCTATTAACATTCTTGGTACACAGGTTCAAATGTTTGCCCAAGATATAGCTCTGAAAATATTGGGTCACAGGACAAATGACATGTTCAACTTCACCATATAATATCAAACTCTTCTCCAAAGAAGTTGTACCAGTTTCCAATCCAACCAGTAGGAAATGTCAATAGTAGCTGTTGGTTGCCTTTGTCATGTATGCGGGCTAAAATAGCCACTAAAATAACAATGAATGTATAACTTCCAGACAAGTAGAAGAAGAAACGAAGACATACACACCCATACTGCAGTTTAGGCTTCAGAAATCATCCTTAATCTGTGGATTGAGCAAAGACTAGAATTTTATCTGAGTTTTGCCCTTGCTCAGCTCTTTCCCTTCTCATATTCTCCAAAGATTTTCATGATAAGCACCCCTTCAATGCAGCATATTAATCTAGGGGCACTTGGGTGGCTCAGTGGGTGAAGCGTCAGACTCTTGGTTTCAGCTCAGGTCATGATCATGTGGGTTGGGTTGTGTAATCAAACCCCCTGTTGGGCTCCTAGCTCAAGAGGGAGTCTGCTTGAAGATTCTCTCCCTCTGCTCCTCCCTCCTCTCTCAAATAAACCTTTTTAAAGAAAACATATTAATAGATATCCCAGTCTCAAGCTTTATTTCTAGGAAACCCAATCGAAAAAAAAAAAAAAAAAAAGGAAACCCAATCTAAGATAGCATTCCTTCATCTAGTGTTAATAACCATAAACCGTTTATATTCTATATCCAGTATATGATAAATTTCAGTTTTGTTTCTGTCGGTTTTCACAAATAATGCTTGTTTCCTTTTGTGTATTGTATTTGTTAACTTTTTTTGTGTACTTCTTAACTTTAAACCACTCATTTTATTGATCCTCTTGGAATTCTTTGGAAACTGGGTTAAAGTATATCTTTCCAAAGGTATTCATTTTTGCTTCTGCCAGTTTCCCAAGGCCATTATGATTTTCTGCTAGGTAACTTTCTACTTATTCTTGAGGTCAAAACTATGTCAGTTTACATTCAAATTGTGTTATGCTTTGTCCCATAAATTCAAATTACTAGAGCATGATTTTTAAGTAAATGGATTTTTGCATCATCTTAAGAAAGAAATCTACAAACACCCTGAAAGCATCATATCACAAAACACAAGATTGTAAATCACCAAATTAGAGCGTCCTGTGACTGAGATGATGGGTTTGGTGCTTGTGTGGGTCATTAGCATCTGTATTATGTGTTTTAGAAAGATAAAATTTGTTTTCTGTCCTTTAGTAATATTTTAATCTCAGCAAGACATGTTTTCAAAGAACAAAATAATAAACAGGATTATTATGAACTAATAGTTTAAGCATTTATGATATGTTTTGGTTTATCCTAATTATTATTTTTATTAATGCTCTAGTCTTCTAATTTCTGACTTATTAATATTGCTCCTGAGTCCTTTTTATATTACCTTACTATTTCTTGATATTTTTATTGATTTTCATGCAAGAAGATGCAGGCTCACTTTGTATATTTCCTACCTCAGTCTTGACATCACTTATTTCTCTAAGAATATCCAGTTCCTCTTGGGAGAAAATGATATTTAGAAACCATAATCTTAACAGTAAGAGTGCTCATTATAATTGAGTTAATCATAGTTTCCAGGATTTTCAGTTGGCAGAGTTAGGAAATACATATTTTAAAGAAATTATGTATTTTGCATTCATATTTTCAATTCAATTTAGGACAGCAGGATTTTTATGTAACTTAATTTTATATTTTCATCTCTTATGCAGAAAATCTTGGTTCTAATATTAATGACTGATTTTACATAATATATACTATAATTATCATATGTACATATAGTTTTAGAACTAATACCAACACTATTATGAACAATATGATTAAAGCAGTTTAAATTTTTTGACGCTCTTTTTTTTAATGTCCTTACAGTACATCTCACTAGGAATAATAAGTCAAATTACTGTGTTTTGAAGGCAATGTAATAATTCTTCTCCAAATGGTTATAGCACCAGTCGCATTCATAGTTAAGTTTAGTACTTGGGAATTTTTTTCAGTTTTTATATATTTTCTTTAAATTTTAAAACAATTCAAAATTGTGTAAAATACTTAGATAATTTAAATTTCAAATCTACAAAGCAAGATATACTAAGTCTAGATTCTGTTCCTACTGATTACGTTTTATTCCCTCCCACTAGTGATAGTATTTTTTTCATGTTTTGGTTTATCCTTCTTTAAATATCAATAGAGGTCATGTCTATAGATAAAGTCCTAGGTGAGTATATGTGCATATTACCTATATATACACACACACACTAGGTGTATATACCTATATATAAGTATATAAATAACATCTATATATAAGATATAAGTATATATGTATTATAATGTAATTATAGATAAATAGATAGCATAGATAGAGTAGCATTTTATAAGTATGTTCTTCCACTTTGGAAAAACATTTCTTTACAGAAAATTACAGTTAATCTGTAAGGAAGGAATAATGGAATTAGACAATAATTATTTTCAACTCTTAGTATAGCAATTGATTCAGGCAAAGACCAAACATTAAGGGAAAAGTTGATGAAAAACTACAGAGTGGAGCATCAGATTGTCACCATCTGAACTCACTGAATGAAACTGGTACCACTAAAAATAGATAGTACCTGTGTCCCTCATGTGAATTAGGCAGTATCACTTGTGCAATATTCTTAAGGATTTACAAACTTAAATCCAATAAAAATGTTAGAGCTATTTTCCAGTCTATAAGAACCATGGGCCATAGAGAAACAAGTTAAATGACACCACAAAGAAGCAAATGTGGGACATTCTACGTGGCAGCTGATTGGGTTTCCTAATACATCAAGGACATGAATAGGGGAGAAGTGAGGGAGATGAACTGTTCTCTCCTAGTGAGACAAAAGAGACATAATAAGCAAATACAGTTTGTGGACTTTCTTTGGATCTTGATTCAAAGACCAACTACATCTCTCTAGGAATAGTAAGTTAAGTTACTTTTTTTAAAAATATTTTATTCATGAGAGACACAGAGAGGCAGAGACACAGGCAGAGGGAGTAGCAGGCTCCATGCAGGGAGCCCAATGTGGGAGTTGGTCCTTGAACCCCAGAATCATGACCTAAGCCAAAGGCAGACGCTCAACCACTCAGCCGTTCAGGCATCTTAAGTTATTGTGTTTTAAAGGCAATGCCATGACTTCTTGATATGGTCATAGCACCGGTATAGCATCAATAAAAATACACTGCTGAGAGAATTGAGGACATTTTAATGGGTAAAGAATTTTTATTCAACCTGTTAGCTATAATAACTGTACTTTGGATATAAGAAGATATTAATATTTCTAAATAGATATACTCAGTATAAGGGAATGAGATGACACAAAGTTTGGAGTTGGCTTGAAGTTCCTCAGCCTCTCTCCCCCCAAAAGAATGCTAACAAGTTGCCACAAACTTAGTGGGTGGCTTAAATCTACACACATGTATTATCTTACAGTTTTGTAGGTTACAGTGTAAGGATAGGTCTCACTGGACCAAACTCAAGGTTTTGGCAGGGTTCCTTTCTGGAGGCTTTAGGGGAAATTCCATTTCCTTGCCTTTATCAGCTTCTAGAAGTTGCCAATATTCCTTGGCTCTGATCTCCTTCATCTTCAAAGCCAGCAATGTTGCATGGCTCTGATACATTTTTTTCATAATCACATAGGCTCTAACTCTACTCTTCTGTCTCCCTCTTCTACTTTCAAGTACTTTTGTTATTACATTGGGCACAACCAGATAATCCAGGATTATCTCTCTGTTAAAGTCGATAGATTAATAATCTCAATTCTACCTGCAATCATAATTCTCTGCTATGTAATGAAAAATATTCATATTTCCTGGGTGTTAAGATACGAACATTCTTGAGGGCCATTATTCTCCACACCACAGGAAGAAATGATGGATGGGAAGAAAGGAAAGGAGAAAATGTATGACAATATTAATAATTCTAAAGAATTTTAAGATTCTCTCTGCTTTTGTTAATATTTGACATCTACAAAGAAACAATAAATTGTGATGACTTAGATAAGAATCCAAGATACCGGCCTCAAAAGTCATGATTTTAACAAAATCATGTATGTAATGCTTTCCACCCAAATTATGATGGAAACAATCGCTTCTGTCTCCATGTGTCAAAAATAATTTATCTGTAATTTTCTTATGATAAATTTTGAAAGGAATCTTCTATCTTACATTATATTTGTATATGTCTTTTCTCCCTACCTTAGTATAACTTGGTTAATATTTTGTGTGGGGAATTTTTTTTCTTTTATTTTGTTTTGGTATGCCCCTCAGTACTTACCACTGCATTGAACATATAGTTAGTCTCTAATAAGCAGGTAATTAATGAGAAATGTACAGTTATAACAAGTCTAAATGCTATCCATTTTTACCTTGAGGTCACCACTGGTTATGTTAAGTTTACTATCACACTGAGCCCTCCTTTTTTTTTTTTTTAATTTTTTTTTTTAATTTATTTATGATAGTCACAGAGAGAGAGAGAGGCAGAGACACAGGCAGAGGGAGAAGCAGGCTCCATGCACCGGGAGCCCGATGTGGGACTCGATCCCGGGTCTCCAAGATCGCGCCCTGGGCCAAAGGCAGGCGCCAAACCGCTGCGCCACCCAGGGATCCCCCCTCCTTTGTTTTTAAAGGCCCTCAAAAACCCTCTTCCAGTGCCCCACCCAGAACCAACGTTGAGAATGAATTCACCGTCATAGATCAAATAAGAATAATACTTTAAAGCATGACTCTTTACAGAAGACAAACTCACAATGAGTTCACAGGTCTCTCTTGAAATTCCAATCATATATATTTACAATATTACTTTAGGTGAAAAGAACTGCATTTTTGTGCCAGTATTTAGTAAACAGAGGTCTTAATTTTCTCTTCCCCAGTTTGTGAAAGCTTTACTTTATGCAGCTCTCCTTGCATTCTATTGTGTTAAAACAGCAAGCTTGTCAAGAATGGAGACATTGCAGTGATATATGCAAGAGTCTATGGGAGACGTTTTCTCTATGGGTTAAAGTAAGTAGTTGGATCAAAGTCAGGACATAGATGCTACAGCTGGTCTAGGAAAAAATGGCAATTAAGAGGAAAAAAAAGAACAGAAAGAGAGAATCACAGACAGTCTTTTTTTAGGAGGCAACAACAGAACCAGACTGTTTGAAATTGGTAACTGACTCCAAATGTCACATTTTTCACTGAATTCTAAATAATATTGCTATTTTATAACTGTTACTTGGTTGTATTGATGGCCATATTAACAAAATTTCATAACAAACTTGCTACATATATTTTTATAGACTATATGTATTTGTTATCTTTTTCTTATATTTCCTTCTCTCAACAATACTTAGATTTGAAGAAAAGCATGTCGAAGTTTGGAGAATATTTCCTTGAATGGCTTTCAGTTCAGTCAGAGATGACACATCGTTGTAATCAGTTTATGCACTTCTGCAAGTACTTGTGTGATAATAGACAAGTGTCTATTAGAAAATCTCAAATCCTTTAAAGATAAAGTGTAAAAATATAAAAACAAGGCAATAAGAAAATTCAATGTTTTCAAGTACTTCTTCTGGGAAAGTTGGGTAAATTATAATCAGTTAAGGAAACAAAATTACTGTTCTATATTACTAATCTATATTTCTAAGTAATATTACACATTTATCTCAAAAAATGATAAATCAATATAAGTGGCATAAACATAGAAAGACCCGCACAATGATAAGAGACCAGAATGCATGAAAGTGTCAACACACTTTGAAGGCTGGATAATATAGGAAACCTTCAACAAGAACCTCAAACATAATACCTTGTGTGACAGAGAAGGATATCAAAGAGTAGCAGTCTGACTCAGGTCAAAGAACTGTTGAAATGATGAGTCATTGGAGGCACCAGTTATTTCTGAAGGCCAGATGGCAAACAGGTGGTTGAAAGACTGTAAGATTCATTGTTGGACCCCAGATCCCTTCCTTCAGCCTGTGCAATCACAAGATTGCATTTTTCCCACACCCACAAAGGCAAGAGTTTACTTCTAGAGAGGATGAGCTACTGTGATTCTGGGTTTAGGGACATGAGGACAGCTGAAGAGATGGATGAACCATTTGACTGAAAACGGAGTGATTCAGCGAGATTTTGCATTCTAAATGATAAAAGTCCTAATTCACTTCCCCCACTTGGCTCCTAAGAAATTATGAATGCACTCAGGATCATTTCCACCATTCCTCCAGTCCACCGGAAAATATGATTATAGATATCTCTCTGGGAAAACTGTCCAGTCCGAATGATAAGGGCTACAAATCCTTGTATTGGGTCACATTGCAGTATGATGCTGCCCACCAATCAAAAAGTTCTGCCCCTGCACAAAATGCTTGCACCTGGTTTTTAGAGTTCCAGTTTTAAAAATGAATGAACACAAAGTATCACTACACATTCGACAATAACATTTAAAATGCAGGATAGAATCCAAAAGAACAAACAGAAAACAAATAATACAATGGAAAAATAAAAGAAAGAGGAAAAAGTGGGGAAAGTTATAATTAATATCTTCCAGGAGAAAATTTAAAAACTGTGGAACAAGTAAACTATGTACTTAAAGAAAACAGAACAAGGGAAAGCTTTTGAGAATTAAAAATATATCAAATCAAAAAATTCAAAGGAAATTTTGGAATGTGAAATTGAGGAACTATTTCAAAAGTAGAACAAACAAATTATACAATTACACGATCAATACAATAGGTCAACACCTGTTTAAGAGTACTTAAAAATAAGAGAACAGATAGAATAAAAAAGAGGAAATTATGTAAAAAGAAGAAACTCTTCAAGAACTCATCCCAAAACAAAGATATACTTTCAGAACAAAGATGCTCATTGAGTATTAAACATAATAAATTATTTTTTTTTTCACTTAGAGCACATCACAGGAAAAACGTAAGACATTGGGGATAAAAAGAATACTCCAAAACTTTACAGAAAAAATTAAGTTATGCTAAAATATCAACAATCATAATAATAGGGGGGTTCTCATCATCAAATGTGAAAGAGAGAATAATGAAGAATGCTTTTGAGATTCGGATGACACATTATTTCCAATTTCCAAACCTAATTAATTATCAATTAAATGTGAAGATAAAGATATTTAAAGGTAGGCAAGGTCTTAGGATATTTTCTTTCCATGTATTATTTCTCCGTATTTACTGAGAAAACTGAGCCACAAAAAGGAATAAAGAAAAAAAAAAAAAGCACGATTCCCCAAATGAGCACAAATAGGTCCATCAGCCATAAAGAGGAATCACATTAGACTAAAGCAAATGCTTAGGGCGCTGCCCCACAAACTGATGAAATACCTAATACTTGTTATAGTTCAGAATTTGAGAAGAGTTTTAAATTCTGTCGGAACTAATTTGAAGGTACTGAGACAATATCGGGCAAATTTAAAAGAAGGCAATTATTATAAAAAATAAGATGATAAAATAAAAGAAACATCAGAGTAAGCTAAATAGAATAGATATCTTCTATGTCTCAATTTAATATTACAAAAATGCTACATTCTCAATATTTTTAACATATGTTCCTATTCTAGCATACATACACAACACCAGCTGTAAATAATCTTTATGCAATTGTAAACATGCAAACAATGAGCATTGCTGTAATCTAATTCATGATTGTACCATATTTGGAGGATGAGTGAAGAGAAAGTATATTTGCGTCTATGAGTTCGTGTGCATGGGGAGAAGGAGATCTACAGGAACTAAAGCCTCAATTTCTGCAGTAGAAAAAAAATTCTGCAAATACAGAAGATACAGAAAAGCAATAACCCCATATTATTTAAAAATATGGAGCTAAATATAAGTAGAAATAGCTAAAGTAGTCGAAAGCCATCAGGTCTTGTTTTGCAAGAATTATAGGTAGGTGTGGGTGGATCAGAAGACTACTATTTTGGGCATAAAAGTTGAAATATGCAAAAAAGTGCATGTAAGTGTGAAGTTCACAGACTCTGAAACCAAATTACTAGGTTCATATATTGGCTGTATACCTACCATTCACGTAATCCTGTGATTTAAGTGTTCAATGCTTTCATTTCTGTTTATAACACCAGATAATAATAGTACTACCTCATAGGGCTGTCCTACAGATTAACTGGCTAACTACATGATTTCACTTAAATAATATGTGGCACACACTACTAGTCCTGGCAGCACGATGTAACTGCCAACTATTAACATGAATTACTTTAATAAAAAATTAAAAAGAAAACATAACACATTGTGTGCTACATTTAAAGCAGTCAAGAAAGAAGAATCATATCTAAAAACTAAAAATTAAAAAAAATAAATAAATAAATTAAAAATTGATGAATAGTCCCTTAAGAAAGAAAGCTGTCTTTACCTACTACGGTATGTTTCTTATTATCTAATCCTAAACTAGAGTATTTCATTAATTATGCTTAATCATGAAAGACTAATTTGTGTCCCTTATAACAGAATATAAACATACTGTCTAAGATAGGAATTAAAATAGACTTTTAGAAAATTGGAATCTCATTTGCTGAAGGGAATGAAGACAGCAAAATTGATTTCAAACTGGTAATGTTTGTCTGAAGGCTAATTAATACTTAGGCTAGTATTTCTTCTGTTCTGCTGGACATTAGCCCTATATCTGCTTTCGATATGCTCCTATGGTAGTAGGTACACCCTTTATTTTCAATTTAATATTAAGAAAATCCTAGGTGTGCCCGGGTGGCTCAGTAGATTAAGCATCTGACTCCTGATTTTGGTTCAGGTCATGATCTCAGCCCCACATCAGCTCTGTGTTCTGTGGGGGGTCTGCTTGGGATTCTCTGTCTTCCTCTGTCCCTCCCCACTGACTGCATCCATACTCGCCCTCTAAAATAAATGAGTAAATCTTAAAAAAAATAATTTAAAAATCCTAAATTCTCAACTTTTTTTAAAACATAAGTCCCCACTCTTTAATATACAATATTTTTTTTCTCCCTTAGTAGAGGTTAAGGATGCAGATTTAAAAAAAACAAATCAACTGTGGTTTAAAGAAACTCTGTCATATGATGGAAAAACAGGTAATGTTTGGATTGTGGTAGTTTATTAATTGTAACATGCAGTAAACCATGCTTGTGTTTTTATTTATATTTTCAACATACAATATAAATAAGAGCACCTCCAGATATTCTTTTGGCAAGCACAAAAGCTGTTTATTTGACAGATGATATAGACAATAATGTATGGCTCATAATTAGGGAGAAAGCTGTAGCTTAAGAAGTTCTGATGGCATTCAAACAGTTTGTGTGTAACTAAACTAAGGCTGTTAGTGAATGGCAGCTTTAAAACATTTTAAACATGTGGACAAAAAATTGAATTTTTATTATTGTAAATGAAAAAGGAAGATTTCTGGAGAAGCTAGACAACATACTGTAATCCAGGCTTGAGCAAGTCGAGGAAGAATGGTGTCATATAAATAGAAACCTGCTCTTCCCTTGATGTAGTTAACATACATAATCTGAAAAAGAAAAGAGCTCTCAGATGACAATGTACAGCACCATACATCGAGTGCAGATACAGAAGTATTTTTATTCTGAATATCAGAAACTCAAGAAAGAATCACAATGAGACCTGTTTATCTCTGCAAATCTAGATAACCCTGGAAATTTTGAATCTTCTGAAAAAAATTAAAGCCAGTGAGTTTGTACATATGTGTGTGATGACTGAAAGAGAGAATAAGTTATCCAAAGGACAAAGCTTAATCCAGTCATTACTACCAGATATATGACAGCATTTCAAAACATTTCTAGTAGGGACTAAGTTTGGATATAGGGAAACTATACAATAGAGAAAAAATGATCTTTACAGTCTTCTGTTCATCCAACTCATATTGTAGTTAGCTTTTTGTTATGTATAGCTTAGGAAGATTTTGAAATCATAATTAAAATCATAATTAAAATCATATTTTTTACAAAAGAGAAAAAGAAGAAAGATAGTAATAATACAGGAAAAAGGGAAAGAATAATGACTTAGTAAGACTGAAATGATACATTTCTGCTTTCCCTTTAAAATATTTATCATAAAGAAAACTTAATTCACTTTATTTACAGTTTTTAGGAATTTAATAGAGAATCATTTCTTAATATTGAATCCTGCATACAGTAGGTATTTTTAAAAGTTCACTGTATTGAAAATCACTGTATATTGGGTAGCCATTGTTAATGTAAAAATATGTGCAGAATGGCAAAAATTAAAAAAAAATAGTGTTACTACCAAATTCTGGTAAGGATGCAGAGAAATCAAATCACCTATACATCATTGGTAATAATGTAAAATGGTATATGCACTCTGTAAAATAGTTTAGCAGTTTCTTCTAAAACCAAAAATGTGCTTACAACACAATCCAGTAATGGTACTTTGGGGAATGTATACCAGAAAAATGAAGACTTATTTTAATGCTAAAACATGTATACAAATATTCATCACTTTATTCATAATAGATAAAAACTGTAAACACTAAAATGTCTTTAAATGGATGAGTGCTTAAGCATTCTGTGGTACATTCAGACCACGCTATACTACTTTAAAATAAAAAAAAAAGAAGATAAATTATTGATACTTACAGCAACTTGGATGAGCCACAAGGGAATTAATTATATTGAGTAAAATAAGTCTGTCTCAAAAAGTTACATACTGTAAGTTCTAATTTATATAAAATTCTTAACATTCTTGAAATAACAAATTTATAGATATAACAGATTAGTGGCTACCATGGGGGTAAGGATTAAAAATAACGAGAGAAATAACTAGGGTAGACATGAGGTAGCCTTGTAATAGAGGAGTCCTATGTCATGCTTATTGTGATAGTTATGTGATGCTACGCATGCGATAAAATTGCACAGAACTACACACACACACACACACACAGAGGAATATATATATGACTGATGAAATGTGAATAAGCTCTATGGATTGTGTCAGTGTCAGTTCCCCAGTTTCTTATTGTATTATAATTATGCAAAATATCGACATTGGAGGAAGGTGGATGATTTGGCACCAGACCTCTCTGTTGCCTCTTGGCAACTTCCTGTGCATCTATATTTATTCCAAAATAAAAAGTGTTTTTAGAAACATGGTAATAAATATTCAAAACTTATTACTGCCTTCCCATTTTACTGTTATCTATATTTTTTAGTTTATTTACTTCTATGATTTCTGAATAGTAGAAATATCAATAATGGCATAGGTGTTTCTTTCCAATTTTTCATGAATAAACATTACATTGGTAGGTTGAAATTAGCCATGGTGGCAAGTATTTATACCATGGGAAGTGGTGCAAACACTGCAAATCAGGTTTTGGTTTTATTGTTGTATTTTTTTCTAGACTTGAGAAAATAATACAGACAAAATTTGTCAGTGCATTATATCAGTATCTTCTACATTGTGAATAACCAAAAACTGAGGAATGTCATTTCAATATTCAAAAACTATGATGTTTTAGCAAAATGTTCCATATCATTGAGGAATTAGTTCCATCTTTGTTTTTCCCACCTTCAACTTACACATTATTGTAAATAAAAATATATACTAACATTCAAACTAGAAGTATACTCAGATTGGTGGCTGTTGAACATTTACCAGAATGTCATTGCTTAGCATGATCATGTGGTCCTACTTCTGGAAGAACCTACAATATACTATTGTGAGTAATGAAACTGATGATCTGGCTCTCACTGTTAGAATTTAAGATTCTGTAGTTCTAGAGTACGTTGGACAGCAAGAAGTGAGTGGTTGGAGCCATGTATGGAATTGTAATGAAATATATGTGAATTGGGCAAACTGTGTTTTGGGTAGGGGTTTTGCATGTGAAATTGCCCATCTAAGTATCATTGATTATCTATTGTAGTCTCCAGGCTCATAAATGGTATTAGGGACCACTTAAAACTCTGGGATAGGTTTAGTTATGGTTCTGGTTGGCCAGAATATATATACAGTTCTTCAGGGCATAAACCTCTGCTCAGGTACTGGCCAGAAATTACCTGGTCATAGCTTTGCCAGGAAAGAGAATTCTTGGCCTACTTTTGGGGGAAGGAGAGGCTCTCAGTACGTTTCTGACTTGCAGTTGTAGCAGGAAGCCATCTATTTGTCTCTTTCAGGTTCCTCAGTGTCGGGACTTGGTTTCCCTCCTTTGGGCTCCAGGTAAATAAAATAAATGTACAACGTGTTCTTGTGAGTGAGTTCTGTTGAAACAAATGTTTCTGCCTCAAGTTAAACCTGCTTTTGTAATGATGGAGGACATTTTGAATTCTTGATTTAGTAGAAAAGGGGAATTGCAGATTTCTGAGACCTTTGTGGAATTAAATAATGATACATTGTCTATAGAGTTGGGAAGAGCAGATTCTGGTTGTTCAGTTGCTGAGTAGAATAGGAGCTCATTGCAATGGAGATCGTCATTGACAGTCTTTTACATTGAACAGTAAGTAGTAGCTCAATATGCTCTTCACTACAGGGTCTCATTAGTGCTGGTAGGACAGACAACAATTCATAGGACTGGGTACCATTAAATAATAGAGAGTGGGAGCATTCAGAACAGCAAGAGATAAGAAGTCTACATTGGTTTAAATATCCAGTCAAGCTATCTCACCTCCGATTCATTAAATGAGGCCAGTGTATTAACACTACTCTAGTAGAAACTTTTAATTTATCCTAGGATTCTCTCGATTACTCTAATCTCTCAATCCACAGGTGACCTCCATAATGGCCCTGTGTCTGTGTTCTGTCCACCCACTCATACATGCCTTAGTTTGGGCTGTAAACATTTTTTCCCCAGGGTAGTTCCTAGACTTCTATAGGTCCTAGACTCCTGGATTGCTTTATATCTCATCCCTTTCATATTCACACTCCACACTTACTGGAAATACATTTCTGCATGAGCTGGATGCCAAAGATGTACCTTAATGAGCCATGCCACCTGGTGTTTGGGATCCTGTGACCTTGCTTCTGGCAGAGAAAGCAATGGCTTTGTCCTGTAACTTGCTTTGATCAATAACATGTAGCAGAAGTGACATGTACCTTTCAAAGTTTCATTTTAAGAGGTTTTCTGCTTCCACTCTTCTGCCACTTTGAATGTTTCTCTTTGAAGCCAGCTACCATGCTCTGTGGAAAAGCAAAGAAGCCTATGGAGAGTTCTACGTGGAGGTGAACTGAAGCCCTAGCCAACAGCTTAAGCTGAGCTCTAGCATCTAGGTAGCACCAATTACCAGTCTTCTGAGTAAGACCATTTTGGAGTATTACCTTGTTCCAGTACTTTAGCTCATATCATATGAAGCAGAAGAGTCACCAAGCCAACTCATAGAGCTGTGAAAAATAATAAATTGTTGGGATGCCTGTGGCTCAGTGGTTGAGCGTCAGCCTTTGGTTCAGGGCATGATCCTGGGGTCCTGGGATTGAGTCCCGCATCGGTCTCCACAGAGGGAGCCTGTTTCTCCCTCTGCCTATGTCTTTGCCTCTCTCTGTGTGTCTCTCAGGAATAAATAATAAAATAATAAAATAAAATAAAATATTGCTGTTTCAAATGGCTCATTCTGAGGTAGGTAGTTTACGCCCTTACAAATTATTGAAACAAAAATCTGTAGCTAGTAGGGAGGTGCTAATGTAACAAAAACTGAAAAACATCTGGTATTGGCTTTAGGACCAGGAAGCTAGCAGAGTCAGAAGGGTTTTAAAAGACTTAACAGAAGTTGGAAGTATCGTGAGTACATTGACTTTGGAGCCTTGAGAAAAGGTGACCCATTTTAGTCAGAGGTAGGGCATTTGGTAAAGCGGTTGCCATGAGGTAACATGAAAGGTAGGAAAAAATATCTAATTAATCTGTATATCTAGCCAAAGTTTCCAGACAGAACATTAAAAGTGTTAACAGTTTGAATTTTTTTTTTCATATGATAAGAATCAGAGATAGAGGAACTAAAGAAAGGACTGCTGTTCAGTTTTCAATCAGAATATAGCTGAAACATTTTTTAACCCAGGACTTCCAGGGTTGGGAAATAAAATTGTTTCTCAATTACAGACTTCTCCATTTTGAAGAAGATATTCAGAATAAAACCAGGTGGTATATATCAAATCCCTCTACTAAACCTAATCTCAGGCTCAAGGTCAATGCCAGGTCCAGCAGTTAAACCTTTTGTTGAGATTTTGTAGACCTCTCAGCTAGACAAAATCATTTCTAAGATCTTAGAATGTTTTTCACAGCATTATAACTCTTAGCCCAATACAGAATATAACCTCTCTGGGTGTTTTATCTAATGGAGTAGATTATATAATTCTATTTACTGGAGTGCATTATAATTCGATTAAAAAAAAACCTATACTTTCTAAAAAATTGTATCAGTCAGGCTGAAAAAAAACAAAACAAAGACAGTTCAAAATGAAAATAGTTCCATTGGGTCCCAAAGTGTTGTGGGTAATGTGCAGGCAGCTCTTAAGACGTCTCCCAATGATCCCTTATGTAATTTCCTCCTCTTGGGTATTGCCTGAACCTAGTGGCTTGCTTTTAATGACCACATTATGGCAAAAGTGATGAAATGTCACTACAAAGATCAGGTTACAAAACAAAACAAGACCAAAAAAACCCTCTGTTTCTATTTTGCTTACCCCATCCTGCGCTCTCTCTCTTGCTCAGTTTGATGGAAGTTAGATGCTATGTCATTACCTGCCCTGAGAACCATGTGTCAGGGAACTAGAAGGCTTCTGGCCAACAGCCAACAAGGAATGAAGTCCTTTGGTCCAATGGCTCATGAGGTATTGAATTCTACCAACAATCCTTGAGTGAGGTTGAAGAGGAGCCTCTCCTGTTCCATCCTTGAGATGACTGCAGCGTCAGTAAACACACTGATAGCTGTTGCACAAGCAACCCTGGTTCGGAGGAGCCAGCTAAGCTGTTACTGAATTTCTGAGCCACAGAAATTATAAGATAATAAATGTTTGGGTTCAAGCCACTACATTTTTAGGTGATTTGTAACTCAGCCATAGATAACTAACGTAAACAGGAAGGAGGTTGAGAAAGCTACTCAGCTTCAGGCAGGGTCTATCTCTCATGAAAAAGAAGTAAAGACCCAGAATGTATTCAAGAGAACAGAAAGTGAAGCCAAGAACTACAGAGGACCACTCCAGGGGAATAGAACCGAGCCCTAATAGAGGACTGGTGGCCTATGCCAGCTGAGAATTGTTAAGGGCCAGTGATTCCTACATGATTTCCTCTCTCCTTTTAGAATGAGCATATCTGTTGTGGTTTTTCTGTACCTGGCTCACTGTATTATGTTGAGTATGTGGAGTTGAGTATGTGTCTCTTTAATTCACAGGTTTTTAGACGAAGAAGAACCATATTTGAGGAGCATTAACCAAATAAGGACATGATTTGGATAATGAGACCCTAGGTTTTAGCCTGAGGCCATGATGGAGTGAGTTTAGAAGTCTTAGAAGTAAGTGTGTTTTGCATTTGCAAGAGACCTGAGTTATGGGGACCAGAGAATTGATTCTAATACCTAGTCTCAGTATGATATATCCTGATATCGATGCTCTTGTGTGGTCCATTTCCATATTGAATCTGGAGAATCCTAGACTCTTTAATCTATAAAATGCATCAGAAATGTCATTTGGCAACTTTCAAGGCTGAGCCTTAAAAGAACAGCAGCTTGGCTTTTGCCATTTGGAATCCTTTTTTAATTAACTGCCATATTCTGAAGAGGCCTAATCAGACATGTGGAACCACCCAGGATAACTACGACGATAGCAAAACCATGGTTAAGCTCCTAGACAAATTCAGCATAAACCTGACAAACATATGAGTGAGGCCATATTGGACCCCCTAGTCAGCCTAGCATCTTAGTCACCACAATGTGGAGGGCAAGAACTATTCAGTCAACCTACAGAAACATGGAAGTCATAATTTATGGTTTGAAGCCACTAAATTTAGGAGAATGTTTCAAGTAGAAATAGAAAACTGAAATATTTCTAAAATACAAACTTGTAAATTAATTTTTACTTTAATTTTTAATTTCAATTAACTCTCACAAATCAATAGGAATTTTACTTTGTCTGCAAGATTCCCTGACCCCTTCTACCAAGCCAAGCCTTTTCCACAGTATATTTATGCACTTGGGAATACCTTTATTAATGCTTTTGTATCAGTCTTGTGATTTAATTCCTGTAACTACTGAATCATGGCTGATTGGTCTTCATATCCCTTAAGCTTAACACAAGGCTTAACATATTGAATGAATGAATGAATGAATGAATGAATGAATGATTTTAGGGTTGATGATCAAACTCTGAGGTGTGGAGAACATCTGAAACAATTAAAGTCACATGAATGAAAATAAACTCTGTGCAACCAAGAGTTATTTTTGTTGCTTTTTTAATCATTTCAATTGAGTTCTTAGATATTAAAAATTTCAAGTGTTTCTCTAGTTAGTATCATTGTTTTATATAACAGGTATCATGGCAAATACTGGCTCAATAAAAGCTATAGTTAACTGTTTGCTAAATGTGTGCCGGACATTTGTCTCAACACTTTGTATTGAATCTCTTACAGTTCTGTGAGATAAATAATTTACTGTGTTCATATTATACATAAAGCAGGAGAGCTTCAGTGATATTCCCAAGATCAAAAAGCTAGAAAGTAGAAGAGCTGAGATCCAAAACTGTCAGTCTGGCTCTGGGGTTCACATGTTTAGCAAATGTACAATCTGTCTTCTCTTGTAGGACACAGATAATTTGATTTATTTTAATTATTCACCTTTCACAATGTGTGTGGTAAACCCATCAAGTGCTAACTCTGTACGTGCATTTTCTCAAATGTAAATTAAGTTAAAATTACTCCTTACCTGGTTCGTTTCTCAGAAAAACAAAGAAGTAGTTTATGAAATCTGGGGTTGTAGCATGAGGCCTTCTGTCACAGGTCAGTGATATTCAGTAGTTAATTTTCTGTCTTTAGGTCATCTTGCTACTTCCTTGTCTTAATATTTTTCAACTGCCTTCTTTGTACTACTTACTATAGTCTTTTTTTTTTTTAAGATTTTATTTAGTTATTCATGAGAGACAGAGAGAGAGGGGCAGAGACACATGCAGAGGGAGAAGTAGGCTCCCTGCCTGGGGCACCTGATGCGAGACTCAATCCCAGGACCCCAGGATCACGACCTGAGCCAAAGGCAGATGCTCAATCGCTGAGCCACCCAGTGCTCCTACTTACTATAGTCTTAATTATACTAAGTTTTCCAGACTCTACCTTCTTAAAGGGAAAAGTGGACATAATTTTGAAAGATATTTAAGTAACTGCATAATAGATACAGATTTATTGGACTTTAGTCTCCTCATCTTAAAATACAGTTCTACAGTTTCCTTGAAAGCACTGAGGGAAGGACAGCAACCAGAGCAGAAAAAAGTGCGGGACCCTCATCACTGTATTTCAACTAAAAAGTATGTGATGTCATCTGATTTACATACTCATCCCTCAGAAATATTAACTGAGCCCTGGTTACAAACACTGTCCTTTGCAGGCTGAGGGAATAGAGTGATAAGCCAAAAAAGGCACCATCATCCCAGCTGCAGGAGCTCAGAATCCAGGGGAGACAGACATAATGTAAACACATGGCAGATATTAAATGAGTTTTGGTAAGGGCTGTACAGAAAAAGAACAGAATGCATAAAGGAAGACTGACCAGGGGAAACTTTTTGATAGGAAGGTCAGAGAAGGACCCAAGGAGGAGGTGGTAGTTAAATGAGCCCTGAAGGATGAGTAATAGGAAGCAGAGGGTCTGGGAAACAGTATTCTAAACACAGGGAAGAGTCCATGGGGGGTAAAAGGGCTTCATGGGGAAAGGAGCTTTAAAATTTTTTGAGAAATATATTAATAGTCAAGATTTCCTATTTAAAGGTTCACAAACTTTTACTAAGTTTCTTAAGGTCCTTTTCAGTTTGAAAATTTAAAAAAAAATTGATAAAATAAAAGAAAACAAGAATTTGCAAGTGTTGCTTTAAAATTTAGCTTTAAAGTTCCTGTAGCTAGTTCAGTTAATATAAAACAGCCTACTGGGCAACATAGGTGGAAGGTGAGTGGTAATCAAATGAACTGAGGCAACTGTTTGATCCTTAAATGTTCCTTTTATTTAATCTGTTCTCTTCCCAAAGGGAGAGAAATGGTTCTCCGTTTTGTCCTACACTGACTGTTCAACTAAGTCATTACTACAGGGTCAGCAGAGGATGGCCTGTGGGCCAAATCCTGTCCGTCATCTCTTTTTGTTTATCCTGAAAACTAACAACGGCTTTTATATTTTCAAATGGTTAAAAATAATATTTCATGATATTTGGTAATTCCATGAAAATTGCCAACTTTTTGGGGGGAGAACTTAGCCATGCTCACTTGTTCACATAGTATCTATGACTACTTTCACACTGCAAGGGCAGAGCTGTGTCGTTGTGACAAAGACCTTATCATCCTCGAAGTCTAAAATATTTGCTCTCTAATCCTTTAAGGAAAACATTTTACTGACTCCTGCATTAAAGCATTAGTTTGTTGGGAACGCTGAGTGGCCAGGGGTTGAGCATCTGCCTTTGGCTCAGGGCATGATCACAGGTCTGGGGGTCGAGTCCTGCATGGGGCTCCCTTTGAGTGAGGAGCCTGCTTCTCCCACTGCTTATGTCTCTGTGTCTCATGAATAAATAAATAAAATTTTTAAAATAAAGTATTAGTTTGTTGAGGTATTATCAATAACGCATTCCTGCCACTAATATTTGATTCAACTGTATGCCCATGGCTTTTATTGTAAGTCCGACATGTAGATGAGCTGCTTTTTCTACCTTTAATTATCAGGAATATTATCCCAGTAACATACCAGACAACCAGTAACTTTATTTCAAAAAACGATATGATCAGTTTGTTGTTGTTTAACCTTAATTCTTTAGTAACATCCTAAGTTTTATTTTAGGATATTGAAGAAGTTTCTGAAATTATAATACAAGAAGTTAACATTAGGTGTCAGTATTTTACATATTATTTAGTGTGTGGCAATGAAAAAAACTGTACTGGATTATTAGAGAGCATTAGAAAATGTTAGCTCCTGTTAAAATGCTTGCTCTACCTTTTTATTCTTTCTTTTATTTTTGGTTTCTGTGTATTAATGAAATTATTTTTTATGATACCTACAAACCAAATTTTTGAAACTCTTCATCATTTTTTAGGTGTCTACTGTTTCATTTTTATATATGTCTGTGAGAATAGATAGGAGCATAGTACTAAGAAGTATCTTTTCAATGTTTTCTACAATAATTTAGATGAAATTTCAAAATAAAGACCAATTAGTGGCAGGATGGTTTTGCAGGAGAAATACTAGGGAGGCATTATAGGGAAGGGGAAAGGATACTAAATTTGAATTCCTACCTTAACTTTATTATTTACAACATCATGACTATTATTCCTTAAACTTCTAACTTATATCATTGTAGGTAACAAGGGTACATTATCTAGTTTCTACTCTGCAGGGTTGCTGTGAAAATACCCTAACACTTATCCACAGCCAATTTTCAAAGTGGCTGGCTCCATAGACATCCCACAAATGATAGCACTTCCCTCCTACCATCTCTTATGTTTCTTTCATCTTTAAATTATTTTGAGTAAGTGGATTAATATAACATATAAAAGAGACCTAGCATATGGCCTTCAAGAAATAGAAACTTTCTCTTCTCTAATCACTTAAATCCTGCAGTCTTGTCACTCTGTGTATATGTGTCTTACAGTGCGTGTCTCTCATGTCTTTTATTTGTGTTCATATCGCTAAGCTTCAAATAATTTCCCAAATAATCAGAGATTAAATAAGATCAAATCTATTTCATAACTTCAAAATCTGAAATAGTTTAGCCTGAGTTCCTTATAGTGCATGCATAGCTATATGCAATATCTAAGTATAAAAGATTCCTAAAGATATCAAAACTATATTGAACCCTTATAAATCAGTAAGGGAAAAATCAACACCCGACAAAGAGCAAAGAGCATGATTAAACAATACACACAAACAGTATTACAATGTTCAATAAATATTTAATGTAATGTTCAACCCCAGGAATAAAGAGTAAAGTAGAAATGAAACATTAAGGTTTGATAACTAACTGCTAAAAAATGATTATCTGTTTTTCTTTTTCTTAAACAACTGTATTAGATTAAAAGTGGCTAGGGATGCCTGGGTGGCTCAGTGGTTGAGCGTCTGCCTTCCGCTCAGGGCGTGATCCTGGGTCCTGGGATGGAGTCCTGCATCAGGCTCTCTGTATGGAGCCTGCTTCTCCCTCTGCCTGTGTCTCTGCCTCTCTCGTGAATGAATAAATAAAACATTACTAAAAAATAAAAATAAAGGTGGTTAAGAGTTCTTGGTTGCTATTCCAACTAAGAAGTGGAATCTAATTTTTTTCTTGAATCCGAGGGGACTTCAATGATTTGCTTGACCAATAGGGCATGTGCCTTTTGAAACTGTCACAGAAGACTTACAATTTATATTCATCTCTTGGAACACTGTCTCAAGGGATAGCTGACTGCCATGAAAAAAGCCCCACTATCTTCAGAGCGTCGTGCTGGAGACAACATGTAGGCAGTCCTATCAGCAGACCCAGTTGAACCTAATCATCTTGTGAATCCTTCTAAAATTCAGATATGTGAGTGAAGAAGTCTTGGCCCCTCAAGACCAGTCCATTTGTCATCTGGATGCAACTGAATGCCCTCAGTTGATGTCACACAAAGTAGAAGAATCACTAAGCCAAGCCTTACCCAAATCCTGGACCAAAAATTCATGGGGTGTATTGAATTGAACCTTTAAATTTTGGGGTGATTAAACAGCAAGGCCCAATCAGTACAATTGGGACACTCCCTAGTGTTGTGGGCTCCATGGAGAGGATATCAAAAGCCTTAAATTGCCATGTAACGTACAATGTGGTGATAGAGTGAAAGAGTATAATTTAAACACTAGTACTCAATTATGCAAAAATACAATGTCCTTATCCCCAACTACTGATAAATTTCTGTCTCCAAAGCCAAATGAAGCAACTGGGAGTAGGGTTGAGAGGATACTCTAATTTGCTAATTAAAGGCATTCTTAACTCATTTGATAGAAAACCTGATCTGGTCCAAGCACGTTTGATGTGAATTTACATAAGGCTATTTATTGCTTTTATTTATTACATTTGATGTGATTATCCATATATTTTGCTAGAGGTATGTTAATGCAGTTAAGCAGTGCTGTTCTAGACCCCACTGGGACTATTAGGTATTTCTTCTGTGATGTATGTATCGTATTAATTTATAAACTCAGAAAAATTCTAAATTCTAAATCACAGTGGACCCAAAACTTTCAAATAAAGGGGTGAAAGCCTATGTGTTTTAGAGTTAAACATGTCACTTCAGGAATCAGATTGCTGGCTTTAATTTTTCAGTTTTGCCACTTACAAGTTAAGACCATGGTCAAGTTCCTCAGTCTCTGCACCTTAATTTCCCCATCTGTAAAATGAGGATAACAATTTAATGCAAACATATTCATAAGGCTTAAACAAATATTATTTATAAGGGTAAGAAACTAGAGGTAACTCAAATGCACAACCATAAGGGAATGGTTTAATTAAGCCACCATTAAAATTCTAATTTAGAATCTAAAAAAAATTAAGTCCTAGAATGCACTACATCCAACACTGTAAATTGGTATCAAAATAGAAAAAAACACCATTCTTACCGCCCCCACCCCGGAAAAACAAGAACCAGAAATATATATCAGTATCATTAAATCTACTTAAGAATGAGCAAAATACAGGTATATTTACCACATTTTATGCATATAGAGAAAAAAGAGTTGTAATCCCAACTAAGACGATAAGTGAGGACTTTCCTTTTTAGTTGTTAGAAATCTACGGAAGTCCTGCGGCACCTGGGCATTTCAGTTGGTTAAGCATCAAACTCGATTCAACTCAGGTCATGGCCTCAGGGTCCTGGGCCTAAGCCTCCCACATTGAACCCCACATTGGGCTCCACACTCGGCCAGGAGTCTGCTCAAGGAGTCTCTCTCCTCCTCTTCCTCTGTCCCTCCCTCTGTCTTCTCTTTCTCTCTTTTAAATCAATCAATCAATCAATCAATCAACCTTTAAAAAAAAAAAGATAAGAATGGAAAGGAAAAGAAAAGAAAAGAAAAGGAAAAAAAGAAAAGAAAAGAAAAAAAAGAAAAGAAAAGAAAAAAAAGAAAAGAAAAGAAAGAAGAAAAGAAAAGAAAAGAAAGAAAAGAAAAGAAAGAAAAGAAAAGAAAGAAAAAAAAGAAAAGAAAAGAAAAGAAAAGAAAAGAAAAGAAAAGAAAAGAAAAGAAAAGAAAAAAAAAGAAAAGAAAAAGGAAAAGGAATCTTCAGAAGCCCCAACCTTGTGGGTTGTTTTTAAGAAAAGGAGTAAGTGAGTCAAGGAAGAAACAGTATCATCTAAGCACAGTGGCATTACTGCATATAGCAGGTTTCACTTTCAAAAACTCAATTAAAGGTGCTCAGTCAAAAAAGATTAGAAATAAAGAATAGCCTAAATTGTGTGTGTGTGATCTACGCAGCTCTCCATTCCACTGAATGAGTTGAGGACCCAAGTGAGTATGACAAGATTGACACAAATTCCTACTCATTTCTCAGATGCCTCTCAGGATACAAGCATGTCCCCCACTGCATGGGATTCTAGTGTTTAACGAGGAGATCTCTTTTTTTAAATAACATTTTTTCCCAAAATACAGACTAGATGCTTTATCTGGAAATCAACCAAAGCTTCCTGTTTTCCGATAAGAGAGGAAAAACTACTCACACTGAACTTTTTTAAAAGAGGCTAGGTCTTCAAGATGTCATCTTTGGAGATTTGTGGTTTGTTTGGAGTCATTGGACCCCTTAAATCTTATATCCCCATGGGACGCCTGAGTGGCTCAGTGGTTGAGTGTCTGCCTTTGGCTCAGGTCATGATCCCAAGGTCCTGGGATGGAGTCCCTGATCAGGCTTCTTCCTGCTTCTCCCTCTGCCTATGTCTCTGCCTCTCTCTGTGTCTCTCATGAATTAAAAACAAAACAAAACAAAACAAAACAAAACAACAACAACAAAAACCTTAAAAACATCTTATATCCCCATAACTTACAGATGCAGAAACTCAGAACAAACACAGTCGAGCTCTACAATTCTTAAGTTCCCATTCTCTGCCTGTTACTTTCCCCTCTTTCCCCTCCCTCTCCTCCACTGTGTTTCTGTGAGGATTCCACAATTCTGTCCCTTTCCATGGGGATTGCTGATGATTCTGTTAGTTGTTTCAGCTAACAGAAATGCTTCTCTCCTGTCAGGAGATGGAATAGTACATCCGAGGATTTTCTGGCTGCAATCACTACACACTTATTTTAAGCATGGGAGATGGAGAATTCAAAGCAGGATCTAGTCATTGATTTGCAGGTAGTATGAGCAACCTTTTGCATAAACTAACCTCCATCTCAGCTGGGAAGAGATGGTCCCCCTTGGGGAGCACTTACTTTATGCTCTCTCCATACCTGCTTGCATTGCTATCACGCTCACTAGATACTTGATACTAACCTAGTCTCAATGTCCTGCAACCTGTGGCAAGGGGGTACCAGGACCCCCTTGACCCTTAGCTTACTAAGTCAAAGTTCCTTCAGTTGGATAACTGCCATGGGAGTTATCCCAGTTGCATAACTTTGTTTTCTTTTGTTTTCCTGCTAACCCAACAGTTTTGAAGCAAACATGTAAGTGAGAAGTTAGGGGAAGCAAACTGGTCTCACTCTACCCACAAACTTTTATCCAATCCACATTAATAGATTTTACTTTATTTATTTTTTAAGGATTTTATGTATCTATTCATGAGAGACACAGAGAGAGGCAGAGACAGAGGCAGAGGAAGAAGCAGGCTCCATGCAGGGAGTCCGATGTGGGACTCGATCTCGGGACCCCAGGATCACACCCTGAGTGAAAGGCAGATGTTCAACCATTGAACAACCCAGGTTCCCCTACGATAATAGGTCATTAACTACTGTAATTAATACTAAAAATACAAAGGAAGTGTCTTAGCCCTTAACCCATCTACCTGGCACTCTCACAGGAGCAGTTTGTCTTCTTTAACTAGGATATCACTTCCTCCTCGATAGCTACATACTTTTTAGATTTTGTGATTAATAATACTGAAAATAATTTTTGTGAAAATCATCTGTTTCCTGGCCCTGAAATACTTAGCCATCCTTCAAGAGCAGGGCTAGGCCTGGGTTCACTGGGTTCCCAGACCTCATTCTGCCTGCGTACATTATTTAGTCTCTTTGGGTTACCTGCTTGCCTATTGTATCCAGACATAACCCTTTCCACTGGGTTATGGAGAAGCAGGTCCTTGTCATGTATTTTAAGAATCTGCCAGCCTCAGAAATGTGAAAGAGTCTTCTCAGATCTTTTATAAGCAGCCAGCTGAGGAGAAAGAAATACCAACCACTGTTCTCCAATCTCCAGGATGTCACTTATATGAGAACTGACTTCAGCCCCTCCCCAAGCTGTTGCTTCTTCCTCAAGTTGCTATCAGCTTCTGGGACTGAGATTCACCACCTCCTCAATGGGCCTTTGTTTTCTTCAAGTTCCTCCCTAGGTTTCTGCAGTAGTTTGCTGTTCCTGCTGTAGCAAATTACTACAAATGTAGTAGCTTAGAAACAACCCTCATTTACTATCATACGGTTCTGTAGGTTAGACCTCCAGCATAAACCTCACTGGGCCGGTATCAGGGTTTGATAGGGTTGCATTCATTTCTGGAGAATCTATTTCCTTGCCTTTTCCACTTTGTAGACGTTGGCTACATTCCTTGGCTCATGGACCTTTTTTCCATCTTCAAAGCCAGAAACATTGCATCTCTCTAATCATTGCTCTGGATCTCTGACCGTAGCCAGGAAAGATTGACAGCTTTTAAAGAGCCATGTGATTGGGTACATCTGGATAATCCAGGTAATCCAGGATAATTTCCCCTTCTCGAGGTCCTTGACTTTAATCATACCTGTAAAGACCTTTTTTGAAATGTAAGTCAGCATATATAGTTTCCAGGGATTAGGGCATAGACACTTTTGGGGTCATTATGTAATATTGTCCAGGAACAAAATAGCAAGAAACAATCCTTTGGGCATTTTCAGTGCAAAAATGGGTCTTTTATTCAAGCACAGTGACACAGGACCTGTGGACAGAAAGAGTTGCATTGGGATTGTGAGGAACAATTGATTATGTACTTTTTTAAATTGGGAAGAATAGAGATAAACGAAGTTTCTAAAAGGATTTTCCTATGTTAAAGAAGACTTATAGGATCCTGGACGTCTGGCTATTGTCAAGCTAAAGTAGCTTTTTTGCCTCTACAATTAAGGCAGTTGTGAGTTCCTTGAGAAAAATCATACTGTGTGTGACTCAGGTATTTATCAACGGGCTGCAAATCGTAAAACATTTAATTTTATCTACATTTTTTTGTACCTTTGCTCTCATCAATTAGATTGTCTATCCTATTTGGTTTCTGACCATTCCCCTTTCTGTCCTCCTACTTGTACTTTGCTGCCTTGAGGAATTCCTGCTCCCTTCTACCCTGAAACATTTTGCCTCCATCTCTACTACCTGTCAGCAATCACAGGCACGTTTTTCCTCGGAAGGGATGCTCCCGGATAATTCATCCGTGCTCTCTTTGAAGTTCACAGTTGCAGGAAGCAGATCCAGTGGAGATTTGTGTAAAGGAGGTTTATGGGAAAATACTCTGGAAATAAATGCGTACCTGTGTGGAGGGAACACCACAGGAAGCAGGATCACACTGATGGGAGATAATAAACATTAATGAAGGAAACAAAGTTCTCAGCCAAGCCCAAAAGTGTTCTGGCTGAGATGGTCCTTCGGAATCGCCCTCCAAGTGAAGTCTTCTGTATGGGGCTTCAACATGGTCTCCACAGAAGATGAGGTTAGGGAGAGGGCAGCACACACCACCCCAGGGTAGGCATTCCTCAACATTCCCAGCAATGTATTTTGAGGAACTGGTGTTCTAGGGCCAACAAATAAGAAATGGGCATCGAACTAAGAGAACAAGGTGAAAGACTGGGGTCAGGAAAAGATCAATGTTTGGGTGACAAATACCCATCATTTGCTTCAACGTGGATGGACCTGGAGGGTATTATGCTGAGTGAAGTAAGTCAATCGGAGAAGGACAAACATTATATGGTCTCATTCATTTGGGGACTATAAAAACTAGTGAAAGGGAATCAAGGGGAAAGGAGAGAAAATGAGTGGGAAATATCAGAGAGGGTGACAAACCATGAGAGACTCCCAACTCTGGGAAATGAACAAGGGGTCGTGGAAGGGGAGGTGGTAGGGGGTTGGGGTGACTGGGTGACGGGCACTGAAGGGGGCACTTGACGGGATGAGCCCTGGGTGTTATGCTATATGTTGTCAAATTGAACTCCAATAAAAAAATATACAAAAAAAAGAATCAATGTTTGGGGATCAAATGAAGGTGGGATAGCCTAGTATTTTCTAAAAGAATCACTTCTACTCAGTGTTGTTTGTACATCCCAGTCTACGTGAGATGTCAGGCTCCACTATCAGGAAGGAAACGGGTAATGATCTTATTCGTACTACCTACCACGTTGATCCCCCTTTTGCTGAATGGTTTCTTATCTTTATCTTTAATCTAATGAGCCTAGGTACACCCATATGCATGTATTTTGTGACAAGTCATTGCAAGTCCACATTTAATGCAGAAATGGTAAAAAATATAAATGAATCATGACATATATGTGAGAGTATGCCTATATACAAATATGTATTAAACGCACACACATAGAAATCTGGGTAAATAGCTAATCTTGCTTGATAAATGTGTCATTTTTGGGGTAGACAGTATCCTTAAAGGTGATTTTGGGAGCAACTAGAAGTCTGATCTGAATTTGCTTTTGTTGAAAAAAAAAAGGAAAAGAAAAAAACCCCCAGTGCTTTTGTAACTACTAGAACCAGCTCACTAAATTTAATTTTTTATGTATAAGTCCACAAAATTTAACAAGTTTAATAATTTAAAAGATTTATAAAGAAAAATTGTCCTTAGCCTGGTGTAAGACAGACCTTTTAATTCTCAATAAATAACCTTCTGGGAAGAAATTAGCATTCCTGATAAACTGCTTAGACAATTTTCAGATAAACTTTTAATGATATTAAGACCTCTTCTGGGAAACCAGTTGTCATCCCACTCAGCTGAATGATAGCTAAGAGTTCAACGATCTTTCACCAGACATCTTTATTTCCCCCTCTTTGCTTATAGTCTAAAAAAAAAAAAATCTTAACCACTCTTGTGTGTATGTGTGTGTGTGTGTGTGAGAGAGAGAGAGAGAGAGAGAGAGAGAAAGCTTGAAATTGTCCAATTTAGGATCACAGCAATTTGGAAATAAAATTTGATTAGTGCATATAATTTAATTTCCTAGACAAAACTCTTTTTCAAATATAATGTATATTATTGGTATTTGGTCTAATTTAGAAACAAGATTCTCTAACCATTTTAAACTATAGTTATGAATTTAACACTTGAATTTATTTATTAAATATTTACATTGTCTGAAACATTTTCCAAGTACTTACATAACTATTATAAAATTTAATACATTAAATTAAAAAATAGAATAAACATATGCTTGTAGGAGTTCTAATACAATATATAAACTTACTGAGATTTCAAGTTAAGATTCCAAGTTGGAATTGATTTCACAATGACGTTTTAAACTGGAGGTACAAACTTCAGGTATTATCCTAACATGCGAAATTATTCTAATATGCTATTATCACGATTATATTATGCTATTATTATTTTAATATGCTAAATTCTACAGAGCATTTCAAATATAAAATACCAAGAATGCATAGTTGGCTTAACAACAAAATAAACATATCATAGATGTGATTCTCTTAAATATTTTAATACTTAATTCTAAATCTTTCCAGGCTTTTGGGGTTTTTTTAATGCTAGTGGTGCCTGGGTGCCTCAGTTGGTTAGGTCTCCTATTCTTGGCTTTGGCTCAGGTGATGATCTTGGGGTCCAGAGACTGAGCCGGGCTTCAGGCTCTGCACTCAGCATGGAGCCTGCTTGAGATTCTCTCCCTCTCCTTTTGCCACTCCCCACCTCGCTCACACTCTCATTCTAAAAAAAAAAAAAAAAAAGCTACACATAATGAAATGATTATGACATTCAACAGGTTTGGGGATTGTCTTCCCATGAAGTTTTTGGAAATGCTTTCACTTTCCTGGTTATCAGAGACCAGAATATATAGACAAAGTAGCAATGGGTTCTTATCTGGGATTCTAATGGACTTCCCAAGCATATATGTAGAATCCAAAGAGCCTTCCTAACTTAAAATGGGTGGACTTAGATTTGAGTCATTTAATTGTTTAATTTTGAAATGAAACAAAAACCTGTAATCCTCACTAGGAATTAAATTCGGTTAGATTTTGCATTTCTTTCTATGGAATAGGTGTCTCCATTCCAGGTCTGAAGACTCATGAGCTTAAAGGATTCTCACTTTATCTTAGTATCATATATAACTTTAGCAGATATGAAAATGACATCAATCATGTATTATTATATAAATTACAAGGTCATCTATGACTACCTTTCTCTTTAAACTCTTGAACTTCTTGCTTCTCATCTCTGAAAACAGTGCCCATCAAGTTTTATTTTCCTCATAATGATGCAGGCTGAGGAGTCAGAGGAGGATCCCACAAGATCAGCCAAGAAAGTCCTTGTCTTTGCGCAGGATAGAAATCAAACCTGAGCAGAGAGGAAGTGAAAGCAAAGTTTATTGAAGACATTGAGAGAGCGCAGATACAGAGAGTGTCTGGGAGACTGAGAAAGGAAAGAAGAGTGAGTCTTGTCTTAGCTTAGGGTCTTGGGTTTTTGAGAATTATAGTCAATGCTTATGTTTTCTCAGGCATCCAGTGTTTAGGTGGATGAACCACGCCCTGGAGCCTGGGGTCTTGATGAGTCGGTGGTCTTGAAAATTGTTCAAGAGGACTCAGCCCAGCCCCTATCACTCCTTAGATGCTATCTGTGGTGCTGGGAGACTAAAAATAAATAAATAAATAAAAAATAAAAAAAAATAAAAAATAAAAATAAAAAAAATTCATTAACCCCTTGACCTTTACAAGGAGGATATACATTATCTGTTCTATAAGGTGTGTGAAAGGTGAGGGTGTAGGTCTTAGCAAGAATAGAAGTAGGAAAAAGAACAAAAGAAGGCAGAAAAGCAGTTTTTCATGGGATCACTGTAAGTTTTCTGTATTGATAAGAATAATAATATCCAACTCACATGTTTGTTGTGAATTCTAAATTAGGCTCCTGGAAATTTTTTTGTAAAAGAATTAGTGCTGCTGTTTTTTTGTTTGTTTGTTTGTTTTGTGTGTGTGTGTTTTTAACCACAACTACTAACTAGCCTTTACTGTGTTCTCACTAAAGGTCAGATACCACAATAGGAGCTTTGTATTAATCCACTGAAACCTCTCAACAATGCTAAGTGTTGGATGATACTAATACCCACTTTGGAACCAGGGCTTTGGGACCCTAAAATATAACTTGTGGTTATGCTGCAGTTATGTTGCTAATACTGGTGGAACAGAATTTAAAATCAGATGTGATAGCCTACAAGGGCAGCTCTTTTAACCTACATTCTTTTTTTTTTTTCTTTTTTAAAAAATGTATTTATTTATTTGAGAGAGAGGGTGAGAGAGAGAGAGAGCATGAACAGGAACGGGGCAGAGGGAGAAGCTGACTCACCACTCAGCAGGGAGCTCGATGTGGGAATTGATCCTGGGAGCCCGGGATCGTGACCTGAGCCAAAGGCAGATGCTCAACTGACTGAGCCACCCAGGTGCCCCTCAACCTCTATTCTATATGAGCACTGACTTTAGCGTTGGATGAGTGCCCTAGGCAACCAGGAAAGGATGATCAGTATAAACCGGATCATTCAGATCTTGTTACACAGTGGGTCCACTACATCTTACACCGTCCTTTTCCTTTTACCTCCACAAATGCCCTTTATTGCTGTTTTACCCTTTCATCTTTGCTGGGCTTATATTACCAGGTATATATGAAGCTGTTCCAACATAAGGAATATGTTCTACATAGTTTGGAATTCCTTCGTGACGTGAAGCATGACTCCAAACATGTGCTAAGTGCTATAAAAGCAGTTGTTGAATGAGCTGGGCAAATAGAACAACGGTCAAAAAGAACACAGATTTATAGTATTTACTACTAAACCCAGAGATACTTAGCTGGGACAGTGGGGAATAAACCCTTTAAATAGGTATATATATATATTTTTTGTTCTGCTCTACACTAGGCATTTACACGTACTTTATTTAATTCAAGCCTTTCCACAACCCACCAAGAGCATTTGTATTACTGCTACTATCATTGCTGTAGAGACACTAAAGAAGTTAAGAAACTTGTCAAAGGATAAAAATCAAGTAAGCATCAGGGCCAGACTTTGGGGCCTACTATGTCTGATTTCAGCAACAAAAGGCAGGAACTTCTCTTTTGATCATAAAGTAAGTAGTGAAAGCTGCTTATTGATGAAAGTATTTCCTACCACAACACGGAACATTCTTCATAGAACCCTTTTAACAAGGTTCCTGTATTCTTCAACAAAATTGATTTAAATGTAAGATCTTTCAGACTGGTCCAGTCGTTTGAGAAAATGAAAAATATACCAAATTGATCTCAATGTCTTCCCACCCCACCTTTTAAGCACACTTTACCCTCTAAGCATGTAAGGCCTTTTAATCACCCAGAGGGTCCTCAGAGCTGTCCTGTGATACCTTACACATTCTTTTTTATTTTATTTATTCATTTTTTTACTTTTTAAAGATTTTATTTATTTATTCACGAGAGACACACACAGAGAAAGACAGAGAGAGAGAGACAGAGACAGAGACACAGGCAGAGGGAGAAGCAGGCTCCATGCATGGAGCCCGACGTGGGATTCGATCCCAGGTCTCCAGGATCAGGCCCTGGGCTGAAGGCGGCGCTAAACCTCTGAGCCACCCAGGCTGCCCCCCTTTCTTTATTTTTTAAAGATTTTATTTATTTATTCATGAGAGACACACAGAGAGAGAGAGAGAGAGAGAGAGGCAGCCTTCCCCATTCTTTTAAAATAAGTCTAATAAAAGAAAGACAGTGGAGCTTTCCTAACATCTCATTCTCAATATGGTTAAAATTAAACTCACTGTTTCCCCAACTGCCCTGTATAATCCTTGTCTCCTGCTTTTCTTCCTGAATCCTCTATGTCATTTAATCACCTTCTATCTTCATTTGCCTAAGTCAGATAGCCACATATTGACTCTTCTCTTCCCTTAAGCTCCCATCTCTAATCAATCACCAAATTCTATTGACACTACTTCCTACCACTCCTAGAGTGTCTTCTTTTCTTTTCTCTTCTTTCTTTCTTTTTTTTTTTTTAATTTTCCCATTTCTACCATCAGTATCATAGTTCAGTCAGTGTTTCATTTTTTTTTTTTTGGCCTTGGATTAATGAAAATGGACCTTTACATATTTCTCTATTTTGGATCATAACTTATCCTTTGAGTCCTTTCCACTACAGCCAAAAATATCTTTTAAAAGGAAAATATGTTCTGGTTGGATCCTTTTTTAAAGCTGTCCTTCTTTCCAGGAATCTGGGGACAGAGTACACATGCAGCTCTGATAACCTTTCAAGCGCCGTATTTCACGTTCACCTCTTCTTCCAAACTGCTCTTCAGCCAGAATTAGCCAAGTTTTCTCTTGCTTTGTGATATTTGCTGTTATCTGCTGAGAAGACATTTCTCCTTCCTGTTCTATTCCTTCTTCAAGCTCAGTTAAGTCTTGCTTGACTTGACAATGAAATCCTTGTTAATGGGCATCATCCTTCCCCCCGTGGCAGGCTTATGTGAGCTATTTAAATATTCTCATAGCCAAACTAAGTGGGGTATTTTTTCCATGTATTTCCATGGAAGTTTTGTATTTCCCTGTTTTTATCCACCTTGTATTGGTCCTCACGTACTAAGTATCGGACAGAGATCTGGAATAGAATCACCTTCACAGAATGCTTGTTTACCTGACATATTAAACTTCTTCATCATATTTATTATTGATTTAATGCAGGAACCTTCAGGTAAATGACATACAAATTTTTACTTGGTCTTTTCTATTTTACAAGTTATATATGGAAGAAAAAAAATAAGAAAGTAATAAATCATCCTAACTAAAAGTAACATACTATGCTTGTATGAGTTTGCATAGCCTGAGAACTTAACAGAGATATGTTTGTAATAAATATGTACCAGATTAATGGAAGAATCGTTAATGAAAAACATATTTATACAATACTTGTGTGACATAATGTTATATATTTTACTTTTCTTCTAGCTCTTTTTAGAATGCAGCTGAGCATTCAACTGGATGAACTAATTTGACTAACTTAAACAAGTGGGACACTTAAATTCATTAAAAAAAATCTTTAAGATAAGAGAAGAGTCACAGAACAGTAAAGTTGGTACAGGTGAAGGAATGTAAAATGTTCAATCAGAATTAAAAAAATGCATTTGCTTGATGTTGTGACATGTACCTTGCACTGCATTTAACATCTTTCCTTTTTAATTTTTTTAAAAGATTTTATTTATTTATTTATGAGAGACAGAGAGAGGCAGAGACACGGCAGAGGGAGAAGCAGGTTCCCTGCGGGGATCCTGATGCAAAACTCGATTCCAGAACCCCAAGATCAGACCTGCGCCAAAGACAGAAACTCAACCACTGAGACACCCAGGTGGCCCATAACATCTTTTCTTAAAAAACACAAAGTTGTGTAAATTCATTGAATTTTATATTGTCTAGGTTGGGTAAAATTATCAAGAATGCTATATTATATTATATTATCAAGAATATAAGTAATCTACAAAAATTCTGGTGGGTAACATAGGTTTAGACACTTTTGTTTTGTTTTGTTTTTGCATTAGTTTGGTTTTATTTTTATCATTCCCCAAACTTTCACTCAATATTGGTGACACATTTTATTTACACGCCCTGAAACCTCCACAAATGACTCAGTTATAGATCAGTAATTCATGCTTTTTTATTCTTCAATTTTATTACCTAAACTTACTCTTCTAAGCATCGTTTTATGTTTCTAGTTAAATATAAGTGAAAATTGATTGGAGTATTTCTCAATGGAATTTTATCTTTATTTCATCATAATTGCTTCATATTTGAATAATGACAGATGAACTGCCTCATTCAATTGCAGTTTTAAGGCTTTGAAGTCACAATAACAGCACAGGATTTAAATCCTCAAGCCATTATTATAGCAGAAAAGACATTGGAGAAAATGAAAACTTATGGTGCTATAATTTGCTGGGGAGAAAAAAAGACTGCAATGGTTAAAACATATTATTTCCTGGACAGTTTCTAACCTAAGACATTATGACATAGGAGTGAACTGGACAGTTACAGTGTGGTGCCACCTTCCTAAATTACTTCTAGGACAGTATTTTGAGCCAAAATTCACATAGCAGGTAAATGGCACCACCATTATTTTGCTTCAGGATGAAGCATTATCTCAGTGGCATTTATAATTCTATTCAGCAACAATTCCGTACTTCACCAATAGAGATTTCATCAGATCTTTTTCTTTATCCTCTGACTTTTACATCGAGAGCTAAGTAGTTGTTAATACTCCGAGGTATGCATTTCAAAGTTCTTTTTGTCTTTGTATTCAATTTTAAGTAATGAATCAGATAATATGCAGAGGCTAAAAGTACAAAACAGATCTTGCATTTAAAATTTCATTAAACATGGCTAATATATTTTGCAGTGGCTGATTTATGCATACAACACTTTCATTTCTTCACAAAGACACTATTTCTACCAATGCAGCATCAGAAGTTTTTCAAGACCCCAAAATACAGTGGCATGAGATGCAAAGTAAACTGAATAAATGGAAACACAAGGCATTAGCATAATTCAGGGCACACTAAATAACGCACGTAATAGGAAATATTTATAAAGGATTATAATGAGTAAGATGAACATAAACACAACTCCTATTTAAAATTACTGAAAGACCCCCTTTTAATGGGGATTTTCTTTAGCCATTTACCAAAGCAAGTTGATATTTCTGATAAATCAATACCTATCTTTAAGAATGGAATTATATGAAATAAAATTAGTATATTGTAAAAATTGTATTTTGTATTAACACTAAATCTGGTGAAGTTAGAAAACCTAGTGATATCAGTTTCTAATCTAATAGGAGAAAGAACATCATTAGATATTTCTTCTTGAAAGGATCATAGCACACTATGAATGAAGCACCTGAGTCAGGAAAGACATCTGAACTTCTTTAATTGTGGAGACATTTCAACACTAGTGGAAACTGTTTAAACTCTAAAACCTTGTTTGTTTACATCCTGATGCTGCTTAACTACTCAGATTCCTATGTCGCTTGGGCTCTAGGGGAAAAGTAAGCCTGAGTGCTCAATTTGTACACCTAGTCAATGACTCCTTATGTTGCAGGCTATTGAGGGAATCATCAATGTCTTTTGGATCTTGGGGATGAATTTACAACTAAGAAAAAAAAGATTTTTATAACATACCATGACAAAACCTATATACATGTAAACTTAATTGATTAGTAGTTATTTTTAGAAAATATTTTTGTTTTATTTCATCTGCTCCTATCTGATTCTCTTTAACATTTTTAAATTTCTGTCTGAGTTAAGAAGAGCTTTATTTGGTGCATTTTATCTTTGATTTGAATTCGGTCAAGATTCGTCAGATTGACTAATGAATTATAATCATTGTATGCCTCAATTTACTGTGATTCAAGTCTCCACTTGCCAACTTCTCTTTCTTGAAGTTCTTTCTTTAAAAAGGATCAGGAACTTACAAGTGGACATTGGCAGCAATTGGTAGGGTCTCAGATGGCAAGAAAGAAGATGATGAAGTACCCTATGAAAACAGTCAAAACATTTGCCTTTCTGTCCCCAAATGCACAAGCTGATATCTGGTATCACAGATCTAGGAAAATGTGACAAAGAAAATTATCCTTGTGATGTGTTCGCCTCTTACTTTCTGAACCAAGCTCTTAGGTTCTAGATACTCTCCCCTGTCTTTCAGCTATGGTGCACAGTCCTTTATATTTCCAAACCTTCCACTGAGATACCTCTTTGACCTCTGTGCTCCAGCACTAAAATAATACTCCTTTTCCTTATTCCCTCCTAGCTCCACCCCTAACGTTTGCAGAGCCCAGAGCAAGAGTATGTACAAAGACCTGTGTGTGTGTGTGTGTGTGTGTGTGTGTGTGTACATCTCATTTATTTTAGAAGTAGTGGGTCATTTCAACCCTACAGGAGGATTAGTATCATTGATCATTCACATATTAATACAAATGACCTTAGGCGGCTTCTTCTCTAAATATGATTGAGACTAGAGGAGCCCCTGCCTTGATGAGACCCACATTTCAGAGGGCTATACTCTGGTTCTCTTCTAGCAGAGGATTATAATTATATTATATATATTTTTATTTTAAGTATTTATATATTATATATTTTATTTTAAGTATTTAATTATATAATTATATATTAATACATATATAACAATATATATAATTAACATATATTATATATAATTAAATACTTAAAAATTATTAAACAAATCATTATTAAACTATTAAATAATACCAGTTTCTGCCTCCCTACCTTGATGCATATTCCTGTATAATAACCTGGAAAACCAGATTTAAAGTTTGAATTTTTCTGCTCTTTGGAGACCACTCTGAAGTGAGAATGCGGGGGTGCCAACCCCTGCCCTTGGTCTTCAGTTTGAGCCAAGCTCACTCTTCCTATTCTAGGCTCCATCCCTGTGCTAGAGGAACCTCACTGGCTTGCATGTCTAGCTTCTTCCAACCTCTTTCCCACAAATGGCTTTTCCATAGTCAAGCCAGAGGCCTGTTGGTGCACAAGCCTGGCAGTGTGGCCAACTCTTGAAAAGATGGAAGCAGAGGAGAGATTTTTAATAAGATCTAGAAGAAGGCTAAGGGCTGTTTGGGCAGGAAATTCCAAATCTTCAGTATCTGTAGATGTCTAGATGTCTAGAGACAGGACTCCAACTGGGTACATGAACCTGGTCTGTGGACTCCTCACTCACAGAGAGGAGCATTGCTAGAAGAGAACCAGAGTACTGCCCTCTGAAATGTGGGTCTCATCAAGGCAGAAGCTCCTCTAGTCTCAACTGTATTTAGAGAAGAAGCAGCTTAAGGTCATTCATATTAATATGCAAATGGCCAATGATACTAATGCTCCTGTAGGGTTGGAATGACCCACTACTGCTAAAATAAATGGGGTCACTAACTTTTCATATTAAAGATCTATTTGTACACTAACTTTTCATATTAAAGATCTATTTGTAATGTGGTTGTTTGAAACTTGCAGATGGGTCAGCAAAAGCATGCTTAGTTTACAGTATAGTTGGAATTCTAATGAAAAGAAAAAGAAAGACCACACTAGTTTTGCAATACTAGTTAATTAAATTACATATAAAAACATAAAACAAAGGAAAATAAACCCAGAGTCTTTTGGTTTCCTGTAATTCCTCATAAAATTTGAAATTTGCCAGTAATAATTTTTGATCATAACTATAGCTGCTAATACCCTGGGACCATTCAGATCAGAGTCTCCTTAACTCAAGGGACTTTGAAACTCAAGAAGAGAGCTTGAAGAGCAAGGTGTTGACCCTGTGTTGATTTGCAAGTTTGAACTTAAAGCATTGCCTTTGAGCTAGCCTGACACCCAGCCAGGAGTTAGGGACAAACAGGGCTAGGCAGGGCTAGGTCGGGGGGAAGCAGGCTCCCAAAAATCCTAAAAATGCTGTAAGGAAACCAGAGATAAGCCAGACCACCCTGCCCTAGGTGTGGGTGGGGAGGATGTCTTTTTATGATAGTCATTTGTGACCAAGAAAGAAAAACCAGACCCCAAAGAAGAGGTAAGTCATTAAAGATGTTATCAATAGTCCTTACTCAATGGTGATGTCAATAGATAATATTAAAAGGATTTAGGTTCCCTGATTAGGCTCTCAATAAAAGACCAACCCTAAAAGCCCTCAGTGGCACCTGTCAGGACCCCTCTCAAGTCTGAGAGCTTTCTCTATATATTTACTTAATAAACTTCTATCCCTTTACTCACTCTTCTGGGTCTGCGAGATTCATTCTTCGACTCCGTAAGACAAAAACCAAGCTCTCCCGTATCACCAGTATAAGTACAAGGCCAGATCTGCTATTTATGGGCAATATCTATTAATGCCAATAGTCATCTGGTCAATATGTATGCCTTAGCACTATTTAAATATCTTGAATATCTTTGCTTGTTGGGTCTCTTCATTGTCTCTGGGGCAACTTAAGAAGTAAATTACCTGAAACATAATCTCAAACAAGCTGTATACCAGAAAATAAGAAATATATTTTAAAAAGACTTTATTTATTTATTTGAGAGAGAGAGAATGGGGGGTGGGTAGGGGGATGCATAGGGAGAGGGAGAAGCAGACTCCCCGGTGAGCAGGGAGCCTGACACCACAGGGCTCCATCCAGGATCCTGGGATCATGACCTTAGCCAAAGGCAGATGCTTAACCAACTGAGCCACCCAGGCACCCCAGAAAAATGTATTATAAATATAGAAAAATGTTGCAATAAATCAGAATCAGATATAAAAAGAATGATATTGGTCCTCCACCATTTAACATCTCATTAGGAAGTGAGCTTGCTTTCATCTCTGGGGAGGGTGGGCAGAGGACAAGCAGAATCAACAGTGACTCAGGAGACAGAGTGTGTTCTATGTTTCCAGTAATTTTCTGCCCAAATCTCATCAAGATTGGCTGATGGAACTAACCCAGGCTAAACAACTAACTAATAACCATAAAACCACGTAACTATAAGATTTCTGAATTTATTACCTCTATTGAGCAAATCCCAGGCAGCCACAGAACCCAGAAGAGTCCCCACCTAAATGTAAACTAAAGTCAACAAGTGCCACGAGGTGGCACCAAATCACAGATGAACCTGACACTGATTTAGATTCTGTAGGTACATGGGTCTCTCAGAACCTCTAGCTGGGTGGATGGACAGGATAGCCCCTGTCACTTCATTAACCTTACAATACGACAGTCCTAGGTTTTGCATGATTTATTATTGTTTGGATCCCTTTTATCTTAACTTGGAGATATTTTACTCTACAAATAAATACAACAAGAAGAACAAAAGATGGAGACACTGGTCAATCAGTAAAGTCAGATAGGAAAGTTTTGCATAAGAGGTGGAAGTGACTCAGTAAGTTTAAGTTTGGACAACAAGGCGTCACCAATGATGAAGGATGCTTATACGTAATTCTACAGACTAGAATACACAGTTGTATCTTCCTATATTGGCAGCATTTCCTCCCTCTGTGACACTGACCTGCATAAGACAGTATCTCAAGGAGTATTTTCCAGAATTAAATGGAATAAAAAAGTAGCAGAAATCCATTCACTAGAATGATATTTGTTAACAAAAATGGTACAACAAATCTTTGATGGGTCCTCTTTGATTTAAGAATAAAGGATGAGCATCTAGGATAACATGATTTCAAACCAAACCCTGGCCTAGTTGCAGGGCTTACCTGTATACCAGTCACATGAATATGTTACTTCCTTGTTCCATATTAATATGTTACTTTGATTCCTTGATATGTGCTTGTATCTTTGTGTGTCTATATACACACACATATGAATTCTAGACACACAGTACTATTTTCATTAATTGTGTAAGATTTACTTTGTTGTTTATAGCTGAAGATACAGTATCTTGCTAAATTTTTGTCTCTTACTAGATTTTGTGATCAGTACAGTCAAAAATAGAAACAATTACACTAATTATTTTAAGTGATCTTTGGCTAGAATCTGATTTTAGAGACAAAAAAAAAACAATGGTTTATCCAATAGCCATTTCCCCCTTCTTCTAAAGTAGCAAAACACCAGAATTTTTTTGGCTAACGATGTGCCCAGTGAAAAGATCACATTTATAAATCTTTCCCCCCCCCCGGTCAATAGTGGCCAATAAGTTATAAAAAAGTTGTTCATCTGTAGCTTACAATTTTCTGATAATACTTTCCTTACTCTGAACTAAAATATAAAAACTGGATAACATTAGAAGAACTCATTTATAACACTGATAGATTCTTATGTTTATCATATTTTTCTGAGTTCAATTCACTTTTTTGAGTATTGTTGACATTTATTTATTAAAATGTTCACAAAATTTATAAAAATCTATAAATGAGATTGAAAGGCATTAGAGTGACAGAAGTAATCAAGTTATTTTGCAACCTTTTCTTCACTTTGCTGTCTGTATGGTCACGCCCCATCATATACAAAAGAATCTTAGTATGTTGGAAAGAGTTGGGGATCTTTCCTGAGACGTTAGGAAGTCCACCTCATTCATTCTAAAATCACCTACTTATGTTTAATCAGGATATATACGGAGTAAATTTTTCTTAAGATTTGTATAAGATGATAGTTGAGATTAAAAATCAATACAATCTTTCATTTAAAATAAAGTCACTCAATGTATCCTTCGGTGAATTGTTTTACTTGTAAATTTTTAACCATTCTAATACTTCTAGTTTACCCAAGATATATATGAACTTGAAGAGAAAATAAAATACATACAGCTACATCTTTACTTTAGAAGAAGTAATCCACCCAATTTCCATAGTGGAATATTGATAACGAAATTTGAGTGAGGCAGTTAATAATTCTTCATCTTCTGAGTATTACTGAAATATAGTTTATTTTATAATATCTGCAGATTAATTTTGAATATGTAAGAAACTTAATAAATTATAACTCAAGCATTATAATGAGTATTACTATATTGAATGGGTTGGAATATGCTGAGATAAAATTGCATTTAAAAGTGAAGATTTTCTGTGTTCCATGCCCAGAAACACTCTTATTCAGTAGGTCATTGGAGAGACATTGAAATTTTTACACACAAATGTGCACACACACACATTTTTAATCATTATGGTACAGAAGTTTTAACTAGATTTGGGGAAAAATAAGCAAATAAACACTGCCCTCAATCTTCTAGTTAGCCAGAAAAGGTTTTCCAGAGTTAACCAAATAGAAAGGAGGCAGTATTTTTTTTTTCCCAAGAGCAACAGCATAGGTTTTGTTCATTGTGTATAAGGGTAAATATATGTTTTCAGTTTTAATAACTGAGCATATCTTGAGAGTGAAAATGTAACCTAGCTGAAGAGTCATTATAGGATTTTTTTTTCTTAACTGGAAACTTTCCCCCCCGCAGCTGTCTGCAGAAATAGATTATTTCTCCTAATTTCCTGATTTAGTTATAGTCATAGTGTACATAAAAACAGATTTGATTTTCTTGGAATCAAACATAAAATGAAAGCCAAGGCCTTATCACTGAAACAAGACAGCAGTTTTGCAGAGCTGTGTACATCCTTTGAACTCAGATGACATTGTCTCAGAGGAAAAGATGTTTGATGAGTTTTTTACACTTTAAAGCTCTTGCTAAGGAAAATGAGCTGGGGATCTCTTTTGGTAGAATTGAAGGGGGGTTGGATCATTTCGTCTTCAAAAGATGAGGGAAAAAGTGTCATTTTCTATTTCCCTTAAGTATCATTCTTTCAAATACTTGTGTGACAAGAGGTTCAACAGGCTTAGATTTGGGGTTTTAGTTTTCCAGAAATGCATGGAGGACTTAAATGGCCCTGCACATCAAAAGGAAGAAAGAGAGAAAAAAAAATCCCTCTAGAAAGAAGGAAATGGTGCAGCAAACTCTTAAAAAAAATAAAATATAGTTCATAAAATTGTTACAGTGATTCAATATCCTACAATTTAAAAGGAAATTAACAATTAAAACTCAAAACTGAGTTAACTAATATTATGCACATCTAATTCAAGTTGTCAATGAGAAACCAAGGGGGAAATGCTCTTTAGAGACGGAAACTTTTAAATGCATTGGTTCACTCAGCGCATATATATTATGTGCAAACCTCTGTACTAGGTGGTGTGTTTATATACAGAGGATGAGGTCAAGTCAAATAAATAAAGAACAATGAGAAATAAGGTGATACAGAGTAGAAATAAGGAGGAAAGGATAAAGTGATAAGTGACTGAAGCGATAAAGAACACCAGGAAGAAAAGTCAAAACTGGAAGGACTGGACGTGTCCACAAGTGTGGACTGAGAGTCTGAGACTTTATACTACTTACAACTTCGTGTGTTGCAGTTTCATAAATGGTGGCAGAAGACAGGAGATCCCTGGGTCAGAGACAAAGGACATTTACTCATAGCACCTCAGGTAGGGTGGGCTTCGTGTCCACATCGGTTTCCCTTGCTTTGCAGGTCCCAGGGCAGCAATGTGGAGATGGGCTCAGATGGAGAAAGGCCACCCAGTGGGTTTGTGCATCAGAGTAGAGAGACCTTGCAATTGGAAAACCCCAATTATGTACAAAGGGAAACCTACTCAACTGATCTTTGCCCCAGGGGGAGACAAATCTTCATTATCCTGAGCAATGAACAACACTCCTCTCTGCCCCAGGGGATGACACTACATCTTCCAGGGTGTTTGCTATACAAAATCCTTGAAAACCTACTTGAGAACAAAGCTGTTGATGCCTCTGGCTTAAAGAAGCCAGAAACAGGAGACTGGAATAGGATGTAGAAAGTAGAGAGATTTCAGCTGGAATTCCTGCAACATTTTACCACTTTGTATCTTAACAGGCCTTTGCTTTGGACCAAAATATTACTGGCACAAAGCATCTTCCAGATGATCTTTTTAAACTCTGCTCAGTTGAGTCATTCTTGAAGGAAGCAGACAGATATATCTTGGCCAGTTTATAAGACACACAGGTTTAGAAGTCCCATAAAAACTTGTAAAGACATGGCTTTTGGGGAAAATTTTTAAGCATTCTCATCATCTTTTAAAAGGGATTTTAAATGATTTTCATTAATTATTTTTGTTTCTTCTTGTCACCGTTTTGGAGGAAAATATATCATCGTGGTGTACGCCAAGTCTAGCAGCTTTAAGCTATTTATAATTTTCTCCATGTCCTAATCATTTTCATTTCTTCTGGCGAACAAAAAACCAGGCTCTTCACCCTCATTATTGTGTTCTTTCACAGAGTCTGTAACAGTATAGGACCTAACAGAATAGAAACGCTTCTATTATGTTTCAGCATGAATCATAGCAGCGATTAATTATCACCTAATATCTTTAAATAAAAACCCAAACTCTATTTTTGACAAGTTATGTAACTTGTTTTTGTTTCGTTTAATTTTGGTTTTAGTTAGAGGAACAATTTCTCAGGTAGGTATGAACTTTGTGTTGTTACTTTGAGGTATGTTGCTTCATTCCACGTGCAGAGAGCAGCTTCAGGGATACGTGATAAATTATTAAATAATCAACTCTCTGAAAACGAAAGGCTCAACTTGTAGCATTTGCCCATTTTTTTTTTTTTTTTTTTTTTTGGTGTGTGGTATAAATATTACCATCACAGGAAACTTCAAGCTACCAACACAATGTCACTAAACATAGGGTTGAGATGCAATGTGCAAATGTGGCTCTTGCAAGTTGGTCTGAGCCTGTTCCAGCTCATCAGTTATTGGACTGTTTCATCAATTACTTATACTTTACATCTATAATATGGCTCACTGGAAAATAGGAAGGCCTCACTTTAATTGGTAGTTGGCCAAATAAAGTGTATACGCTGGTATGATGACTGTCAGGTAATCAGAATAATTGCAGTCCTTTTCTATTGGTGAATATGGGATTGTTTAGTTACCAAATTTACCAGACTAGAGGGCACACTTTGACCCACCACTACCTCCATTCGTGTGCACACACATTCACAGTGATAACTCACTGGCTTGTTTCTTTAAAACTCAACTCCGCAAAGTCTCCGTTCATGGAAATCATTCCTACATCCAGGTCCACTGTCTTCTATTCTTTGTGTTTCTAGAACATCTTCAAATCTTTTTGTCAAGTTAAGGAAATTCTCAGGCTTCATCCCTTTATATTTTGCTCTCCCCTATCTTCTCTATTCGCTTCCTCTAGAACTCCTTTAAGATGCATTCTAACCTTTCTCTGTCCCTTTTTTCATATTTTTGCTTTTTTTCAGCTCTCTTGCCACCTTCTAGGAGTTTTCTTCAATTCTATCTCCTTTCTTGACCTATCCTTGCTTTATTTTAATTTAATTTATTTTTTTTTTAGAATGACTATAGGAAATTTATTTTTTAAAGACTACACCTATTTATTCATGAGAGACACAGAGAAAGAGATGCAGAGACACAGGCAGAGGGAGAAGCGGGCTCCATGCAGGAAGCCCGATGTGAGACTTGATCCCGGAACTCAGGGATCATGCCCTGAACCAAAGGCAGCTGCTCAACCACTGAGCCACCCAGGTGTCCCACACCTATCACTGATTTTAATATGTATTTTGAATTTTGAATCTTACTGTTTTTTGGTCTTAGGACCAAATTTGGCTTGAGAAGAAGTAAGTGGAAAACCACATTCTTTTGGTGAAGCGTTCAGAATAATTGGTATTTATTACAACACAATTGGCATAAATTGTGTAATTTGTTAGACATTTTACATGTGCATTACTTTTAGAAATTAAAAGAAAAACCGGGATCCCTGGGTGGTGCAGCGGTTTGGTGCCTGCCTTTGGCCCAGGGCGCGATCCTGGAGACCCGGGATCGAATCCCACGTCGGGCTCCCGGTGCATGGAGCCTGCTCCTCCCTCTGCCTGTGTCTCTGCCTCTCTCTCTCTCTCTCTCTCTGTGACTATCATAAATAAAAAAAAAAATTAAAAAAAAAAGAAAAGAAAAACCTTGCTACCTACAATGCTGTTAAAATTTCAGTACTTGTCATCTACTCATTAAGAAGTTGACACACATTTTCAGGTTATTTCATTTTAATGACATGAAATATAAGTGGCTGATATATCTTATAAGACACTACTTTTTTTCATAAGTACAAAGAAGTAATCTTTGGTTTTTAGTTCATTTCCACAGAAGGAAACAAAGCAAAGAAGAACAATAGAAATTACAACCCCACTAATTCACACTATTGGTTATTTTTTAGCTAGAAAAATGAAGCATATTCTATCCATGATGAGGCAAATGATCCTTCTAAAATATTTCAAGATTCTTCAAATATTTCAAATATTTCAATATTTCTAAAATATTTCACAAATTTATTTGAAGTAAGTTATTTTTTTAGGTTGTCTTTTTCATTAAGAACTCAAGAATATCCAGTGCTTGGTCAACATGAATCTCTGATAGTTACATCTGGAAAAGGATTATGTGAATGAAACAACCTTTGATTTATAATGATTTACTCAGATATTATCAAGAAAAAAACACATATTATGGTAGGACAGTTCAGTTAGAAGGCAACATAGTACAGCAACTGTATTAAAATTCATGACTTAATACAGGAATATCTATGGTACAAGTAAAAGAGGGTCATCTATCTACTACTAGAAATCTACTACTAGAAAAATCTCTGGTAATCAAGAACAGAAGTCCCTACCATGTATTTTTAAAATTTTGTGTTTGATTCTTATAAAAATATGCCATTTTTATACAGCACTGGTGTTTCTGATGGAATCTCTTTTACTTCTAATCTTTGCATTTAACTTAAATATCCTCATTTTGTAAATTATTTTCAGATATCCTACAATCTCAAATTCTGAGCAATCTACTTGTGTTTTTTTTTCTTTTTTTTAATGCTGATTTCTGCCTAAAAGTTGGTCATTTCTTCACATCCGGTGTCATTTTCATTGTGAAAGCACTTTAGACAGGGAATGAAAATGGATGTGGATGGGGCTGGACTTCCATACTCCCTAGACTGAGAAATTATTTGCTACCCAGGGGTTAGCATGTGCTTTTTCCAAAGGCCACTTGGTTTCGCTGGTGTAAAAGCAGTTTTGCATGGATTTATAGACTTAGAGTTTTAAGCATTGGAAAAGACATTATGCATCTGGATCCTTGACACGAATGAATTTTCAATTTCTCGCAGAAGACTTCTTCTTTCCCCACATAGAACCCCAGTGTTGGCAAGCGTTCTTGTTTTTACCTACTTAAGTGCCTCTTTCGTGGACATCACTGCCATTCTAGGATCTTACCTTGAAGCAACAATCAATTCTAACTCCTGATTTTGGACAAGCCCAGGACCGGCTCTTCATTTCCTCAATGAGTGGGAAAATCTCAGACCTCGAGGATTCTGTGCCTCCTCAATTTGCCACAGCAGCTGCCTGCAGTTTTTCTCCTTTAGATTCAATTTCCTTTTTAATCCTATCTTTCCATGTGTCCACTTCCTTTTCTGGGGATGCTCGGTTACATATTTAATATTTTTAATTCCTAGTTTTTCTGGCATTTCCAAATGTTTGCAGTGATGGGCTGAGCCATATCAGCCCAGAAGGTAGTGTTATTATAATGTGAAGTCTTTCCATTAGGGCTTGCATGTACTCCTACAGTAGGAACTGCATTGCTTTGTCAGTAGCTTGTTTCCTTTCTCTTCTTTCCATCAGAGTGATACACTCTTGGGCTCCCAAAATAGAGGTCAGGAGGTAAGGTCTGTGCTCCAGGGACCTGGCTAGGTACAGATACCCAGAACACTGCGCCTCCTGGAATACACTAGTGAGACAGGAGCCTTGAAACTTCTCCCTGTGGCCAATCTAGGTGGCCGCACCCAAGGAAGACAGCCTTAGCCCTGCTGTGATATCCAAATGTGTAACATGGAAAGAAAAAACCGAGATGTGCTGACAGTGCCTTGATAGAGGTAAAGGAGACAGAGGGAAATGAAGATCTGTCTGTAAATTCTTGCTACCTGGCTCACTTACTCGCACAACGCACATAAAAACTACTGCTCTTACTTGGCATCTAGTGCCCTACATAATCTCGCCCCCACTGTCTGCTTTCTAGGCACACACGTCTCTTTGCTATTATTCAAATTGCCAAGCATGCTCTAGTTTTGTGTTTCCTCTTTCTCCTGCCTGGACCACTGTTCAGATATACACTCAGCTCCCTCCTTGACCTTTTCAATGTTTTGTGTCAAAAGTCACTATGTAGGGCAGCCCGGGTGGCTCAGTGGTTTAGCACCACCTTCAGCCCAGGGTAGGACCCTGGAGACCCGGGATTGAGTCCCACATCAGGCTACCTGCATGGAGCCTGCTTCTCTCTCTGCCTCTCTCTCTCTCTCGTGTCTCTCATGAATAAATAAATAAAATCTTAAAAAAAAAAGTCACTATGTTGGAAATGTCAGTACTGAAAATCCCATTCTCATCCAAGTCATCTGGATGTTCTCCTTTTTCTCTTGTTTCTGTGAATTACTTATGACTTAATGTCAAGCCTAAAACTTAGCCTTTCACCTACTCAAGGTCATTGCTTCAGCCAGCATAACTTTTGTATCGATAAATTTTCCCTCTCTATTGTATCCCCCCAATTAGGATAGAATCAAGCTATTATTCTCTCATCTGAAAAACAAAACAAATCAAAACTTCTCATCATCATTTCCCCCTCAAGGCATTGCATAGCTAACACGTATATAACTCCCTTTAGATGCAATTTCTCGGAAAAGTTGTGTATACTTACTATTTGCTTTACTTTTTCCATAGCTCTTCCTACTCTTGGATATATTATTTACTAATGTGTTTCATATGCTTATTTGTTTATCGTCAGTCTCACACCATCAAATGACATTAAAAAAAATCTCTGAGAAATTATATTGTTGGAGCTTGATCCTCATATAAAATGAAATAAATTATCTGTATATATATTTTAAGTGAATGAGTTACTGGGAGAGTGAGTACACTCATTTTTTTTCTATAAATGTTATATTTCTTTCATTTTTCATAAATAATCTATATCTGGTCTTGTCCTCAACTACTTTCTTTGGTGAGAAATTACATTTCCATCATACTTTGCCCCCCAGTTCTACACCCAACTTTTAGCCCTTGAAACTATACAGGATTCCCTGTTGCTACCATAGTCCTCAGGGGAGCAACTCAGGCACTTATAAATGTCTCTGAAATGCTCCTAGTCCAAGTTCTAGGATATAATTTGAAACAGGCGGTTTTTATGCTTCAGGAAAAATGTGGTGTATGGAGATGCATCGATTCTCCACTCTACAATCTTCACAGTGTTGAACTGTTACACATTTTCTTCTTTCTCCTAAACCTCCCTGCTTCATTTTTGCTCATTCTAGTCATCATATCCATCTTCCTAGTTTACTGATAAAATTACTGTGATCAGAAGAGAGCTTCCACCAACACCAAGAACTGCACCTACCTGCATATTTGCACTTTACCCACATTCTCTGGCTTCATTCTTATCACAGTGAATGAATGGCCCAGGCTTCTAGCTAAGCAAAGGCCAGTAACACTGTGGCTATTTCTGCTCCTTTGCTTGAGGACAGCATCTCACAATACTTCTATATTTGGCATCATCAATTTTTCCTTCTATAGGATCATCCCTCAATGGCACACACATATTCTGCTAGTCTCCTCTCTAAAAAAAAGAACAAAAACTCTGTTTCCATCTCTCCCTTAAGAAGTCACACTATTTCTTTTACTTCGATCATTTCCTGTAGAGTAAACTCCTGAAAGGTCTCTGTACCTGCTGTCTTCAATATACTAAATTAAGATTTTCTGGTCCATAACCCACTAAATCTGCTTTCATTGAGGTCACAATTAAGTCTACTTTGCTATCTCTAAAGATAATTTGGCCACCCTCATTTTACTTATCAACAGCATTTGATAATTCATAAATCTCACATCTTTGAAAAATGTTTTCACTTGGTTTCCAGGACATCAAATTCATCTGTTTTTCCCTCCTTCCTTCCTGGTTTCCCTTTTAAAGTTTGTTTTCCTATTTCTTTTTTTTCTCTATCCCAATCTTTAAATTGAGACCTGGGCTCAGGACTTATAATTTACAACTTTTCAATATACATTTACTCTATAGACTTATCACATCCAGTCTCAGGGTATGAAGTGCCATTTTTATGCTGATGCATTCCACATTTATATCTAACCTGGACCCCTTCCTTGACCTCCAGATCTTCATATCTATCTGAATATTGGTCACCTCCATTGAGGTGACAAACAAGCATCTCACAGGTAGCATGTATTGATTGTAACCCAATGGGTCCCAATACAGCAAAACCAGCTCTTCTAAATTCTTCTCCATCTCAGCTAATAGGAATTCCTTTTTCCAGTTGTTCAGACTATACTCTCGATTTATCTGTGGCTGCTCAAGGGGAAACCCTGTTGGATCCACTTTCAAAACACATCCAGAATTTAACCATTTTTCCATTAGCCCTGCTGCCACCACCTTGGTCCAATTCCCAATCATCTCTGCCCTAGAATATTGCAATAGTTTGGTAATCGGTGTCCCTGTTTCTCTTCCTTCCTCCTTTAGTTCATTCTTCATAGACAATGATCATGTAAAACTGTGAGACAAATCATGTTATTATTTCCCTTTCTCAGATTTTCCAGAAGGGCGGGGAGACCCACATGGTCTAGGTCTCCTTTACCTCTCTGACTATCCTCATACTCCTCCCTCTCTCCATCCTCTGCAGTCACACTGATTTCTCTACATTTTTTAGCCAACCTAGACATGATCCTCATCTAGTTTTTGTATTTGCTATTCCTTCTGTCTGGAATACCCACCTCCTACCTCTCAACCGACATGGTTCACTTCCTCACTTTCTTTAGATCTTCACTTTCCTTGGTATAACTTCTCTTCTTATCAACTTAACATTTTATACCTCCTCAACACTTCATGGGCCACTTCACTGCTTTCATTTGTTTCCTCCTTATCAATGATTACTATCCAATATATTCTATATTTTAATTGTTTATCTTTTTTTTCCTCAACTGACAGACAGTATACCCAAAGACTACAATATTGCCCTGCACATAGTACTCATTAAATGCACTCATTAAATGAATAGATGTTGCCTCCAGAGTAAAGCACTTACCAATGCTGGGCAGCTGCTTGGGGGTGAAGCACAGTTCTCCTCCAGTGAGAGAAACCCATCACTCTCCCATCCTAGTCTCAGGAACCTAACTTGTCCTCAGTCTAAGTTAAGCCTTTCCTCCCTTTGCTACTATTCTCCTTTCATGTCCAATTCACAACATCTGTCCAGAGAGCCTAGAAATTTTTGGTTTTCTCTGTAATCATACACAAACATGCAGACACAATAAAAATAATTTTTACCTGAACCACAAGAACTGAGACCAAAATCAGTTAACTTGATGTGATAAAGGAAGGAAACCAGCTCTGTCAGGAATCTGCCAGAGTTGGGTTGCTGGAACATAGGGCACATATGTTTTTGCTACATTGATTGTCAGAACAGCTTCACCATACAATTCTAGTAGCAATGTATGGGAGTTCTTCTCTCTAGGAATTCTCAACCAGGTTTTTGCCATTTCAACAGAAGCGAATGTAACTTGTTTTTATGGTGTTTACTGGAGAGTTTGTGCATCTTTATGTACTGGTCAGTTATTTTCATGAATTATTTATTTAAATCATTTTATTATTTCCAATTAGATTACCTATTATTTTCCTATTGATTTGAACAAATCTTGTGACAATCTAGGTATTTTCTGCTAGTCCATTATATAACTTAGTCACTTGTGTTTCATAATTAACATGTTCTTAATTATTGTATAGTCAAATCCATATATTTTTCCTCCTTTTGTTTTAATTTAGAGATGCTGCTTTAAAATGTTCTTTTAGAGGCACCTGGCTGGCTGAGTCAGAATAGCATACAACTCTTGATCTCAGGGTTATGAGTTTGAGCCCTATGTTGCATGTAGAGATTACATAAAAAAATAAATTTAAAAAAAAAGAAAAAAAATTCCTTTATTGTAAAAATATTTGCCTTCATTTTATTGTATCAACATTGTGGTTTTACCTTTCAATATAGATTTTAATGCTGCTGGGTCTACCATTGCATGTGGTTTGATGTAGGGATGCAGCTCTATTTTCCTTGATTTAATAATTATGTCTTGCCAACACCATCTACTAATCAATCAATTCCTTCATGTTTACCTTTGATGCTATTCTTGTTATATATCAAGGTCTTAAATAAATTTAGTCTTTTTTCTGAGTTGCTCCTGGGCTAGCACTGAAATGTTTTTTAGTCCTGTGGTTTGGGACTACGTCAATACCTGCCAGGGAAGTCATCAGTCTTTGCTCTTCTGTTTCAAAATGAACATAGATATTTTTAGAGATTTTTTTTCTATGAAAATTCTGGAAATTCTGGAAAAGGCTTATTGTGTTCTTTAAAGAATTAGTTGCAATAATTGAGATTTTATTGAATCTATTCATTGATTGAATTGGACAGATTGATACATTTATACAGTTAGTATTCTTATCTATAAACATAATATATTTCCATTTTATCTTGCCATTCCTTTAGTTTCTTCAATAAAGATTTAAAATTTAGAGAACTTTTAAGAGAAATCTGATTTTAGTTTGATTCACAAGAATGATTTTTACCTGCTAAGTCTATGATTCCTGTTAGTGAAGAAGCAAAAAGAAATACTAAGGTGAAACTTTTCCTCAGTATTACTTGCTTTGAGTTGTGCTGCATAGCAAGTAAAGAGCTAGCCTAGGAAGTTAAAAGACAGGCTGTGGGGCCAGAGATTCTGGGTTTGAATCCTGGCTCTACTCCTTACTAATTGGAACAAAAATTAAATTTCAGTTTCCTCATTAAAAAAAACCAAGAGTATAATAACATTGCTCAGTTCAGAAAACTGTTGTGAAGATTAAATGAAAGAATAAATGTAAAGTGCTTGATACAATTCTTGGCTTATAGCAAGCAGCCAAAAAATATTAGATAAATATTAGATTAGAAAGAGTGAACATGTTAAGGCAAAAGTGTCAAAATAGTAAGCTAGAGCCTCAATCATAATCATAGTAAGATAGTAAGTTTATCTCCTTCTAGAGACCAAACAAGGTATATCACTGCCTAAGTCACTCACCAACCATTTTATATTTAAAAAAGAGGTGTTTTATCTCTATTTAATGTCTACCTCTCCCTAATCAAAAATAGATATCAAAAATTTATAACTTCATGTAGATATTTGTACTTATGTATTCCCCATAAGGGTAATAGGGTTTTTCATATTTTTCCTCTAAAAATATCTGATATTAGTGCCTATATAAAAGGAGAGGGCTAAATAATTGTACTTGTTCTAGATTTCTGAGCCTGATGTAGATTTACAAAATCTTAAATCAAGTAGGATGGTTGCTAAATTTTTCTGATGCTTCTTAGGAGACATCAGTATTTCCCAGCTCATTCTTTTGTATTTTCCCATAGCTCTTCATCATTTATTAAACATTTCAATCCATTTACCTACTCTTGTTGAATGAGATCAAGAGGATGTGACCCCTAACTGACCCCCAAGCTGGGCTCAAGCAATGGGAGGCCTCTTGCCCCTTCCTCTGTCTTTGGAATGTATATTTTGCTTACCATTCCCACAATGGGAGCCATTTTTAAGAATGCGGCCTTGAGAGAGTAGTGTGTTATTGAGACCATCTGGACACTATATGTAACTAAACTCAGTTAAGGCCTGTGTGTAAACTTCTAGGAATCTGGTGAGCCAGTGTGGAAATCTAATCATCTTTTTTTTTAGCCACCCAAGATAAGCCTCATATGTAAGTTCCCTTGCTTATTAAACCTGCCACCTACTAATCTGTAGTGGCCTCCCTCTTTCTTTGGCCTCTCCCCACGCTTCACTCACTGGGAGCAGATTCAGATTCCACCCGGGGAACTCCCAGGTTTCAAACCAACAGTTGTCAAGCCAACAAGGAGATGGAAGAAATGGGTCTTGGGAAAGAGGCATCCATGGGGGAGATCCCAAGCTGGCCATCAGGATGCTTGTGGATTGCCAAGTGAGTACAGGGATGTCCCCCAAATGCTAGCCATTATTGGGCTTGTTGGAGGAATTCCTCATAGTACATTATGGCAAAGAAGGAAAATGCATGGCTGCCACAGTGGTCTGGCCTGTACCATGAGTAACTTGGCTGGTGTTGATGCCCAGCTAGAGGCTGAAGCCCAAGTTGGAGAGTGAGAGGAAGAGCTGAGATTAGAAAAGGATGTGTGGTTGTCTCACTATTCTGCTGGCTTTGGGGCCGGAAGACAAGGTTGGAGAGCAGGACAATCAGTTGGAGACCTCAGCATGCCATTTTTGCAAAGCTAAAAGGGCATAAGATGCCTTATGGCATAAGGGCTGAGCACTTGTGACAAAGCCTGATGGGGATGCTAAGAGGTGGGATCCCTGAGAAAATGAAAAGATTGAAGAAGAGGATGTTATGATTGACAGTGAAATGGAAGAAATGGCCGTGCCTTCTGACCCTAAATACAAAGGAAAGTAAAAGCACAGCAACAGCCACTCAAGCTAGTGGGGTAGGCCCCAATTTAGGAAACATTCCTGATGAGAGGATATACACCCACTGACCTTACTGATACAGCTGTCACGTTCCAACAAAAGGCCCGAGGGAGATGTCCAGGCATGGTTAGTGCAGCTATGGGAAACAGGGGTCATGGCATTTCTCAGACAGGGCAGAAGGCAAAGAGAATGAACAACATCACCACCTGCCCTATCCTTCAGCAGTATCTGCAAGGTGTTAGGAAGATTGAAGTTATGCACTTATAGTTTGGATTATTCTAGTCGGCAAGAAAGCTTGACCCAATGAAGAGATACCCTCTGGGCACACAGGATCCTGAAAATGCATAGATGAGGTACAAGAATTCTTAGGGAGTTGGAAACGAGACTGAACATCTATGCCCCTGTCTAAGGCCCTGATAAGGCCACATTCACTGCAGGAACAAAAGCCAAGATACTCCGGTCTGCCCTAGCACCTGGTATGGGACCTTGATATCCATGGGTCCCACACCACGATAACCCAGCATAACAGAAAACATTTACAATGCTGGGAAATCTGTTGCTGATCTGGGGGCAACTTGACAGATCCTGAGAATTGGTACAGGTTATGGGAGAAACCTAAGATAGGAGCCCAGAAAACCAAAGGGTTATCCCAATCAGCTTTAAGGGGTCCACATAAAAGTCACCCTGAAACAATGTGGCTTGACCACCTTGCTTCTGGAACCCCACCTCGCATGATAGACTGGCACCCCAACACTGTGTTGGTGAGCCAGGAGAAAAGCTGAAAGCCTAAACAACTGTTCAGACCTTCCCCATGTGCCCTTACAATTCCTGATGTCCTACCTGCTTCAATAGGGGCCTTAGGGTACATCCCATTCAGGACGGGTGCCTCCCATGCCCCAGGTATGAGGCAGAGCAAGATTGCCTCCAGGTAAGGGCCACTGGAGGTGATGGGAAGCCTCAAGTTGATTTCACTATTCATTGGTCCCTCAAAATAAACAGAAAGTGATGGCTGTGGTAGATACTGGAGCCAAATGTACTCTACTACCTGGTAACCCTCTAGGTTTTCTGCCCTCCTTAATGCTATAGGCAGCTATAGAGCATGGACAGTTATGGGCAGAAAGGTGCCTTTAACACTACAAACTGGGCATTCTCCCCCGTGAGACTATGAAGCTTTTATTTCTCTGATACCAGAGAACATATTGGGTACTGCTACCCTACCAGGTTAAAGCCTACAAATTCTGTAAGTGAATCCCGCCTTTAGGTTAGAGTAATCAAACCAGTGTTGAAGGGAAATGCCAACTGGGAACAAGTAATCTATCGCCCCTGTAACTGTCAAACAATTTAAATCACCTCAGGGGCTGGGCAGAAGCATAAGAATATAAGAAACTATCTAAGAACTGTACTGAATGGGTATTGTATGCCCTGCCCACAATGTCTTCAACAACCCAGTATGGCTGGTGAAAAAAAGCCAGATGGTTCAGGGTGGATGATGGTGGACTACTGAGAAGTAAACAAGGTAATGCCCTCCCCCTCAATCCATTCCACCGTACCCACCCTTGCTACCACCTTGGATACCTTGGACATGGTCCTACAAGTGTTCCATGCTGTGCAGACTTAGAAAATTCTCTTTCCAGTACATCCCTGGCTGCTGAGCCACAAGATTAATTTGCTCTTCCATGGGAGGGGCAACAATGGACCTTTCAAGTTCTTCCCCAAGGCTATATATATGACAATATGTCATCTGATGGTACCAGACCTGTCCCTATTCTTCTCCACCTCAGTAAAATGGGCCCATTACATTAATAATAGAACGTTAACATCTGAAGACTTGCCTCCCCTACAGGGTACTTTGCAGATTTTGCTGGAACATCTGTGAGGGACAAGATAGGTAGTGAACGGACAGAAAATTCAAGGCACAGGCACCACCATAAAGTTTTGGGGAATCATTTTGTCAGGTAAGATGTGAATTGTCCTAGAAGCTATGATAAGATGCAAACCGATGCAACTCTTAAGAACATAAAAGAGATACAAACCTTTGTAGGGCTTTTGAGAACTTGGAGGACTTTTGTTCCTTATGTGGCATGGTGCCCTATATCACCTGGTAAGTAAAGGGAACATATGGAACTAGGGATCAGAACAGCAAGCTGCCTTTGCTAAGACAACACGTACTAGAGAAATGGATTAAAGCTCTGCCCAGGGCTATCATTTGAATTAGATGCATCCACGACTCTGGAAGGTTTGGGTTGGGCATTGTGGCAGAGACAACAGAGGGAGAAAGTACCCCTAGAATTTTTTTTTTTTAAGATTTTATTTATTTATTCACGAGAGACAGAGAAAGAGGCAGAGACACAGGCAGAGGGAGAAGCAGGCTCCACACAGGGAGCCCGATGCGGGCCTCGATCCCCTGACGGGGATCATGCCCTGGGCTGAAAGCAGATGCTCAACCGCTGAGCCACCCAGGCATCCAACCAATCCAGCGGTTGGGTATGTGAGCAGCTGCCCCTGTCTAGCATGATAGGTATTGCCATGGTGGGTATCACCACTCGAGGAAGAGGATTGAAAATCCCTAAATCAGTACATTAAGGAAAAACAAAGACTAGTGTTCTTAATTTGTCTGATCTTAACAATACTAATCCAAAAACCCTTGCCTGTGGCACACACTATCAATAATATTGGGTATCAGTATTCTTTTTTGGTTAATCAAACTGTGCAGGTAGCCCATCAAGCTGCTGACCAAAAGGATCCAGGAAATACCATCATCAGAGCCATGGGTGACTGTGTTTGGGTTGGGATGGGCTCATGTGGCCCACCCTGGGTTCTGGATGTTTGAGCACCAAGAAGCTCTTATGCTGGGAACAGAAAAATCACGCTAAACAGAACAACCCAAATATATCAGGGATACAGGAGAGATAACCCAGGACTATATAGTCATTCTGTCAAATCAAAGGATGGCGGCTGGTTTGGCACTGACTGGTATGGCCTCTCAGGTATTTATTGGGTAACCCCAAATGGGACCCAGTGGTTATGAGGCACAAATCTTTGGCCACGGCTTCCTCCTGAGTGGTTGGGTCCCTGCGCTCTGGGTTTTCCCTGGACACAGGGGGAATCCACCCCACATTAACAAAACCTGCCAACCCTTCTCTCAAGGCACATTTTGTTTTCCACTGGAGCAATCACTTAGCCACTGGCTTTGTCCCCACCATGGGCCTGTAGGACAGCGTAGCAAACATAGAAGCCCCTACTAAATTCGCCCAGCAAGCCTTAAATGATGGTCAGCGAAACCTGTCTTTATCAAACCCTGAAATGCATCCAGTGAGAAAAGCTGTCCTCCCAAATGGGATGACCTGGAGCATCATCATTGCTTCACAAGGAGGCACGTGTGCCCTTCTCCAAACAAAACGTGTGTGTTCATACCTGATGAGTCTGCTCACGTAGCATCTTTATTGAATCATATAAAAATATCAGAGAACACTGAGTGATCTGAACCCCAGCCTAGGGACTTAAGTCAATGATTTAAAGCATGGGGTTCTCTGAAAAAAAAAATCGTTACTTATCTTAAAAGTCATTATCTTAATCTATGTTTTCTACGCTGTTAGACTGTCGCTGCGGTACCTGCCTCCTGTGCAGCCAGACAGCCACCAGACTAGCATCTCCCAGCTAATAAAACGTCTTACTGACTCCTCACTACACCTTATAAAAGAAAAGGGCATAAGATATTTTAAGAGCCAGTCAGGAGAAAAAGAATGTCAGAGGAGGTCATCAAGAGGACTTGACTGTGGGTTGACCCATGAGCCACACCTGGGCAGTTGGAGGCTCCTCTTCCCCTCCTCTGTCCTTGAAAGGTACATGCTGCCCACGGTTCCCACAGTCGGTGCCTCTTCAAGGGCTTTGAGAGAGCAATGCATCGTTGAGACTGGAGGGAATATGTGATGAACCCAGGTAAAGCCTCTATATAAACTTTTGAGATGCTGGTGCGGAGATCTCCTTGTCGCGTGGTGGCCCAGGACCAGCCTTGTATGTAAGTTCCCTGGCTTATTAAACCTGTCACCTGCCAGTCTGGAGTGGCTGCCTCTGTGGTCTCTCCTTGGTCTCCATGTTCACGAGCCACTTTGAGAATTTGCTGGGAAGCCCCCAAGCCTGAGAACCAACGCTTTCAATCTGGCAGATAGATGGTTTTCCCTTGTGTGTTCCATTTTATCAAAAGTAACCTGAGTCTCAGAGAACTTAAGTGGCTTGGCCAAAGTTCCATAAATAGCAGTGTCACAATTGAGGCCTGAATACTGATTTTCTCTCTTTTAATATCATGTTCTTTCCATTTCTTCCTTAGTGATAGGAGAATATGGAGTATAAACCTTCAGGCCTCTCTAAACACTTAAGAAGGTGCACCCCAGAATGACAATTGATAGTGAGATCTTGGGTCAATCTGCAATATAATTTTGAAAAGGAGAGTCCTGGAGAAATTAGATTAACTTGCAAGGGACATGCCATCCTTCATTTTTTTTTTTTTTGTAAGATTGTCTTTATGTGTGCCAAACATTCCACACCACTGAGAGCTATTACACAGATTTCTAGTCTAATTGGGTTGTATGACAAGAGATTGTGATTTAACTTTCTCATCTATTTGGAAGGGGAGCTTTCTCTTCAGTGACTATCCTGCAAATCTCACAAAACCAGCCAAGCCTAGAAATCCAGGAGCTTATTTCTTGAACTCCATGGTTCAATAAAGATGCATACCCTATTGTTATTGTTGAGAGCCGCCCCCTCCCCCCACCACAAAAAAAAATACGTCTTGGACTGGTTGAAGTCTGACACAGATGAGCACATAGCAGCTTGCCAAAAATGACACCCTTTTCATCCTTTATTTTATTTTTCTTCTTAAATCAGGCCACATGAAGAATCATTCAGCTAGAGCCAAAGCTCATCAGCAGATTTCAGAACTGCCTAGGAAACTGCCACACCAGTGTGAAAGCCACCACCAGAGAGAGTGTCACAGCATGTGCTACATAAGCACCTTCCTTTCCTCCAGGTGGCATCAGGGCTGTGTTCTCTAAAGCTCATTAGCAACCTGTGCAAGACCTCATATTTAGTAACCAGAGCACCTCCTTGTTGGTCCATCCATGAGTGAGACAGAAGTATCAGCTCTGTGAAATGCAAGTGGCTTCTTGGCTTCCCGAGTAAATAAGCAGAGCCTCCTGATGGTATGTGCACATGCCCACACGGACAGAGGAGAGTAGAGACGTAGGTTTTAAGTTCTTGCTAGAAGGCAGGAAAAAGAGGAAGTTCTTAGTGCTTTACCCGCCTGCTCCTCCCCCTGCTACATTTTTAACTACACATTTTCCCCCATTAAATCAGAATTGATGAAACCTATATCACTGTAGTAATGTCTGAAAATTGAAAAGCACATTGAAAAATAATAATACCATTGACTATACAAGGCAATTTCTTCAAATCGAGTAATGATGTGATGTGTGTGGTTAACCGTATCTACGCAGGAAGTGGTTTTATTTTAAAGTTCTTGCACTCACCCCACCCCTTGTCTTTCTTTTCCCCCCCCTCCGGTACTGAAATTAAGCAGCATCCAACATAGGCCTACTCTTACGACATGTGACTTGACTTTACTGTTTTCCGTTTTTGTTGAGAGTCATTAACAGTTGGAAGTTGATGGCAGATTCAATAACAAGCGATCGCTGAGAAAAGGTAAGTAAATTTTAACTTTATATTGAACAGGAAACTTAAACTTCAAAATGTTTGGTGGTATCCTATGCCTTTGGGTGAACACACGATCATTTCTCCAAAAATGTGTTTTTACGTGTGATTAAGACATCTGTTTGTTTCGTTTGGTGTAGAAAGATTATTCTTTTCCTATTTGCAACTGTCAAGTTCAAAAGTCCTTTACCAGATATTATACACGAAGATCATTCACTAGGGTTTTATACTAAAATGTTAAAGACAGACTAAAGTATACAAGCTTTAGTTTGAAAGTGCTTTTAAAAATAACTACTAGAGAAAATTTGGGACTTTACATCTTTAACTGATCATTTTACAAGAATTTATACTATTCAGGATACAGATAATGAAAGAGAAAAAGGCACTTTGTAACAGTAGGAAATAACATCTGAATTGCAATGTGAAATATATCCACCATAAAGTGTGTTATATTAAGTTAGCATTACAAACCCTTGGAAAGGTGTAGTTTATTAAATATGTAGTTGATTCAAGAGCTATTAAAAAGCAGGAAAGTTTTTAAAATGTGAAAGAAAGCTCTCTGTTACGACATTTGAGATTTTTTTTTTCCTAAATTGTATTTAAGGTATAGGGTGAAAGGAGGGCAAGTTTCTATTTCATCAGTAAAACTCTCTATTAAAAAATGAAGTCACAGCAGACTTTATTGAAAGTTACTTTTGGGAGAAGGGGCAAATTAGAGATATAATTCTGCTATTTATATAATTATATAATTTTCCTTCTTTGGGATTTTCCAAAATAATAACCTCAGAAATGAAAAGGATTTGTTGACCATAAATGATGAGAACTTCTCTTTTGTATTGACTTCTGGCTTTTACAAAATGTCTCTGTGTTCTGTAACATATGTCCAAAAAATATAAAGTACTGCTAATTTCAGAGAGGAATACCTAAAATAAATCCGAGTGTAGATTTTTGAAAGAATTTTAGTAAGAGCTCCAGATATGATCCACTCTTCTCTAATATTATTTTTATTGTGCTGTTGAATGGGGGAAGAGAGGCCCCACAACACCTATTTTTTGTGTGTGTGTTATTAAAAAAAATGCTTACGGGGTTGATAAATGGCAACAATTCTTTTCATATTATCCTTTATTGAAAGACACATATAAATGTTTTTTGATATGGTCAATTTAGTAGGAAATTATTTGGCATATTAGTACACTCTATTTTAAGACCTCCTCAATTGTCAATACTGAGACTAGCTACTTGTTGACTATTAAAAGGATCACAAAAAAGAAAGAAAAAAGAGATTGGGACGTGGTGTGCAGTACGTGTTTTATTGTTAGAGTGTAAGAGACCCTGGTAATATGTATTTGCTTTGATATTCTGATTAGCTTTTCAACTGGTTACATTTCCCCACAATGGAAAGCATTATTTAAATCTGTATTCAATATTGTGGTTCCGAACCTCTGTATCTACAGAAGCTGTATAATTCAGATAGTTTTGGTTGATATGTTATTACTTTATTCATTTTATTACAAAAGAACATCACATGAATAAACATATGTAGTACTTACATATTAGCAAGAGTGACTATCCCCATAAGCATTTGGCACTGAAGAAACGTCCACGGCAGTTTTTTAAGCCATTTCATATTTTTAAAAGCCGAATTCCTTGTTAAATGATTGTTTCTTGTAGGAACTGTCCAATTAAAATACAAATGCCTTATGATGTATGTGTAAAACTAAGAATGGATTACAGAGCTTAGTATGGATTTATAAAGAGCAACAATTAGAGATGTTAGACATATAAACTAAGATATTCTCAGAATTGTTTGTGAAAACAAGTAATGCATTATCTCTTGAATACGCAGACCAAATTTTAAAGAGACTCAATTACAAATGAGGTACTAGAGGTTACTATCCCTTTATATATTTTAAGTGAATAAATAAGAAACACATTTTGGTGAAATGAAACAGTGCAGAGAATCTCATTTGGAAAGTAATTTCGAGACTGATTTATTAAAAGTATATCATGCTTTTCCACTTGGGGCCAGCATTCAACAAAACTCAGAAAAGAGGCTTTTTTCCTTTGATATTCCTCCTCTCATTCTTTTTGAATGCTTTGTTTTGGAGTGGTCTGCTCTGTCCCTAAATTAGGGTCTCGCAGCCTTGGTACCTAGAAGGAAAGACCCAACTTGTCTCCTTTCATCTCACTCCCATGGTCCTTAAAATTTACTCATTCTATTTCCCAGCATTTAGAGGACCTGCTAAAAATAATCTATGCTCACAGGAGGAGTCTACAGAGGTCTGTTTCTTCTTACCTCTTAGCCAGGCCTTCCCTCCCTGGTGTAATTTTAATAAAGTCTCTCAGCAGACAGGATCCAAAGGAACAGCTACATGTAGAGGACTCCAGTCAAATGAAGAAAATGATACCATGGCAAATAGTTGGGGTGGGGGTGGGGGACAGATGGGGGCAAGAAGAGTGTTTTGTTAACCATTGATCCTGTTACAGTATTTAAACACAGAGTGTCTTATACAAAAGGTCCATAGAGATGCGTGCCTTTCTCTAAGATATCGCACTATGTCTTAACACCATTCTGATATTCCCATACACCGAGAAAATATTTAACATAATCAACTGTTCAATATATATGTATTTTTAAAAATAATTTAATATTCTGAATTTAAATCTTTGGGTACCAGGAGCATATGTTTTTGCACTGCACAATAAATGTTATACAGCTAGACTTTCAAATATACTTATAAGTATTTTAAAGTTCGGCTTAGAGTTGGCAAAATGCCTAAGTTTTCAAATGATAGAAAATGAGTTAAAATTAGCTTAGGCAATGGAGATAGGCTTTAGTTTGTAGAACTGAAAAATCCAAGGAAAACCAAGTCAGGGTGAAATCCAGGAGTTCACACAGGGTTGTTAAGATTGGGTTGTATTTTCTTCAGTCCTTAGCTTGCTTCCCCACCCCCCACCCCACCCCTCACCCCGGCCACTATGCTCTAAGCCCTCTCTGACAGAAACTCACAGAGTTGATAAGAAAGCTTTAGGTTTACATTTGACCCCTTCAGACTCTGTTGCAGAGGGTTGACTTTCTCCTATCACCACAGTAAAGGTCTCAGATTGAGATCTGATTGAACTGAATTTTGTTGGATGACCATGGTAGAGGTAACCACGGACTCTAAGACTCACCCTATGAGTGACCTGACTAGGTCCTTCTCTTGCACCAAGGAGCCGCCACCTGGACCTGCAACACATGTACTCTTAGCTGAATGCAGGTGTCTCCACATAGAAACTAAAATGCTTTCCCTCGAAGAAATTAGATTTTATTTCTTATAGGTAAAAGCCACAGAGCTCTGCTTCACAGCCACATTTAAAAACATTGCTTATTCAAATTCTCCAAACTTGATAATCAGACAGAAATAATTTAAAGGTAGGACTGAATGAAGCAAGTGTTTCAATTAAACTGAATTTTAAAGTATTTTTTAAGAACCACCTTGTATATGAACACTTGTCTCGATATTTTTCTTCTATAATTTTATAATCTAGTATGATTGTTATGTTAATAATTATAATACAGGGTGCCTGGGTGACTCACTTGGTTGAGTGTCTGCCTTTGGCTCAGGTCTCTCTCTCAAATAAATAAATAAAATCTTAAAAAAAAATAATTATAACACAAGTGAAATTTGTCCAGTAAGGTGAAAAAAAAAAAAAAAGTAAAGAATGTTCTATGAGGATTCAGAAATTCATGAAACATTTTGTATTCTTGTTATGTGCCAGTTAATAAACTAGAGAATTTCCAGGTGTCATATCATTTGATGATATCCTATCAGAGAAATCAGGACAGTTTGGGAGGAAAGATCTGTCATAGTTTTCAGAGAGAGCTAGGGTTTGGAAATTGAGAAACATCCCAGGGAACAGGAAGGGGATATGTCCAGGCACAAGATGTCAGAGAATTTCCGAGGAAGGGTGGGCCGTTTAGTTTTGTTGCCTACAAGTATAGCAGTAGGGGCTAAGGTCAGTAAGGCCAGTTGAGATCTATTAATAGAGTAGACCTGCTGAGCACATTGTGACGCAGGGTTGTTCCTGTTAAGCAGAGGGAATACATGATTGGATGTCCACGTTTTCCCTCTGGGTGGGCTATCCAGCCTTGGGATTTATTGGCTTCTGCTAGACCTCCCTGTTGGTGGCTTGCTCTTCAGGGTAGTTTCCAGAAATGGCTTCAGTCGATGAAGGCAGACATCCCTGTCACATAGGGTGCCAGCCCCCCTCCTCAGAAGCATTGAGGTCCTTACACAGGCGGGGCTATAGAGAATTGTTTTTCAGTTTACAAAAATATTTTTATTTTTTTATTATTTGTTTTGAACTTAAGAATAGGTGATGCAGCAAGATGGTTGAAAATCAAAACCTACATAGAAAAATTTTAGAAAAAAAATATCTTTCTGGCATTTCCATTTCTATATACCTCTATCTTAACCCAATAGGCTACCACTTTTCATAGTTATTTTTTTAATCTTTCACAGTTGCATATATGCATATATATAATGTATGTGCATATACCCTCCTTTATTATATTAAAAGTAGCATATTATACACACTGCTCCGCTTTGCTTTTTTTTCTTTTAGTAATATCTTAGAGATACTTCCATAGCAAAATAAGAAACTGTTCAATTCTCTCTCTCTCTCTCTCAGTTTCCACTGTGTGGGTGTTTATTTATTTATTTATTTATTTATTTATTTATTTATTTATATCATAATTTATTGAAAGAATCATGGGTGTCTTCAGTTTTTGCTCATTCAATAATTGTGTTAATGAAATTGTGTGTGTTCTAAAATATATCTATGGGATGAATTTCCAGGGATACTATTTATTTATAAGCCAAGAGATAAAATCATTCTGGTAGCTATTGCCATGTAACTTCAGGTTGGTGTAACTTTTTGAACTTCCACCAACACTTAGTGAGATTGCTGGTTGAAGCTCTGTGGCTTCTTTCCAATGGATTGGTACTGCCAACCTTTTGAAGTTTAGCTAATCGGCAGAAAATTGTATCTCAATTGAGTTTTATTGATATTTCTGTTATTATGATTGAGATTGAGCTTGTTTTTAGAAGATTAAAGGCCTACTTATTTTTCTTCTTTTTAAAAAAATATTTTATTTATTTATGGGGGAAGGGGAGGAGAAGAGGGAGAAGGACAAGCAGGCTCCAAGACAAGTGTAGAGCCTCCCCTGGGGCTGGATCTCAGGCCCTTGAGACCATGACCTGAGCCAAAATCAAGAGTTGGACGCTTAACCAACCGAGCCAGCCAGGTGCCCCTACTTGTTTTTCTTAATAAGATAATGTATCTTTTCTCAATTGTATGATTAAGGTGCAAAAGCATTAGTGGATTTCAAGCCTTAGAAAGAGGTGTCAAAGGAGTAAGAAATTAGGGATAACTTATATAAAATACTCTTTTCATAAGTCTTGAAATAGGTAATAGCTAAGAAAGGGATGAAACATGAATGTTGAGGTGAAGGAGAAGAGAAAAGGAATAGAAATAAAGGAAACGAAGGCAATATATTCAGGAAGCCACCAAGGTCTTAGAGACTAACGGAGATGGGTGTAATCATTACCTCAGGTAGATAAGTTAACCTGAAACAGGAGGGCGAGCACTTTCATGAGTGTGTATGTGGATGGTGGGATATGGAAATGCACTGAGGAGATGAAGTTGAGGAAACATAGGCTTCATGGTTTCTATCTTTTCTGAAATTGTAGGAAAGCCTCTTTGATGAGAGGAAATATTTATGGAACACCAAAGAATAAACAGAATATATTATTGTTAAATTGGCCTTGTTGACTACATACAATACTATTGTGGGCTTAAAATTGATTTTCTCTTTTGATGGGCATCAACCCAACTCAATTCAATCCTGTAAATAATATTGAGCTCTAAGTACACTGTGATGTGCTAGGAATTACTGGGGACACAAAGAATCAATGTGCTGTCCAGCCAATGAAAACTTTTTAGGTAGTTTAGTGGCTAAACACAAGAATTTAAGTGTAAATCTATATGTATAAATGAAGTGCTATAGAAATATCACAGGACATTTTATTCTCAGAGTCCCAGACTCATTGTGCCAAATCCAATGGTCATTTATGTGTCTTCATATTATCTACTATGTGAGCTGCACTTGATGCAATTTAACATTCCTTCCCTCTTGAACCTCTCTCTTCATTTGACTTTCTGGGATATTTCATTCTTTCAGTTTTTCTCCAAGTTAACTGGACACTCTTTTTCTGTCCCCATTTGATAAATTTTCTTCATCATTCAACTCTAAATATTGGAATGGCTTTAACTCAGTTTTCAGATTTCTATCTTTTTCTTTGTAGCCTTTGTCTTCTAGGTTTATTCCTAGGCAAAGGTCTCAGTGCCATGATTTAAACTTTTTTTTTTAATTTTTTTTTTTTTAATTTATGATAGTCACAGAAAGAGAGAGAGAGAGGCAGAGACATAGGCAGAGGGAGAAGCAGGCTCCACGCACCGGGAGCCCGACGTGGGACTCGATCCCGGGTCTCCAGGTCGCGCTCCGGGCCAAAGGCAGGCGCCAAACCGCTGCGCCACCCAGGGATCCCCATGATTTAAAATATTATCTGTATCCTCATTAGATCTTGAGATTAGAACGTTTTCTTAGCATTATAACTAAAAATGCAATTGGCTACTCATCATCTTCATTTGAATGTCTCATAAATATCAAAGTGAGTATGATCAAAACTAATCCGGTACTTACTGCCTGGTTGCCCTCAACCCAACTTGCTTCTTCCCTATTTTCATCCATCTCAGTTAATGGTACCACCATTCATCTATCTGTTGAGGACAATAAACTAGAATTACTGTCAGCTGTATTCTTTCCCACACATTTCCTACCCCAAACCACATTCAACTTATCAGCAATAAGTAGAGCCTGCAAAATATTGATTTAGCTCCCATTATTATATTTGCTTAACTTTTTCAGTAGTGGCTCACGCAAAGTTGTATATTTTTTCCAGACTAATGGTTCTTTTTTGTTGTTGCTGTTGTTAATCTCTTGTTTGTTGGTTGTTTGTTGTTTGTATAATGAGTTTTCTTAAAAAAAAAACCTGCTAAATGAATACACTACGGTCTGTGGCATGTAGTATAACATCACAATTTTAGATAAAACTGCACTCACCAATTCACTTTCTATTTTCAAGGGAGAGAAAAATCATACAAAATATATGGAGCAACATATTTGAGTGAATTCAGGAAGGTTGAAGAGGTGGCAACTTCTAGAACTTTCCACTCAGGTGTTTTTTTGGCCCTAAAGATGTTTTTCTGCACTATAATTGATTATTAATTACTCTTTGTGGGCAGGAAAACCATAAGTCTCACAAACATTAAAAACACTGGTAGGGGAAATGATACAGAAAAAAAAGAAATTTAATAAGTAAAAGAAACATTTCTATGTTACATTTTATATACAATTTATTTTTTATCAAATTATTGCTATTACTTATGTGAACCAATTTATTTTATCTATTCACATATTTTTGTATTTATAGATGTTGATTGTATACCTTGGGCTTTTATTTAACAACTTTTCTTGTAGGAGGAATTAATTAGACATTAAGCAAGGGGTAAAATGTAAACTTAAATATCCCAAAATCAGTTACTTCTTATCACCTCTTTCACTGATACCACAGAATCTTCTTGACTCATCTCCTTGCTTCTACTTTTCATACCACAGTTATTTCCCAAGAAGTACCCAAAGTGAACTTCTTAAGACATAAATCCTACACCTTTACCAGTAGAAAAAACTTAAGTGACTCTATTATATTTCAAATTAATGCCATCCCCTTTTATGATTTGCAAGGCCCTCTCTCATTACTTTGCTTGCATTTTTCTAAATAGCATTTTGGATATGAGGAATTATTATTTTTTGTCAGCTGGCTTAGTAACTATTATTTCCAACTTACACTAAATCATCTATGAACATATTGACCTTGTTCTGGTTTTTTTTTTTTTTTTTTGCTCCTGAATATCTAGAACCTAGAACAATAGCAGGCATATAATAAACATTCAATGAATATTTGATTAGTGAAAGAATAAGTGACACAAAAGTTGACTCTGGATTGTAGAGTCAGAAAAGGTTTTCTGGGGATTTGTGACTTTTGCAGGTCTAAAGAAATAGGGTAAGTTTAGGGGAAGAGAAGCTAGAAACATTTCAAACAAATGACACTTGATGAGTATGTTTTGAGTAACCTTGCAGTGATGAAAGGTTGGATTGAAAGCTTGGATTCATTATATACTGTAGTGCCTTTCTGAAACTCAAATGATCCATCATCTGAAAACAGATTGCTATAAATTGATGGAAAACAGCAATCACCTCATTTAAATTTTAAGCTATTTTACTTAAAGCATTAATTTTGTGTTTAATTTTTTTTTAATGTAGAAAACTTTTTGTTCTAGTCCCTACTGGTGTAATGCTGAACTTAGAGTCAAATGAGATCTCTGCTTAAAAGAGTTCTGAAAGATAGAATGCTCAGGAAATTGGGTGCTGAGTCAAGGGGAAATTTTGTTTCTGCTTATTTATCTTTCTGCATTAGTTAATTTTATATTAAAATGTAAAAGCTAGAGTCTGAGCAATGGAACCCTTATTCATCTTTCTGCTAAAGACACTAAGAAACCAAGTAACCTGAGCTTCTATATAATATTACCAATTTGTCCCAGGATGGTTGCCTTAAGTGGAATATAGGAGGAAAAATGAGTGTCAATTGCCCCAGCGGTGTCTCCAACACTGTGGGAGGTACTATGGTGTTACAAAATATAGATAATATTTTCTCACTCTCAAGATGCTTGCAGTGGCATGAGACATTCATCGATATAAATTAGAGTGGCATTGTTATTAATGATCATCAGAGCTATGACTATGATACTACATATAATGCATGTTATATAGCAGGTGTTTTGCATACCTAATAGTATTTGATAGCCACAAAATCATGTAAAGAAGTTAGTACTTTCATTTTATAGATAAGGAAGTTAAAGGTAAGTGGCTAAGTACCCTAATTTACAGAGCTAAGTGGTAGAGTAAGTCATGATGTATAGGCGTACCTGGGTTTAATCCATGACCAAACAAAATCCATGTTATTTTCACCATGTCATGCTACAATTTTGAAGCCGACTTAGTGTTAGCAGTTAAGCAATGCTGGCCTTCATTTTTGAGGCCCTCGAGTCTGAAAAGGTCTAAAAGGATCCTGCTTTGTACGCTGTCTAAAATGATGCCATCTGTGGAAAACCTATTGTTTGCTGCATGTATTGCCTTTTTGGGAGATGTTCTATTAGTGAGGAGGAAAACGTTTTCTACCTTGGTCTCTGTCATATTCTCGGTGCCTTTTCTATTTCTCTTTTCTTTCTCCTATAGGCCTATGTCTCCCATCAGGCCGCAAATACCCCAAATACTTTTCTAGACTATGCTGTCGATTATAGCAACTAGCCACAAACGGTTATACAGTATTTGAAACGTGCCTTGTCTAAATTTAGTGTAAAACAACCAGATTTTAAAGACTTAGTACAAATAAAAAGAATGTTAATATTTTCACATTGGTTATATGCTGAAATTATAAAATTTTGACATAATCGAATTAAATAAAATACATTATTAAAATTAATGTCACCCATTTCATTTTTCTTCTCTAATGAGGTTGCCAGAATATTTAAATTTCCCGTTACCTGGCCTGAAAATAAATAAATAAATAAATAAATAAATAAATAAATAAATAAATAAATTTATTCAAATATAGTCTTTAAAATTCTATCTTTGCCCTTGGCCTTTCTCCAAATATTGCTCCTCATTTTCAATTGTCCCTTGATACCACTCCATGGAATCCCAACAGTATTTCAGGCTGAATATGTCTCAAGTTAGCCCCTAATATACCCACAGAATTCTACTCTTTCTCCTGCTAACTTCAGTTAAGATGTCCCTATTCCTGAAATCTCCTAAATGAGTAAGATTGGAATCTCTGTGAACTCCTGTGTGCTGCTTATTCCATACATCCAATTGGTTGCCATGTTTTAGGAGTAACCATTCCTTCTCTCCGTTTCATTTATTGTCATAGTTACTAATTTGGTCATCCATTAAGTCTTGTCTAGACTATGGCCAAAGGAGTCTTAGTTGCTTTCATACTCCTATTTCTCTTACTCCTTTACTTTGCCTATTACAGATTCACTTTATGTCTTCTGGGTGAGGGTTGGGTTCAAGTTAATTAACACAAGTAAGAATATCTATTATCTATTTATTTTCTATTAGAGCTTGAAAAGTGGTTTTATATACATTATTTTATGTGATTATCCAGCAAGCTAGTATGAAAATCAGGACCTTTTCATAGATTTAATAGAAGAAAACAATTATAGACAGAAAAAATATTTAAAAATTGAATTGTTTTAGGACATGTCAAGAGCATATTTTTTCAGAGTGTTTTCTCATTTTCTGAGCCTGAGCTCTTAATATCTTACTATTAATAAAAAAAAAAGTTCTAGAACAGAATTTGGTCAATTGATTGGATGGAGACAAGAGAATAAATGCTCCTACAACATGGCATTTGGGGCCTGTCTGAAATCTCTGGGTTCCACTGCTTGCTAGATATCATCCATGGTATTTTGTGCAAGTTACTTAATCTCTTGAAGACTGAATTCCCTTATCCATATAAAGGGGGGTTTTCTCACAAGATAAATAAGGAAATAATGTATGTAAAGAAATTTGCCTAGTTTGTGGCACAAAATAATTGCTTTAACAAGGTTAAATGTAGTGTGAATAGTAGCTCTAGTAGTAGCCGTTTTTATCAGGTTGTCTAGAATCCAATGATGACCATATTTTTCCTTCATTATGATATAAAAATCATGGCAGGATAATTCTGGTTTATTTCAATTCTGAGTATTATGATAAGATTATGAAACTCATCAAGAGCAATTTCTTGCTATTAGTTTCATTTCCTCAATACAGCTGCATGGGGGAATACAGTATAGCCATGTGGGGGAGAAGAAAGAAAGCTCTTTTCTTGTTTATTTACCAGTTTTTGGTTGATATGGAAATTTTCCTACAAGCAGCTCAAGATGTGTCCTCACCGAAAATATTCTTTAATTTTGAAGAATTAACTAACATCCTTCACACAGAACAGTTTAAAAAGTGGTAGGCAACCATTGGCTCTTGGACTTGAAATTAAAATGAATCAAAGAAAAACTACAGACAAGGAGAGAGAAAAAAAGTAGAATTCTCCTCATTCATTTTTATTTTATATCTATTTTTTTCCAGGGTGGTAAGGTGGCGACATAAATGGTTCATGAGGCAGATATGCTGGAGTCCTAGCAAAGTGATTCTGAAAAGGAAAAATAAGAAAGAAATTTGGAAGGCCCAGGGTCTAGGTTGCTAATCTGGTTATGAGGAGAGTTAGAAGTGTTTTTGTTGTGTATATTGTTTTGTTTTTTTTTTTCCCTGGGGAAATCTGCTGAAGATTCTATGTATGGATGTTGAATGAATCCATCAATCTCAGTCCTAATTCTGAAAGCAGTCAGTGTTAGGGCATTGGATTAATGAGAGCAGGTGTGGTGGTGGGAAGCGATTGAACAAATGCTCAGTGGCAGTGGTGCTGTCCTTGGAGAACTGGCTCTAGATCCTACAGGCCAGAGGGCTTTGCATTAGAGGTCTAGCTTTGAGAAGGGGGATTAGCAAGTGGGCCATGGTTTCAGGGTGAGAAATCAGCATGAAGGGAAGACTAGTGACTGGTCAGTATGGTAGATGGGTAGAGTATGATTTGAGGCTGGGAAGACGGGGAAAGTGAGATGCAGTGATTGCTCTGACTTCCTCTGACCATGAGGCACTGTATCCTAGGTCCATTTGGCATCTTTTGATGTGAAGAAAGTGGAAAAAAACCCAAAAATCCAGTGACACTGGGGACTGGGAATCACAACCATTCTAACATAGTGGCTAACCTGAACTTGTTGGAAATGCTCATAGTACTGGGGGAATTAGAGACAGAGGATTTCAGGCAGACACCAGATGCCTTCAAAGCTCTCCATACAGTGCAGAGCAACCCTGACAAATAGAGTGTCTGGTTTTAAAGAACCCACGGTCTATTTGGTCAGAAGAGACACACAAATCAAATAGAGAACAGAAAACAATAGAAGTCAGGATGTGATTATCTGCCAAAATGTAGTAGGAACAATAAAGGAGGTCAGAGCAGGGAGGGGGGAAAAGAAGAACTTGCTTAGCAATAGCAAAGAGCACAGCCTACTCTTTGTAATTTGAGATCATGCTGAAAAAGTCACACAAATAAGTGAAATAGTATTACTCTCTGATGAGTAATATCACTTTCTAAACCAGTGGTACAGATAGTCTCTTGGTTTTGTTCTCCATTTCTACTCCTATCAGCTTGGATTGAAAAATAACAAAATATATTAAATGATACTGATTCAACATGTAGCAGAAACTGCTGTATCCATATAACAGAGGAGCAATACTCCTAGAGGTGATGGCACCATGGGTCACAGTGACAAATGCCCTCAGACCAGTTGGGATACTTATGGAGATAGAGTAGAATGGGAGAGAAGCTCTGGATCGAGAGAAGCTGCTCTGTTTACAGGATGTAGAAGCTGCCCACTCCCAGCTGACTGTTACCACACATCCTTGACTAGTTTTCTACATCTTCTGATTTTTCAAGGGAAGACGCAGATCTGCACCTTTTTTTTTTTTTGAGTAAAAAAATCCTCATTTTTCAATTGGAAACTGATTCAAAACATTCTAAAACATTGTTCAGGCCCAACAACATATGTCCGTGGGTTGAATTTGGTTGGCAGTCTGCCGGTTTTCCACCTCTTCTTGAATTTATAGCTGCTCTTAAGAAAGCAGGAGCAGAGTGTCATGATTAGAAAGAACTAAACTCCTCCAAATAATTTCCATATACAGAATAAATCCTAATAAAGGCTCAGAGACTCACTAGCACATTAGATTATTCGACAAAAAAAACACATCCATTTTTGTATAAATTTTGCGTTGAGGTCCTGGTTTTGTTTGCGTAACTTTCATGAGTGGGTTTATTTTCCTAACTTGAAAGAACTGATTCTGTCCTATTGTTAATGTTCCTCAAAGCATTTTTTAACCATTAAAAAATGTCTGCAAAAGGTTAAGTCCTCTAAGTCATAGTAGATATGGTCATCCTGAATTTGCCTGATATTTTCAAAGTCACATGATATAAGATATGGACCAGAACATGTACACTTGCATGTGTGCATTGTTGTAGGGGAGATCAAAGAGATTTGTATGCCTTAGGTGGTGATGGTAATCGTAACAACAGTTTGAACGCAGGCACACGTCCACTTGTACACACACATGCACATGTGAAGTCCACAGTGTGCTGGATGAGGAAATGTAGAATGGGTGGGGATGGCTGTATAACCCATGTCATCATGCATATTATCTATTAACAGATCAGCATCACTAAGTCTCAGAAGTAGTTACAACAAAGAATGTAAGTAAATAAAGGGAGGAGAGAAGGAAAAAAAAAACACTGTTCAATGATTTTTAAATAAAATAGATAATCCTGATAGCCATTTTAAAGTTCTAGATATTTTATACGTTCCCTTTTGACTTCAATGTGGCCAAGCCAAAATTCTTTATTTTGCTTTGTGAGGAGCCTAAATTAAAGATAGATATTTGGCTGTCCTACTTCAAATTATAGTAACACTGAATTAATTGGAACCTAGTTAGATTGATAATGTGTCTTAACTGTCTCCCCTACCTCCTACTTCCTGGGGTGAGGCCCTTGAATTCCATTTTGAGGAAACAGAATGACACCTTGTCTAAATGGGGGAGCTAGCCCCAAACAACTCCTGATTGGAGATTCCTGATAATGCCCCTGAAGTTCTCCAAGAGATAAGGCATCAAAGAACCTTTTCAGCCTAGAAAGAAAAAGACACACTTAAGATATGTAATATAACTTGGCATGTTGAAGGATATTCAAAAGCAAGAATTGAAAAACTCAGTCAAAAACTTTCAACTTAAATAATGTGAATAGTAGATAAATAGATAGATAGATAGATAGATAGATAGATAGATAGATAGATATTCTTGGTTTCAAGAAAAGAAGCCTTACTGCCCCAAAATTTCAGATTAAATTTGGGTGAAAACAACAATATTTTGCAGAATTTGTTTGTTCTCACACCAAACATACTCTGATGTTTTACAAGCAAGAGAACTGTTTTCCAAATGTTTAAATTGATGTTGTTTTACTCACACTTACCAAGTTCATGATATAAACATTAAAAAAAAAAAAAGCGCTCATGCTGAAACACTCACAATAGACCCAGATTGCTTGTACTATGATCCTGTTGGATTTTTCCTTTATATAAAAGAATTCATTTTTCAGTATCTATCTACTTAGCTACAGAGTCACTTATCTTCTCACTTTTCCCAGCTATGATCAATACCACGTCCCCAACCACCAAAATATTCCAAAAGGAAATGCATTCCCAGGAAATGTAATTAGAGCAAATATATTAGCAAATATGAACTGAGTAGCAATGGGATTTAAGAATAAGAAGATACTACAGTAATTATTACTAATTAGTAATAAGTTTAGATCAACATGGATATAAAATTTAAAAAGAAGAGCTTTATGTAATTCTATAGACTTGTTTATCATCAAAGTTCAGCATCTCAATCACTGGGATGAAGGCCAAACATATAGTTTCTTAGGCTCCTCTTCAGTGTTGCTGGATGGGAGTCTTTGGAGTGTGCAGTAAAATCTGTGTGTTTATGAAACTTCTCCTATTGACACTTGAGAGTCACTGCTCTAGAGCTTTCTTACTCCTCACTAGTAAAGCCATTTGTTCCTTTTCAACTGAAGTTATTTCTGACCCTAACCCCTAGGAGAGATCTTAGCTTAATGCAGGTAATCTTAAACCAATTCTAGTGGAAGGGGAAGTTTTGTGAGTTCAATATTAAATTATAACAAGTAATCATGGCTTTGGTCTGCACTTGCGACACATACATCAGATGTGTTTCTCCTTATATATAAGTCCCAGTCCTTCAGAAAGTCATCCCTTCCTCATTAGACATTTGCTTTGTCTTCAACCACTTCTGACGGTCATTTGTTGCCTCATTCTCTTGCTAGAATTGAAGTCCTACCTCCCTACTGTCAGTCTCCCTTCTGGATAATTGAGGTAGGTCTAAACAAATATCCAGGAATCAGAAGCCTGACACTTAATAACAAGCCTCCTAGGTAATAACAGTCTGCAAATCTGAACTTCTGAGTGTTGCCCTCCTCAGATTACCAGTGGTTGGTTTTTCCCACCTGTCAGATACATCTTTCTATTCAACTTGGATTCCCAGTTGCCCATGTTTTTTGATATATGCAATTCTTGGACACAACTGACATTGACCCCTTGTCAATGTTTGTGGATAGGACACTCTCCAGTATCTGTTTACTTTAGATGAAGAGGCAGATCTTGGTCTTTTCTCATCTCAGTAAACCATGAGAGATGGCAAATCCTTCTAATTTAAACAAACAAACAAACAAACAATCTCTATAGTAGGATACTCCTATCTCATATCAAACACAGAGATGATTTCCAGAAGAATCACATTTCTAAAAATAAAAGTCAAAACAACAAATCTTTTTTTTAAAAAAAAAAGATTTTGCTTATTTATGAAAGACAGAAAGAGAGAGGCAGAGACACAGGCAGAGGGAGACGCAAGCTCCATGCAGGGACCCAGATGTGGGACTCGATCCCAGGACTCCAGGATCACACCCTGGGTGGAAGGCAGGCACTAAACCGCTGAGCCACACAGGGATCCCACAACAAATCTTTTTAGAGGAAAATGCAGGAATAGTCTCTGTGGTCTTGGATCAGGAAAAGATTTCTTAAGAGGACAAAGAATCAGTAATCATAAAAGGAAAAAAATGATAAATTGGACAGTACTAAAATCAAGAATGTCTATTGATGAAAAGATTCTATTAAGAGAGTAAAAAGTAACCCACAAGTGGGAAAAATGATTATTGCAGCATATATATTTAAAAGTGGCTTGTATCCAGAATTTAAAATAAAAAGGACAAGGAACCTAACAGAAGAACTAACAGAAGTTTTTCATAAGTATTTCACAGAAGTACTTCACATAATATTACATTGCTGTTTGCTATGTAATATTAAACAAATAAACATTTCAGTGAAATAAGCTCAGCAATAAAAAGACTATACCCTCGGTTTTCCACTTACATTAATTTTAAAAACAGGCAAAACTAAGAAGACAGAATAATGATTATTTTTAGTGGGGCGAGTGGAGAACGACTGGAAGGGAGATTTGGGTGCCTCTGGGATGCTGAAACTGTCAAGTTTCTTGGTTTAGTTGTGGTTACACGAGTGTGTTTAGTTTGTGACAATCCATTGTGCTTTATACACAAACATGGGCACACACACACACAGACACACAAACTATTTAAAATGCCTTTTATGCATACATAATTGAGTGAGAAGCTAATTTTTAAATGCATTAAAGGAAATATACGGAAATATTTTAATAGTGTTGTCACTGTCACAACGATGGACTATGACATTACTGTCCCATTTTCAGACATGTCCCTTTGGCACTGAAATCCAATCCAATCAACTCAGACTTTGAAGACATGAGCATTAGGGAAAGACTAATCGGATACAATAACAAATTTGCTAAATAAAACAAATGTCAGCCATATTTGACTACTGTCAATTACTGCCTCCTGTTAATTACTGTCAAACACTAATTATGCAATATGCAGCTTCCCCATATTTTAACCTGGACTGGCCAAGATAAGGAGAGAGGGATCTTGGTGTTCTGCAATCAATGTGTGATTAGATTTAATCAGCTTGATGAAAGGGCTTAGCAACTGAGTCCCATCCTTTAGGAAGGAAGTGCCATGGAACATGAAATCCCAGGGAACAAGCAATCGCAGGTTGAGATGTACTTTTTTGCACTTGGTGCTCTTCCAACAGAGATCAGAGAACCCAACCTGTCCCAGAGACTGTCTGAGACTGCTTGTTGTGTCAATGTTCCCTAATACTGTGGCTGCTAAGCAACTTGTTCTACAGCCAATGTTTTCTCCTTAAGTGACATTTCATCATCCAGTGCCCTATGATAGTCACCCTGTTTTCCCTTAATTGATACTTGTATGCAAGAGGCGGAAAATGGCTCAGCATTTCTTGCTAGATTAGGTCAAAACTGACAGAGGAAACAGAGGGAGGATTGCATTACTTATGCCCCTTATGGTTCTCCTGTGTATCTAAGGAGATTGCCGTTTCATAAAATTTCTTATGCTGCCTAAACATAATTACGATAGCACAGGCGTTTTGTTCCTATTTGCTTTTCAATTTTGTGCTACTTACCTGATCACCGGAGGGAAATTCAGAAGCGGTTCTACTAATCTTCACTTTATTTTTCTTCTATGCCCTTAGTCAGATATCATTGTTCCCTTCAAAATCTCTTTCTTAAATGCTTCATTTTGTCCTTCCTGTGAAGTCTTCACTGTTCTTTTTCATTTAACTGGTAACCAGAAGCATTAAACATGCACCTGGAGGTTCAAAATGAGGATTCTGACATTCTAGAGTGGTTTTCTTTTTCTTCCAGATTCACTTCTCAGGTTCCCTTGTCATAAGATCAGTGTTTACAAATAGAGGCTGTGATATTTATTCTGATTTGAGGTTAATAATTCTCTCTCCCGTGAGAATGCTACTGTTCCTCCATGGCCGGGGATCCATTTCTCTGGGAGTCTTCTCACCAAATCCTTTGGGGTGGGGGATCATGCCTTAAACAAATCATCAAAGTTTCCCGGGATCTATTAGAGAAACTCACATTCCTTACGAGAAATGGCAAGATTCTCTTCATCCAGCCCTAGCTGACTAGTTTTCCCACCTCCCATGTTCCATCATTTGTTTGGATGTTCACTTCTGTTTTTTCCTTGAATCTTGTGATCTCAGCCTGTACTGCCCCTGACATCCCTTCTCTGACTTTTGGATCTTAATTTATACAACATCAAGGTCAAATGTCACCTTCACCTTAAAATCGTCTTCAGTCCCATCCTCCATTGCACTCTTACCAGACTCCGTGGTAGGCAAGCATGCTTATGCCTGCCCCCCGGTTCTCAATCACTTTTTAGAAACTGCAGGAACTAGTTAAGTCTATTTTTCAAGGTAAAGGCTCAATAAATCCTTGAAATATATACCAGTTGCTTTGCTCCCAATAAGATGGAGACTAAGAGTCTAAGGTGCCCAGGGGATGAGAGATGGCAAGAAGATACAATGATCTAAGAAAAGATCAAGGTTGCCTGTCACACAATTTTGTCTGGGACTGATTCTGCTTAAAAAATATATTTTACTTGTCATTTTCACCATTTAGAATGCCCACGAGTAATGACAATAACTGTATTACAATCTATCCATGCAGCTGACTTGCCAGACTTTGCCAGTAAATGGAGGATATCACCCTGATTCCATGATTAAGTTAAGTTAAATAAATGCAAAGCCTTATTATCACATTTCCTATATATAACACCTGCCCAGTCAGAGACAATGTTACCCAATGGGGTGGCTATGGTCAAATTCCTTTACTGTGATGTTCTTTTCTCATTATATTTGACATTTTTGAAACCGAGTTTTATTGCACTCTCTCCGCTTATGGAAGTGGTCTGGGGAAATTAGACTTAATAGAGATGTAGAAGCCACAGGGAAAAAAGAAAAGGAAAGTGAACTGGAAGGAAACTGAAATTAAAATGTTATTTTAGCAAATGGCTGCTGTGGTGGAGACGACAAACAATTGCAATGTGAGTTAATTACTGACCTGTCAGCAAAGTGTAGCAGGAAGGTTTGTGCCACACATTACTGGAGCCACCGTGGCCACAAGTCATCTCCAGAGGGGAACAAACAGCCCGTGCTCTACCACAGATCAACAGAAGATCTTTCCAGGGCACAGAAATGAATTTCTCACACAAGTAATATTTGTCTGTGGAGTTTCCTTGAGCTCTACTTAGCAGACCTGGAGAACCAGCACTTCCCACACGTTCTGGGAAAGGAATGGAGTCATATGGCCACAGGGGGTTCCTGTGGGTTTAGAGGACTTGCAGCTTTGGGTAGTTGGGGTGACCAGACAGCTCACTTGCCACATAGCAAGAATGGAGGCTAACACCTGTGGAATGGGGATCCCCTGGGGTGCAGGCCCTGCTTGCCTCTGCGACAGTTCTCCTCACACCATCTTCAGTGGTGATCCATGTAGGGCAAGAAGGTCCTATTTGGAAAATAGTATCAAGCACTAGAGACATTTGAAAGTCAAGGGAGTCTTCCTCTATTGTCAAAACAAATAACCCTTCTAAATTCTAAGATGGTCATTAGGTGTAGTCATTTAATTTACAAGAAAGAAAAAAAAAAGCTTATTCTTATATGAAAAAAAAGGTATTCTTCATATTTTTAACAACTCAGATTACTCTCCAAGTATTGGCCTCAGAAGACATGAAAAGTATTGCATTTTCTTTCCGCCCCAAATTATCAGGCAATAATCATAGTTCATTGGACCTTTAGAAACACTGGCCAGGGGCCCCCCAGGTGGCTGCATCCATTAAGCATCTTCCTTCAGCTCAGGTCATGATCCCGGGGTCCTGGGACCAAGCCCGGCATGAAGCTCCCTGCTCCGTGGGGAGCCTGCTTCTCCCTCTCCCTCTGCCTGCTGCTCCTGCTGCTTGGGCTCCCTCTGTCTGTCAAATAAATTAAAAAATCTTAAGGGAAAGAAAAGAAACACTGGCCAGAGTGAGTTATACATTTTTTTTTTTAAGATAAGCAATAGACTTGATCAAAGACATTTTCCAATTGGTAACGCTCTGCTAGGTTATGCACACTGGCGTTAACTAGTTTCTATATTTGTTTCCCATTGATCTAGTCAATAAACACTTGTCAAGTCTCTATTGTTTTGTGAGGAAGCACAGGAAGATTTATAAACACTTAAACTGAACGAGGTACACGATGCATACCTGATATGGCTGCACAATGATCATCTCTTCTCCCAGGTCTCTGACTTCCCTTGGAATTCTTGTTACCTTATTTTTCCATACGTGGCTTCCAGCTGACTTGGCGGGGGGCGGGGGGAGGTCTATGACTAAGGCAAGGATGTTTGGGGATGCAAGACATGGGTTCTGCCCTGGAACTACTCTGAACAGGCAGTAGCACGATGGGAAGATGCCTGGGACACCTGAGCTTCTATTTTCTCTGCTCTGCAGCATGGAGGTGGTATCATAGTGCCTATTCCGTTTCTCCTAACCCAAATAATTCTCAATGCACTTTTATTTTTAATGCTGCTGATGGGAGAGAGATGTCAAAAATACACTTTCTAACTCAAAAGGGCAAGCTGCTGAGCCTTGGTGTAATTAACAGAGTGCAACAAAGAATTGACAGAGCAGCTATGAAATTTATGATTAGACGAATCATCCCATTCACTCCTAATCTGGGTGTTTGCAGTGTGAGTAGGAGAATCGGGCCCAGAGCACCGTTGAACTCAGTCTGTTTTGCAGGGCCAATTTGTGTGGCTCTTACAAAGTGCATTCTCATCACAGTTTCCTGTTTTTAAAGCAGTATTGAAAGTGGAACTAGTGCAATAGCACAAGCTCTTCTTGCTCTTTGTTTGGCACATATAAAATCAGGAAGTCTAGAGAAATTGTGAAGTCAGTCCTAAGTCATTTACACTTCAATTTCTAACGCAGGGATATTTATTTGGAGGGTTTTGTGAAATCAATGGATATTTTAGACACATGCAAAATGAACTAATTCTTCAATGTTTTCATTAGTCATTCACCACGGCTCCGTGTGCCTCCTGTAAGAATGTAAATGTATAAGACAACAGTGTTTTCTATAATAAATTTTGATAATAATGATGATTATGATCATCATAATGAGTAGATGATATGTTATAGAAGAACAAGGGGAATACTGAAACAGCATCTAGATCACATGAAACTTAATATAACTTATAGTTAACGAAATGTTTGATGTCACTAAGTTGAATATCAGTAAGCATAGACAAATATTATTGATTTTACAATCTGCTCTGAAATATAGAAAGTTGAGGGTCAATGAGAAGAAAACAGGGGTGGAACAACAGAATGGCTTCAAACGCCTGCGAATGTTCCTGGAATAATAACACGGAAAGACTCACAAATTGCAGGTCTTCATTGCCTTTCTGACTGGTACATCATGAAATCGATGCACGTGTTCCTGGAAGCACATTCATACTCTGATGCTGGGAGCCAAGTCATGCTGGACCCAGGGGTGTGAGGGTTTGACTCTAGCTTGGGCAAGCTTCACGATGGAGTTTGTTCCCCCAGGAGATTGTCCATAAACACTCAGAAATAAGACCACTGTGGTGGGGCCATCACATCACACAACTGGAGAGGGTGCTCTTTACTAGAATGCGATGCTAATGTCCTGTCTCCAGTGCTGCTTCCCCCTAAATTCACTTAAGATCCTTTGCATGGAGTAGACTGACCATGGATCTTCTGCTGGAAGGCATTTCTCCCATGTAGTCAGAAGGGTTTCCAGTCTGAGATTCAGGTACATCCTTCCCTGAGAGTTAAGGGGAAGTCGGACCAATCATTTATGCCATTATGTGAATTAGTTTAAGTATTTCCCCCTCATCTGCATGCTAGTGATTCACTGAGAGGATGGATGTTTAGAGGAGATAGGTAAGGACGAATGGACGGTGGAATTTCAGAAATGCTGACTCTGTAGATGAGATGGGACCTTAGGAGGTGCTGCAGCGGGAGGCTTTGGCAGCCAAAATATGGGAAGGATCCCAAGGTGTCTGGCAGAGGAACAAAAGAGCATCAGGATGTAGGCAAGGAGAAAAGGAGAAGTTGAAAGAGGGTAAAGATAAAGGGCTGTGAGTGGAATCCAAATAGAACTTGAAAAATTTGGCCTAGAACAGCCTTATCCACTATGTAGGAGGCTCCTGACAGGACGGATGGAAGGAAATCATCTCTGAGCCCTCAAGTGCAACAGTTCAAAGTTGCACAGCCCTTAGTACAGCTGTCATTTCAGCCCATCAGATTTCCTTCCTCCTCTAGCCTCTCTCCTTCCTCTTACACATCCCTGGGTCGGTTGGCAGGGGCGGGGGTTCCTGCCCACCTGCATCTTGTACTCAATTCATCTCTATAGCACATCTGTGTATTACGCCAAGGAAACCTCTTGTCCTTCATGGCTCCCTCAGAGCATCTAGAACACCAGCCCCTTAGCACTGGCTGGGTTAGAAGGAAGGGGTTCTCAGGCCATCCTTCAGCCCCACGAGGGAGGCTAGCGAGATGACAGCTACACCCACACTGGGGCTAAATGCGGTTTTCTTCACAAAAGCCATCTTTTCTCTTTCCCTTGAACTTTCTTGGTACTACATTTTCCCTTCATGGCACATTTCCATATCCACATTATAATCTTACAGTTATTTGCATATTTTTGCATTGCCAAGCCCTTTGTCTGAAATGCCTAACCTAGTATCTACTGATCTTCTTTTGCAGACTTTCTCTCTCTCCATCCCCCAGTGGTTTGATCCCACTGCTCCTTTCCCCATCTGGACACAACTCTATTCTCCTTTACTTGTTGATTTGTTTCTCTATCACCCTCACCAACCTGTAAGGCACTTGATATTATGTTGATATTATTATATATATTATAATATTATTTATATTATGATATTATGATATGATATTATTATGATATTAAAAATAATGATAAATAAAAAAAGAGACTCTCCAGCCTCTGACACAGTGCACACCACTTAGGAGACTCTCCATAAATGTTAAATGGATCATTTATTTTCTGCTGCTGGAAATCTTTAAGAGGAGTGTTTGTGTCATATTCAGTATTCTTCTCAGAGCAATATAGTGCTCTGTGAGGTTAGAAGCTGTCAAATATTACAAATACAAGAACAATTGTGAAATAATATGGAGTGAATGCCGTTGCAGAACACAAAATACCAGGGAAACTGAATGAAGAGAAAAACTAGAGTGCCTTGGGGTATCAACAAAACGTGAAGGGGGGGGTCAGATGGGATGGGAAGTAATGGCTAGAGAAGAGAAAGTGTGAGAAGAAAGAAATCACCTTAATACCACAGTAGAGGAGAAGTCAGCCTAACAATAAAAGCCTAACAGCCTTTTTTCATCTGAAAGAAGAAAGATTCTGAAGGTCTTTTCTGCAGCTTGTCCCCAAGAAAATAGATGGGGAAGCCAGATGAGAGACCTTTTAGGTAATGCAGCCTTTTTGACAGTAACTCATCACTAGGCAAATAACGAGTTGACTGTAAAATCATTACAAGAATGCAAATGTTGGTTTGACATTGAAATTTGTGCAGACTCTGAGGAAGAAACATGTCCTAAAAATGGCACATGGGAAGGCTATGTAAATACAATGGCTTCATGCTCTTGATCAGAAGATAATGGCTTTAGCCTAAGTGATTTCCCTCACCAACATGACAAACACTACCAGCTTTTGAGTTTGAATCTAATGAGTAACATGAAAGATCAAGGCTTAAATGTACAGAGAAGAGAACGCAGATTTTTCTAAAGCATTCCTATGTTTAATCATAGATTCCCCTCAAGGCCTACCCAAATTCTTTGGGAATCAAGTGATACCAAAGCATTTACCTTGTTGGTTATCTGCCTAAAATGATTGAGCTTTGTAAATCTGCAGTAATACTTTTTGAGCTCCCAGACTTTGAGTGCATCAGTATCAGAAGTAAAAAGCACCCTACAGATCATAGCAATCCTCTTGGCTGACCCTGTCCCCTCACTAACAATTTTTTTTCTCCAATGATGAAACAGAGGTCTGTAGACTTGTACGAGACCACAAAGGTGATCAGTACAGACGTTGCTGTCACTACAGGTCATCATGGCCCCTTTTTATGCAACCAGTCTAATTACCATGAATCCAAGGCCATTATTACAGTGATAATCCTTCAATTTTCATTCCTTCATTTATCCTAACTTTATTCACTAAAACATGCCCTGAAAAATCTCATGCTTTAATTTTTAACTGTTTTAAAAAATTTGAGTATAGTTGGCACAAAATGTTACATTAGTTTCAGGTGTACGACACAGTGATTTGTCAAGGTAATATATTATACTATGACCACCACAAATATACCTACCGTCTGTCATGAAACGACTCTATCACAATATCATTGGCCATATTCCTTCCCTGTGTCTTTTATTCCTGTGACTTATTCATTCCATAATTGGAAGGCCGTATCTTCTATTCTCCTTCACCTATTTGGCCCATCTCCCCACCCTCATTCCCTCTGGCACCCATCAGTTTGTTGTCTGTATTTATAGGTCTGATTCTGCTTTTTGTTGTTGTTTATCCGTTCGTGTTTTGTTTTTTAGACTCTATGTGTGAGTAAAACCATACAGTATTTGTCTCAGTTTGACTTCTTCCACTTAGCATAATACCCTCTAGGCCTATCCATGTTGTCGCAAGTGTCACGATCTCAGCCTTTTTGGCTGCATAATATTCCATTGCGTATTTATACTACAACTTCCTTATCTATTCACAGATCAATAGACACAATTTGCTTCCATATCTTGGCAATTATCAATAACACTTCAGTAAACATAAGGGTGTATATATCTTTGCAAATTAGTGTTTTTGCTTTCTTTGGATAAATACCCAGTAGTACAATTACTGGATCATATGGTTTCTATTTTTAATTATTTGAACAAATCCCATGCTGTTTTCACAGTGGCTCTACCAGTGTATGTTCCCACCAACAGTGCCCAAGGGTTCCTTTTTCTCTATTTGCTCACCAACATTTACTACCTCTTGTGCTTTGACTTTAGCCATTCTGACAGGTGTGAGGTTATGGTCTCATTATGGCTTGGATTTGTATTTCCCAGATGATTGGTGATGTCGAGTTTCTTTTCATGTGTTTATTGGCCATCTTTATGACTTTTTTTTGAAAAATGTTTATTCAGATCCTGTGCCCATTTTAAAATTAGATTGTTTGGCGTTTTGTTGTTTGTTTTTTGTTTTTGTTTTTTTGGTTTTTTTTTTTGGTGTTGAGTTGTTCTTTATACATTTTGGATACTAACCCTTTATCAAACATGTCATTGGCAAATATCTTCTCCCATTCAGTAGGTTGCCTTCTTGTTTTGCTGATGGTTTCTTTCGCTATGCAAAGGCTTTTTATTTTGATGTAGCCTCAATAGTTTATTTTGCTTTTGTTTCCCCTGCCTGAAGAGACAATCTATTAAAATGCTGCTACAGTCAGTGTCGGAGAAATTGCTGCCTGTATACTCTTTTAGGATTTTTATGGCTTCAGGTCTCACATTTAGGACTTTAATCCATTTTCAGTTTATTTTTGTATATGGTGTTAGAAAGCAGGCCAGAAAAAAAAAAAAAAAAAAAGAAAGAAAGAAAGAAAGAAAGAAAGAAAGAAAGAAAGAAAGAAAGAAAGAAAGAAAGCAGGCCAGTTTTATTCTTTTACATGGAGCTGTCCAGTTTTCCCAGCATCTTTTTTTTTCCAGCATTATTAATTTAAGAAACTATCCTTTCCACATTGTATATTCTTGCCTCCTTTTTCATAGATTTGTTGACCATACAAAAGAGGGCTTATTTCTAGGCTCTCTACCCTGTTCTATTGATTTATGTATCTATTTTTGTGCCAGTATCATACTGTTTTGATTACTACAGCTTTGTAGTACATTTTGAAATCTGGAATTGTAATACCTTCAGCTTTGTTTTTCTTTCTCAAGATTGGTTTGGCTATTCAGGGTCTTTCATGGTTCCATACAAATTTTAGTATAATTTATTCTAGAAAAACTCTGGTTTTATTAGTAGCATCTTCATAAATATCAAAGATTCACAGATTTGCTTTGTTATTGTGTAATACTTTATGATTGGCTATGAAAAATTAATAGCTGTAATAATAAATAATACACAGAATAAACCCAAAATTTATTATTCCTATATTGGAATATATAGAAAATGCATTTACTTTTTTTTAATAGTCATCTATACAATACTCTATATCTTATTCAAGTTAGATGTAGAGATAAGATTTCCTATGTCTATATTAGTGAGCAATTTGATACATTTTAAAATCTTTCTGATCAAAACAGCCGTTATTTATTCCCATGGAATAGTGGAGATGAGATTTTCATTTTTTATTACTTCAAATTTTTATTTCAGATCTTTTTTTAAAAGATTTTATTAATTTATTCATGAGAGAAACAGAGAGAGAGAGACAGAGATACAGGCAGAGAAGCAGGCCTCCCACAAGGAGTCTGATGCAGAACTCAATCCCGGGATTCCAGGATCACGCCCTGAGCCGAAGGCAGACGCTCAACCACTGAGCCACTCAGGCATCCCTTTATTTCAAATCTTATTGAAACAGCTCTTTTATTCTCAACTAGATGAGTTTTCATAATATATCACTGATGTAGAAATATAAAAATGAAAATATGAACAAGATAAAGAATTAAGAAACTTAAGTCAGTTTAATTAATTTAGTTAACAAATTTATTTTTAAAACAATTTTCCTGTAAATATCTTTATGAAGTATAACTGAAATACAATAGTGCAGGTACTTATACAATTTGATCATTTTTAATATAAGCATGCAATTGTTAAACCATTACCACAATCAAGCCAACAAACATATCCATCACCTCCAAAACCTTCCTTGTAGTCACCATAATCCATTTTTTCCCTTCCTTCATCATTAGTCAATCACCAATCAGCTTTCTGTAATTAGGTGTTAGTTTGGATTTTCTAAAATAGTATATAAATGAAATCATAAGTACTCCATAGGTACTTTTTAAAAAATATCCTGGCTTCTTTCACTCAGCCATTTGCAATTCATCCATATGGCTGCACGCATCAATAGTCCATTCTTTTTACTGTTGAGTTATATTTCACACTATAGATTAACTAGAATGTGTCTATTCACCTGTATGGGTCTTTTTTTGGGGAACAAAATACATGCCCTCCACTTTTTCTGTCCATTATTCCTGACAGAATATTATTAGTCTCTCTGATCTTTATTTTTCACTTCTAGAAAAGTATGAGTTTAATGTCTATCTTATGGGTATTTTGCAAGAATTAAATCACTAAGTGCATTGCTTGGCACATAGTAAATGCTCAACAAATATCAACTTCTTTTCTAAGTCATCACTCAATTGCCTCACTGGTATCAATTATGAGGTAGCACTCTGCCTCCTATTAAAATGTTTTCATTCTCTTCTATTTTAGCTTTCACTTAGCTTGAACATTGCCTTGATGCTAGCTAACCCCATTGTCCAACAGATGGAGGGATACCAATACAGTTCGCTCCCTAAAATATAATCCTTCTTTTATATTCTTTCTTTTATATTGTATTCTTTATAATATTATCTTGGCTTCTGTAACTGATGACAGTTTTTTCTGATATTGGGCACATGTGCCCAGGCTAGCTATGGAATGTCCACAGGTGAGACAGGGAGGCAATCAGGCTAGAAGGGGGTCTGTGTCCAGAAGCTTAGAAGCTATCTTTGCATTGCAAATGTTCTCTTTTAAATGAGATGATATGCTCATTGGAGGGGCTTGTGGAGAGGGACTATGATTTGGGGAAGCAACCAAAGCCTTCCTAGTCCACCTGCGAATGCTGCCACAGCTTAGTTCTCTTCACTTGCTTTTCCGAATTATCATTTCCTTACTGCCGCTCCTTTAACATGTGCCTGTCCTGAATTTTCCTGCCTAAATCAGACTTCTCCCATTAAGGTAAATATAAATAAATAAATGGCTTCTTCATATTCTTTATAAACACTATGTCCAACTAAGCTACTGAATCCAGTCCTGTTGGCAGACGACAGCGGACAAAGGACCTTTCGTTTCCCTCCGTGGGTATTATGAATGGGGGTAGGGACTAGGACTGAGCACCACGCAAAGAAGGCCAGGCCAACGTATTTGATAGCCAATGGGACCAGCTCAGTTTGCTCTAAAGCCAGTTCTACTCACTTAAATATGACCTTATCCACTTAGGTTTTTGGTCACCAAAAAACGCTGCAGGTGGTAGCATGCAGAACTGGGGTGGGATGGGGTAGGTAAAAGATCAGCGACACTGTGAATGAAAACAGCATATACCCTAAAGATGCTTAGTTGGCAACATCATTTCTACACAAGGAAGACCAAACTATTGCCATTAGGAATTCCTGAATGGCATTAGGAATGACACAAGTGTGGGTGTGCTGCCTATGAACTTTGAAGTCCTCTGGCGGGTATAGCACTATCAACACACAGGGGCCCCAGGTGACAAAAACAACTGTTTTCGTTGTTACAAGCAATTAATTTGTTACCTTCTCCACTATTCAGGGATCGTTTCATTTTTGTACCTTAGTAAGTAACCTGCACCCCACGAAGTTTTTCTTGGAAAAGATATATTTAGAGTAACATAATGCTTTTATATCCTACCAGGATAACGCTATAATATGCAGAAATCTACAAATTCTGATACTTCTGTGGAAACACTGAATTCCACCCGTCAAGGCACCGGAGCTGTGCAAATGAGAATCAAAAATGCCAACAGCCACCACGACAGGCTGAGCCAAAGTAAATCCATGATCCTCACCGACGTTGGGAAGGTCATTGAACCCGTAAGTCAAATACCTCAAAACCCCAATGTTCCCTGACACAGACTTTTGTTAAAAAAGAAAAACCAAATCAGCTTTGTTTTATTTGTTTTCCTAATGTGCACGAGAAAACTGTTTTTTTTTTGTAATGCATTTTATCTTGCCTACTTATAGTCATAATAATATCCCCAATTGCCAGAGAAGAGCTGGGCTTAATCCAGAGTGATAAAGTGGATTTGGAGCTAGACTGAAGAGCACCTTTGACTCATTTTAAGGGCCTCCACTATCATGCTTCAGTGTTATAAAAATAATGAGGTTATGCTAGCATGTGGTGTTTGTACTTCCAAATACAGTACATCACTTTGAAAAGCCAGAGGCTAAAATTAGCTAAGAATGAACTGAAGGGGAAAAAAAAAATCTTCAAAAAAAAAAAAAAGTGAAAATCTCTTTCTTAAAATCTCCCGACAATATATAATATTGGAATTACGATCTGATTTGGAATGAGCTTAAATGGTGCGGCGATGGAAGGTTTGGAGAGGAAGCCATTCTGTCTCGATAATGTGTCATTAGGAAGATCTGAAATAAAATAGTTAGAGATGAACTCTACTGCCAATTGTGTCCCTGCCCCTGCACGCATCCTGAGCCACTAAACACACTGATTGCGATGAGTCTCCTCTGGTTAATTTTCTTCCATAATGGTGGTAACTTGCAGCTGAGGCCATAGGATGTTGCAAAATTATTTATGCAATGTTAGCCAGTCTTTTGGACACCAGATCTATTTTGTTTGTCACAGTGAGAGCAAGAGCGGGAAATAGGTTAGCTAGGGACAGGCTGTGCGTCCCAGTCACCCTGCAGAAACGTGTGAGCTATTAATTGAGTGTTCTGTTAATATCGTAGGGGCCTATGAAATATTCAGCTCCCTAACTGAGTTATTAAATGAGATAAACTTGCTGAGTAGCACGTTACCGATTATATCTATTCTCTGTTTTCCCTGGAATTTCAAGTGCGAAATGAAGCCACCAGCATCTCAAGAGTCTGAGGGATGCGTGGCTTTAATCACTCTTTCTCCAGGTATCATAGGCAAATTGAGCAGGAGAGGAAGCCAGGGATTATACTGCGGGCTTGGGAGCTACCTCTTGAGATAAGGTCCCCAGAGCTGTGCTGTTCTTTCTTTACTCCCTCGCTTAAAAGTATTGTCTGCTGGGAGGCACAACGCTGCCAGCCTGCCTTTGCTTTTAAACCAGCTAAAATGCTCCTCAACTATGAACTTGAGACAGTGGTTAGAGTAAATTACTGGAATCTCTATAATGTATTATCAGTAAGAACTGTACCTTTGAAAAAGTTTAAAAGTTAAGTATATTTAATGATGCCTAACATATTTTATTGGCTGTGTTTAACAAAAGGCACTATGCCGCAGTTGTTTTTGACAAGCATGAAAACATCACAGCATGAGACTGCAAAAGGAATTATGGAGAGAAATTACAAGTGATCCATCTCTCAATGAATTATCCACCTCAATAGCCCGCAGAACTCAGCTACCAATTAACACCTACTTTATTACATGTTGGGATGTACTTAATAACTTTCATGTGTTTATGCACTATTACCTTGACTGATGCCTCTTGTACAATTAGGCATAATTGGCATATCAATATGCAAAAGTTAAAAGGATTAACCCTCTTAAAACTAATGAGCATTTCTGTATCCAGCTGCTAAATGAGACAAAATTAGCATTTTTCACTTTTGGGCAGGATTTTATCATGCAGTTTCTCATTGTTGATATTACCTTGTTACATAACTTTAGTTTGGGGGGTTATATGCTGGACTGCTAGAGAAGAGTTTTCCAAAGTTAAATTAGCTATAATTATCCCAAGCTTTTGTTTCCGCATTCTTAGCCTGGGCAATATGTATTCCTCGATAAGGAACAAAAATAAAAGTTACTTTTGGTTATGTGTGCTCAGTGCATAATTATATAAAAGGGGTATTTTAGTGAGGATATGTCATTTCACCGAGAAAACTTGGCTCAGAGATACTGTATTGAAAGCTTGCCATGGCACTAATTTTCTTTCTGTCTCGGTTCTTTTCATCTCTTTTCTCCATGCACAATTTTCTGACTAGATACTGACAGAATGTAAAGTATTTTGGCATATTTATTCAAACAAGCCTGTTAAAGATATCTGCTCAAGCTAAACTAAGAACTTGATTTTTCAGAAGTTGGAGGTTGGGGTGAGGTCAAGGGGGGTAGATCTTGAGCTTGGGAGAAGTGGGAGGAGATGTATTCTAAAAATGTGCGCACGTGTCCCGTGCAGCATGGTTTGTCGTAACAGAGACACTCGCATCTAATCTCTACAGCGAAAAAGTTAGGACTACTTAGAGACGTATATATCTATATGTTATGCATCGTATTTAATATACACGGCACATACACGCTACGTGTTCCCCAGCCTAACGATTATGCAAATCTAATACGGACTTATTGGAGTCTTTATAACACAAGAATCTGATATTACATTCACAACGATTTAACTTATTACAGAAAACGATCAGAGGTTCCAGGGTCAAATCAATTGTATAATTTTGTCATTAATTCATAAAATCCTCTTTATTATCGTGTTCAATTACAAATACGTTTAGTAAGTAGGACTCTGTGAACTCGGAACACCGTGTGAAATCCTCCTGGATGTCAGAAGAGCCCATATCCTTGGGATCCTAAAGAGAGGAGCAGCTTGAAATACCAATATAGACATTTATTCGGCCCTGTGCTAGGCAAACACAGGTGAATTTGCTTATCATATTGAAGCTTTCATTCCCGAAATGGGGCAGGGAGGCATTTCTGTAAAACAGGTATTAATCCTCCATCAGTATGTCACTGGCGGTGTGCCTCACTTTCTTTAAACACCAAATAATCATCATTATGTAGTTAGTAAGATCAACGTCCTTTCCAAATTTAAAAAGGCCACTTCGCTACCTGGCAGGTGTTGGAGAGGTGGGAAGTTTGGACCCTGGAGGACGTGGTTCGCAGGACATTGCATCTCTGTGAGAGAGATCTGGAGACCCCCGCTTGGTGGGGACGGAAGGCTCTTTGGTCTCAGTGATTTGCTGGCTCATCCCGAGCACCAGAGTGAGACCTCTTGAAGGTGGACTGCTTCTTTGCCCGAATGTGCTAAACACAGAAGCAGACGGCCTAGTGAGCGTGAATGGGGGGCAAGTGAAGTGGGCCTCTCCAAGGGCCGAAAGGCTAATGCGCAATCCAGCAAATAGCTACTGCAAAAGGTTTAATGTGGCTTTGATGTTATTTATAAGAGGGAAGCTCCGGCCTACTAGACAGTTTAGAATAGATATTAATGAAGAGTTTAAATAGCCCAAATCAGGAAAATTGCAGACATCGGATTTGCAGACAGGAGCGGTTTCGACATTTAATGCTGGTGTCTTCAGCAGCCACATGTATGAATATTCACCATTTCCATCTTGCAAACTCCACAGAAGTGCAATACTTTATTCATGGCCCTCGTGGACAGGGAAACATCTTTTTTACTACTGTCAGGATAAGGACTTGGGTCGAGCCATTCCTAAATGCGAACGGACAAGACTTCTGGGGCTGCCATTAACAGGCTGTGCATGTTCGTTTTTTTTTTTTTTTCTTTTTTAATATATCATAAAGAAAAAAGAGGAAACAACTTTCTTTTGTTTCTTACTTCTGTGATTATAGGATACTTGCCAAAGTTGTGGCTAGCCAAAAAGGCAGACATAAAAATTGCTACTAAAAATATAAGCCTTCTGTTTAGCAGAGTTTTTGAGCAATATTATGAGACTGTAGGACTTGTCCGTGTTTACTTCAAATCAAGCTTATAGTTGGGTTTGAGGCTTTGTTTGTATAAATTGTCCTGAAGTGGATCCTGATATTTAATTAAAATGACACTAAATCACATTGAATTGATAAGACTTGGCATCTCAAACAAAGGTAATTGCCCGTATTGGTTTTCTGCAAAAATAGCGCTGCTTGGAAAATGTGCAGCCAACACAGACTGTCAACTCCATTTATAGATCAATATGTGAAAACCATTGATCAAGCAGGCATGTATAACAGTAACACTTTGCATTTATTTGTTGTTTTTATACCACATTAAGGCTTACAGGATTATAGGCTTCCTAAATATTTTGACTTCCTCATAAATATATGATCTGTTGCATGTTAATTAAATGAGAGTCTGCAGCCATTTCTAAAATTGTTTTTAGTTTGATGATTTCCTTTTATTGCTGTGGATCGTATGATCTGAAAATGGATTAGTTTCCTTCTGCATAAAGATTATTAAAGCTTATTTTAATGTGTCCTATTTAGTGTAAGATGTGGCTGCCTTTTTGCTTTGAAAAATATAGATACAGACAATTATTTTCTCTTAGCGAGTGGCTGATCTTTTTTTATTAACTGAGCATCCTCAGCGCTCTGGGTAGAATTATTTCCTGACATATTTTGCACACTCTGTAGATAACGGGTCTTCTTGATTTCTCCTGATAGAATGTTGGGTTGTTTTTTTTTTTTCCCCCTTTTCTTTTTATCTAGCTCTGTAGTACAGGCATCTGATCAAACATTATGTAGAAAATAAACTGATCATCTCAATTAAATTCTAGCCACACACAAATATAATTTGAATTCTATTTTTCTCATTCGAGAACGAGCCTTATGAACTGTTCTTGTACACTGCATTCTGCAGTTAAATCTTTCTTATCTCATCAATGTAAGGACAGTGTTTTGTTCCTAATCTTTATTGGACTATTGTGGATGACATTTGTAAGCCATTTTGGTTTATAAGGGAAAGCTAGAGGACAGTGGAGTGAGACTCTCCATAGATCCAAGCCTCAGATATGACTACGCAATAATGTGTCTTCCACTGCAATTTTCTTTGCCACTGAGAGGTCAATTTTGTTGAGAAATCTCTTTATATCCTCTATATACATTAGGAGTGCTGCTTTCGAGACAATACTTGGCTTTATATACAATATTGAAGCAGTAATAAAAGAAATCGGGTTTCAGACATAGAAGACAATACTCGTGAAATCCCAGGGTTACCTAAGGTAACTAGTGTGCTGCACAGCAGACGTGGAAGTTTATTAGCTAGAATTTCGACTTTTACATAAGCTGCCCTGTTGGGGGGTGGGGTGGGGAATGGAAAGCCCCCAGGGATTTCTTTCCTTGTCATTCTTTCTTTCCCAAGTCATCTCCTGCAGTGAACTGCTTAACTCTCGGTCACCAAGCACAGGCTGGACTTGCCAAAGGCGCAGAAAGTTTCCAGCAACAGGGGAGAGTCTGTGCTTCCAAGAATGAGCAGAGGCTCTCGAATTCACGTCGGTGGCTGCGACGTTCTCATTTTAGCTTGGGCATGGCCAAATTTGTTTCTAATCTCCTACTGATTGAACGTGGCGCTGAATGTACATGAGATACATTTTTTTAAAAGTTAGTCCTCTGATTACTAATTTGAATCCAAAACTCTAACCTTGTTAGCATCTGGACTTATTTCCATAATAACAACCCCTTCAGAACCTACAAAGTAATGAATAATTGACAACAAATGAAATGTTTTGATAGTTGTCGGCACAAAGCATGTTTAATGTTTTGTGTTGCTTCCTAGCTAATTATGTAGATGACACATTTGTCAGACCTTGACTGCCATTAGAAACGTGTTTCCAGAGGGGAGAAAAACAGGCTATTCATAGAGTAATTAACTAGAATGCTCAATGACCTGTGAGAGATTCAAATCGCTGCCAGTTCAGACATTGTTTTGTTACAGAAGCAGAGGGGTAATTAAAATTCCAAATTACAGTCCTATGATGGAGCATTTGTTTGTTGACAGTATACTCTTCCTCTAGTTTGTTAATTCTTTTTTAAATTGCTTCTAATCCATTTTATAGCTTTAGGAGTCCCGTCTTTGAATTTACTGACAACTAATACCACGGTAAACCGTACTCCAGTGGAGTGCTGCGGGGCCTCGCCGCTTCCAGGGAGCGCTGCGTGGCCGGGATCGGGCCGCAGCAAGGGCCCTAACCTCCACCGGCTCCCTAACCCTGCGTCTCCGGCTCCGGGGCTCCGGGGCTCCGGGGCTCCGGCTCGGACCAGGGGAAACGTCCGAGCAGAAAGTGCAGCGAGGCGAAGGCGAAGCGGGGCTGGGCCTCGAAAAAAGGAGCAAGAAACCTGGTGTCTCAGGGAGACGCGCCTGAGGCGGGGGATCTGCTGCCAAGGAAGGGAGCGGGGCAGGGCTGAGCACGACGTGGGGAAAGGCGTGCACGTGTGTGTGCAGGTGTGCAGGTGTGCAGGTGTGCAGGAATGCAGGTGTGCACTATGCAGGTATGCAGATGTGCAGGTATGCACATGTGCAGGTGTGCAGCTGTGCAGGTATACACATGTGCAGGTGTGCAGGTATGCACGTGTGCAGCTGTGCACGTGTGCAGGTATGCACATGTGCAGGTGTGCAGTTGTGCAGGTGTGCAGCTGTGCACGTGTGCAACTGTGCAGGTATGCACGTGTGCAGCTGTACAGATGTCCAGGTGTGCACGTGTGCAGCTGTGCAGGTGTGCCGATGCGCAGGTATGCACGTGTGCACGTGTGCAGGAGGTGCGAGGCTCTCGCCAACCGCAGTCCCTGCAGCCTCAGGCCCCGGATGGACCTCGGGGTGATAGGTAGGACTCGTGGGGCGTGTCCAGGGATCATCGGCGCCCTTCAGAGACCCGGAGGGCTGACGTGGTCTACAGGATGCAGCTGCAGTGCATGCGCAGGGAGGCTGCTCAAAGCCCCCGAATACGGTCTCACTGAAGGAATCCGGCCCGAGTCCCACGCGCTCGGAGCAGGCAGCCGACAGGGCCATGGGGTGGGCGCCGATCACCCGGAGTCCCTGTCAGCTAGGATTGATTTTCACTTTCCCCGTTTATGTAACGGTTCCTGTAATACAGCTGACCCCGAGTCACGTTACCTTGTCATTTCTCTGCACGGATCAAGAAGAGACGAGCTGAAAATAGCGAGACACTGACCTTGAACTTGCCAGAAAAGTGAGAAGTGACAGTGGGGTTTTGCTGCGGTTCCCGTACAAAGAGGAGGGCGAGCTGCTCTCTGCAGAGTTCACCGCAGCGGCACAAGGGGGCAGAGCGGGTCTAGGGATTCCAGGTGGGCGCTGGGCCCAAGGCCTCTGAAACACCCACCCGGAGCCAGAGGTCTCTCTTTTTTTTTTATATCTTAGCTCAGACATGAAGGAGAATTACTGATGAATCAAAATCTCGAGTCCCCTGATGTTCATAATCAGTAATCTAAAAGTACATTCTAATTAAAAAAAAAAAAAAAAAAAAAGGTTACCTAATACTCTGTGTGGCAGCAGCGACCATGCTTTGCCACTAAATTATTTGCAGCACCTCTTATTTAATTCATATTATCCTCTTCACGCTTAAAATGACTTCGGAACCACAGTCAATATTATTAGGAGGGTTTTTTTTGTTTTTTTTTTTTTCCGGCCACCTCCTAGGCTGATACGTGCCATCCTAGGTAGCTTTGAATGGGAAGACGAGAGCAGACTTTTTATGCTTAGTAAGTATCAGAATCTCAAGACTGACATCAGACAGTGTCCCACGGTGATGTGCCCTCACGAAGGGGTAACCTGCGAGCCAGAAAAGGATGTCTGTCATTTGATGTGCAGTGTCTGCACCGTGTACATTCCCCCACTTTAATCTTTGCCTTGGTTCGCAAAAATATCCTTTAATAGATCATCGTTATAACCTTGGTTAATCGAAAACACCATATGTTGAGCATTGTCCTTTGCTCGCGAGCGCTTGGTTAAGCTAAATCATTGTTGTACCGAGGCTGAATGTTTCTTATAAATGGCACCCAACGAACTTGCCAAGTGCAGCAGAGAACTGAAGCAGGTTGAGAAACAGAAGAAGAACAAACACTGATTTGATTATCCCTAGGTTGTAAATGCCTTATGTAATGGCAAAATAGCATCTTTGCATGCGTGGTGATGGCACAATAACATTGTAAACCTCCACAGCAACAGGATCCATTCTTGCACATAGTGGCTACTTTCTCTGGGGGGTTCACATACACACACACACACACACACATACATCTACTACACACATATACACATATAGTATATATATGTACATACATATATGTATACACGTCTCTGTATAGATATGGATGTAGTTATAGAGACAGAGATGCATTAAATATTTATATATTTAAGCTCACACACATATACATCTATTATACATGTGTACATTTATAGTATATATACACACATCTCTAAATCTCTATAGAGATATAGATGTAGACAGAGAGAGAGAGATGTATAAAATATGTATATACTTAAGCTTATTTTTATATTCTAGGAAAAATAACCGCATGCACACATTCACAAGCTGAAATATCAAATCGCTTCAATGCCCCTCTTCTGGAAATTTAACTCAGGACACACTGACACTTTGAAGATATGAGAAATAAGTAGAGTTCCAGTACGTTTCGAGGATGGAATATAAATAAGAGAACATTTTGTTGCCAAGAATGAGGTTGGAAATATTCAGATTACCTGTGTCATCACAGAAGTCTATAATGTCTCGTTTTCGGCCTCATGTAGGAGAGAACAGCCTTGTGTTTCAAGCATAAGTCGTCCAGCTTGCAAGGTTTTGAGGTGTCTGTCTCTGTATAGGTGTGTGTGCGTGTGTGGAGATGTTGGGGGGGTGTGTGTGGTGGGTTTACAGTAATGACTTGGTGTATCTAAAACCGACATCTTTGAAGGCAGTCCTGAGGGCCTTTGCATTCCTTGAGAGTCCTTTACACTCCTGCTCCTCAGGGCCTGCAGAAGACGCCTTGCTTGCCCTCTCAGGTGGTAGGACACCCATCCCTAAACGGTTGATTAGCTTTGCTTCTGAGGTCAGGGAAGACATAAAGGTGTTGGCTGCTACTACACTTCCCCCAGAGTTGCTTGTCCCTCCTCCCTTCAGTATATAAGGCTTCTAATAAGGGACTCCAGTCCCTGATGTGTTCAGATTCGGTTTATTGTTACCATCTGTTTAATTACCCTCTCAGGTTTGTGTTGAGAGGCATGAAAGTATTTTATCCAGCCTTTGAATCCCTGTGTTCCTAAAGAGATGTGGGTAAAGTATGTGTCAGTTTTCAAAGAGCATATTAAAAACTGATAAGCAGAACCATCTCCAAACAATACCATATAAGGAAAATGCATTATTTTTTACATTAATGCGTGTTGCAAGTAATTAGCAAATGTACAGTGATGTGGCGCTGTCTCCTAGAAATGATGCTTCTTCTTTACACACAATCTCTTATTCTTCTCCTTTGAGGTGCTGGATTTTTATGACTCCCAATCACTTCCAATGCACTGGCAATAGGTTTATTGGGGGAAGAGATTGGGGTTTGACTTGTAACAGGGTGTGTGGTTGTCATTTGTCAAAGCAGTTTGAGGATGTGCAAAAGTGAAAGAGAAATCATGTACCCTCAAAACAAGAATAGAATCTCTAAGGAAAGGTAGAAAAAAAAAACCCAGAAAGGTCAGAGTTATTTTACTGCTTTTCCTCTTCCTATTATTATTATTATTATATTCCACATTTTTTTTTCCTAGAGAAGCACCAGCATGTTGTTTCTGGTGGCCACTGTAGTTAGCATGATGTGGTACATTTTCCACATGCAAAAGCCTTTGATAACAAGAATTACACTGGCTGAGCTTCTCACCCCAATTATGTTTGAGTTATTTTATATACTAGCATTTGAGTGAAATAAAAAAAAAAAAAAACATAAAAAGAAACAAAACCAAATTCAAGTGTCTAAGAATCAATATGTTTGAGAGGTCTGACTCTGAAAACCAAAAGGAAATAAATCGGGTGATTTTGCTTCCTAAATCAAACAAGAAGCCAAATGGCTACTAGTGTTTCATTTTTTATTTATCTCTCAGGAGGTGATTTCAAAAACTGGACATTTCCCCCAAGATTCCAAGGTGATATTAGATTAAGAATGTGTTTGAAAGTGTTCACAAATGGTAGTCTTGTTTGTATGCAAATGCCCTTCCACGATACAAAAGCATAAACAACCTAAGTACTGTTTTCTTTCTAGTCTTTCATGGAGAAACCAGTGCTATTCTTGCCTCATGATCTCATATTATTTCTGTGAAGAAGAGGAATAGTGATGACACTAACTTTCCTCCGTGACTTTCAGTCACCTGACTTGCTTTCTTTCCCACAGGGTAAAGGGAAGCTGTAGTTTTGTATTTCCAATGAGAAGGGACATGTGTCTCCTTGCATTGAATTGTCTCAGATCATATCATGTAGCACAGAGTGGCCCAATATAGGAAGACAGGAAAACAAAGTGACAGTTTTGTTTGCTCAAATACAAACACCATCATCGAAACATGGGGGCAAATTCTGGAGGCCCACAGCCAGATTGCAGGAATTATTTAATTCAAGAATGATATTCTGTACTTAAATAAAATGTATTCAAGGCGTAGCCTATAATCAGCGGGGAAAAGATAATGAACAAATAAGCTTAGCTCAGGTTAGACAAACTGAGTGCAACTACTACCGTTTTTAAAATCCATGATAAAGTGAATTGGCTGATACTTGATAATACATCACCCACTGTGGTCTTACCTATTGATCATAGCCTGACAATGGGTAACCTTTCATGGCAACTTCCTCTTTTACCATGAATTATTGACAGTGTTAATGCCAATAACACATGATCAAATAGACAGGAAAGAAGTTTACATTCCTGGATGTGCTATCCTTAACCTCTTTGCTTTTAATATCATCGTTTTAAAAAAAATGAAAAAGAAAAAGAAAGAAAGAAGACATTTTATTTCTTTGTCTTGAAAACACTAATGAACTGACTTTTACTTTTGCACAGATTATTAATGTGATATCCTTATAATTCTCATCTACAACACATCTTAGGGAATAAAGCCCAATATTTAAGGGAATATTATAATGGTCACTTTCTCCCCGCTCTCCCCCCTATCCTGTATAAGGATGTCCTCTATCTTGTATAAGAAAAATCCTAGGGATGTTCCTCGAATGGTGTGTCCTAAGGTTCCTGAATTAATAATTTCCTGCTCACTACATTGTCATCATCCCAACCCTGCCTTTAAAAGTCCCCAAAGTGGAAAGCAGGCAAGCAGGTCTACAACTTTCATTCATTCATTCATGAGTCCCTTCTATTATTCATCCGATAGATATGTATTGGTACCTAGTACGTGTCAGAGACTGCTCTTCATGGCTGTGTGTACAAAACAGAAAGTCTCAGTCCTCTTGGAGGTTACGTTCAAGTGACGTAGAGTCCTTATCCTGGATAGCCGAGGCCCAGCCCACTTGCTCCCCCACTTGGTCTTCGCAACACCTTCTCACTCTCAACAAGATTATTAGCATCATGTACCTTACATCTTGTCACAAAGATTGTATACAGTGTTTAAAACTGAGTCTGTGACATAGAGACCTTTACTGTCACTTCCAGTAGATGTATTCCTGTGGAATGTAAACCTCAAATGATAGCTCTTTTTTTTTAAATTTTGAGCTTGTGGGACTCCCACCTGATTCTAACCTACTTTACACTCTATTTTGCATACTTCGACCAATTTACTGTGTCTTATCTCCTTTGACATACAAAAGTTATCAAATTACTTTCCTTGGAAACAAGTCAAGGTGCAAGTATTCTTTTCTGGTTAAATTGATAGTACCTCTTTTAATCATTCTTTGTTCTTATTCTCCTTTCCATGTCCTAATGAACTTTAATGATACACTTTTTATTGGAGTCAAAATAAAAATTTTTATGAATAGGAATTAAAATGTTAGTATGCTTCCTTGACATCTATGACCATTCAAGAGTTCAATATGAAAACTGAACACATAGGTCATAGTTAAGCACCTGCCTTTGGCTTAGGTCATGATCCTGGGGTCCTGGGATCGAGTCCCATGTCAGGCTCCCAGCTCAGTGGGAACCCTGCTTCTCCCTCTCTTCCCCACTCACGCTGTCTCTGTCGCTATGTCTGTCTCTCTTTCTCAAATAAATAAATAAAATCTCTAAAAAAATTTTAAAAAGGAAAATTGAACACAGACCCAATTTAGGCTTCTATAGCGCTTTCAAAATGTTCACCGAGTTCTTGACTTTTAGAAAACATTTGTGATCTATGCTGTTGGGCTCTTGCTGAACATTGTCCTTCAAGTAGTCATGATTTGTGGAATTTTGTGGGGTTATTCGTGGAAGGCATGATCTAATTTATAAACCTACCTAAGCAGTCCGTCATTTGTGCTGTTCCTGTCTAAGAGGAGCATTCCATCATAACTCTTAATACACATTGCCAGAAATGATGCCACGATGTACTTTACTAAAACAAAGGCTGATAACAGTAACACGAAACAAGGATTGGAGAACATAGGATCAGTTTAAATATGAATTGTTTTTAGTCTTACTTCATTCAGGAAAAGTTAAAAAAAAAAAAGAAAAGAAAAAGAAAAAAACCCTTTAAAGTGTAATGTCTTCAAATAGACAAACGAGGGACAAATACAGTAACATCCAGGTAGGCAGCAAAATGAGATAATCAGGTCACTAATTAAAGAGTTAGCTCCCCCTAAGGCAAGGTGATTCTTAGATCTCTCTGATTACTTGCTCATTGACAAAACAGGCTCTACTGAAATCTCACCTTTCTGTATTTCTCATGTGTGTGCATCGCTGTCATGCCATGAAAATGGTCAAGGAAGCCTGGATTAAATTCTGGATACATCTAAGAGAATGGTCTTGCACTTCTTGACTGTGAATCTGAGTTTTTCTCCACTCATGCTGTCCTTTCCAAATCTAAGTTCCTCATCTCCTGCTTAGCTTAAGCCAGTCTTGGAAGATCCACACTTTCCAAAGTCACGGGCATGTCCCTGCATCTCTCATAGCTTCCTTTCGCCTATACTTCAAGGACCTGTTTGAGGACAATATTGACTTCATATAAACTGCTTACACTCTATAGTAAGGATAATGAATCTAGTGCAGGGATTATAAGCAGCAGCTGACCCGGCTTTTGCCCACAGGCAGTTTATTTCATTTGGCTAGGATGATGTTTTAAAAATTTTGAACTTGAAAGCCTGTGGTTGGAGTTGTATCTTCATTAATTTGTTACCTGCTCGGCCCTGAATGCCTGCCTGGCATTTCGGTTTGTAATCTTAAAGTTATTTCATTGATTGGCCTATTCAAGAGTGAGAGCATACTGAGGCAAGTCAGAAGATGACAATTGTTAGTTATAAATTTGGAAATGTAGTCCCTACCACATTTCACTGACAGTGTAAAAACATTCTGTTATATAGCTAAATATGAATTTTCTTATTCAGATTTTCTCATTTGGGTTTAATTTCAATTTTAGACTCTTACATTATTATAAATTAACAAACATCTTGCTGCCTTTTATACAACACTAAAAAATAACTGTGATTATCTATGGAAATGGCGTTCTCTTGTCACCAAGTTATAAATATTCTGTTTATTCTGGGTTATCTATGATTTAACTTTTGTGGGTTTTGTTAAATAGTTCTGAAAACTTGATGAGAAGCTACTTTGTATTTAAGTGAAGCAGTGCACTTCTAAATCTTTTAAAAAAGAATCACACCAGGAACTTACAAGTGAGAAATGATGCTATTTAACAGTTCACAATATTACAGAAAATTTAAATCAACTTAGATTTGACTAGTCATCGTACTACTTACCATTTGTTTTACATTCCTACCAATTAAACTTAATTTGAAGATTCTAAACTTTGTTAGAATTTGTATTTCTTTTTCAGGGGACTCATGTAACATCCCATAAGAAATGAAACGCACATAAAAATGAATTCCACAGTCTCAACTCTTGTTCCGATAGCCAGACATTCTTTTCCTGAAGCATCTGTTTTACCAACTCAGAAGCGATGTGCCTTTATGGAGAGGGATTAGGTTCCCATGAGGAAGGAAAAGTACCTTTGAAACAAAGATCAAGGGGGCTCTCAGAGATCTCTAGATTGGCGTCTTGCATGCTTAATTCAACCTAAAGACCTGTTTTGCTTGGCTCACATAGTGCTTTCACCTTCTTTCTTGTTAATTGAGCTGACATTTTAACATTGTGAGGTTTTCACATAAAAATTTGTATGTGGGACATCTCTCAAAAAATCAGAAACTCTGGCTTTACCAGGCTGGCTTCCTGAAGAGCAGGCAATAACAGCTGAAAATGAGTAGCTGCTGACCCATATAGATGGGACATGTGCCCGCCTAGTTCACAGCAGTTGGACTAGGATCCCTTCACTGGGCCATGTCACCTACGTGACATTTGAGTTGGCTCTGCCAGCTGTAGCCTCTATACTCCAGTCTTCTTTACTTACCTGTTAAGGACAGAAAAGAAGCTGAGTTGTCATTCAGATAACTGTAAAATTCATCTCTCTTTTGAGTAGGACTGTCCAACTTGCCTCTTCAAGGTGGAGAGAAGGTTTTGAAATAAGAGGAAATGGCCCTTTCATATGTTCAGGTGGTTATCCACATAAATGAAACTTTAGAAAACTTTATCCCTTGCTGATTCCCAGAGACACTAATTAGTGCCCCTGTGGCGCACACATCTCCAATGCCAAATCAAAGACTCAGTCATGGGAGAGATGTGGCAAGCCTCTGTCCCTGGAGTGGCCCCTCCAGGTTCAATAAGAACTGTCAGTGGCAAGTGTCATAGAGAGGTTGTAATGCCCCTATTTGTTAGTTATGAGTTTGGTACATGTTCAGTATTTTGACCAGTAACATTTTACTCTAGCTGGAATTAGGATCTTTTTTAGGTAATGTAAGCCAGGCATGAATCATGGTCTCGAGTAAATCTCCATGATGGTTACCTTTGAAGAGCTTTTGCCACTCCACGGGAGCAAATAGGAGTCTGATTATGAACGTGAAATAGTGCTGGACAGACCTCGGAGACAATCCTGGTTCTGCCTCTTACTTACTACGTTACTTTGGGCGAATTTCTTTCTGGGCACTCTTCTACATATGTTTAAATTAATAAAAACACTAGTTACCTATACAGTAACAAAGAGCAAAGGAAATAACATATGTAAAGTGCTAGGTGTGATACTTGGCACATAGGAGGTATTCAAAAATTGTAGAAAATCGCTGTTAAGCTTATGCTCCTCATTTATGTGAAATCCTTTTGTCAGGTCTGGCTTTGTGGCTTCAGGCTGCTCTGTGCCCCTCTGCCATTGCATCATTACCTTTCAATAAACAGGCTCTCAATAGTCACCTGTGTTCTGAACCATTTTGATGCAAACCACCTAGGGCTCTTCTGACTCAACCTATTCTTGACTTATTTAAACTTCTGATTCTTAGATCTTCTATGATATCTGCTACTGTGTCTATAATAATGCCTGCTGGGTTCTATCCTCAATCTATGACTCTAGGTAGCTCTTACATTATGATAAGGCCAATGTCTACCATTTGGGGGCATCTACCATGTACCTGACATAGTGCTAAGTGCTATAACAATGAAGATTAGGGTAAACCTTCATACCAACAAATGAAACAAAGATGTGATTCCAAGAATGCCCGATACCAAAGTACAACCTTTGGCCATTCTGAGCCATAGTCTGTGTAGATCCTAAGCCCCCAAACCCTAGCCTGTTTTAGGCCCCTTGTTGAAATTATGTTACGTTCAACCTAGCCCAGAGAACAAGTGGGAGTCAGATGTATATTCTTTTTTATGCCATTTAAAATTCTATTCAACTTTATTTTTTTTAAATATTTTATTTATTTATTCATGATAGACATAGAGAGAGAGAGGCAGGCTCCATGCAGGGAGCCTGACACAGGACTCCATCCCGGGTCTCCAGAATTGTGCCTGGGCCAAAGGCAGGTGCTAAACCACTGAGCCACCCAGGGATCCTCCTCTATTCAACTTTAAAGAACCAATTAAAACTCAGTCTCCTACCCGATGTTTTATCTGGCTGGCCTTTCCCTCATCTGAACTCATATAGCAATTATTCATTTGATTAATTATGTAATTATTCATTATGCACAACTTTAGTATATTTCTTTACAATTTATTTTGAAAACATGTTAATTGTTATTGTGTTTGTTCAACTTTTTGTATTTTCATATTGCATATCCCCTACTAAAGTGAGAACTCCTAGAATCAGACATTTATATATACCTTAAAAGTTATTTAAACTTTAAGAAGTTTCAAATATTATGTGACTAATAGCATATAATGCTATCTCATCTAATTTCTAAGCAAAACATTTTTGAAGACACAGAAGAGGAAAAACACTCGCAAGAGTAAGAAAAAAAATCAGAATCTATAATCATAATTATAAGAATAAAGGGACTGAACTGAGGGGAAAGAACCCCATTAGTCCGACTGTGCTTTATCTCATGAACAATGAAGTCACCGTTGTATCCATTAAAGATAAAAGAGGCTCATGTCTTTAATTGCCTATCTTATAATTCAGAGATTTGGGTGTGCATGCCAACCAAAAATTAAGCAAGGATTCCTCTACTGCACAGCCATTGTTTTCTGAAACAGCCAGAATACTGTTGCTCTTTATCCATTCCTGTCATATTATAGCCACAGAAACTAAAACTCGCAGAAAATTACACAGTAGTGAGAGTAGGGGGCTGACAATGGCATAAGGCATCCTGGGAACTGTAGTAACCACGAGTATATTGCTTAAGATGGGGCTGGAATAGAAATGGGTAGGAAATATCAGAAAGGGAGACAGAACATGGAAGACTCCTAACTCTGGGAAACGAACGAGGGGTGGTGGAAGGGAAGGAGGGCGGGGGGGGGGTGACTGGGTGGCAGGCACTGAGGGGGGCACTTGATGGGATGAGCACTGGGTGTTATTCTGTATGTTGGCAAACTGAACACCAATAAAAAATAAATTTATTATTAAAAAAAAAAAGATGGAGCTGGAGTTACCACCAGGAGTTGAAGGGCAGTCGGGGGACTTAATTTTATGCACATAAATATAGTTAGTCCATTGTACCAGAGGATAAGACAGGGAAAGCTGGAGATGATCCCACCTGTATCTAATAAAACTAAGTAGTTTCTTGACTAAAAATTTGATGGAGAAAGGTGGTTATTAAACAAACAGCTCTCAAGATGACCCTAACTCCAAGAAGGGAATTCAACTACCCTTTGGATAATGAATTCAGTTTAGAAATAGTCACATGAACTTTAATAACCAACAGAGATTATATTTGACCCGATGTAACGAAAAAGTGGACATATAAGTAAATATTTGGGTACATAAATAGTGGACTTAATTTTTTGCGTAACAATAATCCAGAGGTAGTAACTTCCCAACAGTTGTAGTGCTTCCTAAACAAAATATCAAAGACATAAGCTTTTTTTCCCTTTCCCTCATCATCTTTAGAATAGTTTATTTCCTATTGCTGATCTTCTCATGGCCAGCAGATGGCTGCTTTACCCTTAGCATTTCAACTGCATTCCAGGCAGGAAAGCTAAGCAAAGAGCAAACGTCTTGTCTTGTGCAAGCTGAACCTACCCTCTTTTAAATAGCTTTCATGGAAGGCCAATTCAGTGATTTCTACTTATATCTCATTTTTCGAAAGTATATCACATTTGCTTTAAAGAAGACTGGGAAATGTAATTTTTAGTCAGGATAGTTCACTACTGTAAACAACAATATCAGATAGAGATAATAGAGATAGTAAAAGATAATTAAATAGAGTGGATTAGAGTGAGGTGCAGGTGGAGATCTGGGTGGCTCAGTGATTAAATGTCTGCCTTTGGCTCAGGTCATGATCCTGGAGTCCTGGGATCCAATCCCACATCAGGCTCCCTGCAGGGAGCCTGCTTCTCCCTCTGCCTATGCCTCTGCCTCTCTCTCTCATGAGTAATAAAATCGTAAAAAAAAAAAAAAAAAAAAAAAAAAATGGGGGTGAGGCAAGAGTGGGGACATTCTTTAGATCATATAGGTTTTTTCAGGCTATGATAAGAAGTTTAGACTTTATTACTTGATGCACAACTATAGGCCACTGAAGTATTCTAAACAGACGAGTCTCTGCTTGGTGGAAGATAAGTTAGGAGAGGAAAGGTGGGGGGGGGCGGGCAGAACCAAAGGGCACACTATTAAGAAGTGCAAACTATTCTTGACCTGATAAATTATGGTAGCTTTTGCTAGATTCATTCAATAAAGATATATGGAAGAAAACAAAGTAAAGACTATTTTGAGCATAGAACCGAAAAGGCCGATGGATTGAATGTAGGTGGCAAGGAAGTAGAAAGGTTTCTTGGTGAATGAAGACTTTCTTTCTGGATGGAGAAATTGGATTGATGATAGTGCCAACCACTAAGATGGGAAGAACCAAGAATGGCACGGTTTTGACAGAGTGATTAGATTTGGTAAAAGAGTTAGATTTGATTGTGGGAAGTTTGAGACTTTAGTGACATATCAAAGTCAAAATGTCAATGGCACAATCAGTTACGTGAGTTTGGAGCTCAGGGAATAGGTATGCCCTGGATATAATTTTTATGCCAACAACAAACAGATGACAGTTAATGCTACAGAAATAGCCAGGATCCCATTAGGTCAAAGTGTAGACATAAAAGAAGACTCAAATCTGCAGGGTAAGTCTAAAAGAAGTTGAAGGAGTGACTAAAAAGGTGAACCTAAACCAAGGGATGTCCATGGATTTCAAGAAAAAAATGGAAATTTGTGAATTTCAATTCCCCTGCGAATATTTGGAAAAATATATATATATTTCACTTAAGTGCCAATAGATCCAGTTTCTCCAGAGGCAAAAATATTTCACAGGAATTAGAAATTAGGCAAAACTAGTGGAGCTAAATATTGGTATTACGACTGAAAGATATAATAAAAACAGAGATGTTGTTTGTTTCACATGTAAGCAATTTATAATCATATATGAACATGCATGCATATATAAGTAATGTTTATCCCTACACATTGGAATAAAATCTAAGCAATGTTAGATACCTTTATATGTTTTAAATGTTATCTTTCAGCTCTTGGTACAGGAAAACTCAAAATTACTTTGCACTTTTAACTTTCCCAGAAAAGGTATCAGATTCTAGTTCAAGAGAAGCAATCTCTCATTACAACATCACAAGAAATAAGAAAAAGTCGAAACGTCTGGAAAATGATAACTGCCTTCAACATGCAAAATAAATGTTCAAAGATAGAATCAAAGGGCAGACATCAAGGTAAAGATAAAGAAATAAACTACACACAGATAATAAAGATAATCCACAAAACTTAAAAAAAATACTTTAATTTTATCTTGAGTAAATTGAGTAGATATATTTTTGAACTTTATTTTTCATTTACAGTTTGCCCCAGGATAAAATGATAAGCTCTATTAATCAGAAAAGGTTAATGGCATATTATTTCTTTGGTAGATTGGTAATAGTCTCTGAACCAAGTTGCTTGTAACTCCTGTCCAAGTGTACTATTGTACCTAAGCAGCAAATCACACGAAAATGTCAACCGTAGGTTTGATTTAATCCACTTAGAGAAAAAAAAAAAAAAACCCACAAGGAACATTATAAGATAATGGGATGTGTAAAATTAATCGTTTTTCAAGGGGTCTTTTTTCAGTTTTCTTCTCCTTGGTTGAATTCCCTTCTCAATTTGGCCCTCAAGATATGCATTCTCTCATTGGAAGACGGTTTGTGGTGACTGTCCCAGAGCTCACTTCGAATCAACTCGCATTTATCAAACAATTCCCTCTCACCCAAATATTCCCAGTGTAGTCACTACCAGCAAGTCTCCTTTATTTGTACTCTCCATTTGTACCTGGCGGATTCTATATTATATTAATTCATAAAACCAACGCTGCCAGACTCCCTACAGTTACAATTATTAAGGCCATAACTGAAACGATATCTCTCATATTGATCTTCAACCAGAAGTTCTTGTCCTGAAGCTTTTGTTTCACATTAAGGCACTAATGATCGTCTCTACCAAATGAGCAGCTTTAATGGTCACAAAAAGCTGAATGAAAATACTTTGATCATCACCTTTGAAAAGGCTATATTCCAATGTCTTCTCCATCCATAATTGGCAAACCCTAACAAAGCTTTTTTTCCTAAAAAAAAAACAAAAAAGAAAAGAAAAAAAGAAACAAACAAAACACTTTAAAGAGACTTTTTAAATAGAAATTATCTCCTTTTTTGTTTGTTTTTGTCAAATAATTTTAGTCCTACACACTCTATTTGTTTTCTAGACCCCGCGAAGGCTGTTTGCCTATGGGTTATTTTTAATATTCTGATTTTTAACAATTTTAAAATCTTTCTATAGTAACTGAGGTATTATAAATTCAGTTGAAGTGACAGAAAGTAGGAAGCACTTTGGAGTGCCTATTTGATTTATCTGTTAAAAGAATTGGTACAGATTAATCAGTGTAGGCTCCCCCATGTCTGGAGGGACAGAGAAACTACTTGATGGTTCTTTCATATTCACATCTCCTCCTGGAAAAAGTAGAATAATGATTCTATAATGAATCCTCTATATAAACACAATGTATCCTGAAAAAATATTAATGATATTTTTGTAATTGATCAAATGGGAAAAAAATCTCTTTAGGTATTAATTAGACATATTAGCGTTATTCACTCCACTGCTAAAAAAGTAACAACACTATGGAGACTTTTCATATCCAAGTCTTAAATCAACTCATATTGTAGACTATTAATTTTCCCTGGGAACCCACAGATGCATAATTTGAAAATGGACACTCTGTAGTGGTAAACTTATTCTTAAATGGAAAGAAAACCAGAGAGGGTTAAAAAACATCAAGCCTGAATTTTATGGGTCATTAGCTCCTTAATGCATCTCAAGGGCTCCTAAACCAATGAACTGAGAGCTTTGGGAAACTTCTAGTCTGACCTGAGTGGAAGAAATAAGGAAGAGCACAAGTATTACCTATGCTCAATGCTATTAAAATATCCACAGAAGACTAATTTGAAAACATATTGACCACATAGTAAGTTAAGGCCCATCACAGACAAAAGCTAAGTTTGGGGACAGGAAACAATTGGTGGAAGTTACTGGCAGATATGCAAGGAGGAAAGTCTGGAAGAAAGAAGGCTGGGATGGAAAACGACCTGACTTTTAAGGCCTGTGGTTGGCAGAGATTGTTGTGATAATGGTCTGCTTTCATTGGTGTTTCTTCCCTTAGGACAAATGCCTGAAAAATGGAAACTCTGGTGTCTCCAAAGATAGGGAGCGGGCTTCTACACAGACATAGGGAAGAAAAATTAGCACCACCACTGTTATTTTCAACTACAGATCTTGGGATGAATAATGCTCTTTAAAGTCATCTTCACAAGCCACTACCACTCTTTCACTCTTAAGACTTCTTCCTTGAACTTAGAAATTAGTGCAATATTTTTAGGGAGCCTTTCTAACTACTGTAAACCTCTTGTATCCCTAGGGTTATAAATGATGATCCTCTTGAAAACCCAACCTAATGCCAGATATAGTTTCAAAGGAAAAAGTAAAGGTTAAATTCAAGTCGTAGAATGGGAATAAATAACTATTTGAATAATAATGATAAAAATTGAATGATATTATGTATAATACCTTAAAAATTAGCATCTTATGATACATTAAAATATATATTACTGTCTAAAGAAAACTCTTTTTTTTTTAATGTTGGGAAATTTCAAGGCAATCACTGCACTGTTGAACTTGAACACAGTTGGGTTCCTATATCTTGAACTGTTCTTCCCATATCAGCAACTGATATTGTGAGAAAGAGAGATTACCTTATTCATTTGAGCATAATGCTTCAGGATGATTTTGTCACACAGTTAAAGGATTCACAAAGATTATTTTATATTGATGGAAAATGTTATGTGGGCAACGATATAGGAAACTTCTCTATTATTTACCTATACAGCAACACACATTCTTTCTTCAAAGTCTTGGTCGTAATCTTTGGAAACAAGCAAGGAGATTACTCAATGAGAAAATAGATCTATATTCTCAGGGTCCTGGGATTGAACCCCCTGAATAAGGCTCTCTGCTCAGCAGGGAGTTTGCTTCTCAACCTCTCCCTCTGCCCCTCCTCCCCATACTCTCTTTTTTTTTTCTCTCTCTCTCTGTTAAATAAATAAATAAATAAATAAATAAATAAATAAATAAATATTTTTTTTAAATAAATACTTTAAAAAAGAAATTAGATCTATGGCTTTGCTATCTTATGAAATCTGTTTACATTATTCAAAATTAAGGTGGAACTAATATTCATATGCAGGATTCAAGCTGTTAGTAAATTAATCATTATATATCCAAAAATAAGTCTGAGCTTTGGGCAGCTGGTTAAAACTATTAGATGATAGCAGAGGAAATCTCCTTTCTCCTATCTTCTCAAACACTTGATATTAAATAGGGACAACTAACAATTAGGAAAATCTATATAAAAATCATCTTATACTGGGCAAGTCTCTGTTAGCTGCAAATATAGAAACCCAGTTTAAACTAATTTAACTGGAAAAGGAAAAGGATATTGGCTCCCATAACATGTATTAGTCGTCTATGGTTGCATAATAGACCATCCCCGAATGTTTACTTAACTCACAACTCTTCAATTTGGGCACAACACAATGGAGAAGGCTCATTGCCTGGGGCAGCTCCACTCAGAACTCGAGGATCTACTTCCAAGATAGCTTACTCACATAACTGCAAAGCCAAAGCTACATTTCCTGAAAGTCCCAACTGGAGTTGAGAGTTAAGGGTGAGAGACACTATGTCCTTTCACATGGGCATTCTATGACCTTATTTAGTGTCTTCATGGCATAGTAACTGGATTCAAAGAGCTAGTATCTCAAAAGTACTATATGGAAGTTGTATGACCTTTTAATATGCTAGGTTTGGAAGTCATAATACTGTCATTTCTGTGGTAATTACAGGCTTGCTAAATTTAAGAGAAGGGAATATAGATTCTTTTATTTCTTTCTTTTTTTTTTTTTTTCCTTTTTTGAGGGAGAAGGAGAGAGCACAAGTGGGGAAGGCTGCAGGGAGAAGGAGAGAATCTTATGTAGGCTCCACACCCATCATGGAGCCTGATATGGGGCTTGATCTCATGACCCTGAGATTATGACCTGAGCTGAAATCAAAGAGGTTAACCAACTGAGTCACCCAGGTGCCCCAAGGAAATATAAATTTTTAATGAGAGGGGTGCCAATGTCCTCTTGTAAGAAGAACATGTGGAATAATAGATCTTAGGGACACCTGAGAAAACAAAATTTGCCATATAATTGACATTTGGAAATGCTCTTGTCCTCTGCCTCTGCCTAAGTACTCATTTCTTTTTCCTCCACTACACACAGTCCTTCTCAAAAAGGGGGCAAGATGAGAGTTGGCAGTTCATATGCTTAGAGTGGTTTATTGCAGAAGAACAAGTTCTTCCCCATCAACTTGACCCAGAAAAATTCTAGGTAAAGAATAATTGGCTTTGTTTTGGTTATGAAGCTGTTCTTAGGCCAGTGGCTGATCAAGTTGGGTGACAGATAAGGACTTAAAAAGCAAGGTTATGACTTGGAAAGTACCCACCAGCATCATTTCTTTGGATTAGGAATGGCTGTCCTTACTCTCATCAAAAAGGGATTGCACTCAGGACACAGAATATAAAGAATATTGCCTAGGAAGTTTGATGAAAGAAGGGGCATTTGTATTTTCTTCTCTTTCTTCTTTTTTTTTTTTTTTTTGGCTTTTGTATCTTCTACTGTATGTTCATTCATTCATTCATTCATTCATTCATATATAAGTGCATTTAGATCAGACAGGCAAAGTTCTCTATCAGTGTTTCTTAAAGAGTGTTCTAGAGATCCTTGGAGGTTCCATGCTTTCAGGGGGTCCCAGAAGTCAAATCATTTCCATAATAATTCTAAAATATCCTTAAAAAAAACCTCTTATTCTTACATGAGAAATTCAATGAAGTCTTCCAGAGTCTACAGGATATTTGATATCACAATAGATTAAATGAAGAAATATATGTGATATTCATGCTGTCATCTATTAAGCCAGACCTAAAAGACATTTTCAAAAACTTAACATAATATCTCTCATATCACTACATTTTTCTTTTGAAAATAGTTATTTTCACAAATACGCATTATTTATATTACTAAGCAATAGGTTTATTCTTGTTATGTCTTAGGGTTTCTCATGATTATCTTCACTTTCTCTCAGGGGCATGAATCTATTGATACTGGATGCTAAGCAAGGTTGCTGTGATTTTCTCTATTGCCCTAGGAAATAGGGAAGAAGAGACAAAGATAACATTCTCTGAGCTGGGTGGGCATCAGTGCTTTATATACATGATTTCACTTAATCTGTGTGCCTTATGGTGGGTTTTGGTGGTATGGTAATAACTTAAGTTTACAAAGCAATTGATATGGCTCTGGATGGGGTTGCACATGCCAGCGTGTGAACGATGCTGTCACCCAGGAGTTTTTCCTGTTTTTAAATCTTTTTGAGGTTTATCCTTATTTATAGTCAACTAGGTGTGTTCAATGGATTCATCAGCTTTAGTTTAATGTCACCAGTATATGGAGTACTTCCTTATAGTAGATTAGGAATTACCAGTTGCCTTTCTTGATATTTCCAACATTATCTTCATATTCTTTTATCTTTATCTTTTTTATGGGCAAGACAAGCTCAGACAGTTATTCAGGACCAAAACCAAAAGCTTTTGTTCTTTCATTCTGGAATATGCTTTCCACCTGTGGTATTACTCAGCATTGCTTTTATTCTTAATCCGAGACCATAATTTATTAACTCATTTATTTTGACATTAACTTTGGAGTGTCCAGAGCCTGATACCAAAATCCTAGATGTAGGATCTTAGATCTTCCCCTTACTTGGAAGGGGAAATGTCTTCTGATACCATCCTAGGGTGCATATCTTTGTGTAGCATACCCAGCAAAACCATCACCGTTCCCTAATGTAGTGGCTACAAAATTTGGCTGATCATCACAAGAATCACTTGGGGAGCTTTAAAAACATACAGATTCTTGAACTCAATCTCGGCCTTATGATTCAAAATTTGGCTTCTACTATTCACTGGTTGCCAAATCTTATAGACTTTAAAGCTAAACTAACAACAGCGATCACAACAAAAATAAAAACTAATAAGAGTCCCCTGTATTGCCCAGCCTCTGTTTTGAAACTTAGCCTATGAAACCAATAGCACAACAGCATGCAATTTCAGCTTGCATTAAGAAGCTAGAGATGTTGGGGTGCATGGGTGGTTCACTCGGTTGAGTGTCAGACTCTTGGTTTGGCTCTGATCGTGATCTCAAGATCATGAGATAGAGCCCATGTTGGGCTCCCCACTCATTGGGGAGTCTGCTTGAAGATTCTCTCTTCCTCTGCCCCCCCCCCCCGCTTTCTCTTAAATAAATAAATAAATAAATAAATAAATAAATAAATAATAAATAATTTTTAAAATAAATCTTTTTTAAAAAGGAAGCTAGATATCTCCATCTTCTATTCTGCCTGTAAGGCTCCAGCTGCCTCTATATCTTAGAAAATCAAGACATATGTCTTAGGAAATCTATAGTTTTTCCCCCCAATTTTTATTTAAATTCTAATTAGTTAACATATAGTGTAATAGTGAATCATCACCTTCCAATAACACCAATTGTTCATTATAACAAGTGCTCTCCTGAATACCCATCATCCATTTAGCCCATTTCCCAACCACTTCCCTCCATCAACCCTAGTTTGTTCTCTATAGTTAAGAGTCTCTTTTGGTTTGCTTCTCTCTCTCTCTCTTTCCCTTTTTCCATATGTTCATCTCTTTTATTTCTTGAATTCCATATATGAGTTCAATCCTATGGTATTTATCTTTCTCTGATTTATTTTGCTTAGCATAATACACTCTGGCTCCACCCATGCTCTTGAAAATGGCAAGATTTCATTCTTTTTGATGCCTGAGTAATATTCTATTGTATGTACATCCCATCTCTTCTTTATCCATTCATCAGATCCATTCCTCAGTCCATCAGTCCATCAGTCCATCCCATCTCTTCTTTATCCATTCAAGAGTCCATTTGGGCTCTTTCCATGGTTTGGCTATTGTTGATAATGCTGCAATAGACATTGGGGGTGTATATACTCCTTCAAATCTGTATTTTTTTATCCTTTGGGTAAATACTTAGTAGTGCAATTGCTGGGTGGTAGGGTAGTACTCTTTTTAACTTTTTGAGGAACCTCCATACTGTTTTCCAGAGTGGCTGCACCAGTTTGCATTCCCACTAATGGTGGAAGAGGGTTCCCCTTTGTCTGCATCCTCACCAACATCTATGTGTTCTATGTTGTTAATCTTAACTATTCTGTCTCATTAGTTTTGATTTGTTTTTCCCTGAGGATGAGTGATGTTGAGCATCTTTTCATGTGGCCGTTAGTCATCTGGGTGTCTTCTTTGAAAAGAATATCTACACATGTCTTCTGTCCATTTCTTAACTTCATCATTTGTTTTTCAAGTGTTGTTTGATCAGTTCTTTATAGATTTTGGATAATAACCCTTTATTAGATATGTCATTTGCAAGTATCTTCTCCCATTCTGAAGGCTGCCTTTTAGTTTTGTCGATTGTTTCCTTCACTGTGCAGAAACTTTTTATTTTGATGAAATTCCAATAGTTAATTTATGCTTTTGTTTCTCTTGCCTCTGGTGATGTGTCTAATAAAAAGTTGCTATGGCTGAGGTGAAAGAGTTTGTTCCTGTGTTCTCCAGAGTTTTGATGGTTTCTTGTCTGACAGTTAAGTTTTTCATTCATTTTGAATTTATTTTTGTGTATAGTATAAAAAAAGTGGTCAAGTTTCATTCTTCTGCATGTTGCTGTGTTCCCAACACCATTTGTTGAAGAAACTGTGTTTTTTTTCTATTGAGTATTCTTTCCTACTTTGTCAAAGATTAATTGACTATATTGTTATGCATCCATTTCTGAATTTCTTATTCTGTTCTATTAATCTAGTGTCCGTTTTTGTGTCAGCACCCTACTGTCTTGATACCTACAGCTTTGTATCATAGCTTGAAGCTCAGAACTGTGATGCCTCCAGCTTTTCTTTTTCAGAATTGTTCTGTTTGGGGTCTTTTGTGGTTCAATACAGATTTTAGGATTGCTTGTTCTATCTCTGTGAAAAATACCAATGGTATTTTGGTAGGCATCGTATTAAATGTTTTGGGTAGTACAGACATTTTAACAATGTTTGTTCTTCCAACCCATGAGCATGGAATATTTTTCCATTTCTTTGTGCACTCTTAAATTTCTCTTTTAAATGTTCTGTAGTTTTCAGAGTACAGACCTTTCAGTTTATTCCTAGGTATCTTACTGGTTTTGGTGCAAGAAAATCTATACTTTTTAAATATTTTCTCTAACAAACATTTCCCTAAGTGGGATGTGAGTGTGTGTGTGTGTGTGTGTGTGTGTGTATGTATGTGAGAGAGACAGAGAGACAGAGACAGAGATAGAGAGAGAGACTTAGAGAGAGAGAGAGAGAGAATATCAAGTTATTGTAGATCCAACATGGTATTTTCCATAAGGCTTTATAAACTTTGTAGGGGTTTTCTTCTCCTGCTGTCATTCACCAGAAAAACTTAATTTCTACTGGGGTGAAAATTAATACATTTTCAGGAACTGGTTCTGGTAAGACAAATGTTTAAGAGTAAAAGAAATTCAAAGACATTTTAAGCAATCGTGTTTACCAGTTGGCTCAAACACTTGGCAGGAACAAGGTCACAAAGGATTTGGGTGAGATGCTATTCTGTGCTAAGAGGTCTGTGCATATGTAGCAGGGTTTCCACTAGGTAACAGGGATGCTAAGAATATAATCTAGTCCCAGGAACAAGAATGAGAAAAATCTCAGGGGAGGCAACCCTTCAACAACTGAGTGTGGTTCAGAGAAGGCACTCTCCCTTATAGGGGAGGATCAGGGTACCAAGGGCTACCTGCCAAGGATGGAGGATCTATCTTATAGATTAAATCAATACCAGATTTAGGTAAAGAAAATAGAGAAGGGCCACAGGAGTTCTGAGACTTAGACTTAATATTTAGTCCTAACATTAGAGCAGAAATTTAGTTGGTTGTTCACCAACTCTGGGTCTTGAGAAGCTTACTGAATATTAATCCTCTCAAGACAATGGGGCTGACATATACTTACTTGCTCCTGTGAGAACTGGCTGTAGAGCCATTAGAACTCATCTTCAGAATCTAGGATCAGTAAAGATAAGAGAAAGTCAACAGAGTTGTTGGGTATTGTCAGATGTTGTAATTTCTTCATAATGAGTTAATTATTTATTCATAACCAATGATTAATTATTATCAGCTTGAAGGGGCCCATGTTATTGGAATTACAGAGATATAAGTTCTTTTTCTGGCTTAAGCGATGTTTCCTCTGTATAAAGGGAGCAATGATCAATGAGGAAAATGGAAATGACTTCACTGGGCACCATCAAAGGCTACTATTTTTCTTTGTACTGATAATAAACATATCTTTGAAGAAATAATCAAGTATATTAAGTCTGTAAAAAGGATCAGATAGGAAAGAGGAACATGCGAAGAGGGAAGAAGTGTAAAGCAACTAAAAGAGTCACACAGTTCCAGTCTGAGTGTGCGAATAGGACACTCTAAAACATCTGTGGATTCCTCCGTTTTAGATTGTATCCCCCACTTTTTTTTTTAAAGCTAAAGATACAATGCAGTCATGTTATAAGTTTGTTGACTTGAAGCAGAATTGGCCAAAAGAAAAAGACACTGCCCTTGAATTGAAGTTTAAAGTTGGAATCACATAAAAAGGTATTCTTTATAAATCATCAAGTTGGCATGGCAGGGTAAAAGATAGGAATGTGAGATCAGGGAAACCAGAAGTTTCTCCACTGTGACCGCCCTTGCTCTTCAGCGCTCTTGCTTTTTCTTTGACTAGTAGCCCATGGCAGTTGACTGCAACCAGGGAGGTCAGCGTTCCAGCAGTGCCGTTTCATGAAGAAAGGACAGCAACATGTAACCCAAAATGACACAGCCGCTGAGGCAGCTTGTTGCTCCGCTTGCTTATATTTTGAAGTATATCATGTGAGCTGAGTTGCAAAGAATAGCTTTCGACAGGGTGAAGGGTTGCATACACTAAAGAGAAGGCAAGGTTTTTGGCAAGGAAAAAGTCTGAAGGACAAGTGCCTTTAGCATCAGCTGAAAGTCTGTCTTGTAGAAATATGACCTCAAAATATTGGACAGCCCTGCGTGGCCAGTAAAGGGATAGCAAACTGGACAAATGTACTTAGTTAGCTGCATTCCTTCCTTAGGAATTCTCTGCGACGATCTTGACTTGAATAACGCAGGACTATTTTCCTGATCCATAGGCCAATCCATACATCACCCTGACATTTTGGAGCTGGATGAGTCCAATGGAAAGAGAGCAGCAGGTTCTGCTCAGTGTGGTCTCAAGGCAACATGGTGTGAACTGATATATGATGGGATGACCAGCTGGCTAATATGTAGTTACTTACTATCTTTGTGCCCAGTTTAGTAATCCATGATGCCTCTTCAAGAGACTGAGTTTGTATGTAGGTCACGTGACACTTTGGGTGTAAGTAAAAAAAAAAAACATATTTATTATAATAGCCATTCACCTAGCCAATGCAAGACTGAACACAATGTTATAGTTACAGAAGTCACCCCAGAAAGACTCATTTAAACGGTAGCTCAATTTCCTTATCTTTCAAATGGATGTAACAATTTCCTTCATATTGTACAATACGACTGCTTTTATGAAATGGGATCATATATGTGAAATCATCTTGAGAAATAAAGTGAACTATTTCTATTGACACTTTAATATTCAAATTAACATCTATCTATCTCATGCTTGCCAGATACCAAGTACTGTGCTGTTCTTTGGGGTTATTCACATGAAGTGCATATAGTCTCTACCTCAAAATAAAAATACATTTCTTCCCTTTTTAATTTACTATATCTTTATTGAAGCTTTCTTTGCTCCATTGCTTTTAACTACTAATGCAGCTTGAAGCTCATATACTTTGAACTTTTTGGATTTTTTTTTTCTTTGCTTTAAGCTTCTGGTTCTTTCTTTGATTTTTAATCAAGGATCAGGATGGGAGTAGGTCATAATCATATAGAAGGTGTTTTTTTCAAAATGCATTCTCCTTTAAGACTATGTAATATCTCTTAGGAGTGCTGCGAAATGCCTATAAATCACTGCATATTAGTAGTTGTCACTTACAGGTGTGTTCTCTACAGGGATGTTTGGAGTTACAGAAAGAGTTCAGATTCTTTCTCTAGAGATATCCTTGTTTTGTCGTTGGGATGAATTTTGCCTTCTTCCCCATGCACTCACTATAAATCCCCATTATTAATTGCTATTGTAGGGAATCTGTTCTGCCTTTATCAGTTTTGTAGGGCTTTATAAATCATGAAGCAGAAATTGTAAGTGATGTTTCATAACGTTAAAAGAAAAAGTATTCTATCCCAAATTTATAAGAAACGTATGAAATATAGATTTAAAACTTTTTTTCCAAGCCCAAATTCATTCACTTTACCAAGACCTTCTAATCCCCACCTTATTCCTTTTCTTTTTTCAGCAGAGACCCTCAAATCAACAACCCATAGATCCCTGCAACATGTCTAGCAACCCACTGTCAAACTCCTATAAAAGATATTTAATAAATACTTTTTATATTCTTTCGGGAGTTTGTCATTAAGGTTCTGTAGAGCTTGTGACCAAAATTCCAAAAATAACTCTCAACTTTTCTTTTTGTTGCTGCTTGATTTGGATGTGTCTTTCGCTGTGGCTAGATGAGGAAAATCAAATCAGTGATAAAGCCACAAACCACCAGCAAAACTTGAGAATATTAAATATGAGCAAAAACATATTTTCTTTAATGATTAAAACTTAGCAATCTTTAAAAAAATCATCTCTACTTATAAGGCACAATAATTTGCCTTTTGTTCTATGGAAAATTTTATTTGAAATATTATTAAGTTAAAGAGTTCTGTTTTAAAGTGTAGCCATATATAGTTTTCATTTTAAGAGTTATATTACAAAATTTGTCTCTATTATAAAAATTCTCTTTTAGCATATGACCTAAATCATCAGTTCCTAGGATTATTTTGCATCTGTTTTGTATATGATGATTTACATTTCTTATTTCTCATTTTTTTTAACTGCCACTGATTTCAGATCCCTGTCCCCAAATCAATATAATGACCATTCTCTGTCCCTTTATCTTCAAACCATTCCCCCTTGGTCCTATATTTTATTAGCCTTCACATTTCCCTTAAAATATCTCCTAAATGAACCACAGAGGACTCTCCTCTAAATGCTCAGGATCACAGTTTGGGAACCATTACTCTATGTGACTGATTTCTCCCCAAACAAACACTTTGATCATTTAAAAATGATGGCCCTTGCCGAGAGCACTAATGAGCTAACTCGTACATTGTGTTGTGTACACAATGGAGGATAAAAAATGGGCTCGGAATTAGGTTCCCTCTTTATTCATCCAAGGGGAGCATTACTGAGAGAGTTATTTTTTAAAAATTAATACAATTTTGGCAGCTTCCCTTGATCTGAAAATGAAAAGGTTTTGAGTAGGTGAGTAGTTAAGGGGCTTTCTCTCTGTCTTTGCTGATTTTTATAAAAGGAACAAACATGAAAAACTCTCTATGGATGGCAAAGAATCAGGAAACTGGTTACACCTCATCTGCTAATAACAACCAAGAGATTATTTCTCAAGATCTAGAAAGATAAATATCACGTTAAATAATAGCACAGATGTTTCTTTCTAATACGGTGCTACATGCAAACCTAAAGCATCTTATTCCTTGGCTATTGGTTTGGCAAGGCTCATTTGGGTGGGTAAAATGCCTTCACAGGATAAAAGGAAGCCAGATCAGAGGGGCTAGGGTCCCTGCTTCCCCTTGTTTTCTCCCTTGACCCTGACTGTTTCACTGCCCTTTGTGGGTTCATTAGAGAATGAGCTGTCAACTGGAAACCCTAGAAGGCTCAAAGGGTGACACCTCTATTTTCAGATGACTTGTGTTAGGGTTCAAAATTTAGGAGTTCTTTTGACAATAATAATAGCTAACCTTTATTGGTCATTTCCTATGTCCCAGGTGTTTTTGTAAGCGTGTTAGCAGTATTAACCCATTGAATCGTCTTCTAACTCTATGAGGTGTAAGATATAGATGTATCTGTACTTTGTAGATGAGGAAACTGAGATATAGAAAACTTAAATAACTTGCCCTAAATCACACGGATTAATGGTGAATGCAGGGCTTGAATCCACTGGTTGTTATTATTGTGATTTTGTAACAATTATTCTCTACTGAATCAGACTTAAACAATTCTTTCTATATTTAAGTTGTATTTAGATCTGATAGGCCAGTGGGACTTCTTTGTGGTATAGATTGATTGCTGAGGGTCCTACTTGGGCATTTATCCAATTAGGTATAATTGCCTGCTCCCCTTCTCTCTCTTTCTCTCTCACAAGACTATTTGAAGAAAATTTTAATTTTTTAAATGATATGTCATAGTTGTGATCAGCTATTATTCCTTATCAAAGTTATACATGAACTTAAGGCATTAGTCTACAAAAGTTTTGACAAAACATAGCATTCCTCTGGCTTCCTTTTTACTCATTAATCTTGCTTTTTAGGGACAACCACCAGCAACAGTTTTAGTTTTTTGTTATGAGTATTGTTTCTTTTTTATATTAACCTTCACACTTTTCAACACTATGTGTATACTGATTTTCCCTGATTTATCTATTGCAGGTATTATATAGTTTAACATTAGCTGTGTTACATTCCACACTTTCCCTTCCCTCAATTTTTTTCCATTATACTTCTATCACATTTTTTTGTTTCAATTACTAGCTGCCTTGTTGTGTTTTTCTAAATATTTGCCATTGAGCCAAGAATTATTATATGGCTATCATTCCTTTGGATTTAACTTTCTTTTGTGGAGTTAATGATTCCTTAGTTAATTTACCTCTATTTCATCATATCTATAGTTAATTTTCCCAAAGATGTCAGCAGTCTGTCATACTCCCACCAATCTTTTTCTCAAACACTGAAACATGAAATAATATAGTGCCCCTCCCCCTTTTTAACATCTTTTTCCCATTGATATCCATCTTCTTCCTTTAACTGGGACCGAAGACTCTGCTTGCCTCACACACCTCTATGAACAAGTGACTGCTCATTGCCATGGTCCTATGTCTGTCCATCTTATTTTTGATGGCTTTTTTTCCCTGGGTCAAATCCATCATTTTGCTAAAGTATTTTTCTTGGTAGTTTCCCAAAAAGAATGTAGTGGAAACAAATGCTTTGAATCTTCCTATATCTGGAGATATTCTTATTCAATTCTGCCTTTTGATTGATAGTTTAACAGGCTACATGATTCTAAGTTGATAATATTTTCTCCTTAAATTTTGAAACCGTTCTTCTAGCTTCTAGTCAGTTTTAGGAAAGTCCAACACCATTCTGATTCCCATTCATTTATATATGATCCTTGATCTTCCCGTCTCTCTTCCTACTTCTTTATAATTGCATGACCTACTTCTTAATTCATAAAATCCTGGGACATTCTTTTGTACTTTATTTTAAAAGTTCTTACCATGCATTTCATTTTTTCTCCTTTTGGATTCTTCCATAAGGCAGATGCTGAACATCCTAAATTATTTTCTTATTTCTTGGTTTTTATAATTCATCTCTTTGGTTTTTTTTCTATTTCCTGACAGATTTATTATTCTTCCCCTCCAAAACTTATGTTAATTAAATACATTTATTTATGATTTTAATTTTTAAATGCCTCTCTTTATTCTTATTCCTGTTTCTATGAATCCTATATATTTTCTTATCTCTTGATATTATTACCAATAGTATTTAAAAAAATTTTTCTTTCTTTTTTTGGTATTATTTTTGCTTATTTTGAGTTTCGTTTTATGTTTGCTTGTTTTGTTATTTCTCTTCCATCTTGAGATTTTCTTCAATGTCTTTAAAGCAGAGGTTTATTTTATTTAGCACTTAGAATGGTGCATTTTACATATATAGTATATAGTGCTAAATAAAGAAGTATATAATCTAGTGATTATAAAGTATTATATATAATATGGTTATATATAATTATATAATATATTATATATGATAGAATTATTATTTGTAAATATAATATATATTGTCATGTAGTGTCATATGTCATATAATAATTAATTTCTTATGACCTGTACCTGCATTTTCATATTTTATTTTATTATTATTATTATTATTATTTTTTGCATTTTCATATTTTAAAAAGAGGCACCAAAATGCTGTCTGTATGTATGGAGTTGAGGTGCTGGACTTGTTGACTGACAAGCTTCTCTGTAGAATATAGAACATGAACAAAGAGGCTTTTCTTTTCTTTTTTAAGATTTTATTTATTTATTTAAGAAAGAGTGTGTGTGTGAGAGAGAGAGAAAGCACAAGCAGGGGATAGGAGCAGAGGGAGACAGAGAAGCAGGCTCTCCACTGAGCAGGGATCCTGATGTGGAGCTCAATGCCAGGCTCAATCCCAGGACCCTGGAGTCATGACCTGAGCCAAAGAAGGATTGACTGAGGCACCCAGGCACCCCACAAAGAGGCTTTGTATTGAGGATATCCAAATTTCAGTATCTGATGGACTCTGAAGCCATTTACTCTTTCAGAGAAAACTCCTCAAGTCTTCTAGATGAAGGGGAATACATTTTTGCCTCTGGCATTTATGGGAGATGGTTGAGAATAAGAGGTGAGGGTCCCATCGCTTAGTAGGTAAACTTTAATCCCCTAGTTCATAGTCCCACAGTCCTGTTTGCCCTCAGTGATGCCAGGTGACCCTGAGTCAGGATTCTTGAAGATACCTGGTTACATGTCTCCCTTATGAACATCTGGGAACAGTCATCTGGCTATATTCAATGAATGAATGAGGCTGGGAGTCCAGCTTTTCTAGATTATGGCTGTTATAGGCAATCCTGACTTTATCTTTCACGGATATTTCCAAGTGATGGTTATGAACATCTTATCATTACCACCCATCCTCCATGTCTGGAAATACTGAGGTTGTAGCTTCTTTCATCTTACAAAGTAATTACATTTTCATACACATTTTATCTTCCTAAAACTTTTTGAGATGTATTCCCCACTCTTGCTCATGCTCTTTTTCTTTGTAACATTTTTTTTTTCTTTTTACTCTGACTTCAGTCAGTAGAGGAGATTAATGAGTGTAGTCAATCCATCACTTTAAACTAGAAATCCATCCTGGAGTCTTTATGGGATGGGATGGGATGGGATGGGATGGTGTGGTATCTGGGACAGATAATCATTTTCCAGTTCCAGGATCCACCAAATACAAATCTGTAGCACTATTTTAGAATGGATGTAGCAGTAAAGTAGTATACCTTTAGTCTATTCATCTTTCTCATATCCTCATATCCGTTGCTATCATTATTTCTTCTCTGCTAATGTTCAAGATGATTATTAAAGATTCCTTACCTGAAATATGATGAAAATAGAAAATAGGAACTTAGGTATAAAATAACTTAGGGGAAGGGTGATAAACATTACTGCATATTTTAATCTGCAAACTGTGCAATATGATGGTCAGGCAACAAGCATGTGTTGAGTATCCACATCAAGGGCTAGAAGCTTCAGCATTTAAAGCTTTGGAGTCAGAATGTATGTGCTTTTGAATCAGATGAATCTGGTTAACCAACAGCCTCTCACTAACTTAGTCTTTTCTCACTGTCCCCGGATTTATCATCTATGCAATGAAAGCAACAATAACTACTTTGTAGCATGGGTAGTGCACAGTACTTGTTAAATACCACTAGCCATAGAACCACATTATTTGATTCCTGCCTTTGCTACTTAATGGTTGATCTCAGTCAAGTTCAACTTCTTTCAAAACTGGATTTAGCTGGCTAGATTTTTGGTCTTTTAGCCAAAGAAAGAGTGCAACTTAGATTTAGATGATGAGACTTTGGTCTTTGAGGAGATGCTGTAATAGGATGAGACTCTTTGGAATCATGGGAGATGATATGTTTTGCTGGGGGGAGGAACATGATTTGTTGAGATCCAGAGGTGGGTCTGCGGTAGACAGAATTCTAAAATGACACCAAGACTGTCACTCCTTGGCAGCACACCCCAGTATAACCCATCTCCTTAAATGTTTAAAGGTTTTTCTACAAAATGTTTTCAAAACATCCCAAAAGAAAATGGCTGGAATTTCTTTCTTTCTTTCTTTCTTTCTTTCTTTCTTTCTTTCTTTCTTTCATTTATTTAGGAGAGACACAGAGAGAGGCAGAGACATAGGCAGAGGGATAAACAGGCTCCTCACAGGGAGCCTGATGTGGGACTCAATCCCAGGGTCTTGGGATCATGCCCTGAGCCAAAGGCAGACGCTCAATTGTTGAGCCACCCAGGTGTCCTGAAACAAATCATTTTAAAAGTTTCTAGAATCACTGAAGATTTTATGAATACATTGGCTTAAAATATATTTACCAGAAGGACTACTGGAAGAGGAATGACATAATTGGTATAGGGGAGATTATAATGATGAGGACTTACCATGTGCTCAAAATTATATATGTTTTAATTTTTTTTATTTCTAAATCCTATAAGGAATAAGTTCTATGCTATGCCATATTTTACAGTTGAGGGAATAGAGGTTCTAAGAGATAAAATAATTTACTTAGAAGATAAGTGATAACAGGACATAGAACTCTTCAGAATAATAATCCACATAATTATGTAGTACTATTTAAAAGCAGAACTATATCTATCTACCTATATCTATGCTTATCTACATTTATGTAGCTTCTCAGTTTCTCCCTCTCGAGGAGAAACCTAATCCCCGAGAATCATATATACTAGACAGATCAGAAAAATATTACCCAACAGTATCAGTTATTTCAACCGTAGTCAAATGAGGGGATCATCTGGAAAATTTGACCTGATTTCGGTTAAGAAAAGATGGTAAATCTCCTATGAGATATTATACAAGCTTATCTGGAAAAGACTACTGACTTTTGAAAAGCATGATGAATATGTTTCCAACAAGATAACTTTAGAAGATGACATTATAGGCTATTGAAGCTTTTGGTGAATGGAATGAAATAATAGATCACATGTATAAAGAGATCCAATTTACGTTTGAAATAACAGAACCCATAATATGTATTCCACACTATGCTAAATTCGGTGAATTTAAAGATGAGTAAAACATGATCCTTACCCTCAAGATTCCCTAGACAGGACATCTGCTTTTCTTCATTTTCAATAAATTAGTAGTATGTAATTCTTACTGTTATATCCTCAAGGCGTGATAAATCATGAGGAAAATGATTTGCTCTGGGAACTCTGACAGTTATATCATAGTAATCAGATCGAAGAGTCTTGGATGATTATACCTATTCTTTGTCTATTTTTACAAGAAACTTCCCCAGATAATTCCAAATTGAGTTTCACATATTTTTTTTTTCAAAGTATACCAACTTACCTCTTCTTTGATTAGTTCTTTTTAAAGTCTACACATCTAAGCAAGTGGTGCTAACTTGAAGGTCAATCAGGAAAACAGGATGAGGGATTTGTCTTTTATGAAAATGTGCTGCCTTTGAGAATTTTTTTGATACAAAAAAAATGGCAGATTTTCTCTTATAAACCGTATGTTCTTGCATTTCTGATATCTGGAATGAGTAGCTTGCCAGAAACATTCTCACTCAAAAGCCAGACTAACCCATGAAGGTGTCCAAAGAAGTCTGTTCTGATTACTGAAGATGTTGAACTAGTCTTGACTTCAAACAGTAGATATTTCCACACTTTAGTGGTATATGACAGCTCTATTCATTCCACAATGTCAAATTCTTTGGTTTTGGCCATTGGGTATTTATGCATTTCTGGCTAGGGAAGCAGAGAAGCCTAATTTGATTCTGGAGCCAAAAGTTTTTAGGCCCTGTTCCTTTGGAACTTGGACTGGAGGATTTTGGCACCATATAAAGACTAGGACAGAGCAAGTAGTCACACATAACTAACTCCGTCAACAGAGCATATTCAGGGAGAAAGATCATGCCTACACATTGGATAACCATTCTCCAAGGCAGACTGACAACACCCTGAATTCAATCACCCTTAAATAAACACGCAGAGAAAGCACGGCTTTAACATACCTTCGGGCACTGCTCTCCAATGCCTGCCTGATTGGTCTGAGTGCCACAGGCCAGGATGCAGATGCAGCCATTACTGTTGTTCTTACTTATGTCTGTCTGCTGTCTGCTAACAAGCATTCATATGCTTTGGATCATTAAAGTCACAACCTCCTACGCCAATCTATTCCTCTCTCCGGGTTTGCTGTAGATTGGAAAGAGAGATGCTATTTTTGTTTCTTTTTCTTTCCATTAGGACCTCCAGTCAGGGTTATTTTTGAGGTCTGAATATTGAAGCTTGCACTCTTGCCCCCATTGAGCATATAAATCGTGTTCCCATTAGGCTTGTTCCTTTTGCCCGATTTCTTTCATTTACTGTTGTATGTGCCTTTTCGATGCAAGGCAAGTAATTTGTGCTGGGGCTGTCTGTGACAGGCAAAAAGTGCTCTAACTTAAACTATTTCCCGGTGCCATTGCTATCTGTGAGAGGTCTGCTGTACTTACACCCATGCTAAATTTCTTCTGACAGACTCCAGGTGGTCGGGATTTTCACAATCCAACCCATTTCAGTGTTGGAACTTGTCATTTGGGGCTCTGTGGATTCCTTCTTCTCTTTCATCTTACCATTGGTGGCAGGTTGGGTGCATTTGTACACCAACCTGCAGAAGGCCCTGTGTGTCCACAGGTAAAATCAAAGGTGGAGAAACACGAGTTTCGCTTTCAGAGAAGGCACAGAGGACAGATAATGTAGAAAGAGAAAGGGAAAAATTGTCACTTGTAGTATTATGCAGGCTGCCCATCTAAACCCATCATTGCCTGGCACCTACACACTAAGGGCAAGGATCCAGCCAACTTGTGAGTGGGCACCATGCCATTTGAGCAGATGGGCACGGAAGTCGGCAGCCAGTAGACCATGTATGTGCATCAACGGTGGGTGTTGAGGGCACGATTCCCAGAGGAGAATGTCCTAACAGCTGTCTGGCCTGAGCCAACATACTTACGACCAAGGAAAAGTGCCATCCTTCAATCCTGCTGAGTTGGATTAACCTTCAGAACTAAATCTGCTTTTTCGGCAGCAGAAGGTGAGTTTGGGGTCTCTGAAAACCTCAAAGAATACATAAAGAAAGGAAACTGGAAAGATATAATTATTAGGTATTGACTGAAGCCGCCGAGAGTATTCATGTGCATATTTTAGGTATTTGACCAAAAATCTGTTAAATCTTGAAGGAACGGTATAGTTATTAAAAGCTTTGCCTTGCACGGTACTTGTAGACGTGACCTTTCCACACAGGTGGAGCATTTCCAGTGTATTGGTACATGCCCAGCTTTGCATTAAGAAATCATGATGTGTGAGGAAAGGTGTCAGCAGACTATAGAAACCAAACTGTGGGTAAATCTCTTTGTCAAACTTTACATATCCTGGATCAAAGCTGACATATTGTGTATACTTTCCAAACGACAGAATTTCTTCTTCATTGATTGAACATATACCTGAAAAAGTAAGAAGTAAACTCGGTATTTCAACTTATGCACCTCAGGGCAATGAAAGAGACTTTATATCTGAGGCTGAAAATAAAATCTGATTCTAATTTGTTCAGAGTTTTTAGACAATTAAACACCACAAAATTAGATATAGGTGGTTTCTGCCCAACATAGTCAAATGGTGATTTGACAGTGATTTGTTTGATTGGGCTAAAAGAGATGGACTGTTTTGACCATTTGGGGCCTCAATAATTGTTTGCGTACTATTTTGCTTTGTTTTGAGGTGTTTATGAGATAGTTTTCTTGGTATTGTTTTCTGCTGTCTTGAATCTTTTTATTTAAGAGATAACATATGACTTGCAGTTGTGGAGGAAATGTCAGTTTGGCCCAAGTGTTCTATTCCTTTTTTTTTTTTTTTTTTTTAAATCAACAGAGTAATATCTCTGTTATGGAGGGTGAAGGAGGTAGTAAACAAGCTGTATTATCTGCTGGTAGTAGTAACTTTAGCTATGGCTCAAACAAAGTATATAATGCTTTAGATCAAATACCAATAATAGTATTATGAGTAGAATAAAATGTTTGTGTGTCTATTTTAGCACACAGTTTCTCATTATATCAATTTGGAAATTCATATCTAAATATGAATGAAGCTACAGATAAAAAAGTAAACTAAAAGCTAAGACAATATATAAATGTACTTTGCATGAATAAATGTAGAAAATTATTCAAGTATGGTTATTTTTCTTGGTTCTGGTAGTTTTTGTCTCAAGAGCATGTTCAAAAAGGCTAAAATAACAGTATGTCTAAGGTCCACATGAATGACACTTCTCAATCTGAGAAAATTTTTGGAGAAATATTCTACTGAAAGCATGGAAAAAGAAATGAGAGAACTAAAGAAATGAGAGAACTAAATGGTATTTAGCAATAAATGAGGCCATGTGCACAGTATAAAACTAATTTTTATTTAAACAAGAAGGTGTGAGGCAGTTTGATTTTCTTCTTGGAGGAACAAATGTGTTTGGGACTAAATAAAGAAAGGGAGAAATATTAAGAAGTTAAATCATTCCAGCAATTGCTTCCCTTTGGCTATCTGGGAGATAAGAAAATGTGGTTGAAGCTGAATTTAACTCAACTAGACTTAGCCCAGGATTGAAAGGCTGATGAGCACTACAGATGACCCAGATGCTGGTCAAGGACTATTCAGCAAACTAAAAAAAGAGAAAAAAAAATGCCAAAAAACTTTAATATGTCCTCCAGAATGTTTTTGAATATTTCTCCTTCATTTTCTGCAGAGGATAAAAGAGATAAGAGAGAGTGTCAGATTTCTGACAAAATACAGCCAAAAAAAAAAAAAAAAAGGCTTAAGGGAGAGCCAAACAAACAAGAAAGGGGGCATTTGTTCATGGATGCCCACTATGATAACTGAGTGATATCATAGACAAAGGGAGGAGGTGATCTTAAATGTGAATCAATATACCTGTGGTACATTAATGAGGAGCAAAATGGAAGAATTTGGTTTCTTTATGGTTAATGTCATTACCTTCTATTAAGACTATACGAAAAATACATATATTTAGTGAGTAATTATGATTTTACATATGTGAATTGACATGTGTCCACAGATGGGTAAAATTAGAAGATTGAATGCATGTTAAAATAATGTCCTCATATATTAACTTTCTTTCTTTCCCATCAAAAGCAGTTACCTACCACATACACATGATTTAAAAAATGCAGCCATCATTTAAATTGATGCTTATTATATCTAAACAATCAAATTGTTGCGAGTACAAGGAATATTGGCCATGCTTCCACATTAAAAAAAAAAAGTTTCACTAACTTTTCTTAATTTCTGATTGTAATAGCTTTAAGAAAAAGAATTTGGCTAAACAAATAAAGATTTGGACATAAGAATTGGGATACACCGGAAAAAAAAAAAAAGCTTTTGAAAAACTGTGAAGATAAAAACTAAACTTAACCACAGATTTATTTCTGCTTTTTATCCAAGTACCCAGGGAGGTTGTTAATGGGAGGTATGCCTCAGAAAATGTACATGTCTGTGAAAATGCTGGAGCTAACTAATGCTTTTATTCAAGTGATTTTTATTTCAACTCTAAGCCACAAGATATAAACTTTCATCAAAAATGGTAATCTATTTAAAATCAGAGCTATGTGGAATGTTTCATGTTTATGTATAACTTTCATAGTAGACCTTCCTATACCAGGAAAATAATATGCCCAAATTCTGTTATTTTTGCTTCATACCAAGTACTAGTCCCACCCATCAGTTTCATGTTCTTTAAATAGATTAAAATGAAGAAGAAATGGAAGAAAAAAATGAAAACACTTAAAAAAAATGACTTTTTAATTTTTTTTCTTTTTGGAGGAAAATAAATCTGGAAAACTTAATTTGATGTATACTAAGAACAAAAAGGAATTTAAAGTAAAATATGCATTGCACATTCTCAGTGCTTCATGTTTCCACTTTGCTTTGCACAATTATAAAGCTAATGCACCTGAGAAGGGGCAGAGAAGGAGTGGGGAAGACAGTAGGTGGAAACAAAGAAGGAGAAACACATAGATCTGATCTAAAAGTAGTTCAGTGATATATTATTCATCTGATACTGGGTTCCAAAAAATCCAAGCAGAAGTCATTTGTATTTCAAGTCCCTCCCCCCTCACCCCACAATGGTGGCTACAAATCATTCCCATTTACTGAACATAATAAATCAATAGGAAAATGACATCATTGCAAAAAAACGAGGGCTGACTTTTTCTTCTCTTCAAAGGAAGGATTGCCAGCAACTCACGTATTTATTGTTGAAGCTCAGTTGCTTAAGATGCAGATACTGTAACAGGAAAACAATTGGGACATAACGATATCCCCTCAAGAGAAACTGTGAAAGGACATTCTTAGTAAATAGGCCAGATAAACTTTAAGTGATTAAGGTCTCTTTTTGCAAAATACTGGAAATAAATTGAAATGTAGCAATTCATGAAATTCTCAAATGGGAATTGTAAAATAATATTGAAACCAACATTTCATAATTTAAGACTGTACAAACAAGCAAAAAATCAGGCTGTGGATACTCAAATAAATATGTGGTAGATATACATACGTGTCCACTTATGTTTAGAGGAAGGATCTGTACACTACTTCAGAACATTTGGAAACAAAAAAAAAGTAAGCAAACACACTTAAAAAGCATATTTTAAGCCTTCCTCAGAAGAAATGCTTCTGCAACTCACAGAGAAGATAATGTGTTAAAATAATATGTTATCAAGCTATTGCTAATATTATTATTGCCATTCAAGTTTTCCAAATTCAGTGATGAATTAGGAATTGCTGCAAAAGTGAAAAGGACATAAGACTGAACAATGAAAAAAAAAATTGAACAATGAAGCCCACCATTGCTCACATTCTGAAAGTCATCCAGAAGCAGAGTAAAACATAGATTTTTAATATTAGATACATTGAGAAAAAATTAGGACTATCCAAAATGAAATGCTCTTCTTGTAGTACTAGTATTAGAGCTATTTGATAACATCAATGAACATGTATATTTTGAACATCTAGAGCATCAGAAACTACCAGGGTATAACTGTACTAAACATGTAATGTTTAGTGCCTAAATGAATGATTTATAAGGACATCAATATGTTTAGCAGAAATGTTTCTCAAGAAAGTGTCCTGTAATAATTTGCAAAATTTTCAGAAACTACTAGTAAGTTATTAATAGATAAACATGAAAAAATGCTATTAGATTTTTTTCATATTTTATATTATGTATGGCTTAGGAGAGCCTCCGTTCCCTTCCAACTTACCTCATGAAGTTTTGATTGACCTCAAATGTTCTTTATGATTATTATTGTAATTAAAAAATCACATAAAGACAGCTCTCCTGAAATATCTTAACTTTTCTTGATATCCATGTAACATAACTAAGCAAACTTGGATTCAGAATTTCCTAAATCATAAGTCTCAGTCAGAGTAATCTGATTTGGAATGATAACACATTTCTGTGCCTAATGCTTAACTGAGAAGAGCATTAAGGAGAAAGACAGGTGATGAAAGTTCTCTTTTTTCCTGCATCTCCGTAACTTGGTTGAACATGATAGATTGGCTAGCTTATTGATTTAGGAATGATCAGCAATATTGCTTTCCCTAAAGGAAAATTAGGATAATTCACAACAGATTGGTAACCTGATTTTTAGCTTCCTGTGTAAACGTGGACAAATTATAAGTTTGACTTAAATTCCTTCCTTCGAAATATCCTCTTATACATGCAGAGAATCTCAACTTTGGAGTTAGCCAAGAATGTAACAACTGCCTTTGTGCATATACATTATATTGCTGGTGAGGCAATAAAATGCAATAGTTGAAGGCTTAGATCCTGGCTAAACATCACCCATGCCTTTTACTAGCTCTGGATCTTCAAGATTTAACTGTCTGTATCTGTGTTTCTACATTTATGAAAAGGGAATGAGAATTAAGTATGTTAATATATGCAAAATACTTAGAAAAGTACTTGGCAAATAATAAGCATTGGATACACGTTAACAGACAGTAACGCCGTGTCATTTATCAATTTGAATTCTTATCTATACCATAGACCCCATAGTTCCTTTCAAAGGTGAAATAAATATGTGCTCGGTAATTGCTCATTTCTGTTCTGGTTTCTTCTCATTTAAATTTGTTCTTCTCTGCCTCATTTTGTTCTACAATGGCAGAAGTTAATATCTTCTAAAACATGACCAGCATACACCCAGAACCAAGTGGTATACCGTGGTGGTTCATCCTGTGAGATTATATTCTCTCTTCCTCCCCATTCTGCCCCCCTTTTATCTTATTTATGTTTTCGTGGTCAATGTTGGGGCTTTCTTTTTTTTTAAGATTTTATTTATTTATGTATTTATTCATAGAGACACAGAGAGAGAGAGAGAAAGAGAGAGAGAGAGAGAGAGACAGAGACACAGGCAGAGGGAGAAGCAGGTCCCAATCAGGGAGCCCGAGGCGGGACTCAAATCGGGGTCTTCAGGATCACGCCCAGGACTGATGGTGGCGCTAAACTGCTGAGCCACTCAGGCTGCCCCAATGTTGGGGCTTTATAGAAGTATTTCTGGTTTATATAAATTTGGGATTGAGCATCTTCTAAAATACAGAGCTTAATACACTCAGAACCAAGAGGATCACCCACTAGGACCCCTCAAGTACACTACATTCTCCCTCCACTACAACCTCATCACCATCACCATCACTCAGTCTCCCTCACTTTTTTTTCTTTTTTCTCTTTTTCCTCTTTATTTTTTTTTTCTTCTTTTTTTCTTTTTCACTTCTTTGGGATTTTTGGCCTTTTATTATTTACTACTTTGTTTTAAAATTTGTTTTGCACTTTAATGGTCCTTTTGTTTTATTTCGCTCTGATCTTCGTTTTCATTTTCTGGTCTATGACCTCGTCAGAATCATATAGGGTGAGATTTACATAGGTCGTGGTTGATATTCTTGACTTAGCCCATTCATAAAGCCACTCTGCACTGAGCAAAATGACTAGAAGACAGAATTCATCACAAAAGAAAGAATCAGAAACAGTATTCTCTCCCACAGAGTGACAGAATAGGGATTACAATTCAAAGTCAGAAAGCCAGTTCAGTGGTACAATTATAAAGCTGCTGGTGGCTCTGGAAAAAAAGCATAAAGGACTCTAGAGACTTTGTTATGCAGAATTTAGATCTAATTAGGCCAAAATTAAAAATAAATTAAATGAGATGCAATCCAAACTGGATGTCCTAACAGCTAGGGTTAAAGAGGAGGAAGAGAGAGTGAGTGACCTAGAAGACAAATTGATTGTAAGGAAGGAAGCTGAGGAAAAAGAGAAAAACAATTAAGAGATCATGAAGAAAGGCTAAAGGAAATAAATGATAGCCTCAGAAGGAAGAATCTACATATAATTGGGGTTCCAGAAGATGCCAAGAGGGAGAGAGGCCCAGAAAATATATTTAATAAATCATAGCAGAGAACTTCCCTAATTTGGGGAAGGAAACAGGCATTCCAATCCAGGAGATAGAGAGCCCCCCCCCCCAAATCAATAAAAACTGTTCAACACCTCGACATTTAATAGTGAAACTTGCAAATTGCAAAGATAAAGAGAAAATCCTTAAAACAGTGAGAGATAAGAGACCCCTAACTTATATGGGGAAAAGTATTAGGTTAACAGAAGACCTGTCCACAGAGACCTGGCAGACCAGAAAGGGCTGGCAGGATATATTCAGGGTCCTAAATGAGAAGAACATGCAGCCAAGAATACTCTATTCAGCAAGGCTCTCATTCAGAATAGAAGGAGAGATAAAGAGCTTCCAGGATAGGCAGAAACTGAAGGAATATATGACCACCAAACTCACTCTGCAAGAAGTATTAAGTGAGACCCTGTGAAAGAAAAAGGGAATCCAAGGGAGACAGAACATAAGAGACTCCTAACTCTGGGATCCCTGGGTGGCGCAGTGGTTTAGCACCTGCCTTTGGCCCAGGGCGTGATCCTGGAGACCCGGGATAGAATCCCACGTCGGGCTCCCAGTGCATGGAGCCTGCTTCTCCCTCTGCCTGTGTCTCTGCCTCTCTCTCTCTCTCTCTGTGACTATCATAAATAAATAAAAATAAAAAAAAAAAAGAGAGACTCCTAACTCTGGAAAATGAACAAGGGGTAGTGGAAGGGGAGGTGGGCGGGTGGTTGGGGTGACTGGGTGACGGGCACTGAGGGAGCACTTGACGGGATAAGCACTGGGCGTTATGCTATATGTTGACAAATCGAACTCCAATAAAAAAAATACAAAAAAGGGGGAGGGGACCAAAGAAACAATCCACAAAAACAAGTACAGTATAGGTAATACTATGACACTAAATTCATATCTTTCAATAGTTACTCTGAACTTGAATGGACTAAATGATCCCATCAAAAGATGCAGTGTATTTGAACTGGATAAAAAAGAAAGACCCTTCTATTTGCTGTCCACAAGAGACTCATTTTAGACCTAAGAACACCTCCGGCCTGAAAATGAAAGGGTGAAGAACCATTTACCATTCAAGTGGTCCTCAAAAGAAAGCAGGGGTAGCCATCCTCATACCAGATACCAGATACATTAAAGTTTATCCCAAAGACTCTAGTAAGAGATGAAGAGGAACACTATATTATACTTAAAGGATCTATCCAACAAGAGGACCTAACAATCATGAATATTTATGCCTCTAATGTGGGAGCTGCCAAGTGTATCAATCAATTAATAACCAAGGTAAAGAGATACTTAGATAATAATACACTAATAGTAGGAGACTTCAACACAAAACTTTCTGCAAATGACAGATATTCTTAGCAGAACATCATCAAAGAAGCAAGGGCCTTAAATGATACACTGGACCAGATGGATTTCACAGATATTTACAGAACTTTGCCTCCGAACGCAACTGAAAACACATCCTTCTCAAATGCACATGGAACTTTATCCAGAATAGACCACATACTGGGTCACAAATCAGGTCTCAACCAATACCAAAAGATTGGGATTGTCCGCTGCATATTTTTAGACCACAATGCTTTGAAACTAGAACTCAATCACAAGAAGAAATTTGGAAGAAATTCAAACATGTGAAGTTTAAAGAGCATCCTGCTGAAAGACGAATGGGTCAATCAGGAAATTAGAGAAGAATTAAAAAGATTCATGGAAACTAATGAAAACAAAGATACAACCATTCAAAATGTTTGAGATATACGCAAACGCAGTCCTAAGAGGGAAATACATTGCAATACAAGCCTCCCTCAAAAAGTTGGAAAAAAACTCAAATACACAAGCTAACCTTGCACCTAAAGGAACTGGAGAAAGGACAGCAAGTAAAACCTAACAAGCAGAAAAAGAGAGATAATAAAGATTCAAACAGAACTCAATGAAATAAAGACCATAAGAACTGTGGAACAGATCAACAAAACCAGGAGTTGGTTCTTTGAAAGAATTAATAGGATAGATAAACCATTAGCCAACCTTACTAAAAAGAAAAGGACTCAAATTAATAAAATCATGAGTAAAAGAGGAGAGATCACAACCAATACCAAGGAAATACAAACGATTTTTAAAATGTATTATGAGCAGCTATATGCCAACAAATTAGGCAATCTAGAAGAAATGGATGCATTTCTGGAAAACCACAAATTACCAACACTGAAACAGGAAGAAATAGAAAACCCAAACAGGCCAATAACCAGGGAGGAAATTGAAGCAGTCATCAAAAACCTCCCAAGACACAAAAGTCCAGGGCTAGATGGCTTCTCAGGGAAATTCTATCAAACTTTTTAAAAAAGATTTTATTTATTTATTCATGAAAGACGAGAGAGAGAGAGAGAGAGAGAGAGTGAGAGAGAGATGCAGAGACACAGACAGAGAGAGAAGCAGTCTCCATGCAGGAAGCCTGATGTGGGACTCGATCTTGGGTCTCCAGGATCATGCCCTGGGCCAAAGGTGGCACTAAACCACTGAGCCACTGGGCTGCCCTCTATCAAACTTTTAAAGAAGAAATAATATCTATTCTACTAAAGCTGTTCTGAAGGATAGAAAGGGATGAAATACTTCCAAACACGTTTTATGAGGCCAGCATCACCTTGATTCCAAAACTAGACAAAGACCCCACTAAAAGAATTATAGACTAATATCCCTGATGTACATAGATGCAAAAGTTCTCAACAAGATGCTAGCCAATAGGATCCAACAGTACATTAAAAAGATTATTCACCATGACCAAGTGGGATTTATCCCTGGGATGCAAGGCTAGTTCAACACTCATAAAACAATCAATGTGATAGAGCATATCAATAAGATAAAAAACAAGAACCATATGATCCTCTCAATAGATCAGATAAATCATTTGACAAAATACAGCACCCGTTCCTGATCAAAACTCTTCAGAGTGTAGGGATAGAGAGAACATTCCGCAGCATCTTAAAAGCAATCTATAAAAAGCCCACAGCAAATATTATTCTCAATGGGGAAACACTGGGAGCCTTTCTCCTAAGATCAGGAACACGACAGGGATGTCCACTCTTACCACTGCTATTCAACATAGTAGTAGAAGTCCTAGCCTCAGCAATCAGACAACAAAAATAAATAAAAGGCCTTCAAATTGGCAAAGAAGAAGTCAAACTCTCCCTCTTTGCAGATGACATGATACTGTACATAGAAAACCCAAAAGACTCCACCCCAAGATTTCTAGAACTCATAAAGCAATTCAGCAGTGTGGCAGGATACAAAATTAATGCCCAGAAATCAGTGGCATTTCTATACACTAACAATGAGACTGAAGAAAGAGAAATTAAGGAGTCAATCCCATTTACAATTGCACCCAAAAGCATAAGATACCTAGAAATAAACCTAACCAAAGAGGTAAATCTTAGGTAAAGATCTATACCATAAAAACTACAGAACACTTCTGAAAGAAATTGAGGAAGACACAAAGAGATGGAAAAATATTCCATGCTCATGGATTGGAAGAATTAATATTGTGAAAATGTCAATGCTACCCAGGGCAATTCACACATTTAATGGAATCCCTATCAAAATACCATGGACTTTATTCAGAGAGTTGGAACAAATAATCTTAAGATTTGTGTGGAATTGGAAGAGACCCCGAATAGCCAGGGGAATATTGAAAAAGAAAACCATAGCTGGGGCATCACAATGCCAGATTTCAGGTTGTACTACAAAGCCGTGGTCATCAAGACAGTGTGGTACTGGCACAAAAACAGACACATAGATCAATGGAACAGAATAGAGAACCCAGAAATGGGCCCTCAACTCTATGGTCAACTAATATTCAACAAAGCAAGAAAGACTATCCACTGGAAAAAGGACAGTCTCTTCAATAAATGGGGCTGGAAAATTGGACAGCCACGTGCAGAAGATTGAAACTAGACCATTTTCTTACACCTTACACAAAGATAAACTCAAAATGGATAAAAGATCTAAATGTGAAACAAGAATCCATCAAAATCCTAGAGGAGAACACAGGCAACACCATTTCTGAACTTGGCCATAGCAATTTCTTGCAAGATATATCTATGAAGGCAAAGGAAATAGAAGCAAAAATGAACTATTGGGACTTAATCAGGATAAAAACCTTCTGCACAGCAAAAGAAACAGTCCACAAAACTAAAAGACAACCTATAGAATGGGAGAAGCTATTTTCAAATGACCTATCAGATAAAGGGCTAGTATACAAGATCTATAAAGAACTTATCAAAGTCAACACCCAAGAAACAAACAATCCAATCATGAAATGGGCAAAAGACATGAACAGACATTTCACCAAAGAAGACATAGACATGGCCAATAAGCACATGAGAAAATGCTCTGCATCACTTGCCATCAGGGAAATACAAATCAAAACCACAATGAGATACCACCTCACACCAGTGAGAATGGTGAAAATTAACAAGACAGGAAACCACAAATGTTGGAGAGGATGTGGAGAAAGGGGAACCCTCTTGCACCATTGGTGGGAATGTGAACTGGTGCAGCCACTCTGGAAAACTGTGTGGAGGTTCCTCAAAGAGTTAAAAATAGATCTGCCCTAAGACCCAGCAATTGCACTGCTGGGGATTTACCCCAAAGATACAGATGCAGGGAAATGGCAGAACTCCTGCACCCCAGTGTTTCTAGCAGAAATGTCCACAATAGCCAAACTGTGGAAGGAGCCTTGGTGTCTGACAGATGAATGGATAAAGAAGATGTGGTCTATGTATACAATGGAATATTACTCAGCCATTAGAAATGACAAATGCCCACCATTTGCTTCAACATGGATGGAACTGGAGGGTATTATGCTGAGTGAAGAAAGTCAGTTGGAGAAGGACAAACATTATATGGTCTCATTCATTTGGGGAATATAAAAAATAGTTAAAGGAATTATAGAGGAACTGAGTGGGAAAAATCAGAAAAGGGGACAAAACATGAGAGACTCCTAACTCTGGGAAACGAACAAGGGGTAGTGGAAGGGGAGGCAGGTGGGGGGATGAGGTGACTGAGTGATGGGCACTGAGGAGGACTAGGTGCTATACTAGGATCACAGGATACTAGGACACTATCCTTGACAGGATGAGCATTAGGTGCTATACTACATATTGGCAAATAAAACTTCAATAAAATATATGAATAAAAAAGTAAAAAAAAATTAAATATTGAAATAATTTTTCCCCAAAATTTCAGTCATTTGTTTGTGGACTTTTTCTCCATATTGCACATTACATAGTACTTACTTAATTGTATTATTTACACTTTATTTTATTTTACTCTTTTTTTTTTTTTTAAGATTTTATTTGTTCATTTGAGAGTGAAAGAGAGAGAGTATGAGCAATGGGGGGAGAGAGAGAAGTAGATTCCTTGCTGAGCAGGAAGCCTGATGCAGGGCTGGATCCTAAGACCCTGGGATCATGACCTCAGCCAAAGGCAGAGGCTTAATCAAATGAGCCACCTGGGCACCCCTTTACTCTATTTTAATGGAAAATGTATTCATACCACTAATAAAGGGCTTTGTGTGTAAAATTTTCTGCTGAACCTTAAGACTGTGTGTATGATAATTAAGACATTCATCAGCTAAAATAATCTCTTGTGCCCTTGGCAATATATACACAACACATTTTAAAAACATTGCCTTATAGGACAACTTCCTAGTGACTAGAAGAGAATATTTAGAGGCTGGTAGGCCAATACACCCACCACAATCTAGAAGTGGTAGGATAAAGGAAAGCATGGGTTGACCATAGAAGAAATGGTTAAACTGACACAAAGGGAAGTCCAGGTGCTTATTCATCAATGCTGTGGAGACATTACTTGATACTACTTTCTCTAACATTTAAAGCTTGAGGTAACATATGCTAGGAGAATGATTTTTAGCCCAAGACTGGAAATCCAACAAGTTTCACGGAAATGGAACAAGAAAAAAAAAAATCCCAGAACTCTTCCACTCTTGTAAATTTTATGTAAGACATTTATATTAAATTTTCAGTGAAGATAATAAACCTTAGTTTAATGACTAATAGTTAACAGAAGTCAGTTCCAAATGCATAGCAGTACAAAATAAATGCCTGGTTCCTTAAAAGGTTTTAATACCCAACATATATGTGAATATATATATATATTCATTTCAATGTGAATTAAGATCAACTATGGTTGTTTTATTTAGGATAATGCTAGGACCTGTAAAATTCTCTACAATACACAATGGCTCCAAGAAATAGAAGTTTATTTCTCACACTGAAGCAGTTAAAAAGGAAATTTTCTACAGGAACTCTCCTTACTTTCTACTTTTCTCTAAGTATAAAATTAGTCCAAAATAAAAGGTTTACTAAATAACACAAAATGAGCTTTCCTGGCCAATATTTGGCTTTTCTCCACATGGTGATTCAGTCTTCTTCCATCTTGCATCGTCAGCCTCTTGCAGGGCCTCCTTCAGTGTTCCCTGGAAGCCAGTGCATGAGGTAGGAGGCAGCAGGGAGTGAGGGGAAACACGCCCTGGTTACTAGCTTTGAATGGGGAGAGCTGCTCATGGGTTCTGCTCAGATCCGGTTGTTCTGAACGAGTCACGTGGCCCCTCCTCACTGCAAGGCAGGTTGAGAAATGCAGTCTAGAGATAGGCCCAGGAGAAAGGACAGAATTTTGATGAGCAGGGAATGGGGTCTGCTACAGTCGTCCCCTCCCTCACCATACATTGGTTTGCACCTATCTTCCAACACTTAGAAATGTATCTATGCGTCTCCCCAGAGAAGATGACCCCAAGTCCCATGCAGTTACTACATCAAACTCCAAGAGCCGAATAGCAATAAATAACTCTTTACCAAGCCAATTTCTTTCTAGGGGGTTCAAGGTTTAGAACCTGAAGAAATGAATTCTCTGTTCTGTTTTCCCCATCACATCCAATAGACGATGGTGGACAAGAGCTTGGTAACTAGAAACAAACACACAAACTCCTCTCATTTGTAAAGGAAATAAATGGTAAATGGCCAACAGTCACTTGACCCAAATGATTATTAAAGTCTGCTGGGCAGGCCTGTGAGACTCCTGCCCCAACAGCAGAGTCAGTTCCTCACTCTCCTGGTTCTCCTTTCTGGCATAACTCCCCATGCCCATTGTTCTCCAAGGTTTCTGGCTCTGCTTTCTGGAGGCTCTTCCTTCCTGGTTATCCCCCACCCCCACCCCCTGGCCACATTGAATGTGAGCTTTGAAGAGAATGGCTCCCTTGGAGTTGTATTGCCTTACAATTCGGTTTTGTGGAGCAAATATGGGGTGCAAGGGTTGTATAGAGTCACAGGTTTTTGAGGCCAGGCCTCTGGTCTCTTTGCTAATGCAATTCTCTCAAAATCCTAAAAGACATTGATTGAATTTCTTCTCAGTTACATGTGCCAATAACTAGAGTCAATGGCATCCAAAGTTCTTTTCTAGACAGTTCTCAGGACTGCTTTATTTCCTTACTACCTCAACTCATCCCGGTCTCTCTTTTTCTCTCTCTCATTCCTCCTTTTCCTACTTCCTGTCTCTTTTGCCTTACCCAACCCCCTTCATTTAAAATACTGGAAAAATCCTGTCTAGTAAAATAGTATTATTAATTGGAGCTTCTGTTTAAATTATCAAACAATACAATATTTCATTATAAATTCCTTCTTTTTCTCTTTTTTGTTTTATTACAGAATCAGTCTGTGATGCATCTTTGGCAGAAACAAGAACAGACATTTTAACAATTTTGTTCCAAAAACACTAATCCATTGATTATCGTGTATTTAAATACATCTGTAGAAGCAGATATGAAATATAGAGGTATAAAACAATGATTTTTTTTATGCCTACAGAATCTGGTAAAAAATTCAGATAAGATACAGCAGGAACACCTTGTCTTTACTACACAGTGTTTGAGGCTTCTACTGGGACTTGAAGCATGGGGCTGACTCAAAGGTTGGCAGAGGGAACCATCAGAAAATGCCTATACTCCTATGATTGGCAGTTGATATTGTCTGCTAGAACCTCAGCTAGTCTCTCAGCCAGAAACCCTATGAGGTCTCTCCCTGTGATCTTTCTGTGTGAGATGATTTGGACTTCATCTTCACCCAACAGGATGAGTATTTTCCAAATTTGAGGGTTCTCAGAGAATAAGGAGGAAGTGCATGACATTTTTATGCTCTAAAATTTTAAGTCATGTAGTGTCCCTTCTGCTCTATTTTTTGACTGAAGAAGACATAAAGCTCTAACCAGGTTCAAAATGAAAGAACATAGACCCCACCCCTTGATAGGAGGAGCGTCAAAGTTATATGGAATAGGAGATATTGTTGCAGCCAGAAATCTTTGAGTACAAATTGGTCAATGTCTAAACATTTACTTTCTATTTTAGATCTACTTTGACTCCTTAAATGAATCTTAATATGGTTATTTACCTGTGTACTTTTATGAAAATACGCTTTTTAAAACCATTTATAGGGACACCTGGGTGGCTCAGTGGTTGAGTGTCTGCCTTCGGCTCAGGGCATGATCCCAGAGTCCCAGGATCGAGTCCTACATTGGGCTTCTTATATGGAGCCTGCTTCTCCTTCCTCTGCCTATGTCTCTGCCTCTCTCTGTGTGTCTCTCATGAATAAATAAGTAAAATCTTTAAAAATATATATAGCTTCTTTTTTTGGAGAAAAAAGTATAAAAAATATCAAATGTCAATATTTTTGCAGATATCCCGACACAGAAGGAATCATTCACAGCATGTCTTGAAAGATGTCATTACTCCATTGGAACAGTTGGTAAGTCTATTTCCCTGTAATTCTGTATTATTTATCTACTACTACAGAATAAATTATTCCTAAACTCAACAACTTAAAATAGCATGCATTACTATCTCATGTTTGTGTGGGTCAGGGATCCAGGCATGGCTTAGCTGTGCCAGAGTCCTCTGGTTCACAGTTCTTCAAAAGATTTCAATCAAACTTTAAGTAGGAATTGGAGTCACATCTGAAGGTTTGATTGGGGAAGGATCTGCCTTCCTGTTCATGCACATGATTGTTGGCAGGGTTCAGTTCCTCCAGGAATGTGGTCCAGAGGCTGCTCTCAGTTCCCTGTCACATGGGCCTCACCAGTAGAGCCATGCTAGCAATTCTGCTAGCGAGACAGAAGGTGAAATCTTTTGTAACCTAATCATAGTAGTGATATCCTGTCAACTTTTCCATGTTCTCTTGGTCAGAATCAAGTCACTAAGTCCAGTCTATACTCAAGAAGAAGGGACTACACAAAACTGTGAATTACAGGAAGCAGAGATTTTTTGGGACCTATTGTACTTATGACAATTTTTTTTAAAGAAAAATTTAATCCTAGGGTGCCTGGGCGGCTCAGTTGGTTGAGCATCTAACTCTTGGCTTTAGCTCAGATTGTGATCTCAGGGTCATGAGATCAAGCCCTGTGTTGGGCTCTGCACTCAGTGTGGAGTCTGCTTGAGTTTCTCTCTCTCTCTTCCTCTGCCATTCCCACTCATGCTCTCTCTCTCTCTCTCTCTCTCTAAAATAAATGAATAATTTTTTAAAGGAAAAAATTAATCCCTTACCAGTAGATTCTAAGGCCACTAAAGCATGAATTTTTTGTTTCCATTTTTGTTTATTGTTTTATCCTAATGACTAGAAAAGTGCCTGAAACATTGTAAATAACATGAATGAAATATTAGAGATATCTTAAAAACACATGAGCCCAACTTTCCTGATATGTTCTGACACTTCTTTCTGTTAATGATTCCTTTTTGATAAACATAACACCATTTTTCTTTATGCTTATCCTTCCTGCTAAATTTCACATTGGCCAACATGCTTCCAGTTTCATGGGCTTATAGGACACTGCACTGAGATGACTTGATTTCTAGCTTTTCCCTGCTATTCCATCCCTATTATCTTTGGGCTTTCTCATCCTCAACACCAAAAATATTTCTTTTTCTAGTTCAGTTCTCTCTTTCATTGTTCATGTTCTAGATCCCTCATCTCTACTCTAGCCATTGCTCCACTACTTTCTTTGTTTTAGAATAAAAATTCCTTACAAGGATTGACTACCTTTTTTGTTGTCAATTTCTCCCCTCCTTTATCTCTTGAACCAACTCCATTTAGTCTTTTATCTCAACTGCTAATCTCCTATCAAGGTCATCAATTGCTTCCATATTGCTAAACCCATAGATAAAGTCTCAGTTTTCTCATTAGATCTGAGCAGTTTTTTTTTTTTAAGATTTTATTCACTTATTCATGAGAGAGATACAGAGAAAGGCAGAGACATGAGACACAGAGAAAGGCAGAGACATAGGCAGAAGAAGAAGCAGGCCCTTTGCAGGGAGCCCTATGTGGGACTTGATCTTAGGACCCCAGGGTCATGATCTGAGCTAAAGGCAGATGTTCAACCACTGAGCCACCGGGGCCACCAGGGTGCCCAGACCTGAGAAATTAACCCAGTTGATAACTCTCTCTTTTTTTAAAATAATTTTTTAAAAGATTTTATTTATTCATTCATGAGAGACAGAGAGAGAAAGAGAGAGAGAATGAGAGAGAGAGAGGCAGAGACACAGGCATAGGGAGAAGCAGGCTCCATGCAGGGAGCCTGACATAGGACTCGATCCCAGGTCTCCAGGATCAGGCCCTGGGCCAAAGGCAGGCACTAAACCACTGAGCCACCTGGGCTGCCCTGATAACTCTCTTTGAAACACTTTCCTCATATGACTGCCATGAGTAAATCGCTTTCTTATGGAGCTTCAGTGAATTAAATAGCCACCCATGTTCCATTAAATAGAATTCCATTTTGCCCAGGCCTTCAAATGCTTGTGATGGCACCCGCACCCCTCCCCTGGACTCCATTGTGCCCCTCCCAGTGATATTGTGTAGCAGTTCCATACCAATCTTCAGGAAACAGTACTTTTATTACTTCATTTTCCTTGTGAAAGCATTCAACAGCCTCTAATTCTCTATGACATCAAATTTATAGATTTCTCTCATGGTCTCTGATTTATCTTATCTACTCCCAAATATACACCCTCAAACCAGGGATGGTAACATCATTAAGACACATCTTTTACCCTGAGGGAACTTGGGTTTTCTGTGACAACTGTTATCCTCACAGCACTCTTTTGTGTTGTTCACCCTCAGTTCATGGGTAATAGGCTTGTTCCATGGCTACGCTGTAATGCTTTGAAGTTAGGGGTTAGGACTTATATTTTCTTTATTATTTCATACTTCGTCTTACATTGCTTTTGGCACGAGGGCTTGTTCAGAAAAGACATGTTTGTCAACTGATTTAATAATAAGATATTAATGGTGTATTAAAAGTATATTGTTGATTTAGATGTTAATAAATATATGCCTGCTATTTATAGAAGTTCTTTGTGAGAGAGATTCTCTAAAACCTGCCGAGGAGGAGGCATGGATGGCCAGGGGGAGAGAGAGAATCCCAAGCAGGCTCCACACCCAACACAGAGCCCAACATGGGGCTCAATCTCACGAACCTGAGATCATGACCTGAGCTGAAATCAAGAGTTGGTTGCTTAACCGACTGAGCCACCCAAGCACCCCTGATTAACTTTTAACTATCCATTACCATTCATACCAAGACTTGAATTATTTTCTAAAACCTATAAAGTTTTCTTTATGTTTGACTAATCTAACCTTATATTATATTTACCTAGACACACATACTTTTCCTCACAAATATGGTTATGTTCCTCACTTTCATCTCTACTACTCTCCTCCCTTCCACTATTGCTTCAACCAGAGGTTCTCGCAATAGTCTCCCTTAGCAGTACCAACCAGGATGACCTATTAAACATGCAATAATATACATTGAAGCATTTTAGAAAATAATAAAATTCTTTAAGTCATTATTTTTACCATATGGATTTTTGAGCTTATTTATGTCCAACATTTTTTGCTGTATAAATCCCATTTCCTTGATTTCAGAACTCCCCTGAACATTTTCTAGAAACCATGAGAAACCTTGGCTTTAAGCATAACTGGCAAAAGTGCATCATTAGATCTATCCCATTGGAGAAAAATGATTCACTTTTTAAAAGTGGAATCTGCCATGGTGGGTATGCCAATAGATGCTATCACTCTCCAGTAGCCAGGCTTCACTTTTCAATGGCCCCTTTAATGAAGTAGATAATGATCAACATGGTTAAACAGAAGCATAATGCATTTGTTCTGAATACTGGCAAAAATACATTTCTTGCTGGAGTCTAAAATCTCATGGCGGAAACCACCCAGTTCACTGACAGGTGACGTCATTCATGCCACATGGTATACAAATCCATTTGCTATCAGTGCAAGAGACCTAAATTATTTTCTGGGAATCTGTATGGTTGCTTAACAAATGCTATAATGCAGCAACGATTTTCACCACAAAACGTCAAATATACTAATATGTGTTTGTTTCCCGATCTTGTGTATTTCATGTTGTATCTGTTCATGATACCTAATTATTTTCAGGGCACTTTCCTTTTTTCCCTCAAAGAAATGCTTGACAAAAATAACCATGTTTATAACATGCTAAATTTTTATCATCTTTATTTTTTTTCAAAAGAGTATGAGACAGTCTATGGATAACCCTGCAGGAGTCAAAAGCCTGTGGCAGGTTTTAGAGAATCATCTGCTGCCTCCTGAGCTGGGAGGATTTGTAGGACGGAGCTCAGGAAGTTGCCATGGCTTGGGGGCAAAGCAGGCTTTTGCAGATAAACCTTAAGTCTCAGATTCTACCTTTTGGAGCCAGATATCATTTTGTGGATTAATTAATACTTGTGAGGGTTTTGAGGATGAAAGACATTGTAAGCATACAGTGTTTTCTTATTTTAAAACAAAGGACAGCCACTTTGGGGGAATAATTCTATTGATCAGGCTATGCTTTCCTTAAATCGCAAAAAAAAAAAAAAAAAAAAAAAAGAAAAAAAGAAAAAATTTCCCAAAAGCTCTTCAGGCTTTTAAAATTTTACTTTAGTAAGATAAAATAACATTCCCCTGGATCTTCAAGTTGGTAGAGTGTTAATAACAAGTTATATAATTTAATGACTTCAATAGAAACCGTCTCCTGGGTTGTTGTTGTTTCCTGTGCCCTTCCTTTATTAACGTCCTGTATTTGTTGGGGCCATCCCTGTGCTAGGTGCTATGCTAAATTTAGAGTATGCAGTGATATGCTAAATAGTCATGTCCTTTTCTCCAGGAACTTTCAATCTAGGAATGAAGAGAAGCTTAATCAAGTAAAGGAAGGCATCATTCTTTAAATGCAAATCACAAAACGTGCTATGGCAGCAGAAAAATAAATTTCTATGAAACAGGGGCTAGCCTACCCTGGATTAAGTAGTCATAAAACCATTCTTTGAAAGGAGCATTTAAATTGAGATTGCAGGATACATAGGGTTTGTCAAGAAAGAACTTGAAGAGGAGACTGTGAACACGAGGAACAGCAAGTGAACAGCAAGTGCAAAGGTCTAGAGATCAGAACAAAGTTAGTCCATCTTAAAAAACTACACGACTGTCATACTGGCTCGAATGTAGTGAACAAGGGAAGTGGGTTGGGGGTGCAGAGAGAGGGAGGCAGTACTCAGATGATGAAGGGCCTTGAGGTGATGGTAAGGAGATTAGAAGCCATTAAAAGACAGAAATAGGTTACAATAACATCTCCCATCCACATTTGAATTTCATTTAACTCTAGAGTAGAGAAAAAGAACACACACACCACCACCAACAAAGGCTATTAACATTGAGCAATGCTTTCTTCCTTACTGCCCAGACCAAAATTAGGTTATAACAAAACAATTGAATTACGCTAATAAATTGCCCAGACAGGAACCGGGAAGGCCATTCCTTTCTGAATTCCAATGACAGGCAAAGAAAGAGCAACGTATTTAAATCAAGGACACAAAGAAATATAATTTAGGGAAGGAGAAAGACATGGAGGATGAGGAAGGAGAGGAGGGATACAGGAAAAAAACCCCAGAATACTGAAGAAAACTCTTGAGACACAAAGATGTACCCTCATCATCAGCCAGTTTGCCAAACAGAACCCGGCCTTGTTTGGTGGAGGCCAAATGAAACACACTGGTTACAAGATGAAAGGCTCAGGAAAAAAGCCACGGGAGTTCTTAAACATCCAATAGCAGCTTTTGCAAGATGACATTTTGATGAGTTAGGGGTAAATAAATCAGAGACATGTGGGTAAAATTTCCCTTGAAATACACAGGGGTTTAAAATGATGGGGAAAAGCATTTGGCAAAGCATAATATGTGCTTTGCCAAACCCAGCATTTGAAAAACGGTTCAAGACATTCAGCAGAACCCCCAAGCCCTACGTGTTCTCTCTTCCTCCGAGAAAGTAAGAGGGACAGGATGTGCACAAAAGCGTTGCACAGCATATACACTAATAGGTGTAAATAAGTTGCAATGGGCAAACCATGCCTAACTCTGAGACCTGAAATCAAGACCAGCCTCTCTGAGAAGTCTTGGTTGCTCTTTCCAGACACCGCTCGTGTATGACAGGGAATCATTTTTCTTCGCTTTTCTTCTGCTCTCCTCTTCATGTAATCACTGGATCCAACTTGAATTTTGGTTTACCACTCTTTATAAGTATATACACAGTAAATTATGTATTTATGTTAGGCCAAAACACCATATTTCATTCTTGAGCTATATGTAAAGTAGTTCTAAAATTAAGCATTTAACTTTAAAAAAAAAATTAGAGCTTTATGTGATATACAGATAAGCTGGATTTTTAAGGTGATTTCCCCCCCTCTGCTTTTGTTTCCGTGGCTAATGGTTTGTGTCCACAGCAAGTCCATAAACACGGTCAGCCTATCTGATATTGCAATAAAGCTAGAGTCAATATAGAAATAACTGGAGACTGAGAAGAAAAATGCAGGCAGTGAGTCCCACAGAAGGGAGTGGTGCACCCTGAAAACAATGTCACCAGAAGGAAAGCCAGTAGAGATAGGTAGGATGGATATATATAGCATGGTGATTATGGTTAATAATATTGAAGTGTATACTGGAAATTTGCTAAAAGAGTAGTTCACAGGTGCTCTCACCATAAGAAATACCTGAAAAGGTAACTACGTGAGGAGATGGATATGTCGATTAACTTGACTATAGGAATTATCATTTCACTGTGTATATTAAAACATCCTGTCATACACTTTATTTTTTGTAAGATTTTTTAAATTTATTTTTGCAAAAGACAGAGGGAGTGAGAGAGAGAATGAGTGAGGGGAGGGGCAGAGGGAGAAGCAGACTCCCCTGAGCTGGGAGCTTGATGCGAAACTTGATCCCAGGACCCCAAGATCATGACCTGAGCCAAAGGCAGGCGCTTAACCGACTGAGCCAGCCAGGCGCCCATCTCGTACACTTTACATAAATACAATAAAAAAAAATGAAAAATTAAGTAAAAAAATAAAACCAATAGAAAGAAGAAATACCTATTTCTGCAGATAGTGGAAAGTGAAGAAAAGATTAAGAAAAAAAAAAAAAAAGAGAAACAGCATTTGGGGGTAAAATGATACAACCAGATGTGTACTTGTTAGTAGAAGTCATCCAAACAAACAAGATTGTCCACAAAGCACTGAGATCTATAAAAAGTTCAGAAAGAACGTGGCAGGTACTTTACTATTAGATTGGAAAGTAAGTAAAAACTAAATCTGTTTGAGAATTCTAGTGGCACAGGGTTGTGGTTATAAAGAGATGATGCAGAGCTTTCTCAGAGGGAGGTCAGTCAGTCATACAGAAAGTTTCACAGGGCAGCACTACTTTAAAAGGCACACTTCAGTTCAGGAATGGGGCCTGCCTCAGCTTTGTGAAGCTAGAAAGGTTTCATTTCTCAATGATCGGGATCCCTGGGAACTATCTCCTAGTAGCCAAATTTGTAAGAAGCTGATATAGAAACAAGAGCTCTGACGTATAAATGCATAATGGGAGATGTACTGATACTGACTACTTACGTCACCCATGTTATATATATCAGAGGACCTCAGAAGCTGAATTAGGAGTCAGAGGGTTGCCAATAAACACAAAGAACAAAGAGTCAAAGAGCAATAATCTCAATACATCGACAGAGCAAATACTGTAAAGCATAAAGGCTGTGTGATTCTGGTGTTAAAAGTCAATCCCTTCTCAAAAAAAAAAAAAAAAAAGGTCAATCCCTTCTCATCAAAATTTGGGGGAAGTCTTAGGTTCAGTTCATTTCTATTCATAAAGATGCATTTGAGCAGAATTCTTGTGGTGGCCTGGTGTAGATGAGAGCTTGTTCTTTTCGATCGGACTTCTTTTATCTGAGAACAACATGAAGCCTTCACATAATAAATTGTGGTGTCTGTACTTACGGTTACAGGCTGGTCTTTCTTCCACGATTGTTACCATTAATCAAAGGTTGTCTTCTGCACTCCTGCCTTGTCTATAGCCTCCAACTTAGGTTGATAAACAGGTGCTATCTGGGTATCCCAGTGCCATTCATTCTTCTCATCTATATCTCAGCACAGTTGTGTCTGCTGAGTACTTCTTCAATGCTAGCAGACTGGCTGGCATCCAATCTGGACAAATTGCTGATCTTCCCTGCCACTTAACATTAAATAGGGCTTCTAAGGGACATTGGACAAATAGCTCAAGAAACCAGATTCAGCATCTAAGAATTGGTTGACAGTTTTTTTAAATATACAAGTCCAGGGAGTGTCTGTACTTTAAAAAACTTCCAGTTGGCTCAGAACTTGGCCTATAGTATCCTAAATTTAGACATAAAGCTATACATAATTTTGTAAATTACTAGAGATAAGACCATCTGAGCCTTAAATGACCAATATATTCAACTCTAATTTAAAGATTATTGTCTCTTCAAACCATGGGATCAACATAAAGTAGGAATAAGTAGTTAGAATAATTAATCTGGAACCGTATATATAAATCCATAAACAAAATACACAGCAATCTTCTACTTGTTCTAATACTTCTTTCAGCTCCCATGAACCTTCCAGGATAACTGATTTCTAGTGCTTGAAACATGGTGAGTTATTTTGAAGTATCATGAAAAGAAATAATAAAGTAATTAAATCTACCTCATGGAACTCTTGCTTGCCGGCAGAGGACTTAAAATAGTGCAATACTTTCAGTGTAAGAAAACTGGTTAGAATTTTCTATTCCAGGACAGCAGCTGGCCTGAGTCGCTGAGACGAGTAGAAGGGAGTATGGTAGCCAGTCCTCAAAAGAAAGGAACACGAGTATTTTGAATGTGAGCTCACAAGCATATAGCTTCGATAAGATTAAGCGTGTCCTATTAATCTTTGCAGTCCCATTGTGAGCAGAGCAGCTGGTATTTAAGGGGAAGAGGATGTTACTAACTGAAAATATGTTGAAAGAATGAATGGGTGTACATGATGTATGGAAGAGGTAATTGAAGGAAAAATGTACACCTAATCCCAGAAATGGGATCATGTGCATGATCATGTGCATGATCATGTGTATGTAACTACATGTCACTAAGTGTAGATACATAAACATGTATGGTAGTAGTAAGTGTGGTAAGAATATATAGTAGGAGGATTATTAGCTGTCTCTAATGACCTAAAAGGCAGCTTGGACTTTGGAAGATGATATAGGAGAAGAAAATTAACTTGCTATTCACCTCTTCCTCTTTCCTTTTTCTGGGGCCTCTCTGGGTTTATGCATGGAAATTCTACTGCATTGACCCAAGACCATGAGAACTGGTTTGGCCTGGTTAATGACAATAATGTCACACTAATAGAACCTTAGCATGAGAAATTCAGCCCCTGGCCTCAACCTCAGTATCCTGAAAAGATCCAGGAGTGTCTGGAAAATCATCTCTTACATATGCAAGGAGAGAGAATTTTAAAGTATGCATCTCAAGCTGCTTGTGTTGGTTTCTCTCTGAAAGAATATTAGTTTTTTTTTCCTTTTGAATTTCTTTTCCCTTTTTAAAGAAATGTCCATCAATAATACATTCCAGGCACTAAACATTCACCCAGTGGTCTTTTAGTGAGTTTTTTTGGAGAAAAAAAAACAATATTCTTAGTTGAGAATGCATGCATTGATTTTTATGAGGGGTTGAAAAGTTTTGTAGCTTTTTGGTAGATAAACTCAGACTTTTGGTAACTATTTTATTATCGTCAGAAGAAAGCTTTAATAAAACAAATTTTGTCTATGGTTACACAATAAAATTTCTCAATATACATTACTAAAGAAAGGGAACATCTCTGTGATGCTAATTGCTACTGAAAACACTTTTCTTCCAAACATTTGTAGAAACCAGTGATGCCCAGAGTTCAACACTGAACTTATTACATGGGTTTCAGGGGGTAGACAAACAAAATTTTCTGGTGCTGAGAAAAAAAGGACAGTATATATAGAAAAAAGTTGAGAAAAACAAATAAACAGATGCATCCAAGTATAAAAATACACCATTGAACATCATGATTCTAAAAATTATCCAAGAGACCTTTGTAAACTCGTTTATACTGTAGAACATGCTGAAGTAGAAGAAATTTTCTGGAAATGTAGATATGTGAAAAACTGCTATGAATCATTATTAGTATCTTCATCACTATTTATTAAAAATGTATTCATCAAATTGACTTTAAAGGCAAATACTGTGCTATGTATTAGGAATATAATAATGAACAAACCAGAAAAAATCTCACCTACCTCATAGTGAGCCTTGTAAATAGCCAATTCATTAACTGGTGAAATTTTAGTGGTTTGGGACAACTCATTTATCCCCAAATATCTCTGCCTCTCACCTGTCATAAGCAGATGGACTTTTTTTTTTTTTTTTTTGGCTTTTTCAGTTTTCTGTAAAGATTTTTAAAGGCTACCTGGGTGGCTCAGTAGTTGAGCATCTGCCTTTGGCTCAGGTCATGATCCCAGGGTCCTGGAATGGAGTCTCACATCAGGCTTCCCACAAGGAGCCTGCTTCTCTCTCTGCCTATGTCTCTGCCTCTGCCTTAAAAAAAAAAAAAAAAAAATTTAGAAAAATTAAGATAGTCACTCATTCATCATTCACTAATTTGTTTAAACAATATTTATAATTGTGATTATTGGTGTCAGCAAGTACTGTAGGTGCTGGGAACCCGGATGTGAAATGTAGAACCAGCACAGGTGCAGGTACAACCACATACAGTAGTCCCTCTTATCAGCAGTTTCGCTTTCCATGTTTTCAGTTACCCAGGGTCCATCGCAGTCTGGGAGTAGATGATCCTCCTTCCAACATATCTTTAGAAGGTCAATAGTAGCCTAATGGTATGTCACAAGGCCTACATTCACCTCATTCACCTCATTCATCTCCTCAAGTAGGCATTTTATCATCTCACATCATCACAGAAGTAGGGTGAGTGAAGTACAGTAGGATATTTTGAGAGAGAGAAACCACATTCATTCAATTTTTACCACAGTATATTATTGTAATAATTATTTCAATTTATTATTAGCTATTGTTGTTAATCTCTTAGTGTGTCTAATTTATAAAATAAATGTTATCTCAGGAACCTATGTATAGGAAAGAACATAGTATATGTACAGTTCGGTACCATCCATGGTTTCCGTCATCCACTGGGGGTCTTGTGGTCTTGGTATTCTCTGCAGATAAGGGACACTATTGTAAATGGATAATGTGACCCAATAAGTGCCATGATAGTGATAATGACAGAATGAAAATGGGCATTTGTGATAGGGGCACCTAAAAGACATTGCAGAGGAATCTCGGAAGGACCTTCTAACAATAGACAAATTGCATCAAATCTACTTTAGGAGTTTATGGGTTGCAGACATGGTGGGGTGAAGTATTACAGTCAGGGAGGAAAGCATATAGGACGGAATTGAGGGAATGTGGTCCTTTGATATTAGGCAGGTGACTTGTAAAAGCTTTTAGCATTTGTGCAGGAGAGAAGGTTGAGGGCAATCATCTAGAATGAAAAGATAGAACACAGGGTAAGGACTTTAGATAAAGGTGTGTGGGAAAGACAGGGGAAAGTGGCAATAGGGTCCTTGGAAATTAAAACGCCTATTAAAGACTTTGCTGGGAGTCAACACGTCACCATTTGCATTGTACATTTATTTATCCTAGAACTCCTCTGCGAAGTTATCACAAATTGTTGAATCTCCTTTAAGAAACTTGCAGTTGCATGAGGAACAAAAGCCAATAAATGATAATTTATAGCGTATAAATATATAAAGAAATTATAAGTAAATAAATAAGCTAGAATATTTCCCTCTGCTATCACTATGACCAGCGTTATTTTTAATATAATTACAGTTTTCCAATAAAGCACTACATTTTACATTGTTGCACGTAATAGGAAAGGAAGCAAACCCACATTATGGACGAAGATAACAAAATAACACCTACTATAGTGTTTCTTGGTGACTGAACGAAATGCATGAACTATCACTGTTTTAAATGCTTTTTATGGTTCAACTGTCTCAGTTACTTGGTCCCACTGAATTCTTTCTACTTCCTGGCCTCAGCAGATACACGAGGTGGTGAAGATTAGGAGCAAAAAGGAAGAACTTTTCTAAGGTTGATCAACCTTAAAATTAAGAAAAGCGTTAAATTTATTTTTGTTTTGCCATTTTAATCAGTTTTATAAGCAAAGTGACTTCAGTGCTCAGAAAGAAAAGTGAGTAAAGGTGTATCACCGTCTAACAAATCATCCACATTACTCTTTGTAATCTTTCTTTTGGATATTTAACGGCTTGTAATGACAATGATCTTGCAGGCACTTCCCATAAGCTATATATGCATTATTAATGAAGTTCTATGACTGGAAACTTCCATCACTGCAGTGACTATTGGAAAGCATAGGTTCATTCAAAATAATAATGCATAGGGTTTGTCACAGTTTTAACATATGTATTCTTCTTGCAGATGGTTGAAAAAGAAGGTTATCTTCAGAAAGCTAAAATTGCAGATGGTGGAAAGAAACTAAGGTAATAAAAGTTCCTTAATTCCCTTGTCCATAACTACGATAGTTCTCCATCTCCTCAACTTATGTCACTGCTGTTGTTTGGAAAAGAAGGCCCTATGATACAAGACCACAAAATTTCCCTCTGCTATTACTGTGATCAACGTTATTTTTAATATAATCATAGTTTTCCGGTAAAGCACGACATTCTATATTGTTGCATATCATATTAAATGAGGTGCTTCTTGTCCTCCCAGAACTTGAAATCTTTAAAAAAATGCAAATAAGTAAGATAATGGGTCTTGATTTTTGAAATTAGCAGATCAAGGGATGCGTGCTCTCATTTTGCAGTCTGTAAAAATCTCCCTACAGTACATTGGCAGCATGATTTTTGAAGATTGGGGAGTTTGAAATACACTTGCTGCTCAGATAAAAATCATTTGAGAAAAATAAAAGGCAAATAAAATCATCTGTTAGATAAGAAGTTGAACTTGCTGCGTTTGGAGATGAAATGAACGCAGAGTTGGTAAGAGAAATTAGAAAAAAGAAAGTAAGAATTCCTCATGTAACAGCAACAGGAAAAACCTCGAAGGAAAAAATGAGGTTGATAGAAAGGTAAGAAAAATACTAGACATTCTCTATGGATGAGATACTTAGAAATAATCATTTCCATTTTAGGATGTTTCCTATTTCTCATATACGTACTATTATTTACTTAGCTTTGTGCTAGGTGATATGCAAGCTACAAAGATGTGTAGAAAGTGCTCAGATTGGGAGACAAGGCATTTACTTATGACTGTGTTATTAACAGTTAAAACCATAAAGGATGAACGTACTAATTAGCTACACAATGGGACACTTGTTAATTGTTTAATGCAATTCATTACTGGAATGGCACTCTGGCCAACAATAGGCCATAAAGTATGCTTTTGTTTGCTGCCTGTAATGGAATATGTATATATTTGTTTAAAAGAAGTAAAACTGAAGAAAACAATTATCCATAATTCTGCTGCTTAAGAGAGCTATTTCAACTTTAAAGAATAAGTTCTGTGTTTGACTGATATTGTGTTTTATTGTGGAATAGTAAGCAGGGCCTTGAACCCCCTTCTACACTGTTTTTGTGTAGTGACCCTGCAGCCATACTCCCTTGAAGGGTCCAGGAGAAACATGAACAGGACAGAAGGTTAAATGCAAGGCTGCTGTAAGAGACTGGACTGTTCCCTACCCCACTGGACAATCTGGCTCAGGGCGTTGGACTCTGAAAGGGTGACAGGAGGATTTTTTGACTTTGGCTAACCCAGCCTAGTGTCCTCCTTTTCCTTGGACCTCATCACCAATCACACCCCTCAAGGAATTAGCACCAAGGGTGGAGCAAGGACTCTTCCCAGGATGAATAAGTCAAGACTCTCTCTTACCTTACCAGTCATGTGCACACAAAGTCTAAAGAGGGACAGAAAAGGACTCAAGGACTTGTCTAAGTTATCACTTCTTTCACTGGGTCTTGGGACAGGAGAGGAGGTGAGAGCTTCTATCTTCCCCTCAAGCCTCATGCATGGAAGAGGAGGAGATGCTGAAAGGAATTTCAGAAAATAAAGATGATTCTCCACCAAAATGGTTTTGCCCATAAATCATCCTTATAATTTTTTTTTTTTCCTGGAAGGTGGTGTCAAGAAAAAGCTGAGGAGCAGAACAAGGCCCTTCCCCCAACTAACTCACACAAAGTATATTTTTAGGCAGTTTCAATCTGTGTGTACACCATTTTGTATTTGTTTCATTTGTCGTTACTTTAATCAGTTTGCAAATCATTTTTGAGCTCTAGTTTAAATTCATATAAACATTAGTTTGCACCCTGTTTTATTGTAATTTCAATCCGTTTGCATACAATTATCCATTCTTTCACATTTTTTCACTTAAAGTTATATACATTTTAGTTTCCTTTTTTTTTTAATATCAGGTGCACAGAATTGAGTTGATTTTACTGTTCAATGTGTGGCCTTGCATTATCATCAGTCTGGGCAAAACTCCTACCTGGTTTTATTTTATTCTCAGTTTCTAATACTCAGTTCAATCCCCTGTAGAATGTATGTTCATCAAATCCACTCTCCATGTATTCATGTGGTTATGTGAGTGAGCATTCTAGTAAATAGTATGTAGTTGTGTGTAAGTGAACGTGTCCTAAATTGCTTCAGTCCTTCTGTGTTATAAACTTTATTCTGTTTCTTATTACTTTTATTCAGTGTTAGTGTTTGGACATGCATCTGTGTCTATATATTTAAACTAGGTTTGTTTCTTCCAACTGCTGCCCATTTTGCCATTGTGTACATACTTCATCTGTCCGCACTGGACCCCTAATTGTCCCTAACTTCTTCCATCTCCTAAACAACGTTGTAATAAGCCATACATATATGTCTCCCTATGCACCTGTTAGGTATTCCCTCTGGGGCATATACTCAGGAATGAAGGATTCCTTGGTGGTAAGATTCACACATTTATAAATCCATTGAATCCTGCTGCCAGACTTCCTCTGAATGAGTGCAGCACTTCATACTCCCGCAAAGCGGAAGGGAGCATGTCCCTCCATCATCTCATCACACAGCATTATATAATTCTCAATTTTGCAAGTTGATGGCGAGAAAATGTCACTACAGTATTGCATGTTGCATTTATTTTTATTCCTCTCATTGATGTTTCGGTTGAGCATCACTTCATCCATGTAGAGTTAGTTAGGTTCTGCATTCTGAGAATTGCCTAGATACCAACTTTGACTATTTTCTATTGATCTTCTCACTTTATTTTTGAGAGAACTCTTAATATAATTGAGATAATTGAGGTAATACCTTGTCAGCTTTAGACTTTGTAAATATCTCCTCCAGGTCTCTCACTATTTACCTTGATGATGAAAGTCCTCAATACCTAAAATCTTTAACTTTGATCCATATTGTCTCATAATTGTACTCTTCATTGTTTTGGGTTTTTAAAAATAAACACTTTACAATTTGAACATTGTACATTAATCACCATGTTTGATAACATATAATATCCCACCAGGTTGATGGCACTGTAATATATCAAATCATTCCTACACTCCTCTCTTGTTTGAATTTTAAGCTGATTCCAGTCTTATACTAAAACAGTTGTAATTACAGCAAAAGTCCTATGCTTGTTAATGTGTCTTTTATTTTTGAAGATAAATGCTAAGCCTGGAATACTTGATTAAATCACATAGCCATTTTTTTTAATGTTATGTATTACCATATTGCTTGTCCAAGGAGGAGGCATGTTTTGGTAGCTAGCAACAAAATGGTCAGTTTAATAATAACCTTTTCATCCCATTCAAAATTTAGTAACTGTTAAATAATATATCATAGTTGCTATAGTTTGTATTTCTAATATAAATGTCTTTTGATTGCTTTTTGCCCACTTATCAAGGCACTTTATATCTGTTATACATTTTAATGAGTTAATAAGCAGTATTGCTAAATGCTTACTCCTCAAGTACTTAGCTAAATGCTTCACCAGTAATACCGAAATGATATTCTAACATAGGCTATATTATTATTTTACTTTCAATTTTACAAATGGAGAGAATTGATCCCTTGTCTTAACCTCTCCTTTCTCTCAAACCTTATTGTATATGTATTTTGTATCAGATTTTAGCCCTGAAATAGGTTAGTTTTTACTCTCTTGCTAGAAGTTCCTTAGAGACCGGAAGCAAAAACTATCCTTTGATTTCATACCATTAACAGTACCAAGGGCTTCAATTATCACTTAGCAAACATTATTTTATTACTCTCTATAAAGTTTTCTATTAAAAAATCCATGAGAGCTCATCCACATCATGCATTGTGTTTTTATTTTCCTTCCTTCTCCTCCTTTTCCTTTCTTTTTTTTTTTTAATTTTTTTCTCCTTTTCCTTTTTGTTTAGCTTTCTTCTTTTATATAGTTCTTTCTTTCTAGGAATAGTTTGACCTTTCTCTGAATTTGAGCAAAAATAGGTAAAAAAGGAAGGAGAACTCACTGGTTATATCTTATATCCATAAAAGGCCATATATTTAGCCTTATCTTGAAATGGTGTTCTATAAATTATCACGAGATACACAGACAGGATTGAAAGCATAATACATTCAGCCTCAACTTTAATTTTTTAACTGTTCACATCGAAAATATGTTTTACTTTTCTGATGAAGTTTAGGAATGCCTTTGTTCTGAGACGTCCATCCCCGAAAGGAAATAGCCCAGACCTCACTGAAGCTCTGTGAGACCCTAATGAAAAGCTATTTTCAATACGTCCACTTACAAAAGACTGGACCTTGTGGACACTATCTCTCCATCTACACCTGTCACTTTCACTTCAAGCCTGCCCTTCGTCCTCTCACCTGTGGCTCTGCACATCATATCACATGTAACTGGTCCCTCTGCTCTGCTCTTTGGGGGCATAGAAATATGTACTTGGGGGTGAAAAGATGAGCAGAAGAGGGATATGGGAAGAAAAGGAGTGAAGCTGTACAGTGTGTGTGTCTACTAGTGTCCATTTTCTTCCTAGAGACCAGAACTATGAGACTTTTATTTTTGTTTTCTTTCTTTTCTTTTCTTTTCTTTTCTTTTCTTTTCTTTTCTTTTCTCTCTCTCTCTCTCTTTCTTTTTTTTCATAGTCGTTTCTCAGAACAGACTTCCTTTAGAGCATGATGCCAAAGTACCCTGCTAAGGTGAACTTATTTTTTTCTTTAGCACTTTCTGATCAGGATTCCCAACCAATTGTTCCAGGCTGAATTGTCTTTCTCTTCTTTTTATGCTCGGTGGTGAGGACTGGAGGGAAGATTTGAATAGTACAGAATACAGAAGTTAAGTTGTAAACGTTTGCTTTGGTTTTAGGATTCCCATCATATGCTCTGTTATAATTTCCAATATCTGATCACTCTCTGAGCATATCAAGATTTTACATTTCTTGCAATACCGACAGAGATGTGTGGATTTATGCTTTAGTGTGTGTGTGTGTGTGTGTGTGGCCCACTTTTAGCAGTGGCTAACTACAAGAGGCTCGGAGTATGAGGGAGAAGAAATAATTTCCTAACCTACCTGTTTGAGAATGAGTAAGAGCACCTAACAGTGATCAAGGGATTTTATGGACCATCAGTCAGATACACTAGAGTAAATCACTGTCACTCCCACCACGGTGGGGAATCATGTCAAATCCAGGGTGATCAAGTCAGGTAACAAAGGCAGGTGTCCCAAGAGAGTCTGCAGTTTATGAAGGTGTCTCATTTGCATTTTCCTCTGACTTTTGGTTGGCCACCCGTCATCACAGAGGCCTAGGAGAGGTGGAGGTAGGATATAAGACAAATGAATGTGTTCCACCCAAGCTCAAGCTGACAAATTCTTAAAAGGGTAATGAATATTTTAAGAACTATTTTCCATCAAGCTGTCTTCACAAGCAGCAGCTACACAGTTGCTGTTATTATGTGCTGCCACCCGGTGTCCGTTTTGTAGAATGCAAAGAGTTTTCTGCCAAAGGGAGGGCCTGTGGTGGTTTGGGGGATTATTTCCCCCCTGCCACCTTCACCCCTGAGGGTTTGCTTCAAGGAAGTTTTGTGAAGCGTCTCCCTGGGAGGAGAAGTCCCACTAATTGCATACGTGTAAAGAATTGTCATTCAAATTTAGTCCTCCCCCCCCCCATGATAGTGAACACCTTTTCCCACCTTCAGTGTGATCTATTTTTTTGTCATAACAAGAATTAAAAAAAATACTTGTACTCCTTGGCCCACAATCTGTTTCCTGAATTGAATCACTTGTCTCGATATACAACCCTCACCTGATTGTTATCCATAAATTTGTGATGAGCCTGTCCTCCTATGCCCAACACCTCTGACTTGCTGAGGTTAAATAGCTCCTTAGCTAGTCCTAAATCTGCCTAATAGTTTGTTTGCTTTCCTTCCGTGTGGAAAAATAGAAAGAACGTCCTTACAGTTTAGACGATGAGATAGTGAGGCATTAGTTGGCCCCCACCAATGGATAAATGGCAAAGTCGGGAAGAAACGGCCTGCAGCATCCCAAGCCAGGCCACTTCTTGGCCTGGCTACAAGGGGAAAGACATTTAAGTGCTTATTTGGCCGAAGTTCTTTTATCTTCCTTTCTCAGAGCCTATGGTGAGGCTCTGCATAGATGTGCTCAAGATCCTAAGGGAGAGCTGCTTGCCACTTGCTCTGGGGACAACGGATACAGCAGAGTGAATATGGTCCTCATGGTCTGGGAGACTTGGCTTGAATCCCTATCTACAAGTTCTGTGCTCTTGGGTAGGATGTGGACTCCCTGAGTGTTGGTTTCCTCATCTGTAATATGAGGTACGACCCACTCCCAGTGCCTTGTGTTTCCATGTTTATTGCCTGGATCCACCTAGTTGAAGGGAAACTCCCTGAGGTCTCTCTTATTTGCCTTTATATATTCAGTCCTTGGAATTGTGACTTGTGTGGTAGATGCTCAATAGATACTGGTTTCTGGCTCTGCACTTTTGTTTTCTGTTTTTGTTTTTTAAAGATTTTATTTATGTATTTATTTGGCAGAGAGAGAATGCACAAGCTGGGGGAGCAGCGGGCAGAGGGAGAGGGAGAAGCAGGCTCAATCCCAGGACCCTAGGATCATGATCTGAGCTGAAGGCAGATGCTTAACCAACCAAGCCACCCAGGCACCCCTAACTTTCCTTTTAATTACTCGACATATACAAAATACCAGGTGTGATACCTTGCACAGAGTAGGGACCAATGCATGCAGAATAGCTCATCTTATTGACATATGTCTGAGAGGTCAGAAAGAGCTCTGGAGAAGGCTCAGGTATCAACAGCAGAATTATAAATTGGAAGAAAATATGCTCAACCAGAAGCATTAGATAGTTTTGTTGTTGTTGTTGTTAATGCCAGGGATAACATATCAAAACACCAGAGAACCAAGGAACAGAGAAGGGAAATATAGGAGGTTGGTGCTTTTGTAGTGCTTGTGAGTGAATCACAGCAAACACAGAACAGGAAAAATCTAGAGGCATGGCCCACCTGAAATCTGAGAACCCGTATGCTTTTTTTGCTCAAAAACCTTCCAGGAGCCCCTACTAAATGTCAGATACTATTCTCAGAAGTGGAAAAGCTCAAAGAAGTTAGAGATGATGTCCACCTCTTTGGAGGAGTCAGGGGAGTAGAAGGACTTTCCCTCCATTCTGAAAACTGCTTCATCCTTGAAAGGTCTATTTTAAAAGTCTCATCAGGGGACGCAGTTGAGCATCCGCCTTCGGCCCAGGGCATGATCCCGGGGTCCTGGGATCAAGTCCTACATCGGGCTCCCTGCATGGAGCCTGCTTCTCCCTCTGCCTGTGTCTCTGCCTCTCTCCCTCTCTGTGTCTCTCATGAATAAATAAATAAAATCTTTAAAAATAAATAAATAAATAAATAAATAAATAAATAAATAAATAAATATCTCATCAGAAACTGCAAGACCCACCTGTTCTGGGCTAAGCCCTTAAAGTTTGTAGGAGCAGCTCATTTCCTGAGTTGTCTCTCAATATACCAGACAATAGTCACCTATAAGGATTCAGTTGCATAGAGAAAGCCTTAAAGGTTAAAGTCAGGGCAAAACCTTGCCAATTGATCCTTTCTACAACTCTCTCCAGAGCTGACAATGCCCTCCAAGTGGCTCCCATGTTAGATTAGAGAGGTGAGAAAACTGTCCCACTGGTATCCTGAGAACTACAGACAGCCCAACAGAAACCCATCAGATGGGGAATGAACCAGACAGATATTGTAGGGAAAATGGTCACGTGCCCAGAATATCTCATTCACAGAGTCAGGCTCTGACTTAAGTCATAGGTTAAAAGTTGTTTCCATTAAGTGAATTCTCAGCCACTCCTAGACTAGAGGCTTTTGACTCAATTCCTGGTTGTATGATCTTCACTGACTGCAGATGAGTCTGCTCATCACAGACCAGAGTAATTTCCCAGCAGAAGAGAGACAGAGGGGCCATCATTAGGAGCACACCCCAGATTCCAGCTTCTTCTGAGAAGCTGAATGGTCCTTTGTGGGACTCCTTTAAATCAGTGCAACTTCCAAGGGAAGTGGAGAGTTTGGAAGTGGTGGGCCTTTGCTCTGTCCTTTCAATTAGCATCGGGTAAAATAGTTTCTAAGGGAGCCTCCTTGGCTTCTACCTTGTTACAGGCTGTGCATATGGGCTTTTATAACGTGAGCATTTCAACCAAAACCATAGTGAAATCTGACATCGACAATCTCCTTAGCCAAGATAGTACTGCTTAATCCTATAAAAAAAAGTCAGCATAAATTAGTGAACAGACTATAGGCTTCAGAGTCAGAGAAACTGTGTTTGACTCTAAATCTAACTGGCCTTAAGTTACCTAAACTCTGTGAACTTCATTTTCTGTATTAGTAAATGGGCATTATTGGTATCTTCCTTTTTTTGTGTGAAGCTAGGCTTCTAGGCAATCAAACTGTAGCAGGTACTCAAAATAATATGTGTTAATTTTCATTTTTAAAGAGACAGTGGGAAAAATGAAATTAGGGCGTCTAAAATGTCGACAACAGTTTTTCCTCTTCCTTTTGAAGTCAAATTATTTTAAGCAAGTTGGGAAAATCTTCACTTTTATTCTAACACCATAGAGATGTTGTAATTTATGAGATCAAAATGAAATAGCATTGTATGTAAACTGTCAGGGTGATTCCTATTACGAAGGTTCTGAGACCCGCAGTTCTTAACCCTCTTTGACTTGTTCGTCACATTCACCTACGGGGGAGCATTTCATAGTGGTTCAAAGTTCTAACAAAGAACCATGAGATAATTGAATTTCATGCAAGTTCATTTCTAACCAGTTCCAGTTCCAAGTTTAGGGAAGGGAAGAGTAATGCCAACACGTTCTGTAAACGATCAACATCTGAAACAGATTCAAATCAGAACCATTTATCCAGGGCTTGCTATAGACTGGAAGCAAATAAGGTATAGTATCTCCCTGCCAGGAGATGAAAAATATAGTGGGAAATGTAACAGGCAGGTTAAATATGGGTTCCATCAGTCCGAGGGTGTTCCATATTCCCTGATCAAATACTGTCAAAATAAAGGGTGGAGATAAACGATGCCCAGTATAGACCAGCAGTCCTTTCAATGTTTTTCTTTTCTGTCTCTGGGGTCAGCTAATACTATGACCTGCATAGAGACAAGGCTATGGGCGTCTCAATTCATTTTGCTGCTCCTGGTACCTCAAAAGAGAAGTGGGCCTTAGGGGAAAGGAGGGAAAAGGTCTCTGTGGCTTTCTGTGCTGCTGCTGCTGCTGCTGCTGCTGCTGTTGTTGTATTTCCACCTTTTTCACTATTTGATAGAAAAAGTGACTTCATTTGAAGACAAGTAGGTCCCAGAACATAATGTTCATATTTGCATGTTGGAATATACATATTGTTTGTTTTGTTTCTGTTTATCATGTTGTTGTTGTTGTTGTTGTTTTTAACACAATGATGCCTGGTTAAGAAAGCTTCAGGCATTGAAGAGCAATCCAATCTTGTTGTAAATATTGACTTTACTGAATCAAAACTGTCCTTTCAATCAAACTCCTAAATTCTAAGAAGCAAGTGGAAATAAGCTACACAGAGATCTTTAATGACCATTTTTAACATGTTTTTGTGTAGGTTTCTATTGACCTGAATAAAGTCTGTAAACTTTTTTCCTACCATTAAAAAAAAATATATTAATTTATTCATGAGAGACACAGAAAGCAGAAACACAGGCAGAGGGAGAAGCAGGCTCCCTGCAGGGAGCCTGATAAGGGACTTGATCCCAAGACTCTGGGATCACGACATGAGCCAAAGGCAGACACTCAACCACCCAGGTGCCCCTCTACCAATTTTATAAAATGAATTCCATTATTTTGAAGTGTTAAACCAAAGCCACCTGCAGCAGTATGATATAATGGTTAGAAACTTAAATATATTAATCTCCTTAATACTGTTTTATCATCTACAAAAGGACACTCTTCACGACACAAAGATACACATACAGTTGCTGAAGTAATACAGGTTCAATGCAGGAAATTTGATAAACACCAAGAAATTCAAAGGAGAATCGAAAGTTGTGATTTTATCACCTGATTTAACTATTGTTACACCCAGCTTTCTTCCCCCATGCTGAGTCAGTTCAGTCACTGACTCAGGGAATACATATGCAGTGCTCCTCTGTTCAAGGCACTGTGCTAAGCACTTCAGGATGCTTCTACAAGCATGAAATGGTTTTTACCATTTTGAGGATTTATTTTAAGATGGAGAGAGAGGTGAGATATACAAAAATTATTTTTGAACCTATCATAAGTGCTGTGCGAGGAAGTCACAGATGGCCGTTTAGGACAAATATTTGACTTCTGGTGAATGAGAATTAATCATCAGAAGGGGCTCAGAGTGGGGAGTACAGTCTCAGATAAATGCACAGTAGGATGTTATAAACTACATATTGTATTGTGGTCTTTCTTAAAACCTTCCCATATCAGTATTCTTTTATAACATAGATTTTATTATTTCGTTAGAGGAGTTTATTGCATGGAATTTATACAACTAATCTTTTAAAATATATTTTAGGTGCACAAGAAATAATGGTGCACTTCATTATTGTGCACACAGTGTTAACAACTTATGAGATCACTGCTTTAGGATAAACTTAAACTCATAGAAATGGACTTGTTTAGTCAAATAGGAACACATTTTAAAAGATGTAAAAAAAAAAAAAAAAAAACCAACATGCTGCCAAATTCACTCCATAAAGATGTGCTCATGTACTCTCCCACCAAAATTGTATGTGAGAATCCACTTCTCCACCCTTTCAGTAACCCTCGGTATTATTCCTTCTAATTCTTGCCAATTTGATAGGCAAAAGAGGGAAAAATCATTTTACTTTTTAAATTTGCATTTCTGATTTCTACTGAAATTCAACATTAAAAAATATTTTGGGACTGCCTGGATGCATAATCGGTTAACTGCCAACTCTTGAATTCGGCTCAGATCATGTTTTAGGGTCATGAGATTGAGCCCATGTAGGGCTCCATGCTGGGTGTGGAAACTGCTTAAGATTCTCTCTCTCCCTCTCCCTCTGCTCTCTCTCTCCCTGAAAAAAAGAATTTTTTTTTGAACTAGGCAATGACACATTATCTGGTTATTTTTTCCAATTCTGAAATATACTGAAACAATGCAGAGAAGTAACAATGAAGGGAGGGGTTCTGATTTCTGTTTTTACTTCACTAATTTTGGCTTGCTGTGAAAACAGACTGTGGAGTAGGGGCCATGAATACACAAGAATTGGAGTTTTAGTACTTGAAAAAGATTTTGTGAGGCTCTCCAAATGAGAAATGTTTACTATAAATGCCATGATTTTTAAAAATTACAGAATGTCTTTATTATTACCCAAATTCCCTACCACCTATAGATTTTAATAAAGAAAAGACTTTTATGAAGACTAGTTAAAAATACAGTCTCCACTCATCCAAATGTTGCCTATACAATATCTATGAATGATTTCTCCAAGTGATAATGCTTTTTTTTTTCTCTCTCTCTTTTTTCTTTTCCTAAGGAAAAACTGGTCTACTTCCTGGATTGTTCTTTCTAGTCGAAAAATTGAATTTTACAAAGAATCTAAGCAGCAGGCTCTCTCTAACGTGGTAGGTAGTTCTGTTTCTACTATTATCATCTTCACAGAAATATTATTGAATTAAAAGTTTGGTTTCATCAGAAATCACACTGAAGCCTCCAAGCTACCAACGACTGAATGCAGATGGAGGAAATGACTCAATAAACTTTTAATCAGATGAAGGGAAAATAGAACTTAGTGTCTGTTTTATTAAGTGGTGCATTTGGAGAATAATCACAAAATGAGATGAATGGTGAGCAGCTATCTAGTAATGCGAAGGTAACACTTTAAATTAAGGTGCCATTTATAAATGCTTTATTCTTATTTATGAAATGATCGCTAAATGCAGCTACTTGCTCAAATAATGTATTATAAAGTATGTTATAAAATGCATTAGTAATAAATGCTTAACGGATGAGACTATGGGAAGCTGTTTTAAAGAATATTATAAGACGTAAATCCTATTAAACCATGTATGTGCATCTTTAATACATGAATTTAAGTTGTTATCTAGCATGCTATAAAGTGCTTCATACATTAATAAATAATAATAAACTGTTTACAAATGGCACCTTAATATAGGGTGTTACCAATGAGGAAACACTCTAAGTTAACAAAGTGATTTTTTATCTTGGTCCGACTGCGCCATTCACTCTATCCAGCTAACCTTTCTGAATATTCCTGAATCCATCTAATGGAGCTAATGGGATTTTGGTATCCTGTAGTTATTAGATAAAGCGAAATTTGTAAGGTTTCTTTATGGTACCTGGAGGGCCTCGCGGTTGCCCCCAGAGATTTGACAGTGACAGTAAGAAAGAGCAATCCCCAGCTAGTTATGGGGGCAATTCAAGCTCCAAACCTTGCTGCCCAAGGCCCAGACCCAGGCCATGTAGGAGCCGGTGGGGAGCACCCTGACACCCTCCTGATTGAGAAGGAGGCCGGGCAGGAACCCACCTGCCATCGGCCTGATGGGCGGCAGGGAAAGGGGTAGCCTGGCAGCGGTTAACCACAATGAACTAATTTGTGTTTGGCAGGTAATAAAACGATGGAAAGTTCTTTGCTTTCCAGCCACTAGTCGTGTTTGCTATGTAATCCTCTTTAAATAGGAAATAGAAAATCGTTTGCTAGGAGATGTTTGTTTGTTTGTTTTTAAATAGAAGAACAAAAGGTAGCATTTGGCTTGTCCCTGATAATTGCAATCGTCTTTATCCCCAAGTGGCTTGCTGATTTTGGAGTCTCGGTGCGGTCCAATCTGTAAACTAATTATAAATAAATTAAAAATACATCTCAATCCTTTGTATTTTTAATTTAAACTGCCTCAGAAATTTGTTCTAGGCTTTTGTTTTGTTTTTATTTGGGGGCTACAGTAAGGTGGAGATAATCTTTTTAAGAAAAATAAAGTACCCCTGAGGGCCAGGCACAAAACAACTCCCATCCACTCATAGGTCCTTTGTCTTCCCTTTGAATGAGTTCTAAAGGGGGGAAGTCGGGGAAGGGAGGCAAGTGGCTTGCCTGGCAAGTTGGGCTGCTGAGAAGATGATCCTCGTCCTGCTGGGTGAGTAGAATTCCACTGGAGCAGCGCTTCTGTGAACGTTCTGGGATACTGGGAGAGATTAGATTCCAAATTCCAGCCTTTTGCTTCATTTTTATTTTATTATTTAAATTAATCTCTTCTTCCCAGTACCAGGAGATACAATTATCAGCCGCTTAATTTTATACAGGTGAAAGCAAACTCTTTTCTTTTTTTTTTTTTTTTTTTAACACTGTAGGCAGACCTTTCAAGTTAGCTCACTAATTGCCTGCCTCCAGTCCGACCTTCAGAGTTGTAAATTGACAATAGATTTTACTTTTAGAAGAAAATTCGTTAACGTTTTCTGGCAGGCCCTATTTATTACTTCTGGCCCCGTTTTCAATGCTCTTATGGTTTCTCCCAGGCACTCATCTTCAAAGTGAATTCAGGGCAGGAACTAACTGTGTTTTGTGGTAATGGGGAAGAGAATTACAGATTCATGTTTGTACTGCATGAATTGTCGTGCTAGTCAACTTCTTGGATACATTTCTAACCAAGTATTAAAGGCCTAGTGGGATAGCCCACATTTACCAATTCCAGTCTCCGAGAAACGATACGATGATTGCCAGGCCTTGATTAAAGATGCTGTGGTTTTATTTTGAAAGAGATTTATGCTCAAGTTTCTGTATTTCCCTTGCACCCCCGTACACATGTCCTGGTATTGTTCATGGGGCTTCTGGGAAGAAGTCTGTCCTTTCCTCCAAGGGGTCAGTAGAAGCTGACTGAGTGGCACAGAATGTGGTTTGAAGAATCAATGGCATTTTAATCTTTATAGGAATGATCTTTGAATGTTAATGTCGTGGTGAGACAAAGCAACCAAGCAGCTAGGAGCAGGGCTTTGAAGTTCAACCACAGGGGACTTCATTCCAGTTTTGCTGCTGAGGAGCTGACACAGTCATTCAACTTCTTTGAGCTTCAGAATACTCATCTGTAAAATGGGCGCAGGGCTATCTGCCAAGAGAATCAATCGTGGGCCCAGTTACTAAGAAAAAGAATAAATAGTAGCCGCAAATTATTACAGTCCACTCTAATGTGTGCCATTAAAATACATAAATATATCCTATGGTGTGTAGTACAGGGCGTATTTAATTATAACCTATTTTTACAGCATATTAGTTTTGTACTTGAATTGATACAGAAATGTATAGAAGAGGAAATACATTACCTCAAGGAACACCAGCAAGGGGGGGCTCCAAAGAGAGAACTCTGTGCCCAGAGGCAGCATAAATGTTGTGTCTAAGGACTGAATAATTCTGAAAGCGAAGCTATCGCTCCCTCTGGGGCTCTAGATATAAGCTCTTGCAGGAGCGGATACATTCTCCTGGGGCCCTCTTCTTCCTCCACTGGCTCTTACCTGTGACTTTCACATTTAATACTTCATGTCACAAAAGGTACCTGATTGCACCTTCCATGTTTGACTGTCTTTCTCCCTGAAACTCTACCCATGGGCAGCCAAGTCAGATTCCTATCAAAAGCAACCTCCTCTGGGGAATAGACACAGAATCATTTCACTGGTTTGTATGAATTAGAGATTCACAGGCTTTGGGTCCTGAGTGACCTAGTCAAGGAAAAAGAGGACTGACTCATTCTGTTTTCTTTGTTTGTTTTTAGTAAGGACATTTGAGAGTAACCTACCTCTTACTACCACGGCCACTTTCTGACAGGAAGGGGATCATAATATATCCCGATGTCAAATCTAGGTAGGATAAGGCCTCAGAATCCAATACAGTCGTCTTCACCGAAATGGGAAACTATCCCCCTTCTATGTCTATATGCATTGTCTCTTTTTTTTTTTTTTTTGTTCACTTTGCCTTGGACCAGAGAAAGTCTTTTCAGTCTTTCAGCCAAGACTGGCTGGCCCTTCTGTGTAAAGGAGCATTCGAAAACCACCGGTATCACTACAACCAGGTTTCCTGGATTATGAAGGAAAGAATGATGCTCATAGTCTCATAGTTTTTTACATATTCTGATTTGTAATTTACTTTAAATGTTTAAAATATTGTCTTTGGAAATAGTGCAAAAGCCATTTTTAGTAATATGTATAATAGATATGTATATTTTAAAAGTTATGAATCAAACTCCTACGTAACACCATCAAATCAAGATCCTGTCAGCCCTCTAGAAGCTTCATCTCCTGCCATTTGTCACTAAATCCTCCAGCTTCTTCCCTTGCCACAGAGTTAAACTGCATTTTATTCATTGTTTTATAACTTTTCATTGTTTCCCCACCTGTATCTGTAGCCCTTAAGAAATGTAGTTTACTTTGTCTGATTTTGAATTCATATAAATGGAATCACAGTATGTGCTTCTTTTGTTTCTTGCTTCTTTCTTTAAATATGTCATGCTGTTTCTTTTCATTTTTTTTCTTCCATATTTTTTTTTACACTGGTTTAAGTGATACACTTTGTTTCCATTTTGTTAGTGGCTTGCTTAGAATTGCAGCACTGATCAAAGCTTATCAAAACCTAAAAACTTGGGGCAGCCCTGATGGCTCAGCAGGTTTAGCGCCACCTTCAGCCCAGGGCGTGATCCTGGGGTCCCGGGATCGAGTCCCACATCGGGCTCCCTGCATGGAGCCTGCTTCTCCCTCTGCCTGTGTCTCTGCCTCTCTCTCTCTCTCTGTGTCTCTCATGAATAAATAAATAAAATATTAAAAAAAAACCTAAAAACTTATCAAAGCCTAAAGCTAATCAAATTCTTTACCCTCTTCCAAAATATTACCTTAGAATATTTTTAATCCATATATCCCCTTCTCAGCACATGTGCTATTGTTGTCTGATATTTTAATTCTTTCTTTTTTTCTTTTTTCTAAGCTCAATATAATACACACACACACACACACACACACACACACACACACACATACACGCACATATAGATAGATGTGTATCCACAGTTTTATTCTTCCTGCCTGTAATGTTGGGCCTCTTGAAATTGTTTATGACTGTCACTAATATATTTTAGAAAATTATCGTATTATTATCTTACTATTTTGCTGTTGGCTTTTCAAATGACACTTTTATATTTTCTCTGAGCCTCTAGTTAAACCTACATTGTCTTCTTACTTGATTCTCCACATTTTACATTCTTTTAAAAATCTTTTTGTCTTTCTCAACTGTATTCCAAATCATTTCTCTTGATTTATCTTCTAATTCTTAATTCAATCTCTCTTTGAGATAAACATCTATATTTCAATTGTGATTTTCATTTCTAGAGGTTTTTTTTTTTTTTTTAATCTGCTATGTCATTTGCAAGAGTTGTCTTCTGCAGATATTTTCCAAAGTCCTTTTTATTTTGTTAAAATTAGAAGTTTTTGGTTGTTTTATATTGTGTCTAATGACATAACATCTGAAGTCTACATGTTTCTGCTGCTTCTCACTCTGTTGCTTGGTTTCCTTGTGTGTCTGGTTATTTTTGACTATGTGCTAATCATTTAGTCTTGGGATAAAAACATGTCCTATTCCAGAATATTTTGCATTTTTCTCATAGTCTGGGACACTCTTGGTGACTGATTAGCTGAATCTAAATTAACAGTTTCAAACTCTCAGATTGTGTATACATTATAGGTGAGCTATAGTTGTGCTACAACTTCTCAGGGACAGAATTGTTCTTCAGTGTTCCTTTTCTTTTTTTCTTCTCTCACATTGCTCATCTGCAATGACAGTTTTCTTTATAATCCCTTGAGTTGGAGAAAGAGAACAAGTTTAATATTGGGTCTCCTTTATTCTTTCATAGGACCTCAGGCAGTACCTTTTCCATTATTCTGTGAAGTCAATTGACCAAAGTTCAAATGTATAGTACAAACAAATGCCCTCAGGCAAAGAGTGGTTATATTGATTTGGTATTCAGCTTTCCTCTCTGTGTTCAGATGCCCATTTCCCAAAAATATTTGCCCTAGCAGTTCCCACTATCTTATCAGGCTTTCAATATTTTTAAGGCAATTTTTAAAAAGAAATATTTTATCCAGCACTTTTCATTGTTTTCAGTGGAGAGTTGATCTAAATAGCATAGTTTCTCATTTACAATCTACCTCACTTTCATTTAAATATGCATTTGGTTAATCAAGTTTGTGCTATTTATATAAGCCTTGGTGGGAAAAGACTTCATAAGAATATGTATTGAAATCCTACAATGAACAGCTTGCTCATTAGGGCTACATATAAGGCATAGAGATATAATCAAGATATAGTCTTTGCTTTATATCGTCTTTGCCAAAAAAATAGGGTGAGATGAAATAAGAAACATAAAAGAGTTTTTCTGAGATTTAAAGGAGGGAGAGCTCACATCTGTGAAAGATTTGAATTGGGCCTTGAAGGATGGTTATAATTTCAATATGTGGAGATTTGTGGGCAGGGAATTCCAGTGAATTAAAAAATATGAACGATGACATGAAACTGAGAATGGGCAAGGTCTGTGTGCTAAAAAGAGAAATGAGGTTTTTTTTTTCAGTTTGGTTGGAAGATTAAAAAAAAAAAAAAGATTGAGAAGTGTACCAAGGACTGGGATTTGCCACCAGGGGCAAATCTTTAAGAAGATGTGTCAGCATTCTCTAGATATCTTCACACTGGAATAAATATCATAGCTGTTTTTTTTTTAAATAAATACATACTGAACAGAAGTATAACCCAAGTGTTACATGTCTTAAAAGGACAAAGTCGACCATGGAAAAAGGCAAGAGAGAAAGTTGATTATTCCAGGATCATGGTTTTCATCTCATTTAGTCCAAGAGAAAAAAGTTTTGCCTCAAATGGCATCTACATAATTTTTGCTTTATCTGTTTAAGGAAGTCCCAAAGAAACAAGAGCTGTCAGTATGGTTTCTCCTCTGAGGCTTGGACTTGGACTCACACCCCTTGCATGTCTCAGATACACTCATCTATTTTAGTGTCACTGAAGTATTTCAATCAGCTACAGCACTTCAAGTACAATTTGCTTCCTAGGTACCTGCTGTGCTTTGTGATTTTAGAGCTTCTACTTGATATGGACTGGAACCTGACTCTAACCTTGGGATGTGACAAATATACATTCTTGGCTTTAAAAAAATGATAGTTTGACTCATGGGGGAGACACTTTGTAATTTAGAGCACTCATTCATTTATTTATTCTACAAAGAATTAACTATTCCTATCAGGTGTCACACAATGTGTTTTTAAGCCCTGGAAATATCAAATGAGTAATATATAGCCTCTGCTCTTAAGGCACTTATCTTCTGATAGAGGACACAGAATAATATGTAAATTTATTATAAAAATACAAGACTAAAGAAATTATATATATGTCAGGGAACCATAGATCTAGCTACAGGTAATCCTTTCACAGGGAAACTCTTTTTCCAAGTAATGCTCAACCTACATATCTCTTCATTTGTTCATTCTGCAAAATCACTGGGCATCCTTGGTGTTTAAGCCCCTATGCTAGGTGGTATGAAACATACAAAAATGAATCAGACTTAGATCTTTCCCTTGAGGGTTGAGAAACAAAAGAAAGCATGCACATAAATTGAGTAATTGTAGTGAAAAAGTAAACATTGATAGTTGCTCCAAAATGGCATGTACAAAGGCATGAGTTAGTTTTATAAAAGCTCAGAAAACAGAGATGCTTCCAACTGGAAAAGATTCTAAATATGTCTATCGAGGAGGTAACAGTTGGGTGTGTTTTTGAAGGATGAATAGGATTTCAAGGCAGGAATGGGATGAAAAGGACATTTATGTAGAAATAAGGGAGTAACCTATGATAAAACATGGGAAATTAATTCCCTGTTTATTATACAGTTATGTATTGATCTTTTGCCTTGCCCATGCACTATGTGCTAATAATTGTTCTTGAAAAGGATTCTCAGAGGTTCCCTAAGGCCTAGGGTAGATGTGCCTTCATCCTAGTTTGTATTTCTTCTACAAGTTGTCTGTATGCACCTACCAGTGAAAGATTGCCTCAAAGTAAGTTGAGGAACGGTACTGTGGAATGGCAAGCACTCCAGTTTGGTTAGAAGGTCCTAGTGGGACCGGCTTATGAAAGACCTTAAACAAGACTGTGACCAGAGATAATGTCCTTCCGTAAGCACCCGGGAGCCCTTTGCAACCAAATACTAATGATCCTTAGATTAAGGCAGAGTCAGAGTTTTCAGGGACAGGTTTGAGGAATTAAGGTATATGTTTTTTTCAACTTTTAGTACGAAGAAAAGAGGACTTAATAAATGATCTGAGAGACAATTTCTAAAAAACTGGTGAAACAGAGGAGAGCCATAAGGCCGTGCTCTTACTGACAAAGAAAGTGGCAAAAAGGGCTAAGTTGTCATCAGTATGGCCCAAGGCACTTAGCAAAGCACAGGGCATCTTCTCACTCAGAAAAAAACTTTAATATTCTCCTATGTCCTTGACTTTTTCACAGTTATGGTCCTCTCTAATGAAGTCCTAGTGCAGAGAAAGCAAGTGGGCAATTCATCTGAGGAGAACTATAAATATCGTATCCCCAGACCATGGGTGTATCAGCACATCAGTGAGCACCAGTAGCAAACTGGGACTTATTTTCATGTGACTCCAGAATATATGTTTGGTGTCATACTTACTAAAATACACATACTGTGGAAAGTTTATTTGTGGTTTAAGAAATTTCTCTTGTCTCCACATCCATCAAAATTCAGACCAAGTGGACCTTACTTTCATCAGTCAGCTGTTTCTATTATATTTATGCCACAATGCTCACAAATCCTAGTTAACATAAACCTAGCTTGACATAAATTCAGAAGCATTATAAACATTTTAGGAAATATTTCTCCCCTAAAATTGTATGATTCTAAAACCAGTATGTTCAGTATGGTGCCTACATGTTCATTCCATACATGAAATTTTTTGTGTGGGCAGACGGGAGAGGCTCCTTTTTTTTTTTTTTTTCTTTGCACTGTACTGATAACTTTTATTCAGAGGTAAACAAACACTGGCATATTTTACTTTTAATAACAGAAAACTTTTCCAAGGCATTTAGTAAACTATTAACTTTTTCAAACCACTCATTCAGCCATAACCTTGAAAGCAGAAAAAGAGTAATATAAAGCACCTCATTAAAATAATTTGTTTACTTTTTTAATATTGTTTACTTCAAATGCAACTAATGAACACAAGCATTAATTAAATAATGCAATACATCTAATGCTCATTTGCTGTAGTATGGCTTTAATAACAAAATGGACTTATTTATGGGAGCAAAATGATGTGATTTAGCAAAAAGATGAAAATAGTTTCAATCAGAAAGCTATTCATGAATTATTGAGTATTCTGTGCAAAATGAATATGGAATTATTTTATCTTTGTAAAGTGAGTATTGAGCCCTTATTCAGATCCCTGCTTAAAATGATCATAAACATTGGAGGGGCAAACAATAGATCTACCAAACTTAGCCTAATGAAGGCATCTTAAATTTCTGCTTAATATTTTAATTCTCCTAATGATAGTGCTCTGACAAAGTCAGTATGGTTAACATCAGGGTAATTTCTAGTATAGCCACAGACTACACTATCATGTGGCCTCATCAGATCTTTAAAAATCAGAAAAAAAAACATAATAGTCCAAAATCTGGAGGATGATGGGTGGAAGTAGAAAGAAAAAAAAAAAAAAGAAATTGAATTCTAGTGTTTTATTAGCATAAACATTGTAAGGAAAAAAATGAAATCAAGTGATCAATATTACTATAAATGAAGCCATGTTCTCTGGTTATAATTCTCTCAAGATTTAGCCATTAACCACAATAAATTCTGTATCTTACATAATTTTTAATAACCACAAAAATCTATGAAATTGATAGGATGCTTTATAAATGGATAATAGCTTACTGTCCAATAAACCTCACCTTAGGCTCTCTCAGAAAACTATTTTAATTATGAAGTTTGACTCTCTGTGGTTTATCATTTTGGTCAATGTAATGCATCTGATTTAGAGCTTGGATTTCTCTAAGATAAAATAGATTTTTATACCACAGTGCATTTTGAGGTTAACTGAATATATGTATTTGGTCTTTCTTAAGAATTCACTACTGAGTTGGAATGCTCTGGGAAGCAGTATATCACATCAGGTAGGATAAGTCAGACTACCTGGGCTGAGAATCCCCGGTTCACATTTTATTTGTTGCTATAATCCTTGGATATTTCAACTGCAGTGTTGAGGTTAATAGGAGTATCTACCTCAGATGGTTATTGTGAGATTATGTGAGACAACTCATATGGCACGCCTGGCACATAGCAATGATAAACACTAATTATATTTATTATTATTGTTGTTGCTACTACATAGAACAATAGGGCATAGTGGTTAAGGGAAAAGTCATTGGAACCCAATAAAATTGGATTCAAATACCCAAATTGCCACTTACTACCAGTTTATTTAAAATCCCTGTCTTCATTTTTCTTAATATAAAGACTTCAGTCAGGGGAACACTCCCTGCTCTCCAAATACAATCCAAAATTTCTACAGAGCTTCATTTCTTACTCATACCACAGTCAGAAACAGGTATTTCTGGTCAGTTTTCTGCTACATGGTCCTTCTCTCATCATTTGGTTCTGCAAACTCTTCCGAGTGGCAGGTGAGGGAAAGGTAGAGAGAACATTAGAAGGTCTGCAAGCTCTTTAAAGCCACAAGCCCAGAAGTCCTTGTGCTCACAGTCCACTGATGACAGTGGGTAATGTGGCCACATGTTGATACAATGGGGGCTGGGGAAAAAATGGAGTCTCTGGTTGGTGAGCTGCTTCCCTGTAACAACACACATTTGGAGTAGCACTATCCATCTAGGCCACAAGAATCAATGGTCTCAGCCCTGATTCTCCAGAGAGCAATGCCTGGATTAAGTGTCCATCCTTGTTTGGGAGGCATGAATCCAGGATGTAAAGAGTGGCAGGGAATGATAGGAAGGGGTGGGGGAGCGGTGCCATCAAGCAGGCTGCTACTCTCCAGTGAACCTCAAAGGGACACAGAGAATCACTGGGCAGCTGCATCTCTTGACTTAGAAAGAAGCTGCAGGTAGGCTGCTTGGAGAAAGGATGAGACAGTCTCTGGGAGGGACGGAGGGATGGAGGAGAAGGAATTTATCTCCCATGTTTCTTCCCATTTCCTGCTTCCTTTTGGCTAACATTCACCATCCAGAGTCTTCGCTGCCTGCATCATATGAACCCTGGGAACACCCTTGGATGGCTACTCCAAGAAAGCCAGATCCCCTACCCAGTAAAGTGGCATTTTATACAAATCTGGAAGTGGATGAGGAGCCAAAAGCCTGTCTGCACTCCTGCAGCCAGGAGGAAGGGACTCGCATTTCAAGAAGGTGACTAGTCAATCCTCAGGAAGTGGGACCAAACCGGTTCAAGCAGGCTGGTTATCTGCAGGGACAGCTGAGGTAGACTGATGGGATGAGGGTCTAGGCAAGGACTCCAAGGGAGCGACATGTGCCCAAGATAGTCACCTTGCAAAATTAAATAGTTTTTTACATAATGCAAATGTAAGACACTACCAACATGCAACAAAAGTGGACTAAATAGAAACTATTGTGTTTATTCTGGCAAGACTTGGATTCAGAACTAAAGATATCTTGCATTTCTTGAAAAGGAGAGAATACTTATTCCTCAAAAAACAAACAAAACATAACATTCTAGTGCCCAAAGTCACCAACAGAGGTTTGCTTTTCTGAAAATCTGCTTTGATTTGGTCTTGTATATACTGAGAAATTTCACTGTAGAAACAATTTCAGTTATTATTAACATCATTTATATTCATATACATAAAACCCACATCTTACAATCCAAGTATCGTCTTCTATGTTGACAGCAGCCATACTTTAGACATTAATAAGATCAGGTATCTATTCAGCACTCTTTCCTAAATCATTTTGCCCAAATGAGAATTTATAAGTGAGTTTTATCCTCCTCCATGAATGATTTTCCAGAATCAAAACCAGTTATGTGATAAAACTTAATTCCTCTAAACAGATTTTGTGTTTCATGTTTCAAACTGATAAGGACAATCTGAGTTGATATTCTGGAATAGCAATTAATCCAAAGTAAAAAATGGAAGCTAATAACCTGTTTCATAAAATCCGAGCCTTGCTTTGTTTTTGTTTTTGTTGTTTTTGTTTTTGGGTTTTTTTTGTAACCCCATCTAGTGATAAGGGTAGGATAATGAGCAGTCTGGTGATTTGTTGCCTACACACATGCCCAATCTTCCTCATGGAAAATGCCATCAAGCAAAAGAGCATCTGGCCTTTGATATTTTCTTAATGTGCATTAAAGGGCCTCAAATTTCCCATAAAAAATGGAAAACTTAATCCCAAAGGTTTAATCTGAGTCAGAGAAAAATATAGAGAGGATACCCTGTCAGCTATTATTGAGGAATAGGAAAGACAGACTAGAAGAATAATAAAAATCAAAAGTGGACAAGACCCAGGATCAATTTTTAATGACTTCACATTGCCCTAACAAAGAGGCTTTTATATTTTATTGTCCAGAAGCAGTAACTTTTAATTCTATTTAAATATTTTAAAATCAGTCATTTATATTTTAAGTTTATCCCAGAAGAGATACAAGTACACTCTTAGATTTAAATCCAAATTTAGTCAATTTTTAAAAAGTACATTTTTATAATGATGTACAATATGATCCATTGGCATCATGTAGTTCATTAGCAGATTTTTCTTGTGTTTTATAGCTGTAGAATCAGAAATATGTTTTCTATTAAAGGATTCTTTAATTTCAGCCTTCTTGAATAAAATCTTGATTGTCTTCCAAATAAATTTGACAACTTTTCTGAAAAACTTGTTCCAATGTTTGACAATGTTTAAATACTGAAGAATTTTCCTCCTAATAAAGCTAAGTCCCTAGCATTATTCTTCAAGCCTAGGTCTTTTGGCTTTAGCTTTGTAACAATGATCTACTGAGCAGGATCATTTTTACACTGTCCTCTATCAATATATCTTAGTTTTCTGTCCTTGAAGCTGATATATTTATTTACTTGAATTTTACTCAAATCACTTTTTCTGGCATACTTCTGAATTGACCCCAAACTCTATCAATTGCTTTGTTCCTTCCATAGGGTCATTTCCTATTAAAGATGAATATGAATGGGAATATTGTGTTTTAATTTTGTAAACTATTAATTTCTATTTTGTAAATTATCTCATTTTGTAAACTATTATCCTGAGATGTATTATTTATTTTGTAAGGAATCAGAAATTTTATACTGTAATTCTCTATTGGGTAACAAAAGGAATTGTAACAAAGCGTATTTTAGAATAGGGGGAAATTATGGGAAGGGGTGAAAATGTCTCCATAGCTGAGGAACAGAGAATTTTAAGGAAAAGGAACAGAAACTAACAGTCCAGAGTCCAACTGGAAGGATGATGAGAAAGAAGGTGTCAAATTATTTTTGTTGACCTTCATGGTTAAAACATGTTAGATTAGTTAACAAAGAGAGTAAAAGCCTGCAGTGGGTTGAGAAGAGAATGAAACATGAGCAAGCAGAGAATGCAACTGCAGAAAACTCAAGAATCCTGGCAATCATGGAAGATAAATAGGTGAGAGCGAGAACAAACAAGGCTGTGGGGTTGATGTTTGCTTGTATTTATATATGTTTTTGAACAGGGGTGACTTGAGCATGGCTATGGGCTAAATAAAATATGTAATCTATTTGAGAGAGAGGTTGAAAATGTAGGTATAAAGGGATGACTCGGAAAATGAGGAACAGGATTGGATAGAATTGTGAACCAGAGAGATAAAGCCTTGGGCTGAAGAAGGAGCATCTCTTCTTCTGAGGCAGAAAAAGATAAGCTTTGTGAGTGGATCATGCACTGTATGGCAACAACAGACCAGGAGATTTTGATGTTCATAGACATCACTGTCATGCCAGGCATGGCAGTTCATTAGACAGGTGGACCAGAATCACGACTCAGATCCAAATTTCCAGGAGCGAGAACAGAATATGGGAAATGATGACACTTACAAGAAAGAGATAGAAAATGTTAATTCTTGTTTGGGGATCTAAAAAGAGCATCATGTGACATAGCAGGAGAAAACGCTACATATAAAGGGAAGGTCATATATTGCGTTGTGATCAAGAACTTGAGACTTGGAGTCAGGACAATGAATTCCTATCTCAGGTCAGGCACGTAGTAAGTGCGTGAGTTTACGTAGGGCACTTAACCACTCCCTGATTGAGGTTTTCCACATTGTTAGTTGAAGGCAGTGGTGACAACTGCACAAGACTGTTGTAAGGAATAAATGAAAGATTGATATAAAGCTTTCAGAGGGTCTGACATGTAGGGATTTATTAAAGTTTATATTTGTGTGTTTGTTCATTTTGATTACATGGACTATGAAAGTGGGAAGAATGGCGAATGTTCTAGCTCAAGGCCTGTGATCTGTGCAAATTAGGAGAACGCCATTTGGTGGACCACTAGAAATGGGTGAAGCTTTGGGAGACAAGTGTTATGAGGAAGAATAGAAAATGAGTAGGAATACATAAAACAGTTTGCTAAGTAATGATAACATTGGTCTTGGCAGTGATTTCATGGATATGTTTGGTGTCCTTATCTTATTATTATTTTTTTTTTCTAAGTAGAGTTGAAAACCCAGCTGAAGAAGGTGGCCATTATTTGTAATGCTATTGCTCTGAGTAGCCAAAAGTTATTTATACAGAATTAGGGGATATGAGGAAAATGGTACAAGAAGGAAAAGTGGATGAAAGACGAGTGAATCATCACATGGGGGAGAGCAAGAGAGCGAGAGAGGGACATTGAAGTGGCTACCAAGATAGGGACATGGGCCTGTTCATGGAAGGAAGTGAAACCAGGAAGGGCCCAGAGGGGTGCACAAAAGGTCTGGTGATTCCAGTCACATCCAAAGCAAACATAACAGGGTGGAAGTAATGACAACTCAGAACATGGGAGTTGTTAGATGAAAAGCAGAATGAAGATTGCTGAAAGGAAGAGGAGGTGAAACAGTGGGTTCATGAAGAATGAATGCATGAGGTGGGTCTAGGTCAGAGTCAAGGTCAGGGTCACGAGAGGTGACTGAATCATGATGGACAGAGTTCAGATTGAAATAAGTCCAAGCCAGTGCCAAAGACATGGGATTTAGATGCTGATGAGAAGAGTGTGGCAGAGCTGGATGGTGAGAACTCTGGAAAAGCTTAGATTGTTTTTTTCTCCATAGAGAGACAGTCTACTGAACACTCGATAGTCTGAGGCTGGTATGGGATTCTTAAAGGAAGATAATAAGTGTGCAGTTAATGACTATTGAATGATTCTGTGAAATACTGGGTTCAATCCACATGAGTCCATTAAACTGTTTTTTCACTCTTCCATATCAAAGCAAAGACTGCTTAAGAATTAAACCAAATATAAATCTTAATTGTTATAACACGGGGAATTTTTAGATGCCCAAACCTTCCTTCCAAAGCACAAAAGCTACTTGCATTTTGGTATTTTTCCTTCATTTATGAATTCAGCAAATATCCATTGAACAACAAGTCTTGCCAGGCACTCTTCCATACATTGGGAAAAATAGTCGAGGAAAAGGCAAACCAGGCCCCAGCTCAGGGAGCTTAATTTTAGAGGGAGAAAAACAGACAGCATATAAAAATATAAATGTTAATTTCAGTTAGGAAGAAGGCTGTGTTGAAATTAAAACAAGTAGTGAAATAGAGAGTAAGCTGGAAGACAGCTCTCTTTTATATAAGATAGAGGAGACCTCTGACAAGGTGACATTTGTCTGGGACCTGATGGATACGGAGTCAGCCATGTGAAGATTGGGAAGTATTCCAGGTAAACAGGTGGTGTAAAGGCCCAATGGAAAGATCGAGTTTAAAAGAGAAGGACAGAAGCAAGATTAATATGTCTGCACTAGGGTCTAATAAGAAAGTCATATCTTTTCCCACATGTTACATATTTTAACATGAATGTGATCACAGTGTTTATTCAATTTTCAAGGACTGCGTGGTGGTTGGGAGCAGAGTCTGGAGTGACACTGCTCTCATTTAACCTGGGCTCCTCCTTTTTTACCTGTGTTCCCTTGAGAAAGTCTATCTAAATATTCCAGCATATGATTACCTGTAACATGGTGTTAATAATGGTACCTACCTCATACAGTTGTTGTAAGAATTAAGTGGATTGATAGTTGTAAAACAGAAAAGTGCTCGCCACGTTAAAAGCGCTTCTTCTGTAAAATAATTCCATCCTTTTTTCCCCTGATTGCATGATATGGAAAGATAAACTCTTTTGTTACATATTCTTAATGATTATTTCTGTGGATTCTGAGAAAACCGTAATCGGTTTAGCTATAGAAGAAGCAGATTGGTTTAATTTTCTACATCATAAATCATTCTCGACAAAGAATATTGTTATCATGCTTTGAGATTTTTCACAATGGTGATCACCTGGGTGGCCCAGTATGGGTGAACCCATAAAAATATTTCACTGACTGTAGCATCTGTAAGAGGCATCCTCATCTTGATTGGCTTCTCATGAGATTATTACCAGATAACTGAGAAAAGATACGCTATTAATGGCTGTCCTGCCAACCAAATTTATCCTGAAGGGAAGTTATGCTCGCCTTGTACAATTTTCCCCTCCCAAGAAAATTTTATTGAGTTGCCAAAAACAAACAAACAAAAAACAACTCACAATTTACTGTAAAGCCCCTACATTTCTGGATTTTCTGAAAAAAAAAAAAGCTATTTCTATTAAACTGATAGAATTAGACATACTGGCTATGAGGCAACAATTGTGAACAGATTTTTTTTTTAAGATTTTATTTATTTATGCATGAAAGACACAGAGAGACAGGCAGAGACATAGGCAGAGGGAGAAGCAGACTCCCTGCAAGGAGCTCGAAGTGAGACTCAATCCCAGGACCCTGAGGATCACGACTTGAGCTGAAGGCAGACAATCACTGAGCCATCCAGACGTCCTGTGAACAGATTTCTTATAGTATTTTTGCCATCCTTCCATAATTTCATGGTTTATTTGTTTTTTAAAGATTTATTTATTTATTTGAGGGAGGGAGGAGCAGAGGGAGAGACAATTCCCAATACACTCCCCACTGAGTGGAGAGTGTGGGGCTTGATCCCATGACCCTGAGATCATGACCTGAGCTGAAATCAAGAGGCAGTTGCCTAACCGACTGAGCCACCCAGATGCCCCCATAATTTCATATTTTATTTTTTTAAATTTATTTTAAAAGATTTTATTCATTTATTCATGAGAGACACAGGGAGAGAGAGAGGCAGAGACATAGGCAGAGAGAGAAGCAGGCTCCATGCATGGAGCCTGATGTGGGACTCGATCCCGGGACTCCAGGATCACACCCTGAGCCAAAGGCAGACGCTCAACCACTGAGCCACCCAGGCGTCCCTTTAATTTCATATTTTAAAGTAAGGTTCATACTCTTAAGTAAAATATTGTCTAAAAAATTATAAGCCTCCTCTACTAAAATTTTAAACTATTCAATGGAAAATTGTTTGAGAAAAATACTGAATTTATAGAGAAAACTAGAGTAGTTCAGAACATCTGAAAATAGTTGGAGTCTTTGAAATATGGCATTCCTTTCTTTGAAAATAATAAATTGCCCAAACAAGTAAGCTTTTATTTAATATATTGAGTTCTGAGTTATATAAATATGATACACTTGAATCAAATTAAATATGAAAAAGCTCAGTTGGTTAAGCATCTGCCTTTGGCTCAAGTCATGATCCCAGGGTCCTGAGATTGGGCCCCACATTGGGCTCCCTGCTCAGCAGGTGGCCTGCTTCTCTCTCTCCTTCTGCAGCTCCCCCTGCCTGTGTTCTCTCTCTCTCTCTCAAATAAAGAAAATTCTTTAAGAAAATTAAAATAAAATATGGAGAAGCAAATATAGCTGATATCCCTGTTAAAATTGATTACTATGAATTACTGAAGCTTTTAGGTAACATTCACATTGTATCATGCAAAAGGAAGCACATGCCATAATCCATTTGTTTTAAATTAAATTTAGTAAATAAAAATATACATATACTCACATGTATAATCTTAAAAGTCTGAAGAATGAACTTCTAAAAGGCACACAGTTGGCACCTAATAAATAAATAATAAATATTCATTAAATTTGGGTGGTTTTTTTTACAGCTTTATGGAGATATAAATGACAATATTATGTAAGTTTAAGGTGTACTGAGTGATGACTTGATATATGTATATATTGTAAAATAATTACCATGGTAAAACTAGTTTATACAGGCAGCCTGGGTGGCTAAGGGGTTTAGGGCTGCCTTCAACCTAGGGTGTGATCCTGGAGACCCGGGATCGAGTCCCACATCGGGCTCCCTGCATGGAGCCTGCTTCTCCCTCTGCCTGTATCTCTGCTTCTCTCTCTCTCTCTCTGTGTCTCTCACGAATAAATAAATAAAATCTTTAAAAAATAGTTTATACATCTACTATTTCACAGTTAGCTCCTGTGTGTGTGTGTGTGTGTGTGTGTGTGTGAATGTTTAAAATCTATTCTCCTAGCAACTTTCGGTTATACAGTACAGTGTTAACTATGGTTACCATACTATGCAATTGGTCCTGAGAACATACTCATAACTAAAAGTTTGTACTTAAAAAAAAAAAAAAAAGGTTTTATTTATTTATTTTGAGAGAAAGAGGCAGCATGAGTAGAGGGAGGGGCAGAAGCAGATGGGTAAAAAGAATCTCCAGCAGACTCCACACCGAGTCAGAGTCTGACGTGGGGCTTGATCCTACAGCCATGTGATCACAACCTGAGCTGAACACAAAAATCAGACACTTACCCGGCTGAGCCACCCAGGCGCTCCCTGAAAGTTTATACCTCTATCCAGCATCTTCCCATTTCCCTAGCCCCAGGTGTCTACTCTCTGTTTCTAGGAGTTTGGCTTTTTGAGATTCCACATGTAGGTGAGATGGTGCAGTGTTTGTGTTCTTCCGTCTAACTTACTTCACTTAGCCTGACATCCTTAAGGTTCATCCATATTGTCACATATAGCAGGATTTCCTTCTTTTTTATGGCTGAATAATTTTTCCATGTGGATCGGTATTTCTGTTATCTATATTTGTATCTACATATCATTTTCTTTACCCATTTATCTGTCAACAGGCACTTAGGTTGTTGCCATGTCTTGGCTATTGTAAATAATGACACAATGATCAAGAGGGTGCAGATGTATCTTTGAAATGGAAAAGAAAACAAAGAAAAAGAAAGGCTTTATACTATAAATATGTATAGCTGCTAACTCAATAAACTTTTATTTTTCCTGACATGCATCACCAATGATATATGCGTCTTACACTTATTTCAATTTTGTTTACAGAAAACTGGGCATAAACCAGAGAGTGTGGATTTGTGTGGGGCACATATTGAATGGGCCAAGGAAAAATCAAGCAGAAAGAATGTCTTTCAGGTAAGAATGTTATATATATTAAATTTATTACTATTCTAAACCTGAGCTCTTAACATATACTTCCTTATGATCTTTTCATGTGCATGAACTGGTTGTTCGAAGGTCACTCTGAAAAACTGATTCACCTCCTTCTTGAATTTTAGTTTGTTTTGTGGCTTTTCCCTGGTTGCTATCTAAATAGAAAATATATGTTGTATATTGATTGATTCTATACTGAAAGTCATTGAATGTTGCCTTGTATTTGATAACTGTTTGGGGTTCAAACCTAGAGCATTTGGCTTAAATAGATTTATTGTAGAACTTTCAGACATACACAAAATAACGTTTGCTAATTATGATAAACTTTTTGCATTCATTTCCATTCCTGCGCCTAGTCATAAATTACATTTACCAGTGTAACTTAGGGGGATGGAAAGAACTGAACAGCTATAGAAATTGGATATTTTTGTATTGCATAATTTAATTTTTGGGAAAAATAACTATGATGAATAATTTCAATCATATTCCATTGAATGAAAAGAACCAGATGAGATACTTGAAAGAAAGGAAATGAGAAAACTTAATATTTCATATATGATGTTACTAAAATCTCTTTGGAAATTAATAACTTTAAATTATGAGATTTATCTTTTTCTATACTTATCTGAGATTTAACTTACTTTTATATTTCCAAAGTAACCAATAACTTTCTAGGTATATTTTAGGATTTATATCATTTAGTAACCAAGGATCTAGATTATTGTAATTACTGTATTAAATGCCTTCTAAGACCATTTTGGCTCAACTGACCTTAGAAAGGTCAATTACATAAATGTATCAGTGAAAGTAATATATTGGACCTTACAGAAGTGTAGATAGGTGGCATTTCCTATCTGAACTCACACTGGGGAGAAAAAAACTGGTTTCCAGTTCTGCATTTCCCAGATGGTAATCCAGATCTACCATGTAAACTGGACCCACGTTAATGTCTCTAGAATAAGTTATTTTTCTGGTTCTACTTTTATTCTATTCAGACATTCATTTTTTATATGCTAGAGATTTCTTTTTGTCATAAGAGATTAAGAAAGGAGAAAAAAAAAAAACTAAATACACTTGCCTAGAAATCAAAGGACTAAATTTAGCCAAAAGTGATTAGAATCTGAATCTACAGAGTCAAGAAAAGAAAAATAAATTTTGTTTTGAAGTGAGGAATTGTAAATCAGTGATATAGCCCGTATCCTAATTTCTTACTCTTTTTGCTATTCTGCAAGAAATTAAAAAAAAAATTAGAGGTTATATTCCTAGTTTTAGGATAACCTAGATGATTGTTATGACTAGGTCTGAACTAGGTTGGGTGAGGTAAGTGGTGTAGTTTTACCATGTATTATGAGTTTAGCATCTTTGTCCCCATGTCATAAAATAAAGACCTTAAAATTTGACATGGACATAATTCTTGGACAACAGAAACTCTGGGAAATGGTCTAATGTAGCATTTTTGAGTTCCTTCTATTGGTCTTTTGGAAAGCTAAGATAGATAAAAAATGAGAAGGATCGTCAAATATGTACAATGTATACAGGACCACGGATATAGGAGAAGAATATTTATGCATAATTTTATCTTGCTTTGAACATTATATACATGGATGTATATTTAAGCTACCTGTATTGATGAAATGTAGGATAACATATAGTAATGATATGAGGTCGCTCTTTCCTGAATATGACTGACTGCTTTCTGCTATAATTTTTCCTTGTTTTTCATATTTCTGAATGTAGGTACTTCCAAAAATAGTAAAACAAAACAAAACAAAACAAACAAAAAAAAAACTCACACAACTATTCTCACTTTTGATAGCTTTTTGGAGTAGCTTTGTCAGCTACTTTTGTTTGTAAGGTCCCTGAGTAGTTTGTAGGACCTCAGTGTTCTTACATCCAGCTTCACTCTTTTGGACTTGTACCCTTGTAGTTTAGAGAAACAGGAAGGCAGTGATTACAAGGATGGTGTGAATAACAAAGCTAAAAAGGATTCCAATTTCGTTTCCTGCTTCATTCTTTTTGAGGTGAATCATGTGGGTCTTTTTTTTTTTTTTTTTTTTTTTTGTCATGCCGACATCTTTTCATTATTGAAACACGTGAGCTTAGGTAAAATTTACTAATATGTATCCATAGATACAGACTATGAGGGTAAACCCTTTGAGAGGAATAATATAAATAGCTTTTATAGTTCTGTTAACGAAAAAGCATAGGGAAGGATTTGCCAGAGAGCTAAATCTAGATGACTTGCATCAATATTTGATTAGATACATTAGCTGGTCTAACTCTCAAATGATCAGAATAAACATGATTATATCTCAAAAACATGGTATTAAGGCATTGTTGGGTGTTTGAGTGTGTGTGTACAAGAGTTTCATTACCTAAAGAATAATGAAGTGTTTCTTCCTGACTGAAAAAGACCATCATAGCTTCAGCTGATTTGCTACATCAGAAATAGCTTTAAAATTCCAAGTTTGAATTAGGCTTGGTGTTCAATCTCAGTCTATGAATTATAGATTACAGATAGCAAATGACTATTGAGATTTTTGGTTCAAGAAAAATCAAAGAAGAGCAAAATTAGAAATACTTTAAAATTTGAAATCTGTCTTTAAAAAGTTGATGGATTAGCAATTATATGCCACATAATTACAACGTCTGTAGAGAAGTCAAATTTAACATGAAGAAGAAAACAAATAAAAAATTATGTGCCTGAAAGACTCAGAAGCACAAATCTGTGACACACAAAAGAATGGAAGGATTTCATTTGTCTGGTACATTTCTGTATGCCATTGGACATTTAAGTTGTTCATTTTCTTTTTGTATTAAAAGCCAAATTTCCTTCATAGTCAAAGTCTTACTAAACTCTTGATGTAGATTCAATCTTATTTGATGGGTATATGGTAACATAACAGTGTTATGCTACACATGATCAAGTGTTAGGTTTGGTATTCAACAACTCTCAGTAGATCAGAATGATGCTCACCAACGGAGTTCAGGAACACCTGCCTCACCTGGGTGGCTTGGTGGTTGAGCATCTGTCTTTGGCTCAGGTCGTGATCCCAGGACCCTGGGATCGAGTCCCACATCGGGCCCCCTGCATGGAGCCTGCTTCTCCCTCTGCCTGTGTCTCTGCCTCTCTCTCTGTGTCTCTCATGTGTAAATAAATAAAATCTTTGAAAACCAAATAAAATGAAACAAAAAGAACACCTGCCTATTTTATACAAGAATACTCTTTGGCCTAATTGGTACTTCTTAATAATATATGATACACTTAAAGAAATCATTAGCAGCTTCTATAATAAAGTACATATAGACAAGTCATAATATGTGTTTCAGACGCATAAATGCGATGCAATGTGTGGAATTCCACGTACATACCCACATCTGATAGCTCGCTTTAGGAAATCGAATGACCATCTCCACACACGTACACACTGACACGGAAAGACGTTTTGTACTTATAAAAGGTCCTGCAAATTCTAAGTTATATCAGTAAATGTTCATTGCTGCTAACTTTCGTTTAATTCTGCATTTAGCAGAATTGTCAAGGCCCATCACAAGTTTGATGTAGCTTGAGAAAGCATTTAGCAACCGAGTGATTTGTAATGAACTGTGGTACAAGTTTTCTTAGTTAACTTAAGAGCAGCTCTAGGTCTTCATCAGGGAAAGAGTGAATAAAAAGATTTATGTTCAAATCACATGTTTTAAGCATTCCTGCTAAGTGCTAGTTTGCTCTTTGGTGTTTCGCCTGAAATTTAAAGCACTGAGGATTAAAAGGATTACAACATAATCTTAAATAATCCTAAATGTCATTTACAGAGAGATAGTTGTAATAACTAAATAAAACCGTGTTAAAGGGTGGCAGTATTGTCAGGCGGCATCTGTGACATGTGCGATGCTCGGTCACCTTCTTCTCTTTCCTCTCCGATCCAGCATCACATTTACAAAGCGTTTCAGTGGCAAGTTCAACTGAGAGAATGGCTGCAAGGGAGTTTGAAACAATAAGTAATTTTTTTAAACCATAAATATCTTCCTGTTTCAAAGTTGAAGGAAAATTTTCACTCGTGGATCCTTCCCTCCTTTGAGCATAAGGTTCTCCTGGAGTTAAACATTTTTGAAAATCAGGAGAAGGAGGTTCATGGCACAGCTGTCACATCCATAGATGCTACTACATCTCTAAAACATTGACCGCTTCCAAGGAGTTCCCCCTTTTTATTTTATTTTATTTATTTATTTACTTACTTACTTATTTTAGTTCCCCCTTTTTAAATAGAGGATGGTCCCAAGCCCTGTAACTTATTCCAGGCCCTTTAGTTTAGCACATACATATTTTTTTTTTTTTTACTCTTGTCGTGTAAATTAGTTTTGTCTTCTCACAGAGAACGCAAAGAAAGAGGCTCTATGGCATACTGCTTTATATTTCTTAAACCAGAGGATTGGACTCCTTTCAATTCATTTCATTGGTTATTGGTAAGGCTAGATTGGGATTCGTTTAGCTAAAATAAAAGAATTCACTATCAAAAAAGCTCAGGAGATTGTGTCCATGATATAGTCTCTATACTCCAAAGATGATTTCTAGAATGTCTACTCTATTCCCTTCTGTAAATAGGGGTAAGAAACATGCTATCTGTTTCCTTGATCCTTTTCATTATAACCTATATGACAATAGATGATTATTTATTTAAGATAATGAAATCATTTATACCCTAACGGTTTACTTTTCTCACAGCCAGAGAGTGACTGGCCTCATTTTTCCTGGGTTTCCTTTAAAAGAAAACAAAATTTTACCCATGAACATGCAGCAGAATCATTTATAAGTTATGTGCCTCAAATAAGATAATTCTGCTATTAATGAATTATGGCTGATTAGAACTACATCCATTGCCTGCTTGAAAGGCAGAAAAAAAAATTGAATGACTTAACAAGATGAAGGTCTGTTTTCTTTCCCTGGTACCAGTTTACAACCTCGACAAAAATCATGGCTGAATTTCCTGGATTTGAGATTCCTTTTTTAGTATGTAAATATGTCTCAGGGAAACAGGTTCTGACCCTAAAAGTAAAGTACATCTCAGAATAGATTTATCATTACTTGTATTACTTCTCTGACTTTTGGGGTCTTCTGGCTATAATGTCTATTAAACATATTCATGTGGTATTTTCCATGGATATGCTCTACATTTAAACATAATTTGATTGCTCATCCTGATCTGAATATGTCTTAGCTTAAAATGTTTAAGTACTTCTTAAGTTTATTAATGCGAAGATAATTTAATAACATCTTGGAGAATGTCCTTTTAAGCCAAAAGGGAAACTACTGGTATTTTGCTTTTATCCATTTCCTTCTGTTAAAAGTGGTGGGTTTAAAATAAATCTGAGCTTTTACCAATTTTCTCTTTCATTCTTCAATGCTTGTAGTTAGACTAAATGCAAAAGGATGATTTTTCCACATTCATATATGCATTAGATTTCGAGTAAAGCTGGTTTCACTTTAGAGAATTACTCACAGTATCTTAAAAGGCATGGCATTAAAAATAAACCAGAGTAAGAGCAGCATTAATGTCTAATACAGTTGTTTTTTGCTTTCTAGCTTGTCCCTAATCATTTTATCTACCTATTAGATATTCATCTATCATTCAGAAGGTGCAGTGGAAAGAGCACAAGAGTCTGGGGACGTGTGTTCCAGTTTTGGCTATATCAGTTGTAACTAGACGTAAAACCCAAGGCAGGACTCCTCCTCTGACTTAGAATTTTTCACACCAAGGAAATAAGAGATAACAGTCCTTCCGTCACCTGTCTCCCATCTGTGTTGATGTTGAAATGAGGCAATCTGTATTTGAAGGCAACTCCAAGAGGCCTATTTTAATATACATGCAAACAAGTATTATTATTCACCCATTAACCCTGTCATCTCACAAAGCTTTGAGGAACATTCCAGATGTGGACTTTGGAAAGATCTGGAGAGGAGAGATCGCACAATTCAGGGTTTCTGTTCCTCTCCTATTCTCCTAATACCGCCTTGTGAACTTAACCAATAGGTGAAGAGTTAATACCCTGAGTGAAAATCATTTTATTTATTTTGAAACTAAGAATATGTGTCCTCAAACCGTACTGAAATAATTTTGAATATTCTATTTTTATAAATAAATAGTGTAATTAATGTAATATCTAAGCAATATACGTTAATTAATTCATGTCTTATCCCAGCAAATACTTTAAGACAAGCATTGTGCCCCCAACGGCTCTACTGAGCTATTGATAGCAACTTGCAAAAGAAGACCTAGAGACAAGGGCAGCAACCCTGCTCAAAAAATGAAAGAGAGACTATGGTAACTCTGAGATAGTGGGACAATACTGATTTTCTTACTGAAGGGAAAGAGATATGATTATTTTTATGATTTTGCCTTCAATTTTGCCAGTGGGATTGCACAGAAGGCTTTTGATGAATGGAGTGATATAATTTTATAACTGAGGCTTTGATTTAGGAATATTAATGTCAGGGGTGTCTAAGATTTACAGCAAAGGAAAGAGCCTGGGGGCGGGAAATAAAGTTGACTGTAAGGATCTAAGATGAGACTTAAGGAACATGTGAGCTTGACTGATGAAAGGAAAAGCAGAAACAGGTTGATAGGTGGAGAGTACACCCTTCAAGGGAAGAACATGGCTGTTTGTTCAGACCACGTGACTTGGGGACTACTGGCCTTTTGAAGGTTCCAATTTTGAGGAATAAAGCTCTCTTAAAAAAAGATAGTCTCAAGTATAGAATTAAGATACTGAGAAATTGAGTATATTACTAGAGAAAACAATAACAAGGGTATGATGATCCCATGAAGCTTTGTAGTCTATGAGGACATTTACTGATTTGTACAGCTACCTTATCCCACTTGCTACCGAAGGGCATAATGCGATCCTGTGGTACTCATTTCCTTTTTAGCTCTTATCACAGCAGAATGCAACAGGATGACAGTAAAGATTGACAGTAGCCGCATTAGTAAATTTTAGTACCACATTAGCCAAAAGAACCAAGATTTTAAGATTCCAAAATAAAATAAATCAAAATTCATAGAAAAGAAAGCAAGAAAATGTCAACTTGGTTTCTTATACTTCTAACATTTTAGTGGAAGAATGGAGGCATGTGACCTAATGAGCTGAGATCAGTGATGAGCTCACTTCCCATTGTCCCCTAGAGCTGCTGACTCTATCTGCTCAAAGATAAGAGCTGTGCATTTGGAATACATTTTGGATTTTGATCTGACACAAGGCTAAATTCAACATGCTGTTCTTCCTTTGTTGACATGATGTAAACCCCTCCTTTCACGGAACATACGCTGTTCCTTGAAGCGTCGGTGGGACTGGTGTGATGGTCGCTGCACCACACGTGGGCTGACAGCGCAGTTCTTTGCATCCATGGAAGCAGAGTGAGGTTAAATGAGCTACATAGGCTCCAACCTGGGACTTCAGGCCATGCATACCCACCTGAGCAAAAGCAACCACAGCCAGCTGGGGATTTCATGAGCTCCAAGTAGAATCACCAAGTGTAATGGTTTTTCCACTTATGACTTTCATCTTGCAAAATCCAGAAGATATTACACGGACACTGGCAAGAGAACATTCAGGCCACTGGATCCCTTTTTCATGTAGGTTTCAAAACTCTTATTTTGTATTTTTAAAAGGGAGCAGCCACATTTATTTCATGCTGAGTATCTTTTTTTTTTTTTTTTAAATAGCAAACAAGCTTCTTCCAGAAAAAGGAATGATTTAATCCCTAAAGCTGGTACATAATAGATGGGGCCAGTAAAATGGTATCACATTTTACAGCTTGTCCATAAGGATGACACAGGGTAAAATAAAACTGAGTACTTTTGGATAGCATAGGATCACTGACAGATAAATAGCCAATGCCATTCAGTTTTTAGAAACATAAGGTAATGAGGCTGGATCTGAAGGCAAGAGAAGAAATATATATATATTCACAGTGTTTATATGTCACAAGCCACTGAGCAGGAGAAAAATCTGGGCAGTGGTGAGCAAAACTCTCAAACCTCAGAGCAGTGTTTAAAGGAGGAGAAGAAAATAACAAAGCAAGCATCCATAAACAAAGGTTTGAAATGAACACAAGGGCGGGGGCGGGGGTAGGGGGACAACTAAGTTGAAGATGAAAGGGAAATGCCAGCGCTCCTACAGAATTGGAGATGCCACTTGTAGAATCTATGCATAGACTCTCTCAATATATGAGTGAAATATGTTACTAAAAATTTGGTGGAAAATAAATATTCAAGAGCAAAAATATAAAACAGTGCAGAAGAGTGAAAGATTCTTGGTATTTGAAGGAGAGAGGAGGCTGCTCTAAATTTTATCTCAACAAAACAGGATGTTGAGAGATGACCTAAGTGAAACAATGAAATAAAATGCCTGATGTTGGGGAGAAGTCAGGAAGGGGGAGCTGTTTGAACTGTTTTCAGAGAGCAGATCAGATAATGACCAAGAAAGGAACATTCACATCAACGGTTTAGATGGATTTCTGTTTTAGAAGAGCGCTATTAGGTTCTTGGCTTTAGTCCCACCAATTTGCCTAACATTTTATTTCCAGCACTGGGGAAAATTCTACCAATCTGACTTCCTTGGTGAACGTGTGCAAACCAAAAACTTTAGCGGCAAAAATTAACAAATTGCTGCAAACTGCTCCAAAAGGGAAAGGAACAGGGATAGGGGAGGTGGCCTTAGACTCGATAGTTTTTGAGTTTCTTCTTTTAACTCGAATTTAAGCAATGCTTCGTTTTTCAATGTTCAAACACCCATCATCGAGTAGAAGACAAGCTTCTGATATTCGAGATCTGTGGTAGATCTGAAATCAATTCGTAGAAAAGGAGGTTATGAACACACTCTTTTGATCTGTAGGATGTACCAATGAGGGCGGCAGGAAATTATGTGAAACCCTTCTCTTTTGACAGCTACACTGGAACATTTACAACCACAGATGTTATTTGTCCATCAGAAAGGAAAATATTTGTTTCAAGCCACAGGCATTTTCTACCACAATATCAAAATGAAATTCAACAGCACTTTGATGTTTGATGTGTAAGAAAATAAATATTTGGGGGGACCCAAATACTAGGAAGCAATAGACCCCACAAAATATAACCAGGGACATGAAAAAAATGGCTGGCTTCGTTATGAACAAATCTGTCCTTTTCCTAAAGTAAGGATTGTTCTATTATTAACACAGGGAATCTTAGATGGACTGCGCAGGATGCTGCATTATTCATAAAAGCATTGCTGCCATCTGGTGGCTAGTTGGTGCTTCAGCACTGACTTCCCTGGTTTGATTTTTGGCTCCGTGCTCTGGCGAGGTATTCAAAGGAGGCCTTTCTTTATGTGGCAAAACATAAACGTGAAATCCCCTGTCCCTAAATGTCACTCATCCGATGGCAGTCCTTTCTCTCTGTCATAGAATGAGGGATTCAAGGGAGGCAATGACACACGTGTGTATCTTTTGTCCTGCCCATAAAAGTATTTCAGTATATGGCTTATCTAAGGCATTTACTCTTGGCTGTTAATGACTGATTAACGTTATAGACACTCATTTCTGTTTGCAAAGAAACATGTAGTCAAATATTAGGAAGATGTAGTGGATCTGAAGATATGCTGTGTTGCTTAAATAAGAATATACAAGGGATGCTATAAATTCCTTATCAGGAGCCCAGCATGAATTTGTTGTTGTTGTTGTTGTTACCACTCACTGAGTTTGATCTGGGAAATAACATAATTTACAATGTTGAAAGAGCAAAAAATGTATAGGACTTTATAAAACTCGTGATTTCTTTCCATTCAACTGTTATGTTAAAGAAATCTGATTAATTGTTAATGACTTAAGAGACTTATGAATTCATCTCTCTTCATGGATTTACAAATTAAATGGCAAATGTTTTTCAGCCGAAGTGCGCGCTTTATCGAAAACAAAATAGTTAAGAGGTAATCTAAGAATTGTCGCTATTTCTCGAGCATCGCTGCCTTAACGCATTCTGAATCAGAAACAATTATCTTTGCAATTTTAGTGTGTATTTTAAGTTTCTAATAACTGTGGGATGTCCCCTTATACATAGTGAAAATCCTCATCCTTAAAGTGGATATTTATACGGATCACAGGTCTCTGAAGAGTATAGGAGATAATGAGTTAAAATTGCCCCAAAAGGAAAGTTGAAGTTTAATCCCAGATACTCAGGGGTGATATTTAATAGTTAATACTCAGTTTCTAGTGGATATTTGCCTGTATCATCAATCCCCTTAGGACTCAGTAAAAGTCAGATAACAAAGAGCTATTGCACTAAATTTAGAGAATTGTAATATTGAATGAATATTACCCTGTGCAAGAAAACTGGTAAATGCCTATTTTTAACATTAGTCTGTGGGTTTTATTTTAAGTTTCTCGGTTAAGATTTTCACTGTGAATGCATACTTGGTATTACCCTTGTTACTAGCTTCTTTTGCCACTTAAAATGTTTCCTTCCTCACAACATTTCATTTGACTCATGGAAGAACATTGCTCATCTTTCCTGGGAAGATTGCTCAATTCCCCACCCTTGCTCTGTCTCTATTTAGGAAGAGGGTTAAAAAAACAAAACAAAACAAAAAAACCCAACCACAATAACACCTTACGAAGAGAGTAAAATCAATAATGATTATGCCCCTGTCCCTTTCATCTCTAAGTGTAAAATTTCTAGTAAACTCTTCTCCTAATCATCTCGCACACACCCCTAGGGTGCTTTCTAATGGCTCCATAATAGAGATAGTACTTTTGGTCGGGATGCCTCGGGTTGTATTCATAAGGTGCTAATATTTGTTGCGGTAACATTTACTTTTTGACGGCTTTTACAGCTACTTAACACTAAAGTCCTTTTTAGTCAGGAGGATCATTCCTGTAATGAATGATGTCACCTTAAATCCTTTAGTATGTAATTGCTAGATGTTACATTTTATAGCAGGGCATTTGATGGTGTATTTGTTTATGCTAGATTTTATGACAGTGACAGCTGTATCTCAGTAGAGGAGTGATCCTTTCCTTTCAGGGGAAGCTAGTTTTGAAATAGTTTTGCCATATATGCCCTCTGGTTGGGGTAGGTTCCCTTTGACACTAGGAATTGTGCTGCAACCAGTTTGTATAGGAGGTAATCCCAGAAAGCAAGAATTTAGTACTGGCAAGAGTGAAATGGAGAAAGAAGAAAAGACGATGCAGATCCATTATCAAGTCGATCACAGAGTGGCTGGGATGCTTGTCAGAATTTTCCACCCAAGGATTGACAAGACGAAGCATTTATCCATCAGCTTCTCACCTCTTTGGTTATAGTTGGCTATGGAATGGGACAATGTCTTTAAATCTACTTGACTTTTAGGCTTCACACGTATGGGTGTTCCCAGAAGGCTCCTCAGGTGTCCCACTCCATGGACTCTGAATATCCATGGCAGAAAGTGCAAGATACATGGCGATGCTTGAGGCAGGTTGCAGTCAGTACAAAGGGATTTGAAGCTCACACAGAATTGTTTACACCAGCTGCAGCTGGAGTCTTAGTAAAGGCAAGAGGAAAAAAAAAATAAAAAAATAAAAAAAAATAAAAAAATAAAGGCAAGAGGATGTGAGGCAGGACACAAGAAGTTTCTGATACAACCCTCCTTGCAATACTCAAACTGACTTGTGCCCCATTTTAAGTCTCCTCCGTTGCAGGGTCTTCAAGATGGTGCCTTGGCTCCATCTCAACAAGAAAGCTGATAAAAAAAAAAAAAAAAAGGTTAGTGGAAAAACTACATTCTTCTACTGCAACTGTGTCTGAGGCCATATTTGATATTTATCATCCACCTTCTCCACCCTCATTCTCAGTATTAGTCAGGTCTGTAAGTTGTGTTTGCCTCATGAGGTAAATTAGACCTTCATACCTGACAGCCTTGAATTCTTAATTTTTTTGGCATCGCCATGCTTTGTTCAGTACACTTAAAAGTCCACTGCTTTCACTAGGCATGGAAGCACCTAGGGACAGATCAGCGAATCTCCAGAGTTCCTGAATCATTCCTCCTGACCCCATTGTACACAGGCTGCTTGACCTCCTCATTATAATTAGGGCCAATTATCCCTGAGTAGAGCAGCTATTTGGTTTGCCTGCTGGCCAACCTCTTTAGTATCCATAGTTACCAAGCAGTGGCCATAGCTTTAATTTCCGTGATTCTACTCCAAATCCTTGCTAGCAGCACATCTATTTCCCAACCCAAGGACAAGAATTTTTAACCCAGCCCAAATTGAAAAACCTAGAAGCGTAGATGCTGCAAATGGGTTACTGACAGGAGCATCTCCTACTTCTACCTCTTTGTCCTTAAATCCATGCATTCTGGCTACTGGGGACACGGTAGACATCAATTTCAGGTATATACTGCTCTTGGGATATGACACCCCAATCAAACAGGGTCTTTCCCCCAAGCTACTATCTTAACTGGAGTCATTCCATTATTTTATTAGGTTGATGACTTCTATTAAGGTATTATTTACTAAGACCGGTGGATCCCATGATCTTATGGCCAGCATTGTACTTGCTTCATTTCCTTGGTTTGGGACAATGCTGTGAGTGGTCCTCCGTTGCAAAGCTGGGCATTCTTTAAACTACGGAATGGTGGAGCAAGCAGAGGCATCATAGGCAGAGAGGGTAAACCCATATCCAGAGCTGATGTCAGTTCCAGTGATAATGAATCACTGTTCCCCGAAGGATGGAAAGGGTCTGTTAGTCAATTTGCCTTTAGGTGCCTGGCTGGTCTCCTTAAAGGGCCTCAGTGCCTACCTCTGTTGCTGGAGGACCGAGCAATCAGCGGCAGTCGGAGTTACATCAGTATTGGTAAAAGAGGCATTTTGTTGGATGTGTGCATAGTCTCTATCCCTGCCACCATGGATGCTCCACTCACGAGCCTCTTTTGCAAGTTCTGAGTGGCTAAAGACAGAGGTTAGAGGACTTTGATTAAATCGTCCAGTACACTGGCTTACTCTTTGGCAGACATTAAGACATTGAGATGAAACACAAAAATCTGCATGCTCTGTGCTGACTCCCATTTGCTACCACTTCGTGGTCTCCAGTCTTCCAGATTGTCTCCTCCTAGGCCTCTGACCAGCTAGCAAAACCATTCTCCACTTTCTAGAAATGAGTCTATATCCTTACCTCATGCTACCGTACTCTCTACAACTCCAGTCTCTTGCTTCTCTATGTCCTCCTGAGGATTTCTCTTCACCACTGTCCTACAGGGTGACCCCAGGGTGGGTCTTCAGTGTACCTACAGTTCATTTTCTGGTGCTCATCTGCATATTTGAGCCATCCATGAAGTGTTTTTAATCTTTCATCAGCTGGCTTTGAAGAATCCCCATGAGGCCACAGATGCAATCTCAGGGAAAGGCCCTGGTAAGACAGTAATAGAAAAAATAGAAATTTCAACCATATATTCATGGAACTTACTTAGGCACCCTGGAGCTGCTTGGACCAAATTCTGAATACAGCATTTCCATCCATGGGTTGCTGCCCAAAATTACATCTCTGTGGATTTGGCATTACCCAGCTCATCATGGGAAACTGAGGTTACATAGTCACTTGATGTACTATGATAAGGTACTCAGTCTCTATTCTGACCCGATAATAGGCCAGGAGCAACTTGTCAATGGTGATGAGTTTTGGGACCTTTGCTGTGAAGCTTGTATTTTACCCTGCCACAAATTCCATAACAACATTATACTCTACTTCCTCATTGACTTTTCTCTCATAAGGACCTGAGTCAAGAAGCTTGCACCATAGCTTGGACTTGCTGCAGGCACTGTTAGGTTACGGATTACCACCCTAGTATATGAAAGGCATCCAGAAATAGGCCTATTTCCCGGTATAGTGTAATAGGTGGTGTAATCTGGTAATGCAGAGCCAGGACTTGTGGTTGCATTATAATAAGAGAATATCTGCGTGCAACCAAGATTCTTGATTATAAGCAAATAAATACTTGTGTTAAGCCATTAAGTTTTGGCCTAGTTTGTTACAGAGCAATAGCTGATTGATACAAATAATATGTCTACAAATAAAATTCGGTAGCTTGATATTCATGAAAAATGATGACAGATTTAAAAGCAAATTACAACCTGTACAAAAGGCCTTTTAAAGGTTATGGAGCCATCGTTCATGATTGTTCATGGTGTCAGTGTCTAATAATTAATTACCAAGCACTGGCTTCTTACAGGGTTGTAGAGCAAATGCAGGTAGTGGCATTTTATCTGGTCATGTGTCTTTTCTTTTACACAGTTTGTTTATAGAAATAGATGCCTAACAAAGTTAACTTCCAGGAAAGATGCCAGGTTACACAGAACCATACCAGAGTCTTAGAATCACTTTGGGCTTTCACCCAAAGTTTTTGCAACATTAGGTGGAGGCAACATAATTTGGCTTGAAAAGTTACAAGGGAAAAAATGACAGCAAATGCTCATGGAACAGCATGTTCAGAGTCTTCAAGATAGTATCTTTCTTGGCTTCTTAAAAATCAGGGAGTTTTTATGTCTATACTATTTTTTAAAACAGTCTGGACCAACAGGATCCAGGGTTGTCACAGGTCATTGTTAGGCCAGCAACCACCGAGGTTCTAACCTAAAAACTGAGTTGTAAGACAAGAGCAGATAGAGCTACAGTTGGGAAATCTAAATATAGCCAAAAAGTTTTGGCACTTCAAGACTTTCTGGGAGAAAGAAAAGAAATTTGATTTCTGTGCTGCTGATGGAAAAGCTCTCAAATGACCTAAGAAAATTATACTTGTCATATTTTCATTGCAAATGATATTTTTTTATTTGTTCCTAAAAGTTGAAAATGACCCTCCATGTTAGAAACAATTAGTTAAGAAAAACATAAAGGCTACATTACTTTGGATTTTGGAATTAAATATTCTAGCAATTTCTTTAATCTTGAAAAATGTCCATATGGAAAGTGCTGTTATTATTCCTGAAAATTTTCAGAAGAGATTTATTTATGTAAGGTAAATACATGATTCCAATAATTGCCTTCATCAATATAATTTTTAGTTTCTTTATTTCTTCCCAAACTGTGTTTATTTCAAATATGTTTATTTCAAAAATGTTTAATATATTTAAAGCATTGATTTCTTTCTGGAGTTTAATATAATTAAATCCAAAGACAAGCATAGTATATTCATATTAAAGCTGCGTGATACTATGACTATTCTGTCCTGGATTAAAATTTATTTGAATTATTTAATTAGATTAAATTTTAAAATTTCAATCAAGTTTATTATTTCTAAATCTGTGTTAGGTTAAATTCAGGAACAGAAACTGATGAAAAACAGGAGATAAAATTATTCAGTTACATCAAAGCCTAGGTTTTAAATGATACTTTTATCAGAGTTATTTTAGAAGTTGTGTGTTCAGTTATTACTTTTTCACAGTATTGAGTAGAACTCCAGAATCTTGGAAAAAGTCAGTTTTCAAAAATGTCTAATTTATGTTTAAGACATTGAATAACACTCCACTATTTCCCATTTATTCCTATTATGTCCCTTGTTTCACAGTTTATTTTATTTTATTTTATTTTATTCACAGTTTATTTTAAATCAATTTTCCCACCCCATATAAAATGCCTTTTGATAACACATGTTACTTTATCTTCTAAAGCCAAGCAAAATTATTTTTTCCAGTGTAATACAAGTCAAATCATGAAAATGTCTTTGATTGGAGAAAGTAGCTGAGATATTTTCAAATGCAAGATCTAAGAAAGGAACTAATACTTGGATTATGTACTTACTCGCTATTAGTGAATCCTACTAACTTTTCTGGAACACAAAACAGGGCATACTAAACGTGGTCAGTAGTTGCCATTGTAAGGAATTAGATTGCTTTTACAAAAGACATGATTTGGAAATGTTACACATCTGTGATTGCTAATTCGTGTTTATCACTTATTTTGTTCACTTAGCGTATGAATTTGTTAAATTTACTTATTAAAGGAGAAATATTTCTGAGAGTGTAATAATCTTCTACTTTGGTGACCCCAATCTGAATCAGGAGCAGAGAGACATTAGAGAGACCATTTGCATTATTTTACATAGGGTTTCCACTGTATGGACAAAATCTTTATACTTATTTTTTTTTCATAAACTTTGCTCAGTATTCACTCATATTTCCAAACAAATAAACGAGATATAATAATTTAATGAGGAAATTTTTTAACAAAACAATACAAAGGGACAAAAATATCAGAGTTTTGATTTACCATTGATTAAACTGATGTTTCCTTTATTTCCCAAGATAGGGTAAGTTACTCTTTAGGAACAAACTTCTGTTGTTCAGGTCTACACTGTCTTCACTCCAAGTCCCATGTTGATGGAATAGCCTCCTTCTGAAATAAATATGACAGGCTGCATGCTGGCCTTTAAGTCTCCTACCTCGTATGTGTCAGGTCTGTCTTCTTAGTGGGACTAAGAGAGTCCGAGAGTCAACCAAGCACAGGTGTAGATCCCTCCCACGTGCAGGGCGGCCGCAGGGAGAGGCGTGGTTTGCACACTTACCTAGGAATAGACTCTACCACAATCCCGGCACAACCAAACACTCAAATCATCTGATACAACCTGCTCAATCTAAATAGACAGTTGCTGTTGTTATTTAAATGGAGTAGAATCTCATCAAGCCATTCCAGAGATAAAAGCACATTTAGCATAATTTATTGTGTACTTGTAATTGCTGGTAACATAATGACTCATTGAAAAACTCTTTTTCAGCTTCTTTAATAAACACTGTTGAGTGTGAAACTAGAGTTCAAGATATTCAATAACATGTCAAACTGCATACCAATTCATATCTGCTTTAAAATGAGTTCAGAAGTGTTGAGAACTTAGAAAATTGCCATCAATTATTATTTAAGCCTAAATCAGATGCATGAGTTATGGGAACTAAAGGTCAAAGTTCAGGGTGAAATACCCTTTGAGGATAACAAAAATGAAGTAAGAGCTGGAGAATGTTTGCATTTAGTGACTGCTAATAGGTGTATTCTTGTTTACAATAATAAATGAATATATGTTTTACATCATCACATAAGTGTGTGTTCTAGTCATAGAAATTTATATACCACCTTTTAGGGTATAAACTGTGTACACATTTTGCCTGATATTGTTGTACTTTCAGGAAATGCTAGCCTGAGAAAATATACTCCAGAGCCCTTTTGTTGAAAAACTAATTATTCTCTGTAATACACATATTTAGCATAGGAAATTATGATTGTTTTTCTCTGCATTTGAATGAGTGATATCCTTTTAGGGTGTATACTAAAGAGATAATATTAGATGGGATGGAAGAAGAAATGAAGGCTGTTAATATAAAGTGTTCAATAGCAAAAAGAACACATTTTCCATGGGAAAAAAGCCATCTATATTTTTAGAATGAGGCATAAACCTCATTTTTAATGCTCTAGATTTGTTGCAACAAGTAGAAACTACTTTAATTTTAGCAAAAGTACCAGCTAATGTCAGTGAAAAATGATTGCAATTCAACTCTATGTATGTAGCCATCATGGCGAAGTAATTTTACAGAATGTAGTGGGTTTTTTTTTTTTTCTTTGAAAGCATCAGTTTTAAGTCCTATTTTTCTAATGTAGAGCATATTGGTATAAAACAAACAAACAAAAAGGCCCTCAAACAAAAGTCCCAGTAAACCAACTTGCAATTAGCTGCCACTCCTGGGAAATATTCTAGTATATGTTGCTGGCACTTGAAAAATCTACACCTTCAGAGGAAAGGCAGGAAAATTCTGTCAAACAATTAAACTGATTGGAATTCCCAAGAATGTGAAAAAACAAAATGAGTCCTATGTTAGAAAAGAATGGCAAATAGTTGTGTATATGGCTGTGAATTGGAACAGAAGGAGCAAAAGATTTTTTTTGCATCTTGTACAAACCAGTATTATTTTTTTTTTCTTTAAAACAATGTAACGCTAGTCAGGTAAAAACTCTTAGGGTGTGTGTGTGTGTGTGTGTGTGTATACATATAAGTTATATATGTATATATTATATATCTCACAATCTACATTCAAAAATGTGATTAATTAAGTGACCTCTAAATTAGACTGTCACACTTGGTTTTCATATTTTTAGGTAAGTGAGATGGTTGTTAAATTTATGCGAATGTATATTTGACAACCAAGTTGGTTAAGGTAAAATATGGCTAAGTAATCATCAAGTAATGTAGAAGACACCAAGAAGAGCACAGATATTTAGCTTAAGACCGAAGTAGAAAAGATTGGCATTTAAAAGCTAAGTTAGGACCAACTCTGATATTTATTGAAAGAAAACTTTCCAGTGTAGTGAAAAAGGAAGACCCTGCTGCTTGCTGCCTTTCCTAAGTGAATATATTTCAAAGCGTTGTTAAATTTTTTTTTTTGAACATCTCAGGTTCTTTGGGAAATAAAACAAGCTTTCTTATTTAGGAGGCTATGTATTTGGTAAACTTCTCTAAGCAAGAGAGTGTACTATGTTTGACGTGTTTCCAAATATTCCTATGCTAACATTTTCGAGTATGTGTTCATTAATGTTCGCACGCTCTAATTTATATAGAAATGATGGGAGGTGTTGGGTAAGTGTATGTTGTTGATTGGATAATGGCTTTATAGTTGTATACTGATCTCCAAACACTGAGGTTGTGCATATTAGATACCTACAGCCTTTTGTCTGTCAAAAAGAAAAGAATGAATGAATCATGACTACTTTGAAAGGATCAGTACTTAGATGTGTAATATCCTGTACAGCTGATAAACACAGTATTATTATTTTAAAAAGACATTATAAACTCATTAAAGTACTGCTCCCAAACTTTTCCATTAATAAATCCCCAAAGAGAGAATAAAAAGCTCTGAAAGTCAGGGACAGCAGAGATAAAGATACAGATTTATTTATTTTTAATTTTTATTTATTTATTTTTAAGATACAGATTTAGGGATCTTCAGGAATCCGATAGCATTTAGCAAGGAGGCTGAGCTTTTGCCATCAAAACTGTCATTGTCATCACATGTAAAAGAGGCGAGTTTCACTCAAGTCATGATCCCTACAGTTTGACTTCCTCATCCAGATCTCAAATTTCACTGTCACCACTATTTCGTTCCAATTTTTGAGTGTTCCTTCACTGCTGATGGGTGAGGTTCCTGAGCTTTGAATTGATATCTGCTTCTTCCTTATTAGTAAGGTAAAGTATGACTTTCCATTCACCCAACAGATTTTGACAATTTTTCAATGAGGATAAATAACAATATAACCTAGAAATAAAAAACTCTGATTTGGTTAAGTATCCTCCTTCCAGTTGAAAAAAAAAAAAAAAGCTTTCAAGTCGTTTTTATAAATTATGAATTTGGTTAAAAGATTTTAAGTCAAGCAATTTAGAAAATAGTTATCATTTTTTACTACTTCATTGATCACACTGAGAAGATCAAAAGGAAAATATTTCAAACCAAATTATTCTCAGTGAATGACATAGTGGTTGAGAGCATGTTCAGAGAACAGGCTAGCAGTCCTGCAGACCTGCCTGTGCTATTGATAAGTGTACAAAATTCCCATTATATACAGATATCAATAACTTAAAAAATTTCCACAATGAGGTGCAAATTTTTGTTAAAAATTTATAAGCACTCCTCTAAAGAAATATAAATCTTTGTCTGTTACATATTCTTTACCAGCTACAAAACTGATTTTTTCTTGGCTCAAGATGTTACTGTTCAGAAGATTTCAGCTTACTGTAGACATTTCTGTTTTGCTTTGGATATGATTTCCTTTGCATTTATGCTTTAAAGTAAAATCTTTACCTACTCTGAGATCAGTTACTTTTCATCTGTATTGCCTACTTTTTAATTTTTTTAAAGATTTTATTTATTTATTCTTGAGAGACATAGAGAGAGAGAGACAGAGACACAGAAAGAGGGAGAAGCAGGCTCCATGTGAGGAGCCTGATGTGGGACTCGATCACGCCCTGGGCCAAAGGCAGGATCACCCAACAGCTGAGCCAGCAAGGCGTCCCTGTATTGCCTACTTTTTAAAAATATTTTAATATTTTTAGACATTTAGCTATTTTTGATCCATTTAATTCATTCATAATTTATTTTGGTGTATAGTGTGGAGTGACCCAAATAGTCAAACATGCAAGAATGTCCTTTTGTGACTAATGCATCATTTTCTATGGTTTTACGATGCTTATCTTTTATTATATATTATCTTCTTTTATGAATAAGTGTATTTCAGATACCAATTCAATTCAATTTCTTTGGCATTGCACCTGATATTACTGTTTTCACTATTGTAGCCATGTAATTTATTATAGTTACCAGAAGATCAAATATCTTCATTAGCTTTACTTTTTCAAAATTATCTTCATATTGCTCTACTGTCTTCAGGTTGTTAGTATAGTATGAAACAATCTGATTTTGTTCTTTGTAAGTAACTTATTTTACCTCCCTGTTAATATCTTTATTCTAGAATTAAAAAAAATTATTAATGAGAGACACACCGAGAGAGGCAGAAACATAGGCAGAGGGAGAAATAGGTTCCCTGCGGGGAGCCCCATGCGGGAGTCGATTCCAGAACCCCGGGATCACGCTCTGAGCAGAAGGCACATGCTGAACCACTGATAGACCCAGGCATCCCTAGTCTAGAAATTTTTAAAAATCTGATTTATTTTCCCACTATTTTGCTAGTCACATTCAAAACACTTTAATGCAAATTTAAAAGAGTTTGAGCTCAAAAAGTTTATTTTTTATTAATTTAATGTGACTGATGATCGCATCAAGTTGTATCTTTTCATCTTCAGTACATCTACCTTTCTGTGAAATTCCCCCTTCTTACCTATTTTTCAAATGTATCATTTTTATGTCAAAATTTTCCTCTTTGTCTCATTTCTCTGTATTAAAAATTGCAGAATTTTTCTCTCCATTATTGATACCTTTTTTTTTTTTTTTTGCATATTAGTTCTGATCTTTCCTGCCTCTAATAAAGATTTTAATTCTGGTATCATGCTTGGAGTCTCACTGGCTTGTTTTCTTAACCACTGGAAGCCATCTGCACATCTCACTCTGTATAAGCAGCCCTTAAAACATTTGTCTTCCACTTCTGGCCATATAAATTCCAACTTTTTTCTTACTGAGAAGGCAACACAGGTACATATGTATGGGTTATAGTTTCATAATATTTTTTTCCCACAGATATCTCTCTCTCTGTATTCTTTAAGCATTGTTCTCTTCTTCCAGTTTGCAGACTCTCTTTATAGGACTCAGATTTTTATATCTTATCCTTATAGTTTTTTACACCTTCAGTTCTACTTGAAGGCTGACAAACTCACTCTCTCCCACCTCTGCATTGAGGGAAGATCAATGTTGGTTATCCTTTTCTGTGTTCTGCTAATTATAAGGGTATGGATTTATTTGTGAGAATTTCAGAAATAGTTTTGGGTTCTTTTTTTTCCTTAAATGTGGGCACGATTCTATAATTCTCTAGAAGAATAAACCATTTGGTGGGTTCTTTTTAATCCACTGTCATTGTTGATTTTACTCATCAAGTAAAATCTCTCCTCTTCCTTGCCTCCCTCAAAACTGATGGTGGCAGGAAGAGGAGATGGGGTGGGAGAAGGGATGTGAATAGTCCTCAGGGCCCCAGGAAACAGCTCCCTTTCAGGAGACACAAATCTGATGACTTTGCAAGTTGTGTTACAGGCCAAACCATATTACGGAAGAAGCGTCAACAGGGATTTTCTTAATATCCACCCTTTTTCTTTCTGTATTATTCTGCTTAAAAGATGCAGCAGGATATTCACTGCTGATCTCTATCCAGATGAACTGGAAAGTATTTAAGAATTATAACCAATCTCTGAGAGATCTCTGATTGATATTCTCAATTTCCAGTGCTCAAAGACTTGATCTCTTCTGCATTTTCACAAGTGTTTCAGTAAAAATATTAATTGAATACATATATAATTAAATATATATTCAATTAATTGGTTCAGTCCAGATTCTTGCTTTTAATAGACTGCTTTTTAAAAAAATTAAACTTAGCCTATAAAATGGAATTTCTTTTTTTGTTTTGGGCATTGTGATTTTAAAGTTTGAGAATGGAAAGATAATGTCAATTTATTTCATGTGTTCAAATATTTTATCTAGGTTTTGAGCTGTGTGTCATGTGTGTTTCAGTGAATTTTTTAACTTAAAGAGTCATTTAAATAAATTATTTAAACTGCTTTGTCTACACGATAACTCTATTTGTAGAGTGGGTGTTATTTTTAAATATTTCCACTTCAAGTATTGCTACACTGATATTTTTGTCTTTAAGTTATCAATTTCCAGAAGTGAAAGTAATTGAGATGCTTTTTTTTCAGTAAAATAAATGATAAAATGAAAATAAGGCAACAAATTCTAAAATCTAATATATATTTCTGGATAATTTGATGGTGGTATTTGGTAGCAATTGTTAGCAACTGCTTTATTTTATAGTATGAACGTTTTGCCATAACTCTGATCCTGAATAGTAAATGTATGAAAGATCTAGTTAGTAATTAGATGAGATATATTACAAATAAAAAAAAATCATGATGTATATCCTAAAGCAGCAGATTATATGACATTTTTAAAAAAGATTAAATATTCCAAAATGTAGGTTAATATTTTATTTGTATAATTTTTAGTTTTATAAATTTTCTCATCTTAGTTATTTTTAAAATTACTTTTTAATTCACTAAAAATGCTAGTCATTTCCAAACATTCCATATCCATATTTTATTCTAATAAAATTTTATCGACTTAATAATTCCCTCTCTATTTATTGCTAATTTATTTCCTGGTAGTTCCAAAGAACCTAAGATAAAGTCTAGCTCATTGTAGGAGTTTAAATTTTTCCAATGAATAAGTATATTCTGTACTTTTTTTTTTTCTGGAATTCTAATAGCTCTCAGGTTACCTTTTAATTGAGGAAGAACCTTTAATATAAATCATCTTTCCAGAGAAGTAGTGTTTTTTTCAACATAGTCACATAGTACATTTTATCAGGGTCCCTGTTAAAATCTTAATCTTAGATTTTATGTAAAATGTTCTGTGCATCTTTTGTTATCTACGTCAGTTAGATGAACACTTTACTTCATTGAGTACTCTGTCGTTTAAAAATAATATAAATCCTACATATTCATGCAACTTTGCAGCCTAGATGAAGAGTGGCAAATGGATCTCTCTACTCCTTGTTATCTGTAACTAAGTAAGTTATCTAAGCCCTGCCTGGCTTCAAAGTCCAGAACGTTAGGCATACAAAGCTGTCTTTAATAACTAGTTTATTTTCATAGAGGAAAAAAAAATCCAAAGTACTACGTTATTTTTCATTGTTGCATTAGAACTAGTTTTTCTCTGGTCTTCTCATCTGTACCTCATTAAGTCACATTCTGTGGTATAATGTTGCAAGTTTGGAAATGCAGAAACAGTTCAAGAAATTGATTCTATTTGTTCTTTCTGTTCAATAGACCTTTGATCTGAAATGTTCAATGGTGCCTGGCTGTTCCACACAAGCCACTTTCAAACCATTGTTCGCATTGTAATAGCCTTGTTATCAGGTTGTATGAATTAATTCCATCACATTAGGAGGAGGAAGTTACCCTCGCACGGCACAGTCTAATAACGGTCTCGTGTTACTGGCCAATTGATTGGGTAACAAGACGGCATACCACATTTATAATTCAGTTGTTTTGCAAGGTGGTCTTAATTTCAGAATTTCATAATGGCAATAATAAATTCTGATTTCCCCAGGACACCTTGCCTAACTGGCTTTGGGAAAGTAACAATGTACAACTGAAAAAAAAATGTCACAATGAGGCAGGCCACCACTCTTGGTAATTCCTGAATCGAGAAGAAAACACTGAAGAAACCCTTTTGCACAACGAAAGAACCACCCACAAACAAAAGCAGAAACCACCCACACACTGGAAGGCTGGATCTCTGGCTTGGGAGGGGACAATGCTTTGAAGAAATGTCAGACTTCTCCAGGCAGCTGCTGTCAAACCGTAGGCAGAGAGGAGCTGCTGACTCGAACTGCTAGAGGAAGGGGAGGAGATCCCAGGGCCCCCCAGGTGCTTGTGCCATCACTGAGCTCTGGACGCACTGGGCAAGGGGATGCAACAGCGTGCTATGTTGAAGTCTACGTGGCATGTTGTTGACCTTGGCGATGGCCACATGCAGTCAGACAATTAATTTGGAAACAGCAACTTAGAAACTGTTCAAATCGCCATCTTAACAAAATAATTGTTTGATGAGCAGAACTCATTTCTCTGCTTGAGTAAGTCTGAATATGTGAAAAACAGGCCCATTTATTAACTTCCTTCCTTCCTTCAGAAGATCCAGTGAGCAGATTTTCCCTGAGCTTCTAGCTCTTTAGGTTATCAACTTGAGAGATGACCTGTCAGGCCCCTTCCATGTCTACTCCTTATGATGCAGGTGCTTAATCTCAGCAGACTTCTTATCTACCAGTTTGCTGGGTCCACGCTCTCGGTGACAGCGTGTGACTTCTTTAAAACGACCCGTAAAGCCCTCTTGCACCACTGCTTGTTGGTTTGTTTGATTTCCCAGTGCTGAACCGAGTCCCTTCCTGGCATGCCATCACATCGCCTTTCTTCTGGTTCAGCTCTGATGCATCCTTTACTATAAAGTCTCCTAGCCAGAGTGGACGTTGCCCACCTCTAAACGTTTGTACAGCATCCCACCTTATAGGGGGTTGGTGTGGAAATTAAATGAGATAACTTAGGCAGAAGGGCCCCCACACCAAAGGCATTCAATAAGCATTAGCTCTACCCAAGAAGCCCGTTTATTCAGCCCACTGTTACTGATCCCAACATGACCCTCTACTAGATACTATCCTGAGAGCTCAGCCCTCTGTTGGGTACTTGACATGTGTCACCTCTACTCCTCACAGCCAACCCACCATGTCTATATTCTGGTCTGCTTTCTAGTTAAAAAGGAGAAAAGGAATTTAATGGAGTGTGAAACTTGCCTGATTCTATGCAGCTCTTATGGCAAAGCTGAGATGTATACCCACAGGTTGCCTCTTGTGCCCACACCGCTAACACTTGTTTAATCTTGCCTCTGGAATGCCAGCTTTGCTGTCCTTTCGAGTTATTGGTATTATTAATCCTGCTTGTTAGACACTTTTTGCTCACCACTTGGCATTTTTATGCACACCTCCACAGGCCTATGCATCCTCTCTCTAATTACACTTTACACCTTTGGAAAGCAGGGGCCACAGGTACTGTTATTCTTCCTCCCTCCCTCCCTCCCTCCCTCCCTCCCTCCCTCCCTCCCTCCCTTCCTTCTTTCTTTCCTTCCTTCCTTCCTTCCTTCCTTCCTTCCTTCCTTCCTTCCTTCCTTCCTTCCTTCCTTTTTCCTTCCTTCCTTCCTTCCTTCCTTCCTTCCTTCCTTCCTTCCTTCCTCCTTCCTTCCTTCCTTCCTTCCTTCCTTCCTTCCTTCCTTCCTTCCTTCCAATTTCTTTCCATGCCTGATATGGTGTCATGCCTAGTGATGCTCTAAAATCACGTTTATTCTTTGTTTGGTATAATTTCGTATCTTACTGAAACATTGGCTCAGCATTAGGCACACATTGGGAATGAGCACAAACTGGGTGAGTGGCTAGAAATTCCATCACTGGAGGCTAAGCCAAGCCATCTTATCATTCTTCTACTTGCTCGGATGCTTCCTATTTCTTAGAGGTCTTTATAGTTTGTTTGTTTGTGTTGTTTTTGTTATTTTCGTGGCTTGTGTTTTGATCCTGGGGTTTATTGAAATCCTGCCTGAGATCTTTTGAACTCTCTTTGCTTTTCCTCCTCTAGTGTGCCCAGGGAACCTAAGGATAGAAATGAATTCATTCTTACCATTCGCTTTTCAAATAACAAGAAATGAAGTAGTTTATTTTTCATTTGTGGTACACTCCTCAATAAGAAAAAATGAGCAGTTTCATTATGTATCATTTGTTGCATATTTGTTCCGTGTAACTGGCAGACATGGCTTGTTTGCTTTTTGAAAAATGAGTATGAGGTGGATAGATTCAGGAATTCACATCAGGACTCAGAATGTACCTTGCACGTCTGAGAATTATCTGTGCCCCTGCTGCATGCGTGGACGGTCTCCTTGAGTATTTGGGCAGGTAGGCTTTTTGAATCTCAAGCTATTAGCCATCTTTGGGCAGCTGTCTCAGAGAATTTTCAATCAGCGAGACAATAAGGCAAATTCATGGAAAATACTGTCCTGCTTTGTTCATTAAACTTATCTACTTATAGGCAGACTTTGAAATTGGCCCTCCAGACCTACACGGTACAGGGTGGACATAGCACTCATTTCCATCAGCTAGATAATCTTTGGATTATTCTCCAGGTCCGGGGTAAGTTGGGCCATGATTTCCTCAAACTCTCTGCCTCCCCACATCCAGGTCTTTCCATTCCATTCTGACCAGCCTCTGTAGGGCCTTTTCCTGCCCAGTGTGTTCCATGTGGTTTATTTGGGGAAAAGTAACAGAACGCCTTTCTACTCTGTGGGGAAACTTATCTGGACACTCGGTGCATTTCTGGCATCTCTCAAACTGTGCCTGCACCATTTCAATATTTTCACCCTGGGGACAAGAGCAGGTCTGGGGCTTCATCAGCAGTGATGACATAGCAAAAAGTCCTAGAAAACCACGTGTTCCAGGTTGTATTAGTGCCAACACAGTTTTATAGAGAAGCCTACACCCTATGTTGAATGGTGTAGAAATTTTGACTCCGGTAGAAAGTAAGTACCAAAATACAACAGTTCCAGGGGGTAGTTAATTCAATAACTCAATAAGGGCACAGTCATTGAGAGCACTCACTCCTTCGTCCTGCCCTGACATCCACTTTTTGTACTTGTCTGACTCATGGTCATGAAGCTCTGGCAAAGGTAGGCGGATGAGGGGACTTCTTGTACCTCTTGAAGATCAAAGAATTCTCTCCTAAATGTTCTGCAGCGGCCTCTGTGTGTGTGTGTCCCCAATTATACACCTTCCCCTGCGCTGTGACAGGAAAGAGGAATGGATCCATTATGACTGACCGGGAGGAGGCCTGGTAGCCCCATTATGGGGTTCCACTAGCAGAAAAAGGAAGAGAATGACTTTTGAGTAGGTAACAGCATACCTATTAAAATTGTCCCCTTTTTAACCTCTGTCCTTGGCCTTATCTGTTCTTCAGTATGTTTCATACCTGAATGGTCCCAACTCAGATTTCCTTCCACTCACCCATGTGAAGTTCCATAGTCGCCCAGATATTTCTATCCTGATACTCACAACACAACACACATTCCACTGTTTAAAAGTATAAAATTGACTACTACAGCAATTCAAAAAATACCAGAAATCTTCTTCTTTATAGCTTAATAAAAATAACCTCTAGCCTCTTGGCCCAGGAGCCACCGCTAAATTCACAATCACATTTTCAGATATTTTGTTCTTTGTACCTAGCACTGCTAAAGACTTTTTGGCCAGACTACATGTAAGATGGATTAAAAGAAGGCAGATTTAATATACGTTGTAGGTGCTCTTTTTTTACTCAAAGAGCGGAGAATTTAGAGCCCACTTATTTAAGTGCAAATGCTGCCTCCTACCTAAGTCACTTAATCAGGACACTTTAATTTCTACAACTGCTAAATTCAGATAATAATACCTGCCCCCTATCTACCTCTCTGGGAAGCTGGGAGGATTAATTAGATAAAGTATTTAAAGCTCCTCAGAGAGAAGTGGCATATGTAAAAGATGTTATTATTTCTAGGGAAGAATGAAGCAGTGTCTCTTTTATGGACAGTCCATACTTTTAGAATTTTTTCCTCTTATTCATTCAGTTGAAGTGCCAATTTGGTGGATTTTAATTCATCATGTGAGACCCTTCTCGTTCTCAAGTAGTTGCACTTAAAGAAAAGATTTTCAAGTATTGCCTTCAATGACGGGAACAGCCTGTGATTTTTGAGTTTCTCTGAATATTTCAGAGCATTGCCTTGCAAATTGGTATATATGCTGGAATCTGGCTACATGTGCAAAACAAGCTATGACTGCATTCAGGGCTGTGACCTGGGCCGGTGTTTGAGGTCATGCTCAATCCTGATTTCTCCGATGAAGCACTTGCTAACAACAGCAGTTCTCACTGATTTTCCTTCCGTAGGAGCTTATCTGGCCATAAGTGCCTTCACTCCTCAGTTTAGAACTGGTTCTCAAACCCAGGGCATCTGAGTTCCAACTGAGTCTGGTTTTGAATACACCAAATTGTTCAGAGGTTACTCAGCTTTGTGCAGGAGGAGAGAAATCTCTCCCACCCATTTACAATAGAAATGGGCCAAGTCAGATCAGAAAGAAGACAAATTGAGAGCATAATCTTTATTCATTCTCATATAAACCTTGTGAAATAGTTTACATTTAAATATCTTTTTTAGGCAATAAGTTTTCCTATTTAGGTCACAGAACCCTATCTCTCATTTTCCTCTAGAATTCTCACTTTTAGTTATACACTTAGAATTTCTCCACTTTTTTTTTTTTATTTTTATTTTTTACCTCTACTCCTTTTTACAGAGAGGTTTAGTTAGCTATGCTTGACCTTTTCGTTGTTTTATTGGACATTGAACACCTTTGTTAACTCTAACAGAATTCAGTTAGCAAGTCCTGGTGTGTTTTAATGAATGCAAGTGTGGCTTGGTGCTGACAAATCTGCATCCTGTCTGGGGCATGGAGGCTCATTAGAGATGGAGTTGACCTATTTTCCCACAGAAGGTTGGGAAGCAAACAAGTCACGGAGTCTACTACAGAGCTTGGGAAGTGGCTGCTGCTGGGGACTTCAATGTTGACTTCCCCCAAACACCTCAGATCAGCTTTTGACAGCCTTGAATATTCACTCTGCCTAGAAATAAATGCAATCTATCACCTTTCACAAATCGATTTCCTTCCAAGCAAAGGGGTACCTACAGAATTTTATCTGAATCTGTTTTTCATATTTATAGGCTGTCTGAAAAAACTTAACATTTCGTATTTTCCTTACACTTCTAGTTCTAAAGGAAAAAGAGGGAAATGGGCATCAGGTTTTACTCAACAACTAGTAACAAACTTGCTCAAGTGGCCAGCCTTCATGGAGTGAGCAGCTCAGTAGGAGACGTGAGACGGGATGTGGGAGCATGCTGCCAGTAGCGAGGGAGCCCAGGCTCTTTCACTTTGCCAGAAGCATACAGTGGAGAAGAAAATCAAGGGTCAGGTCAAGTCCAGAACGTCTTATCATGTGGAGAAACAATAGAGGGAATAAGAGACAAAGAAACAAGAGAGGGTAAAAGGAGTGTTTTTAAGAACTGGTGACACCGCCCATTAACCCAAGTCATCTTATTAGACCCTCACCCTTCCGACCAGAGACTCCTCCACCCTTGATAAGGCTAGAAATGAAAATGTGTGTGAAAATGGAGCTGGCTCGGGAGAAGGCAGAAATGTTTCCTTCCCTGTAGTGCTAAAATGATGGGCCCTGGTGATGCTAGCTTCATTTACCCCCAAAGCACTGTGGGTCTGTAATGTCTCCTTTGGAAGCATTCACAACCAAGAGGGATACCAAAGCTAACCTAAAATTAAGGATTTGATAAAGGATTTTTAAAGATAAAAGAGTTTGATAAAGGAGTTTTAAGGATTTGATAAAGGATTTACTGAGTGGTTTTCTGGAATTCTAACAGCTCTCAGGTTTACCTTTTTATTGAGGAAGAACCCTTAATATAAATCATCTTTCCAGAAAAGTAGTTTTTTCAACATAATCACTGTACATTTTATCATGGTCACTGTTTAACTTTTAATCTTAGATTTTATGTAACATGTTCTGTGCATCTTTTGTTATCTACGTCAGTTAGATGAACACTTAACTTCAAATCGAATATATCCTTCAGATCTACCTCCTACTTCATCAACACATGAATATTAGACAATTTATGAGAAAGTACCCACACTTTAGTTTTTGATATAAGGAGGTGGCAAGTGTGAAAAGAGCGTTCTCGTTTTTGCTGTTGCTATTGCTGGAAGAAAGAGCATTAGTAGATATATTTGTAATAAAAACGTAGTAGAGTCAATTTATATTGTGCTTGCTATTCACTGGACTCTAAGGCCTTTACTTATGCCTGCTGATTTAAGCCTTGGAACATCTCTGACAATGATTATGCCCACATTATAGATCAGAAAAGGAAGACTCAGAGAGTTCAGGTCATTTGCCCAGGGTCCTATGATTAATAAGTGGGGAAGGCCAGGCTTAGAACTAGGGCGCTCCACCTGTAAAGTTCTTCATTCTGACCACTCAGCTACACATATAATGAAGAAAACTTTAAATGTAGAAAGTATTAAGTTCTAATTTCAGATATTCAAAGTACATAAAATACATACACAGGAAGAAGAATAATCACAAAATATCATTAAGCTATGCTAATACAGGAAGCTCTAGAGCGGAGGTAAAGTCTCTCCTATGCAAAGTCCTAGCAGGAAGTCAAGGTCAAGAATATTAGACTATAACATAGTAGTAGGACAATATTTCATCTACAGTAGGACAGTATTTCATCTGTTTCTTTGCATCTGCTTTGTCATCAGATTTCTTTGCAATTAACAGTATTTGCTTCAAAATAGAGACCAATCTTGTGAGGTTTTGAGACCGTGTATGTAGAAGCAACAGCTGAATTGAACCTGAAAGTAGACAGTGCACTCTGAACTAAGGCTTTTCCAAAGGATCTCTGAACCCATAGGAAATAGGCCTGAGAAAAAGAAAAAAAAGAAAAAAAAAAAAAGAAAAAGAAAAGAAATAGGCCTGAGAACCCAGTTTTCGGAACACTCTAATGAAGCTGCAGATTCACGGTGACCAACTATTCGGGTTGGTGCTTCATTAGATGATGACATGGCCAGCAGGCACCCCTGGACAAATGTACTTTATTAGATGCACTTCTGCTTCGAGCGCCACGATTTTCACTAGGCGTTAGTGATGGCCTCCAAATTTTCTACTTTCTGTTTTTTAAGATCCCCGTATTAAGATAAAGAAAAGAGAAAATCTTCTTACTTTATTCCTTTTTTTTTTTTTTGATGCTTTTTGATAGATGAACTATGTGCAAGTGTTACCTAGCCAAAAATATTTTTAAAGTCGTCTATGGATCCAGTATTCATAAGCGTATGTAACTCCTTCACTCTCAGGCTAAATGGAATTATGATAGATGCAATCCTGTGAGGTTCCCGTCTACCACGTGAAAGACGTCTTTCTTTCACTAGTTCTTAGGTTTTGCAACATCTCTTAGAGTTCTCTCTTAAGAAGCGTGTCCCTAGTCCTCTCGTAGTCGTGAATAAATTTTTGAATTCACAAATCATGGTGTTGAGGCTATGCGTACATTTTGGTTTCCCAAAGGAAAGTTGATAGAATTTCAATCTGTCCTCCCGTAGAATAACCTCTCTTTGTTTAATAAGAATTATATTAATCATGATAAAATAACAATAGGCCTACCTTTTACAAGGCATGCCTTTGCCTGTCACTATTCTGCATTGTTATTAGGTAAACTTAACTCCCTTACTTTAAACATGAGAAAATTAGGATTCAGAGAGGTTAGAAAACCTACCAGATGTCACAGACCTGATAAAGAGCCGAACCAAAATTTGGACCCAGATCTGTCTTTAAAGCCTGCGCTCTTTTTACCCTGGCAAGCTAGTTACAAATTTGGCCTTTTCTGGTTCCACTGCCTCCTTGGCTGGACATGTGCCTCAGTGCTGCCCCTTGCTGACCCCCCCGGTACTACACTGTAGCCAAACCTTCAATACAACCCAGCGAAAACAATCAGTTCTTGTTGGGAGCAGATCATTTTGGAGTATTGATTCTAAATTTGTCATTGTTTTCCATGAAAGCTAAGCATAGAGTATAAATTGCCACTCACCACATAAAGTTGATGACTTTCTATGCCCAAATGATTTGACAATTTGTGATTTCACCCCCAGGAGATTTTTTGCTAACATTTTTCAAGGCAAAATATTCAATCCCTGTCCAAAATGATCAAATTTTGCCCTGAAGCAAACTTGTAAATTTTTTGCAAGGACTTGTGAAACTTCACAAGGCAAGAGATCAATAATTTCACACTGTTCTATTCTCACCGCTTTCCTCAATGTACACTCGTCTGAAACTGCCAAAATGAGAAAATAAAAAATTTAAGGGACAAGTCGGGAACTCCCTCACCATCATTATAAAGTGTTATATTTAAAATAAAGGTGATCAGTCTGCAGTCAAAAATTTAAAGAAAGAACATTCAGTCTAGATGTTAAAAAAAAAAATAAGTTTACCAAAAAAAAAAAAAAGGCAAAATGTACGTTTTTATTCTAGTAATATCTTGTTGTATATATTTGCATTCTCAAAAATGTTCTTGGCTTTCTGCCTATCGTGTCCGACACTTATTTGTCTTTGTTGCAAATGAGGATTTAGGCAAAGCACCTGATTGGGCTTTGCGCTGTTGTTATGCCAAAGCATCCATTTTTCACCTACCTGTAATAATATTAAACTTTTAATTACTCACCTTTCATTTTACACATACCTCTCTTTTTCCCACAATAAAAAAACACCAATAAACTTGAGCCAATAAGAAGGTAGATTTTATCACTCGTTCTTTTCAAACTTTCCGTCTCCCAGACTCTTGTTTTCTCTGCCTGCATCATAATTGTGAATATTTTCCCATGTTCAGCTATTGCTCTTTCATTCTTCTGGTTATCTAATTTCTCCTTCGGAGAACTCATCCATTTTCATGGCTTCAGCTCTGCTGTTACTTGAATGATTCCAGACTCTCTATCACCAATCCTTTCCTCTCGTGGAATCACTAGTCATTTATTTCCAAGTGTTCACGGAACATTTCTACTTTGATGATTCATCCCTTCTTCCAAATAAACATGCGGAATCTTCCATTTCACCCCACACCACCTCCTTCTCCTGATTCCCTTTTTACTTTCAAGAATAGAGACATGTTTCCGATCACTCATACCTGGAACCTCGGACCAGGGCGCAAGGATGGCAACAACTCAGATAGGCTTTCTTTCAAGCCAGGAGTTGATTTGCAGGATCTGAGTAGGCCAGGCTCAGCTCCTCGTACTGGGAGCCTTTGCCCCTGGTTACTCATGCCACCTAATGGTCACCATATAGAAAAGCAGGCCCAGTTTCTCCGGGTCCTGTTTTTTCAAAGGAAAACCTAAGTTTTGATTTTGTAGTGAAATCTTTCAAATATGTTTAGATGCTGATAGCTGCTAAACAAAATTTAACCCCCTGGAAGCCTTAGGAAGTTTGTTCATACATGAGCATGTCTATCCCAAGGGCTGTCAATTTATGACCCTTACACAGGCACTGAGCTGAAAGGCAATTGGAAAAGGTATGAATGAATGAAAGGCAACTGCGAGTGGATCTTGGGCCACGTGGTGCAGTGTTGTAGCAAAATGGGCTCAACTAATTTAATCAGCGAGGTAATGGACATTGGACCAAAACCCATAAACCTGAAATTTAAAAAAATCACACTTTCTAAACCATTGAGCACATGATACAAATAGCCAGAAACCACAGAAGGTGATCCTGGTTCTTCAAAAATAAGATGCAGATTAATACTTTTTTTCCTTCAAGTTTCTCCAAGCTTGACAAATTTCCACCCAAAGACCGGTAGATTTCAGTGACTATGCAGTCCACATGTCTCTAAGTCTTACTTTGTTCTTTTAATTTTTTAGGAAAAATGTACATTTAGGCTTAACAGGGTCATGGTAATAAACTTTTGGAAATAAATTTTATTACAAACTTCTCATGTTAGACTTTTGGAGATCGATTCCGAAATATATACTATACAGATGACACAAAGCAATCTGTGTTGAGATCTCTTCAGACATCAAAAAGCCATGTGCAGATGAAATGAAACATGTATAAATTTATCCAGTGGCTACTTACAAAAAAATTAAAAATTTGATTCAATACTTCAGCACTTGGGGTTTTTGCATGTAAACCCAATATTGAGAAAATTAAGTAACTGTGGGCACTTAATTAATTCAATATTTGTTTCAATATACCATAAAGAGTATTTTTTTAAACATAAAGGGAGTGAGAAGTGTAAGCATACAAAAACCTGGTTAAGATTATATAGTTAAGCACTCAGACTACCAGTGCAAAATCCATGTTAAATATAAATTAGCCGAGGGGATGAATAAATAATACCAATTACATTTTGTGTGTATCCCTCAGAAACAGTATTTTATCTTGAAATAGATTTTTTACCTAGAGCAGGTGAGAAATTGCTGTGATCAGAAACATCTGAAGAATGAAAATGGGAAATACATTGTGTGCAATACTAAGGTATAGGGGCTTTTGGATGTTTTCAGAGTTGTCATTGATCTCTGTGCATTAACCTTTTAAATTAGAAAACATCTATTATTTTATAGGAAGATGCACATTTCTTTAAAATTGAGAAACTGAATTTCCAAGTTAATATAGTATCAGTTTATTGTACTTCAGATTTCCAAAGCACAAGCATTTCAGAACACTGAAAGACTATATTTAGAGTGAGATCTACATATTCCATACAGATGGAATAAGTCCATGAATATATGTTGGTATCATCCTCGCCAGTCCTAATAAAACGCTATCTTTAGTGTGTTTGAACAAGACTTAAGTTATACATGAAAACTGAAACATCAAACCATTATATATACCCTTGAAGTGTAGATAAAATAATTTTGCATCCATACAATATTTTTAAATGTTGACTTTAGCAAAAACTTAAAAATCCCCTGAAATTTAAAATGAAAATTCATGATGCACAGAATTATGAAAGAAAAAAAATGTCTTCTCCAAATATCCCAGAACTTTTTTGAACAAAATCTCAGTGTTGTGATTTAATCTTCCTCATTTACATTTGCCAAGTGTAGATGAGTTTACGAAGTTTTTTCACATGCAATACAACATTTCACCTGCGTGGTGGCCTTCAACGGAAGTGGTGTTATTATGCTTGTAATGATGAGATGAGTCTCCGAGCTATGAATAACCATCTTCATCACCACACACCTAGAGAAAAAAAAATGGCAAAATTAAAGCCTTAAGCCCCGATTTTCTGGATCCCAACCAGAGCTCTTTTCCCCCAAGAGATCATGATCAGCTCTACCAACCTCTGCTCGGATCCCTATTTCTGCCATCCGCTTTACATACATGTGAGAGGTGAGGGCAATGTAAATCTGATAATTTAAAACTCTTGTGCTTCTCTTTTTAATTTGACCCTTGCTGCATTCCCCACATTGTCTGAGCATTGCTTGACTAGAATGTGAAATTCTGTTTATATCCATGTGTGTATGCATATGAGTACACACACATATGTGTACATGTCATGAATTCCTCTAGAAGTAAATTTGCTGCTTCCTTTTATTTGCTCTGGCAGAAAGATTGCTAGTGTTTAGGAGGGAAGTTTGCTTTTGCCTTCAATGGAAAATGTACCCCAAAAGGCATTGGGAAAGATCAGTCTCAATCTAATTACCTGGCCTTTTGACAAGTGCTTCCATCCTTTCTTCCTTTTTCAGAATCCATCTTGTCTTTGCTTAATTTCATTGTAGACTTGAAATCGTACTTAAAGACGTCAGCTTGCCACCCTGAAAAGAACTGAAAGAACCCAGATGTGTCCTTGAAAGCTCACTTCCAAAACAAAGAGAACAGGACGGGCTTTCGTGGGCTTCTGATCAAGTTTAAAGAATTGTCTGAGACCTCTCTTCTGCTTGTCTCTCCAGTAGATTTCGGGGCTGCTTCTCATGCCAAGAGAAGGATGCTTGGTGTCCGTTTCTGCAAATTGGCTTTCTGATCTTTCAAATTTGGGGAGGCTATTTATCAGAGTCATTATCTGGAAGATTGTCTTCCCAAGTCCCTGGCATTCCCTGGTGGTTTTAGAACTCATACGCCCTGTACACAAGGCGTATAAGGGTCCTGTGTGTGTATTCTTTGCACTGATGAGAAGCACAAAGAACCAAGCCCAGTGTAAGCTCACATGGGGAAAAGTGCCACATGAGTCAACGGTACGTGAGTCTGCCTTGTATGGTGACAGAAGGTGTCGTGCTAAGGCATCGATCACAGGGAGAACACCACTCACATGTGTTCACATTCAGTGAAGTCTTGTGTGCATCCTACACCTCCTACCGCAGACCAACCATTTTTCCTTTGGAGTCACGTATACAATATGCAGAATGGTTGTGCAGGAAAAATCCATGGCAACAGCACATACAGAGCTTGTTAATTTTATTTGAAAGAAATAAGCTTACCTATTTTTTAAAGGATAGGTTTCTTTAGGTTTACCTGATTCAAACTTGAAAAGAAAATAGTGCTGTACAATTTTTTTAAAGCCATAGCTTACCTTGGGCTTTATGAATAACCTAAGGGCTATTCGCTCTTTCCCCCAGAAACCCGGGAGGCCGTACAAGAAATGTGAAGGGGGACTCTGTGGGTGGAAAAATAAGCAAGAGTAAGGAAAATAGGATATAGGCAAAGTAAAGGGGCATAAAAGATGATACCAAATATCTGAAACATGGAAGGGAGGGGGTAAAGAATGAGTTCAAAAACAAGTGACCACTGGCTTAATAGAGACCGCTATATGCAGAAGATGCTATATGTAAATTGAAAGGTAACTACAGATAAAACAATCAGTAATAGAATATGCAAAAAATAAAGAGTAAGGAACCCAAATATATCACAAAAGAAAATTAGCAAACTGTGAAAGGGAGCAAGAGAAAGAGGATCAGAAAAAACTACAAAAACAACCACGAAACAAGTAACAAAATGGCACTAAATACATACCCATCAGTAATTACTTTGAATGTAACTGGACTAAATGTTCCAATCAAAAGACATAGGGTGACAGAGTGGGTAAAAAAAAAAAACAAGACCCGTGTATACTCTGCCTACAAGAGCCTCATTTCAGAGCTAAAGACACCTGCAGATTGAAAGCTAAGGGGACGAGGGGACGGATAAACATTACGCATGCAAGTGGATGTGAAAAGAAAGCTGGAGTAGCAACACTTCTATCGGACAAAACAGACTTTAAAACGAGGTCTGTAAAAAAAGAAAATAGAAACCTTGGAGGTATTTTTCTGTGTATATTTTCGTCCACAAGAATATCTTCTTCTTGTTCTCCTAGGTACCTGGGTCATTTTCTTTTTTTCTCTGCAGATTATCTTAGAGGCCTGTTTAAGACCCTAACCATTGCATCGACTCCTAACCTCACCTGAAGGGCAAAATCCCTAAGATCTTGACACAAATGCTGATAAATACATGGGATTATTAAAGGTGCCGTCTCAGCAAGAGAGGTTGCCTGCCGCCTTTGTTCTCAAGGAGATACATATTTCACCTACTAGCAGGACACCCAACTGCTGCCACAATCAGAAATCTCTCAAATGTCTTTAAGCTAATCATCTTTGAACCTAAGCCTTTGTTGTTGAATCAGGGACCTTCTAGATGCAAGGCACAGAACCCTTTTTTTTATTATTATTTTTATTATTATCTTGTGGATTTTTTCCCCCTCTACCTTGCACAAAACAGCATCGAGCCTGTCACTACTACCAGTAAGGTTCACTGATCTGTCAACATTCACCCCTGATGAAGACAGTGAGAGAAATCCGTAGCTCCGGAGAGTTCAGGAGAGAACCAAACAGAGTGTTTGCAAAAGAGCATTTTTATATGTTTTCTCGTGACAGCACTAGTTTAACAGAAAATAGTTGGAGTGTGCCAAAAAAGGGGAAAAAAATGAAAGACAGTAGTAGTAAGTTAGGCTAGCATGACATGATGGATCTGGGCTATGACAAACCGAATTGGAAAAAAGCTTCCCTGGGGACCAACTATACCAGGTTTGCTGAATTGTATTTCTTGATTTCTTACTGTGCAACAGTGCTTTTTACTGTTAGATTGACTAGGCTTCAGAATATTTTTAAAATTGTACAAATCAAAATCCATGTAGCTTAAAAATGAAGGATGTAAAAGGTTTAGGAGTTTGATGTATTGAAAGGCATTCTGTATTCCCTCATGTGAGTATTAAATATACACTTTGTCTGTTTGATGAATTTTAAATCTTTGTGGAAGGCAGTACACACGATAGCAGTTTACAAGGGCTGAAAACCCTGGTTGGAAAGAAGGACAGAGTTTGCAGAGATTCAAAGCTTCTTTCCTCTTATCCCACCCGGATGTGCCTAGGAATTACAACATGCAAACTCTGTAGGTTCTCATTTGTTCTGAGATGTTCATATAAAGGGCAAGTAAAGAAACCTGAAATCTGAGCACCAATTAACAAAAATGTGATGCCTTATGCTTATTACTTGTCCTTTTAATTCCTATGGAATGGCTTTCGAACACCCTACCCAAGGTGGTTTCTTAAAATAGTCACCCATAATACGCTTCGAATGAACACCTAAATCAATGAACTATATTAGATTCTCATACAATTTTCAGTATTTTAGGTACAAATAATAAATAATTACGATGAACAATTTGGGTCTGATTTTCAAGAAGTTTACAACCAATTTGAATAATTCATGTAATTGTTAGAGTGCAAAGTGATCAGTATTAAGTGACAGCCACACTCAAGGCAGGCAGCAAACTATCCAGGGGGCTCAGACAACAGGATTCCATGATGTTTCCCATCAAGTATTCATGTCAGGAAGAAGGTGTAGAGAAAGTGGTTGGGGAAACGGAGTTTTGGTTGAGATTTAATAAAACAGAAGATCAAAGCATTGAGAAATGAAAGCTACATGGCAAGATGTAGGTTCAGAAAATATTCAAGTAGGAACCACAGCCTGAAATGCTTATGGATGGCAAAGTAATGCAATAACATGATGTGGTTTAAATGTTGAGGAAAATATGGTAATTTCAAAACTGGAGTTTGCTCATCGCATCTGAAAAGAAAAAAAAAAGTGGCTGCTTTTGAAATCATTGATACACTCAGGAATATGGAGCAAAATTGCTGGATCTTCTGGTTGTTCAGAAGTCAGAAATCTGGATTTTCACGTGAACTCTCTCGATTTTAAACATTAGCAAATGATTCTTAAAATTTTACACGATATTATGTGGATCAAATAAAGCACACCTGAGATTTGTGTTTCAGCCCCTATACTTTCAGCGTGTGGCCTCTTTACTAATTAAAAGAGGTAGCTTGAATTATGGATACGTATGTAGAAAGTCTTTGAGTTTGATAATGTGGACGCTGAACTATTCTGGTAATTCTGAGAAATAAATAGTTTTAGCAATAGCTGGCTCTAGTGTGTGAGACAAGAAATAAAGGGGATTTGGAAATCAAGGAAATAGGGGGTTACTGGAGCGGTGACTAAGATAGCTGCTATAACAAAGAACAGAAGAATAGTATCAGTTAGGTTTTGACATCATCGAGGAATATGGAAGGCCTTGAATGACAGAGAAGAAAGCAACAGGGTGTTATAAACTTGCTAATGAGATTATCAGTCTGGGGAGAAGCAATACTGTCCTGTGCCCTGAAAGTGCCATGGAGCAGATCACATGCTGGAACTCTAGGCAGAAAAAGTAGAGAATTATCAAGAACAACAGAGAAAGCCTCAGTGGTTTTGAGTTGGTTTGATAGTTTATATCAGAAATGTATATATCGGTTCAATTGGTCAACTGAATTCAATTCTCTCGTGAAATATACTAAAGACTTGCAATTTGTAAAGAATTAGCAGATTAAATATTTTTGGGAGGTACAGGGAGGGCACAATAGTGAATATGAAGATCCATTGTCCTTAAATTAATTACTCATCAATGCATTTTTCAACTGTCCTTAAGATGTTTAAATCTGGAGGAAAACAACAGACACATACACAGGCACACACCTCTGCGTGTTGTGTTTTATTTTGTTAAGTGCTGTGACAGAGAAGCAAAGCAATTTTGCATGATAGTTCAAAATCAAGTGATTGTTTTCAAAGAATTGTTTGAATGAAATTTAGATAAATCGGAGTTCTCCAGAGAACCAATAGGAATAAAAAAAAAATCTACTATCTATCTCTCTATCTATCATCTATCTTTTGATAGAGATTTATTATGAAGAATTGATTTGCATGATTATGAAGTCTAAAAAATCCCATGTCCTACCACCTGCAAGTGTGAGACCCAGGAAAGCCAGTGGTATAATTCAGCCCTAGTCCATAAGCCTGAGAAGCCAGAAGGACCTGATGGTGTAATTGCAGTTCCAGAGCAGGAGAAGATGAGATGAGATGGCCCAGCTCAATCATTGAGGCAGGAAAAAGGGACAAATTTCTCCTTCCTCCATTTTTTGTTCTATAAATATCCTTCAAAGATTAGATGATACCCACTCACATTGAGGAGAACAATCTACTGAGTCTACTAATTCAAATGCTAATTTCGTCTGGAAACACCTCTGCAGACACACCCAGAAATAATGTTTAAGCAGAACACCCCTGTGGCCAGTCAAATCGACACATAAAATTAACCATCACACCATGTAGTGGTGTTTTCTCTAATTCTAAAGAACTCTAGTGCGTTATTATCTGGCTGGTTCTCTTCAGAGAATCACAATAGCACGTCAGGGGGAGTGCTCTGGAAGATGTCAGACAATCTGGATAAGACCCTCTTTTCTTCCCTTCTCACGTCTTTGTTAAGAACTGGTTCAGGTTAGCACTCAGCTAATGGGCACTGAGTTAAAAGTTTTAATTAGGATGGATTAATCTGAATTCAAATTGATTTAGTTTGACCCTTTGCCCTGTGTATCTACACATTTTATCCTTGCCCTGCCTCGATATGGCACCAAGGCCCACTTCCTTGTTCCCTCAAGGCTGGGGCTGATACTATCACTAAAAAGTAAATTCTTGGTAAAAGACTCCAATATCATTAAGACTTGTGCTTGGGTACTGGACAAAGTTAACTAGAGATTCATTTAGGTAAATAGAGCATGTTTTAACATTTTAGAATAAAATTAGTTTAGAAGGCGGAAAGTTTCAAAACACTTTTGGAAAGCTGTAACTACTTCTCAAAGAAATGTCCATTTCTCAGTGGTATAAATGGACAGCTATAGTCCAGTGTCCCCAGATTAATAATAGTAAGTGTAAATAATAGTTGGTTTCTCTGTCCTATAAGCACACGCTGTTCTTATTTTGAAACACAGTTGCTTGGGCTTTGCAATGATTTACCAGTTTCATCAGACATTTGAGGTAACATTAGCTTCTAGCCCATAATTTACAATATTGTAAAAGGAGCAGGTTAAGATAAAGCTATGGTTTCTATATAAGTATAGTTGCTGAGCTTTTTTTTAAAGTTAAATTAATTACTCATCAATGCATTTTTCAATATATAATGCAGGAAGGTGCCAATACTACTCAATTATTTTGATCCATTTACACCTTAAACTAAGGAAATAATAGGGATGCCATCTCTACTATTCATAGATTGGTATCCGCTTTGGTTTGGTTTTATTTATGTGTAAATATGCATAGTTCAAAACTTGTTAGTAGCAACGCTAATAATGTCATTTATATACTTCACCTTGTCCATTTAAAATGGATAGTTCTATTTATAGAGTAACAGCCTGTAAAATTGAATTAAAAAATTTAATAGAAAAGGCAGTCCTTTCAAAAATTATTACAATAGAAAGAAGCATAATTTTTTTCCTTAAATTACTCCCAACACAGGTTTTTTTAAAAATCTTTTTTTAGTTCCAAAACTTTAAAATAGTCTTATTGATTTTTAAAATAATTATTTATGTAAAATAATTTATGGTGGGGTTTTCAGTATTTGAAATATATATTCTTATAATAGGAATTTCACAAGACCATTAATTTTAGCAGTGCTAGGAAACACAACTATAATTTAGAAGCTATTGTTGATTGTTTCTAGAAATGGATATTGACCCCATTAGTTTTAAGTGATAACATTACTAAGCCAAAGTATTAATCCAATGGTAGCAAATTAGTGATTTTAATTGGTATTTTTATTCAAACCCTTCCTTTAGCATTTAGAATTCCTTTAGCTTATCATATATAAATATAAATGAAAAATTTAAATAAATTAGCTTAGAATTCTCATTTTTAAAGTCATTAGAAAATTAATGTCTGTGGAGACGCCAGTGCCTAAAGTCTTTTGTTTATTATAGTCACTTTGGTATGCATTTGGGTCTGGTGGTATTGATGCCACCCTCTCGGACATTGTTTCATTGATCAAGAGGGCACCTGGGGTTCAGAGAAGCCTGTGGCCCAATAATCAATCACTGAGTCATTTATTCATCAAGGATTGCTCTCAAGGAGAGGAAGTCTTCATCACCAGGAGTCGCAACAAAACAATAATAGCAACTAGCATTTATTGGGTCCTCATTATATGCCAAGTATGGTTCCAAATTCAATGAATATTAGGATATTTAGTCCTCACAACAAATGGAATGGCTTGGAAAATGATTTTATGAAGTTTCTTAGCTGGATATGCAACTGTAAAATATTTACACATAGAGGATGCGTACCTCCATTTATATTCTTGTCTTAAGACTCATAGATGTTGTGGCGGTCGGGGGGCGAGGGGTCCGAGTGCTGGATGAAGGCTACCCTCAAACAAATCTATTCTGCACCAACAAGAGTGTGATTTGTATTCATTCTGGCAGAGGTTAGATTAACACTGATTTCAGAGTTTTAAAGCACCTCAGAGCATCAAAGATGTCAGGCTTTGTTAATGATGCATAATCCCACAAGTACCTGATGAAAGGCAGGGACTGAAAGTGCCTCAGATATGGGTCTTAAGGCTGGGTGTTCTGGGAGGGAACTAAAAGTGACATATGTGTTGTAAATATTAAGTGTTAAAATGATAACGTGGTGATGGACTGTCCATACTCAAACCTGAATTTAGCTATTATTTGATGACAGATACTTAGCACACACATACACACACACACACACACACACACAAGAAAAAAATCTTTTCTTTTTCCCTATTTAGTTGCAAAAAAAATTGTACTTAAAAGAAGAGACAACAGCACAATCAAGGATATTTATTTGGATCACTTAAGGTGCATTCGACAAAAATTCAATAAAGCTCTGGGAACTCAACGGTAAACTGGCCTTGGTCAACTCTTTACTTAAAACTCCTTTGCTGTTTGTCATGATGACAAATGATCATCTCCCCCTAAACCTTCCTTTCCCTCAAACCTGAATCTTAATGAGCACCTTTCAAGAGCCTAAGACAGTCTCTCCTGCAAATCCAAGTGCTTTGGAAACCAGAGCATTTAAGTTTATAGATGAGTTGAGAAGCCCTGGTGAGCTATGATGCAAGTTTAACACAATTTTCTCAATGTAAGTATCAAGTAGGCAGGAAATTATTACCCCACGTATTTATTTGGTGCTTTCTGAAACTTTGACATTTTATGAGTTAATAATTAATTTTTGGTAAGATGAGTATGCTTCTCTCCAATTTACTGATGGGCAACGTATTAGTTAGGATAACAGTAGCTACTGGAACAAATAAACCCCAAACCAGTTAATGGATCTAACAGAATAGAACTTTATTGCTCACTCTTGTAAAGTCCAGCATGGGCGCTGGTGATTGCAGGCTGCCTTCCTGCAGGCAATAAATCAGGGACTCCTAGAGAATTCCCACCAGATGGACCCAGTGTCTTTAACATGTGGCTTCTGAGGTCACTGTGTGCATCTGCATCAAGCCAGTGAAGGGCGAATGAAGAAGAGGAGGAGCACAATTGGACTGGAAGTGCCACACAGCACTTCTGCTTATGTTTCATTGGCCAGAATGTGGCTCACCATTTAAAAACAAGGGGAAAGGTCTGGCAAGTATGGTCTCTGGGGGAAGCCACTTCCCAGCTGTAAATGTGTACTGTGGAAGGGAGACCACACATACTTGGTGTGGTCAGCATCATCTGCCAAAGGCAGTCCAGAAATATCAGTGATTACCCCAAAGAATCCTGGGCTAGTGCACTGATCAGTGACTGAGGAGTCAGTGGCCCCCAGCCCCCCACCATCCAGCCTAAGGCTCTGGGCGCCAAGTCACTGGTCTCTAGCCAGCTGGACTGTGTTTTCAAACAAGTGACCTGTACTTAGAGAGAAACCAGAGGGGAATGTAATTGAATACTAAGCTAATAAGAAGAAATGTAATCCTAACAAAATAATAGCCCTCATGTATTTAGCACTCACTGTATTTCGGGTATTGTTCCAAGCGCTTCATATATGTTAGTTTAATTACTACTCGGGGTAATGCTAAAGGCAGCATCTTTATTAAGTCCATTTTACAGTTGGAGAAACTGAAGCATGGGGCCACGAATAAATTCCCCAAAGCTGTATGGTAAACATCAGTTGGAATTGGATTTAAATCTAGGCAGCCTAATTCCATTAGACAATCATATCTCCCATGAAAGAGAGAAAAATGTCATTTGAAAAGAAAGGAGAAAATTGGGAGAAACAGTTTCTTCCTGAAAGAAACTTTCTCTAATTAGACTTGGCTTGGGCTACACGGTTTATAATCGTGTGCAATTCATCCCAGGCTGCAGACGCCTGTTCTTCTTCCTACCTTGTCCGTATCCTGAGGGTTCAGCAGAGGGCAGAATTTTTAAATGACCTCGAATCTCAAGGAATTTAGATTCTGTGGAGAAGGAAAGAGATTTCTAAAATCGGTAGAAGAGAAGACTCATGATTAAAGGACAAATAAAAGGCAGGCAGTAGGATTTCCAGGAAGGGTGGGACATGTGGACTGTCAAGAGAATGTTCATGAAGGATGTGAGACTTCAGCTGGTCCTTTTATGAATAGAGAAGTGCAGAGGTTTTCGAAGGAGAAAGATGATAGGAACAAAGATTCGGGTGGATAAAGACAGTATTTGTAGCAGCATGGCTGTAATAGAAGGCAATTTTGGGAATTAGTGAGAGTTATATCTTTATCCATTTTCACTTTAGAACTTATTTTTGCATATATTTTTAATTCAATGTAACCATCTGGTGAGGCCTGGCACTCCACGATTTGTTGCAGTAGTAATGTTTATCTGAGGAGCGACGTATGTAGGCACAGGAAAATGAATACTGGGTTCTGGGAACAAAGACTGGGGAGGGATTTCCAAACAAATGCCACCTTCTACTCATTTCAACAAGTGTGAGAGTTAAGGAATGTGCTCTACTGTCAGTACATTTCTGGGGCCCCGAGCTTGTCCCAGGGAACCTAACCGAGTTCTCAGGGTTGAGCGTGTCCTGCTTCCAAGGACTTCAGAGAAACTGGCCGTTCTTCGGTACCTACATCACTTCTCATCTCTGCCTTCTAGACGGAGAACACTTCATCCCTCTTCCCAATCAGGGGATGGGCCCCTGGATGACATCGAGGGAGTTCTGAATTCTCTGAGGAGCCGCCTCCTACTATTACCATTCTTCTTTGTCAATCATAGAGCACTTCCAGTGACATCATTGCTGTTTTCCGTATTATGCTGTTGCTGGAGGCAGCATGAGTTGACAAGGAATGGCACGGAGAAGAGCTGAAAGGGCACTTCTGCTTTTTTGATGCATCTGACACCTGTAGTTACAAGAAAGAAAACAGCTTTCATAAGCATATTGCTGGGTGATGTGGAAGGTGAATGATTATTTAGAGGTAGCTTTCCGATGCAATGGCACAAGAGAATCCAGACCCCTTCTGTGAACTTTAACCCTGAGAGTACCTCCCTAAGTAGAAGGAAGCAGGTCACATAGTATCCTCGAAGTCTCTGGATCAAGAGTTTTCAGCGAAAACCCAATCTAAACCTCAGAACCTCTTGGTCTATGGGGAGGGATCCTCACTTGCTCTGATTTTCTTTTCTTTTCTTTTTTTTTAAGATTTTATTTATTTATTCATGATAGACACAGATGGGGGGGTGGAGCAGAGACACAGGCAGAGGGAGAAGCAGGCTCCATGCAGGGAGCCCGACGTGGGACTCGATCCCGGGTCTCCAGGATCCCTCCCTGGGCTGAAAGCAGGTGTTAACCACTGAGCCACCCAGGGATCCCTTGCTCTGATTTTCATAGACTATGCCTTTTGTTTTAGCTTATAAGCTTGTTTGTGTTTCTTCTATGTGAGTAGTTATATTACAGCTAGAACTGCTAATGTCCAAAGTGAAAAAGAAAAAGAAAAAGAAAAAGAAAAAGAAAAAGAAAAAGAAAAAGAAAAAGCCCTTGATTCTTTTGGGGAAGCCTCTCCTAAGAGTGAGCAGACACATCTGCCTAAATTCCAATCATTACTATTGTAATCATAACCACAGGTCTGACAGGTAAGTCATAACGAGGGAGGGGACTTAAGTCAGTTATATTGATAACCGGGATAGTTTTAACACCAGGTGGACAGATTACAAAATTGGGAAATGATCGATCATACTTGCCAGTGATCACAAGTTCGCACACCATCGACAGTGCCTTGAACCCGAGCAGTCACACCGAGTCTACGGTATTCAGTAGTTGACTCTGAATCTTCGCCTTCCTCAGCAGCCTACAGTGCGGATGTTGTCCTGACAACTCTGCTTGGTGGTTTTCCCAACACCGTCGTCCTGATCTTTCTTCAGTTGCCTGACTGATTTCTAGCTTGTTCTTCTTTGCCCTCTCTCTATGGAAGAGCATTTGCGTCTTTAGCAGCAACTCAGAACATTCTCAGGCAACACTGTTGACTTGTCTCTCAGCAGTGCGTCCTTCTATTACAGGCTCATTATGATGAGTGCATGACACGTGATGAGAAAGATATCATCTGTCTTACTTTACAAGCAGTATAGGAAAGAAAAAGAAAGTTTTCTGTGTAACCATGTGTCTCCTAAACCATGGAAACTATGAGAAATCACAGTTATTAAAGTTCTACATCTCATGCTAGGCTGAATAGTCAGCACAGAGCCTCCATATTTCATATATACATATGAAATATATATTTTTAATATATATATTAAATGCATATATATATATATATATATATATATATATATATATATATATTCAAGCAAAAATAACAAGCAAACAAACAAAAAAATCCACAGGACTGTGTCAGGTGCCAATTACTAGGCTATATGCTGTGCCATACGGTATCTCATTTTGTGATCTCCTCGTAACAAACGAGAAAATTAAGGTATAGAAAAGTAATTATCCTAGGTCACACAACTGGTAATAATGGCACAGGGATTTTTATTCTTTCCCATAGGAGCCCTAGATTTTAGGTAGATTTTTTGCTTAGTCTCACATATAGTGCACCTTTGTTTGGACCTTTCACTTTGGCCATTCTCCTACATTTTTATTTTGTAGATTTGCCATTTTAATTCTTAAATTATACTGCACAGGGTTAACAAGTATCGTCCTCTTTGGTAGGAGTCTTTTATATTCCCTGGTACATATCTAGTTTTCAATTTATCACATATCTATTCTCTATCACTTCTTTATCTCACTCTGGTTCTCTATCACGTCTGGCTCTAGATCATATCCTGTCCTCAGATCTCTCATCCACATGTATTACCAAGCAGATGCTGGTATTTCAGTCTCACCTATGTATTACCATATGAAAGAATTAGTAAAAAAATAGTGTTTGGATTCTACAAATGGATGTAGTCTCTAGTTAGCATCTTCAAATACTGAAACTCTTTATTACCCTCTTAGCACACTACGATATTGACAGTACTGTGTTTTACCTCATCGTTATAACGTCATCTCTGAAAATTTCCACTTATATCATTATAAAATGATTATGGCAGCTTCACTAAGCCTCATTCATGTGAATGGAAAATTAGTGCCATAAGGAAAATTTCTAATAATTATTTTCCAAAACATATTAGTGCTTTTCAAACTTAAACTCATTAAACTGATTTGAATCTCACTTCAGCAAATCTGCACTGAGTGCTCTTATTAATAAGTCAGTCTCATACAACTTTTAGGTAAAGATTTAATCAGAAAATATATTAGTAAAACCCACATGCATGACCTTAATCTCATCCCATATTTGGCGGTGGTGTATATGGATCTCAATACTTGGAAGGAAGTATCAAAATAATTATATGGTAAATTAAATTATCAACATAGTTTAAAAAGTAAATGGTATACCAGATACTGTAGTAAGTTGCTTTGCTTTCAGTATCTTATTTAAACATGCACAACTTTCTCAGAGAATTAATGTCACTGTTTTACCGAGGTGGTGATAGAATGTCAAGGATGTTAAGTAACTTTCTCAGAGTCACACAACGAGTGTGTGGCAAGAAACTTTTTTGGAATACGCTTCTCATAGATTCTAAAATACTTATTGTCTTAACCCTGCCGCTCTGTTACTGTTAATTCACATTTCTAGCTTCGGTCCTCCTTCCACTGTTTTTTAAATCACAAGAACAAGAAAGAGAGTAGCTGAGGATGAGTCTCTTATAATGAGAAGTAAGTACTGGTGAGTTTTCCTAAGTTGTAGCTCAAGATCTAAAAAATAATTTAGAAATGATTTATTTGCTACGTGTAACCATTAAAAGAAATATTTGAACAAATATATATTGTACCAATTATAACCAGCGTGCAAAATGCTTTATGCAAGTCTATAGGCAGAAAGGCACAGAGATGGGGAGAATAAAATCTCACCACTCCAAAAAATTTGTTTGGGTTATTTTCCCAGCAACTAAGAGTTTCCTGTTTAAACATCAAAAGGTAGCAACCTTGGGTAGCCTGGGTGGCTCAGTGGTTTAGTGCTGCCTTCAGCACAAGGTGTGATCCTAGAGACCCCGGATCGAGTCCCACGTCAGGCTCCTGCATGGAGCCTGCTTCTCTCTCTACCTGTGTCTCTGCCTCTCTCCCTTTCCATGTCTTTCATGAATAAATGAATAAAATCTTAAAAAGAAAAGTAGTAGCCAATATTTTGAATGGAAATACTCTATCACACTTTTCTATGGCTTATATGTATAGAATTTATCATACTGCTTTCTTGATACCTTTTATTGTACACATATATTATTTGTCATATGTTGTTGCAGTATGGCTCTTGATGTTTATTAAAATGTGGGAGATTATTGAATCTCATATTGAGTTTTTCTCAGATTTTAATAGATTTTCACCTCTTAGTCTTGTCCTATTCTGGCACTTTTTTATAATGTTATTCTGTGATATTTCCTGTCCTCTTTTTATCATGTCTTAAGTTGAGAAACTTAATTTCTAAGATTTGCATCTAAAATAAACAGTAATAGGCCTTAAATGAGGACGCAAAGAGATATATGTACAAAACACAAGTGTTTTCCATGAACGGGTAACTCGGATGGTGAAATTTTAAAAACTAACAATCAATTTTATACTGACTTAAGATAATGTTACAGTAAAATTGTGGGCTATGTATACATACATGAACATATGTATACAAACGGAGATTAGATCAATAGATTAGGTAGATAGAGTACTCTTTAAAAAGTTTTAAATGGTGACTATGATCCCACTTGGTTAATCCAGTCAAGTGTTGACCAAAGTGATTACATATGAAAAGTCAAGAACTTCAGTTTCTGAAATGCTATTATGCTTAATTCTAGACTCAGTTATTTACTATAAGCATGACCTTGAATGGATTTTACTCTTGCTATCCTCAGTTTCTTCATCTGCCAATTAGACCTAATAACCTTCTCTACATAGGCATGTTGAAATGATCACCTGAGATAATGAGCATCTAGTTCCTATGGAGTACATTCCTGGAGTTCCAAATCCATTAGTCTCTCTCTCATTTCTTCTTTGTGATTCTACACTTAAAATACCACCACCGCCATGATCAGTACTACCACCCTTGCCCCCACAAGATATTGTTAAAGAGGACCTTTAATGAAACTGACTTTCAGATTTTACTTTTTTCCCCCCAAGTTAAAATTTTTTGTTAAGTTTTCACATAAAAAAACTATAGCAAGGTATAAATAATACTTCTTGCTCTGACTAAAAATAATTCTGACACTTTATATTCTTTTTGAAAATTTCAGTCCAATGTGGTGTGAAATTCTGGGCTGAAAATCTGCATTTCTGGTGAAAATACTTATTTAACTTAGTGGCACAGATAATATGGAAGGTGGGAAAGAATTCTATTTTATGATTTTATGACAAAAATTGCTTGGAAGAAGCAGATCAAGCATTCTCTAGTTTGCAGATGACTAAATTCTCTCAGGTAGTGAAATACCAACCCTTTTTATTATATACATGCATAACTATTCCTTTCATTTGAACTAAGGAGAAGAGTCCTGACCTTTCACAAAAATGACCCTTTTATCAAAGAGAAAATACTCAGCTGAATAAGTCATGAGCTTGACCACAAATAAACTCTTGTGGTTTTATAATCTAACTCTTACTTCGTAATAGGTAGGATAAACATAATGGCATATATCCTTGAGGACAAATATAATAAACTGCTCCTTTGTAAATAGGTATAAAATTACAAGGTAAGTATGCACAATCATAGGATGCTAGGATCACTTTCTTATTTCTAGCTTGTTCATTTAACTTTGTAAAGCAGATTGGACTAAAATTATGGTGAGTCTTAAGGCAATGCTCATTGAGTTTTATGGATACTTCAGAATCATTATTTCATCTTATTTGAACCATATGAAATTACTACTTTTGTGGGTCAAAGATGGTCAAATCTTGCCCCTTTGACACCTTTAAAAACATAGTATCTCAAAAATCAAAATCAAGTGTAATAATGATGAAATCTTAAAATTCAAATTGTTTAGACATATCATACTTGAAACACAACCAGTCTTTTTTTTTTCACAATGTTTTAATTGTCAATGGACTCTTAGGAGAAAACACATCTTTAATGTGAAGCAAGTAGTAGAATATCAGTGCTTTAGGGAAAAATGGTCCTTCTATACAAATGGAATTTGAGCAACTGTTATAAACAAATTAAGGGTAATTTAAAATATATAAATATCATTTAGTGCCAAAAGTATGCCAGTCAAATAAATCTAGTTGATACTATATGCTTTAAGATATTTTCTAAATAAGTGTATTGTGTATCTTATAAATAATTTATTTCATTATAAAAACAGTTTGTGGAATACATCTAGATTGAATTTTTAACTAAGTTTTTTTTTTTTTTTGAAAAAATACTTTTGCAGACACCTGTTCCCCATCTCTACATTAAAAACTATTGGAACAATCTCAGTAACATTATTGGGCATACTGTGAATTTCTTATATAGGGACACGGCACTTTTATTTAAACAAAAATGCTACATTAAGGTAAGAAATGCCTTAATATACTGACCAAAAATGTAAGAAAGACAGAGAAATCTTTCTAAGGTTTATGGGTAGATCTTAAAGAGCATAGTCATCACCATAGTGCTCATATGAGTAGAAATAATAAGGAACAAGTGCCTCTGTAGAGAAGAGGAATATAGCAAAGTGTCCAGATCATGGAGGATTAGATCCATGTTAGAATTTTGACTCTGCCAAGATTGGCTGTTTAATGATAGGCACAGTATGTATCATCAATCACATCACCTGATAAATAGGGCTGATAATAATACATAAACATACATTTCAGGGTGGTTATATGGATCAAAATTTAAAGTATGTGTAAATTTCCCTACGCAGTGTCTAGCACCTGCAAAACACTTGAATATATTAGTCCTTATTTGTATTATTTAAGAGAGAGCATTTAAGGCAAGTGTGACTGATCTGGAGACAATCAGAAGTGTGCTTGGGTAAATGGACTCTAGGTTCTGACCTCAGTCTTCTGTCCAAATCAAACACCTCTGTTGGAGTAACAAGGATTTATTTTCCTGAGTGCGAGTAACCCTCAAATGGTCTTTTTCCCTTCTCTCTCCCCACCCTTTTTGCCAATATCCCACCAATGTGCTGATCCCTCTTATTAGATGCCTACTGCTGTGTGGCAAATCACCACAAATGTACCAACTTAAAACAACACACATTTGTTATCTCACAGTTTCCATGTGGCAGGACTCTGGACACAGTCTGACTGAGTTTTCTGCTCAGGGTCTCATAAGACCGCTATTGAGGTGTCCTAGCGTGGTGTCTTTGGGGCTATGATCCTATCTGAGGCTCCCTGGCAGTTGGCAGAAATTCAATCCCTTATGATTGTACATGGGAGCTCCTAGATAATTTATCAGGTGTCTGTTTGCTTCTTCAAGAAGCAATTGAAGAAAATCCAGTCTTTTCTTGCAGGGAAGTACCAGTCATCTTTTCAAGGGTATGTTTGCTTAGGGCAAGCCCACCCAGGATAATTAACCTTTGATTAACTCAAAGTCAATGGATTTGTGGCCTTGATTACATCTGCCAAATGTCTTCACCTTGGCCATATAGCAAAACCTAACCAGGAAAAGCTATCACATCATAGTCTCAGATCCTGCCTACTACTTAGGAGAAGAGATTATACTGGACATTTATACCAGGGGGATGGAATCTTGAGGCCATATTGGAATTCTGACCATCCTACCTATAAACTATTTCAACTAAATAAAGGACCTTATTGGGCAAGTTATGGATAACATTTAAAAGATAAGGCTCAGTGAGGGTACCACTACAATATGGTCCAGATACAATGAATATATAGTTGGTTAATACATTTTGATCAGAATCTCCTGTTTCATCTTACAAACTGAATGAAAAGGAAAAGAAGCCAACATGGAAATAGCTGGGGGATATTGTCAGTGTAAAAGGAGAGAAAGAAAGGAAAACTTTGCCTCTCAGCCAAAGACAAATTTCTAATATATACTGCAAATTTGTTTTGGGTCCATCCGGTTTACTTTCCTATGACTTGGAGCAGAGTGAGTGAGCAGAGTAGGGGTCTTGATCAGGTGGCCCGTAAAACAGACAGAAGTACATCACATAATTATGAATATTTTCTCGTTTTCCATGACATAATTCTTATGGTGTAATTAGTCCCAATTCAATGAGGCATCGCTACATTTATTAATGGATTCATATATATGTTGAAAAGCCTTAATGGATTTTAGTCTTTTACGAGCATGGAACTAGATACACAGTTTGATACTTTCCTTGGTGAAAACAGTATAAAGTCACAATCCCTTTCCTCAGATGGATACACTCAAGTAGCATTGAAGAAAAGACAATATGTAAACTTTGCACCCTACTATTTTTTTTGAAACCTTCAAATGATATACTATGCTATAAGGTCTATGATATAGTTATGGGGTGGGGAAGAGACAAAATAAATTATTACTCAATAGAGGCAATAAAAATAGCCATACCAGAAACTGAAGGAAATCATATGTAAACTTCTTAGAATTTGATTTCATACTTACTAAAATTTTTCTATTTTTTCATGCATTAAGTGGACTAACAGCAACAAGTGAAAACATTCAAGAGTTCTACTGTCAGACAGAGCTAGAGTGGGATTTTAGGTTTGTCGCTAGCTCACTAGATAATAGGCAAGCTACCCTTTCTCTCCAGGCTTCCAGTTCTTCAGTAAAAAGAGGATAATTGTATCCAGCTTGCAGGACTGACTTAATGATAAGAAAAAGAACATACACACACACACACACACACACACACTACATAACACAGTGCCCAGCATATAGAAGAGCTATAAAAAGTATTATAATTGTGAGTCTTTATACTGCCATTGACATGCTAGGTGGTTTTAACTAAGATAGAAGGGCATCACTGGTAACCTGTCACGAAATTCTAGGGAATGCCATAGCTGCAAAATCATTGAGCAAATCATGGGAGAAGGAGATACATGTTAATTATCCAGTTTTAAGACAATTTATAATATTATCATTCCAAGCAGTATTCAATAAGCTTTCTAGGAAAATAAAGACAGTATCTACTTAATTATTTATTCATATATCCAAACAACTTTTGAAGAAAGATAGTAAATCAAGGCAGTGGAAAGGATAAAGAAACAGACACCAAACATTAAAAACTAGTATTTTTGCTGCTAGTGAAATGTATATTTGGCTCTGACTTTCCTGGTAGCCAGAAGAAATTAGAAGGAAAATAATATCTTTTAAGAAGAGAAAACTTTTTCTTGACTTGAATTCTGAAAATACTACCTCCTACTATTCTTTATATATGTTAGAGCATTGCCAAGGGAATTTTCATTTTTGTAGTTAATATTAAGTTTCCTTAGTAAAAAAAAATGAAAAAAGTATAATATTAAAATATGACTCAAGGAAGATTTTTTCAGCTAATGAGATCTAATAAAATATTCCCGTAAAATCAGTATTTTTCTTTCATGCCCTACCTCTGTTTCTTAATATTTAACAGTAAATGTCCTACCCAAAACGGTCAAAGCAAGTTGGAATTTTAGCTAGGTATATGGGAAAACAGATACATAGTGCAAATCAATGTATTTCTTTATTACAAATATACGGATACCATTCCCAGTGGTTGACTCTGCCGAGAGCCGAGATTTCAGTGTACAGAAGATTTGCCTGGGATCTGAGAGTCAGGAAAACTCAGTTCAAACCCAGCCATGCCAAGGTAAATGTAGGACATTTACAATTATTTTCCAGTTTTTAAGTAAAGAAATTGAACTAGACAAATGCCAACTTGTTCTGGAACTGTGACCACAAAAAGACCTGGCATGGGATATGCACTCTGTAAATAAGTGTTAAGAATGAATTCTACTCCTCTCTGATGATAGTGGTCTGATTGAACCTGCCTGGGAGCTAAAAAGCGTTCCTTGATATAAATACTTTGCATTTCTCAATAAAAGAGGGCAGGTGGTTATAGCACAAACTATAGGCATATAAGAAGGTTTCCTAATCTATGTCCAGTGATATTTTGGAATGGATAATTCTTTGTTGTAAGAGACACTGTAGGATATTTAGGAGCATCATTGGCTTCTACCCACTAGATACCAGTAGCACTGCTCCTTGAGTTGTGACAACTAAAATGTCTGGATACATTTGGACGCCATTTGAGAAAAACTGGTATATATAGACTGGTTGTGTGTGTGTGTGTGTGTGTGTGTGTGTGTGTAAACAGACAGATATATAGTTTTATTGCATATTTACTTTTACTGTATCTTAAACATATGAGATCAATCATTTTCAATTATTAACTTTATGTTCTCCCATGACCTACTAGATAATTAATACAATTAGCCCAACGGTCACTTCTTATTTTGAATATAGCTTGACTGGAATCTAAAAGAATCAAGTGTTTTCCAAAACTACAGCTAATGTACTTCATTCCATTGCTTATAGTTTTTGATAAAATCATGCAAACAGAAGCAGTCTGATGTTATTTTTTTGTTTACAGTATTACTGTGTTGTTTTGGTTAACAGAATGAAAAACAGCACTGTAATACTACAAGTAAAAATGTTTTATTCTTAGTTTGTTTCATCAATAAAAGCTGACATTTTTGCAAGAAAGATGTTATACTATTGAAATTAACTCTTAGTCAATTGTAAATAATTGTATTATATCGGTATGTTATCATGAAGATTAGAAATCATTTCCTACAGAATCATGTTTTTGCTTCCTCAGCACTGTTTCAATTGAAAGGAATTTGAATGAAGTGCATCTCATTACTAACATAAAGTAGATGGAGCTTGAATAATTTTTATATTTATTTTCCATGGATGGCTATTACATTTCTTATCCTATCTATCCAAATTTTATAAAATAAATTGTTTTAATCCATTCTTTGGAGAGGAGCAATGAATTTATTTTTGCAAAAGCTATGCATCTGAATATATTGTAATATGCATAAAGCTCCGTTAACACAGTTATTTATATAAAAAGTGTAGCTGCCTTACCTTTTATTTAATTTACATACTTTATTTACTTTCTGACAGGTTCTTCTCCTTGCATTTTTATTTACATACCAAAAATGTCTTCAGATAAGTCAACTAAAACTTTAATGTACTGTATAATTTAAAACTCCATAAAATGTTTTATGTATTGCATAGTTTTATATGAATTTTTAGGCTGATGATATAGAATTTTGGAAATATTTCATCAACGATTCCTATACAATAACACCATATTTCTTAAATATGATGGGGAATAGAGTATTGTCTTTTGTCTGAGATCATGTTTAGAAAGAATTATAAAACTTGTGCTCGGTCTGTTTGTTTCATACGAGGAAAAACATCCCTGGCTATTTTTAAAGATCACTATTTTTTCTTCTTAAAATACTGTCATGAACCTTATAGAATAAGGGCATCTCTTCTCACATCCTTAGAAAATTTGGAATCTTTGCTCTAAGCTATGCAAAAGATAATTATGCTTTCATTCAAATGTTAGAAACAAAGTTTCCCTTATCTCTTTCATAAACTGTAAGGTAGATCACTCACCAGTGAAGCAGTAAGGCCATGATGTGTCAATATAAAGGAGTCCAGTTTTAGAAATATAAACTTAACCTTCATCCCTCCCTTTTTTTTGTATTTAGCTTTTGTAAGCATGGTTTGTATTTGCATAACCCACCATTCATATTCTTGTGAGTTCATGATATAAATAATTTGAAAAATTTCATTCAGTTCCCCCAAATTATTCTAGTCATTATGGATGATTCATGAGAGGATTAATCTCTTGGATGTGACATAAAACTAGAGAGGAAAGACACTACCTATCATATCATTTGCAGTTAAGAACATGCTGCATATCTTTAAGCCTTAGTTAAAGTGCTTATAGTAATTGGGTGTGCATGCCTTAGCTCCGTTAAAACCCAAACAGCAATATGGGAGAGTGTGGTTTGTTTTTTAAATGTGCAAGGAAGGAAAATTAGTGAAATCTGTTTAAGTCACAAAACTGCCTCATTCAGGACCCAATTCAGCAGCATGGAAAAAGTAACTCAAGTTAACTGTACTCTTAGCATATGTCTAAGCTCACAAATTTCAGTTCACTTCGAATTCCTTTCTTTTCCCATGGATCTGCCTACAAAGAAAAGAAATACAAAGATGGCAAACTAGTTCAATAGTTCATTAGCTCTAGATTCTCTCAAGGTTTTCAGAATGAAATCGTGTCCAGTTACAGACCAAGCTCTTTATGTGTCGTCGGAATGGAGATACACAGAAAGAGCTCCTTTCATTTTACTGTGGGTCTTTCCTCTTTTCCCATACCGCAGCCTCTACCACCACCACGGGCGGGCATACACAATTACATACATGCCTGTAGAGTTAAGGGTATGATGTATTTAGATTTTGCCCATGCAAGGAAAATTGGGTGGAAGAAACACAACTAAGCTAATGAACAATAGGTTTAGGTATTATACAGAGACTGATTTAGTGACCTAAATTGCACCATAATCTTTAAAAGATTAGAGTATTTGGGTAGAAAAAAAATGATCTCTCTTTCTATAATGGCAGCTCTGTATAAGAGGATATTATTGGATATAAGCTGCATGGTAGCAGCAGATATTTCTATCTCCCAGCAATTCAGAGTAGTTCTCAGATACATCTGAGAAGTAGCACTGAAGAATTAGTCTTCATTTATAACCAAACATTCTTGAATAACATTTTCTTCCAATTTTTGTTTTAAAGGTCTAACATTTGATCGTATGTTTTCTTTAGTTAACTTTCTATATTATATGGCAATCTCTGCAGTTATTTTTTTCAAAGATAAAAAAGAAAAAAAAAAGCATGCTCAAAATGTAGAAGTTATTTTTGCAGTAACGTATGTCATGATTTTTAAACATTCAGGCCTTTAAACTTTTTTTATAGTGTATGTTCTTGCCAATCCCAGCACAGTTCTACAAAGTAAAATATTTGGCAGTGAATTCATATTAACAGATGGAACAAGAAATTAACACGTTTTTGCTTCGCTAATTCACAGTTCTTTTAATACGCTAATTCTAAATCACCTGTTCTGACTTTGACAGGCTACAGACACCTGTTTGGGGTAATATTCCACAGCTAATTATTACACGAGAAATTCAGTTTCCAACAAAAGGGTTTCTGTGTGAAATCGTCGGAGTTAAGAGATTAGTAATACCAAACATATACAAATGGATTTCAGATGTCTTAATTTAAAGACGGCTAATCTACAACTTCTCTTTAACTAAAGACTGATATATGAAAACTAGAGACTGCCCTCTTAGTGTTTGAATTCTGTCTATCACACTTTACACCATGGTTGCACTGATCAAGTCAGAATTTCTTCCCAGTTGCAGTGATTTACTGTATTACTGTATTTTAAATGGCAGGAAAAGAGTATAGAATTTTCAAGTGGCTGGAAAAATTCCTAACTGTATGTTAAAAATGACTCAGGAGAGTTAAAAAAAAAATACTGACAGGATGAAAGAGGAAAAAAAAAAAAAAAAAGAAAGAAAAACTTAGCCTGGGTGGCATCGTGCGGAAGGCAGACAATAAATAAACAGGAAGTTCACTGAAGTGTGGAGTTGGGAGGATGTCCCACTCACACGAGGCCCTGAGACTGGTTTGCTAAGAGGAAAGCAAGGTCAGGAGGCCTGGGAGTTCCTGGTTAGGACACTCAGAGCCCCCCACCCCCACCCCCCCACCCTGGTCCTTGTATTTCAGCTTGTAAACAAACTACTGATTTCCACCAAATCCTGATTTTCTTGGTCTCCCCATATTGTCCTTCCAGGTCATGCCAACTGGGCCTTGTCCCTCTGTCACCTTGGAGGGTTTCCTTTCACAGGGACTCCTTCAACTTCAGTTTCCCCACAAAACCTGCCACAGGGGAATGAGGAGGCAAAGACTGCATGTGTGTGGGAGGGCAGGTTGGTGGAATGAGAAGCAAAAATCAGAAACGTAAGGTTTTTCGATGTTTGTAACATAACGACAGATGCTGAGGTAGAGTCTATCTTTAGGTTTGCCAAAGGTTCCATTTTGTGTGTCTGTTTTTTGATTCTCTCTAATTGCTGTTCAGCTTTGTGTGTGGCTTTGCTAATGTGGCTTCCTTAGCCACGTTAGGCAAGCGGAGAACTCGTCGTTTCTTTAATTAACCTTTATGTCTCAGAACCCAGACAGTAGAGTTCATCAAGCAGGCACTCTGGGAAGTTTGAAGATTCACGCTGTTGTGCCCTGCTTTTGAAAAGTCACTGGGCGAAGAGTGTTTTAAAAATGCAATTTTATCTTGCAAGACTTCAGGTGGATGAGGAGAAAGCTTGTTTTTCACATTTAGCCTCCTTGCAATTTTGTTGTTTTTCTCTCAATCGCTGCTCTAGAAAGCACATGGTCTTTCTCTAAAACCATGCTTTATGACATTGCTATTTGCAGAGATTTAACTGGCAGCCCACCCCAGGAAGATAAAATCCTGTTTCATCCAAGTTTGGTTCCACTCCTACACCCACACCTGAAACCATATTTCTGCCAGAGCCTACATTCTGCTAAGGAGGAAACCAATCTTTTATAATACTTTAACATACGTGAATTTTATTTTATTTTTAATTAAAAAATTGCATTTCTCATCCAAAAATGCTAGATGACATTTAAAGCTAGAAAAGAGTTTCCAAATAACTCACCTTTACAATTAACTCTTATCAGAACTCGACAGTTATTTCACTGCAAATGGCTATGACGTAGCTGCGAAGTTGAAAGGCCTCCGTCACCACTCAAGTTCTTGGCGAAGTTCAAAAGCATGTTATCCTACAGGGATTTGGTCAGGACTCAAAGTTGGGAAAAGAGTGACTGGTAACGGAATTGGAGTGAAGTCAACTTTTATTTTCAGTTAATAAGATGCCTCAGGAATACACGACACTTCTCCTGGTCTTTAAGAGAGTTAAAAAAGACTCTAGGGAGCCAGTTCAGAAAGCTCTGAAGTTTCCCTAAAAACGGGTTTCGATGTCCACTTGCTACCTTTAAAACAACTTGAAAGAATCAGGTCTAGATTATAACGCAAACTATTCAAGATTTAACAGTTAGAGGAAAATGACCTCGAGAAAGGATATTTGGGATTTGTACTCAAGGTGAAATTCTTAAGATAATTGTTCAAGATGTTGAATAACGTTACAATGCGCTTCCAGTCATCTGTCCTCGGTTAAAACACTTTGACAAATCAGCTAATTAATAAGGAAAACCAGTTCCTCTGATCTGTCCTACTTTAATATGCTCCTTATGTGTAGTGTCTGAAGAAGTTATATCATTTTGCTGTGGATAAATACGTATGTCTTTTATTTGGATGTTAGTATATACGTGTACACACGAGTATTTACACATACGTTTTAGAGAGTCTGTTCAGGCCTTCAAAGAGGATTGAGCAAGCAGTACCTCTTTAATCTGTTGTGAAAGATTATAACAGATTAAAGAGTTACTGTGGCAACAATTAAGTCTTACTTAGTCACTTTTTCAACATATCAGATTTATTTAGAAGGAAAAGCTTTGTTTTATGTAACTAGCAGATGCCACTCATTAATAATCACCATTTTATCTTTACACGTATTTTTAAATGGTTGCCCTTATATATGTAACTCAAGGTGCTGTGTTATTTCTCATTTATAGAACATATTTTAACAAAAATTAAGTAAACTTCATTTAGAAAATGTAATTCTCTCAGTGTCATTCACCCTCAGCCAACTTTAGTAATACGGCATCTGCCGTAGAATAATGCTATTAGTATAAAAACAATAGCTTGCCAATTTATTGAGCACCTACTAAACTCGAAAAATGCTCCATAAATTATCACTAATCCCAGGTTTATCGTTCCATTTCGCAGAAGAGGTAGCTGGGATCCAAGGAGGCTAATCACTTCTCCTCTGGTGTCAGTGCAGTGGCCAAGATAAAATCCCAAACTGGGACTCTGTGATTGCAAACCCCATTCTTGTCTCTCTGCAGGATGTTGATGATCAATGTTCAAGTAGCTTGATATGCAGAATTCAGGTTTAGCAGTTGCCATTACCAAAAACAACAACAACAAAAAGGCACTTAGATTATGATACGGGCAAATGAACTATCTGTATAAGAACTCAGAACTAACCTGCATAAGTTAGCCAATGAATAAATTGCTTTGCTTCAGTAATCTACAGGAATGTTTGTTTATTCCTAGAAATATTAATGTCTGAAAGGATATGAATCAAATGTCTCATATTTTTAAAACTCAACTTTCATATTTTTTGCGAATTGTTTCTTGACATTGCCTCTAACTTCAAGGAATTTACAAATTAGTAAATAACAAAGTTTAAAACTTGAATTTTTTAACTTTAAAATGCCTCTTTGTGTTTCTATAGAATAAGAAAAATTTGTATTTTTATTAGCAAATTCCCCTTAGGTATATCATTATTTTAAAGGGATTTCTTTTAATTTTGATCCTAAAATTTATTTGGAAACTATATTAAAATGCCTTGCTTAATTATAACCCATGACTGAATTGCAATACTCCTAGGCCAAAGACCATATCTGACTTGCTTAACACCAATTTTCTAGTCTTTTCACAGTTATAGGTACACAGTGGAAATTTAATAACTCAATGTTAAATGATTGCAAGGGTGGGTCAATGGATGGAAGAATGGATGGATGGATGGATGGATGGATGGATGGATGGATGGATGTGAATCCTGGCAGACGACGATGTGGCAGTGAAAATAGGGAGAAAAAGAACACATGTATATCAACACGAGCACTGGTGATCCAGATGAGAAAAACCAAAGATTTCAGGGACTTCATTTAGCAAATCTTCATAGAATATCGGGCACTGAGTTAAACATAAGGCTGTGATGATGAGGGACAATGAATAGTGGCTGGCCACATAGGGTTTACTTTCCAATGGGGGAGGTGCAAATAATAAATAAATAGGCGTAGTAAACAAGATAATTGCTTTATTTGATTATTGCTATAAAGCTAAACAACAAAAACCACGAAACCCTGCATGATGGCATAAAATTCACTCAGATGACACAGATAGGGAAAGCATAGATAGGGAAAGCTCAGGAGGAGACCTCTGATTGGGCCTAAGCAACGTGGAGAAGGAGGAAAAGCATTCCCTGGAGGGAGGCGGCGAAGTCCTGACTGCTGGCAGTGAGGGTGAAGAAAAAAGAATCATGCGTGGTTTAAGGGAGTCCGTAGTTGCTCCTTGTGGTGCATTCTTTGTCTTCTGTACTTAAATATACACGTGGCTCTCTAACATAGCTAAACATCAGAATTTCTGGGGTAATATTTTGGAAACCCTGATACCAGAACACTTACTATTTTGCCAAGCGGTGGGCCACAGCTGTTTGCATATTATAAAAACTTCCAAGGTGCTTCTGTACAGGATAGAAAAACAACAACAATACTATCATCTTGTGGTTTCTACTGGCTAAAAATGACAGTTACAGAAAAATACTAACAACCGTTATAGAAATAATAACGCCAATGAGAACACCACCAAATCTACTCTTTCCGACATTTAAAAGAATTTTTATTTAAAATCAATTAATTGACATATAATGTATTATTGGTTCCGGAGGTAGAAGTCAGTGATTAGGTAATACCGAGTGCTCATTACATCACGTGCCCTCCTTAAGGTCCACCACCCAGTTACTGCATCCCCCTCCCACCCTCCCTCCACTCCAGTGACCCTCAGTTTATTTCCATTTTAACAAAGGAAATAACCAGACTCATGTATATGTGTGTATATATATATATATATATATATATATATATACCTGAATCACTTTAATCCCCCCCAGAAATAAATATATTCTAAATATTTACTTGTATGCATCAAAAATTCTTCAAATTGCTCCAAATAGGGTATTATTTAAGGAAAATTATAACCATAAGTCTTTCCCCCCAGTTTAGTTAATCAGCCAGTCAATTAAGCAGTCATCTACTAAATGTGGTCCTCAGACAGGCAGCATCATCAGCATCTCCCAGAATTTGTTAGAAACGCAGAATTACAGGCCACCCCAGACCTACTGAATCAGATCTGCATTCTGACAACTTCTCAGGCAATTTGAATGCACAATAAAGTTTGAGAACTTCTTGAGCACTACTTTATGTGCCCAATCCCACGCTTGAGCACATAGAAGCAATACAAATTTACCAGGATTTAACTTTGTCCAGCAGAATCTAAACAGTTGTAACTGGGGGAAAAAAAAAAGAAAAAAGAAATCTAATAGTTTTTGGAGACTTTAATTTGAATTTGCATGTGAATCAGAGTTCCAAGTCTGATTACTAACTCTGCTCCGTAACATGAGATTCTCTGATCAATTTGTTTCCAAATACACAAACTCACTGTAAGGGTAACATAATACAACTCATCAACCCTCAATATATAGTAGAATCCCACCATTATTTTCAGCCTAGATTATAGATTATATTTCTACGTGGTTTCCTTCTTCCATATTTGCTCCTATTATAATTTATATTCCAATAAGTTGCTACACCCGGTGACTTTTTTACTTTTTAAACAAATATTTTTAATTTTTTAAAGTGGACTCAACCCCCAATGTGGGGCTTGAACTCACAAGCTTGAGATCAAGAGTTGCATGCCCTACCAGTTATGCCAGCTGGGCACCCCATAAACTCAGTACCTTTTTAAAGACTGTTCCCCTCCCAAATTTATCTAGTGTAATTACAGCATATGTACTTATGGTATGTATTCAAATGGTAATGCCTCAAATACATTTTTCTCGAATGCTTCATTTAAATTAGCCTTCTCATCCACCTCCCCCTCTGTCTCTCTTTCTCTCTCTCATTCTCTCCCCAACTCTATCTTGCACTTTTCTTTATGGTCGTTATCACTCCCTGTGAGTACATTATATCATATTATTAACTACTTTATTGTCTATGTTCACATTGAAATATAAAATCCAGAAGGCAGGGACTTTATCTTTCTCGTCCACCAGTGATTAGATGTGTGCCACATAAATAACAGAGGCAGAAGACATAGTTCCTGTGTGAATGTTGAATGAAATTAGTATTCTAGGGTGTTCACAGTTGTGTGGTTATATCATTATCAGAAATATTGAGCACCTAATATATGTCACTGTGGTAGACTATAGAGAATGATATATAAAGCGGGATATGTCTTTAGGAGACATACAGTACAGTTGAGTAATAAATAAATGAAGAAAAAATAGGGAGGCATATCATACACAAAATAAATTCTTCAGAAGTTAAAAGGTGAGCTCAGTGGCAGGAAGTAGAAGAAAGAAGATCATTTTTGACACATAGATCATATAGTAATGGCATTTTCGGAAGCATAAATGGCAAGCTTTAGAGTTGAGATAGATGCAGCATTATTCATCAAACTGGAAGAGTACCTGTGGAACCCATTGTTAAAAAGACAACCAGTGACCAGTTTACGGTGGCTTCAGCACCTAAACCAAGGAATTTGCACTTTATTCTGTGGGCTGATTTTCTTTCTTTTTTTCTTTCTCTTTTTTTTTTTTTTTTTTTTTTTTTTGAGAAAAGAGTCATGTGTTCAGAATGATGGTTTAAAAAGATTCGTGCAAAGACAGTACGGGGGACTTTTGGGAAGGGCTACGTGGAGAGATAGCTGGCTAGGACTTTCCAAGTCATCCATGGCAAGTAGCCTAGTGGCACTGGGAACAACAAGTATTAAAATGAGTAAATGATATATTAAATGTTAGGAGAGCCCATAACAGGGAAAAGTGCTATGTGAGTAATTGCTACCATCCTCATCTTTATCACTATTACCACATGTAAACATATCACAAATCTTTCCCCCAATCAGAGCCACAAGGGCACTAATGTAAACTGTGCAGAAAACAATTCTTCCAGAGATAAGGATATCATCGTTTTCTGGTGATTTAAAACGCAAATCAGTGGGCTGCATCTCACAGTGACAGTTCTGGCAATTAGAAATCTAGAAACAGGAGTTCGTTCTCATCTTCTCAGAAAAAGCCATGACCTCACCACCAGATAAAGGGCCTTTTTTTCAAATAGTCAACACAAAAGACAGGAGTTTTTCGTATGTTGCCAAGGGCTTTTATTTGTTTGCTGAATGGGAAATCCCTCATACATTCTTCATTGTTTCCTCTTTCTAAACAACAGTTTTCTTAACCAAAATGGAACATATTCAAAGCGACCTGAAAGACTGTGGAAGACTGTGAAAGTGTTAAGTGGCAAAATATAAATTAGGGCTTGGTCTTTGTGGTGGAGAGGGACCTCAATAAAAATTTGTTGTCCTCTCTTCCTCGCCAGTGCCTCCTGTGGTATCTGGACGTTAATTCTCAGTGATTGCTTATCAAATAAACGAACATTGCTGAATTTGCATTAAGCATTGAACTTTTATTTTTTAATTTATTTATTTTTGTGTTTAAATATTTTATTTATTTGTTTGTTTGTTTGAGAGGAGAGAGAGAGAGTGAGAGCATGAGGCAGGGAAGCAGCAGAGGGAGAAGCTGGCTCCCCGCTGACTGGGGTGGGAGGGGGTTCGATCCCCAGACCCTGGGATCATGATATGAGGGGAAGGTAGGCGCTCAACTGAGCCATCCAGGTGCCCTAACCTTGAACTTTTAAACCATTGACCACAAATATGCAAATGCCCAGATGCCAATATCTTCATAAAATATCTCCCAGTGTTAAACCTTCACTGTAAGCTTGACATTTGTTTTAATTAGTCTCTCTAATCCACAAACTTCTCTTCCTATATATTAATATATTTATTTTCTTTCCTCATAATATTCCACTTTATATAATCTTTTCAATGTCTTATCTCCTGGCCCACAATTTACTATGATATGTTTTTTGATGATTTTGTTTTGATTGCTCTATGTCCTTTTTTATCCCTCTCACTCCCTTCTTATGCAACAAAATAGCTTTTCTTTATTGGGTCCCACTGTTATTTTTTGTCGAATGCTATTAATTGGTGTTTTAAAAATATGTTTACAAAAATATAAATTCTTGATCCAATATTCTGCGTACCCTAAGCGACTTTCTGTCTGCTATCTATACCTCTTTCCTATTTCTTTTATTTTTTTAATTTTTAATTTTTTTAAGAATTTATTTACTTAAGAGAGACACCGAGACAGAGGCAGAGACAGAGGCAGAGGGAGAAGCGGGCTTCCACGGAGACCCCGATGTGGGACTCGATGTGGGACTCAATGAGGGATTCTATGCTCTACATGATCCCAGGATCCTGGGATCACGACCTGAGCCAAAGGCAAATGCTCAACCACTGAGCCACCCAGGTGCCCCTCCTATTTCTGTTATGAAACTCTTTTCCAGTCTGTCCTATAAACATATTCCCATCTCTTCGCATAATTTGTTGCCTAAGGTATTGTATCCCTAATTGGGTTAGAAAACTCATGCTTATGGGGCCTTTTACGTGTTCTGTGCACTTATGGTTGTCTGTAAACAAAAATAATAAATAACAGGTGGGTAGCTAAATATATAATTCACTGGGAATCAAGCATTTCCAGAGGAGGAAAAGGCTATGTCAGAAACAGTCTACATAGATGACACTGAGTCCAGTAGAAACATAAATGGTGCTCCGCTGTCACTTTTAATAGACTTAAACCTTTATTTAAAAAATTAACGTTTTTACTTATCTACCAATCAATTTTTTTTTCAAAAATGTATTGTAATAAATGTGATTATAACTAATTTTTTTATACCGCCAAACATGAAATCTCTCTTCTTTCTCATCATTACCCCCTTCTTGGTAGGTACAGAGACAGTAGACTCAATGAACAATGATTATAACTGTGTAGGCGATAACCAAAACTTAGAAGTTTCTAATGAAAAATAAATAATCTGGTTGGGAGTCTTTAAACATAGCAGTTCCCTCGTCTCATATCCCACCTCCTACAAGACAAAGGAGGGGCTGGGATGGTGATGGTCTGGAGCTGGCTACAGAGCCAGCCGGAGAGCTGGCTCTGGAGCCATGGAAAGCCTTGGTCCTTGAATATCTATCTGGCTCTAGAGATCTTTTTCCTAGTGAAGGGCAAGGTCTCAAAAGGAAGGTCCTGTGTATTCACATAGGAGGGGAAACGTGTTGGAGCACCCCCACAGAATGCTCAAGTTTATATAAAATGTATCAAGGATGTTCAGGCAAAGTGCCTCTCTCCAATAATAATTCATGGGAAATACAGAGCCCTTTGTGACGCAAGTAATAAAAGCTCAAGTCAAACTGGTGTGGAGAAGAAAGGGAATGGACTGATTTATCTCTCTTCTCTTTCGTTGCCCAGTAGAATTATCTCTAAACAGATTTCCTCTCACAGAGTATCCACACTGGTGTGCACCTCAGCCTTCAGGCAATCGACCTAGGTGAGATTGCCTATTTCAGGAAACTTCTGGCCAAAAGTCCTCAGGGGGCTTCTCACTGTCTGGGTTGTGGTCATGTGCCCTTTCTGAACCAATAAGCTCCAGCAGAGAAGAGAAGATTCTTCTGACCTGGAGTTGGTACCCACCTAGGAACAAGGGCTAGGACCCCACGAACTGAGACGGGGAAGGGTGTGTTCCCCAAAGGAAGAGGGACAGATTAGACATAGAGAAGTGTCCATTACAGTTGTCTTATTACAGTCGCATGGAATTTCCTGATAGCTTCTAAGAGTAGATAAAAGCTTAATTACAATCACTCCATCCAGAACATTGTTTCCTTTCTTGCTAGTGTCTACAAGCTCATTTTCATTTTCCCCAAACTCTATACCTCCTAAAATGTTTCTATCCTGCACATGAGCACTGCTCTTTATTTTTATGTTATTGGTTTAGTATCTAGTGGCTACTCAATCGCTGTGTGCCATGCCCGTCTTCCTCTGGGCTTCCAGATCTGTACCAGTACCAGGGTGGGCTTCCTTGGTGGCTGGTCTCCTATGCAATTTGTCTCTGTCAAACTGGCTGAAGAACTTAGGAGAGGCTATGTTGCTTCAGCCAAGAAAACCCATTGTTGAAGTGAGAAGGGGCTGCTTTATTAGCAGAGAGAAGCTAATAAACTTACTACCTAAGGTATTATTTTTGTTCCTAACTTTGGGAGTTTAATCAATCAAGGACTAGGTTATATGCTCTATAACTTTCTATAGCCCACCTTAGGTAACTTGTAAAGTGAACAGTACAGGAATGACAGAATAGCAATTATTTAACCTGAAAAGCCAATTATGGACTTTCTACTGAACATTGGAATACAACACAACAATATAGTAATGGAATAGGAGTATTATTCCTAGTAAGTAAGAGTAAATAATTACAAAATTAAACAATTTCATTTAGTTAGAATTCTGAAGATCAAAGAGGCTTTGCAACTTTCCATTTTAAAGTATAAAGTTGCCTGGTGGAAAAACAAAACAAAACAAAACAAAGGTCAGCATTACTATGGACAGAATGACCCAAAACCTAGACTAATTATTGCTGTCACTGAATGATTTGTTTACTTTTTGCCTGTGCTTCCTGACGCTTGTATGTGACACTGACATGGAGGAGGAGGCATTCATTTATGAAATGTTTGTCCTGATAACTGAAAGAATGACTAAGGTGGAGGCTTCATGTTATTATAAGTAAGCAACAATTTCTGAATGCAACAATATGAAAATAATTCCTTATCTTTTAATGTTTATGCCTCTTGTTATTAGCCAAGTTGTTGTCTGTCTTAGATTAATGAATATTAGCTAACTTTGGAAATAATTTGCACCTCCCCTGACTGCACTTCCTGGCTGGCCTGGGATTCTCCTGGTTGATGCCTATTTTTCCAGTGTAATTTGAAATGTACCTCCTTGCACTCCGTAAAGTGTTTTAGTTCAGAGAATGTAAATAAGCTAAGTTTATGGTACATCTGAGAATTATTTTTGTTTTGAAATGATGGAGTACTTGCCAAAAACAGTGGAATTGGGTAATGAATGGGGTCATAAAAATAGCTTTCTTTAGAAATCTTTAACATTTGATGAAGCTAGACCTGTACGTTGCCTTGAGATGGCTGAGAGAGTCTATGAATAGAGGAATTGGCTTGTACTGGATGATCACTCTTGCTCAGCATGCAAAACAGCAAACATCTTAGGCAGGGATGAAATGTCCACCAGTATGAGGAAATTATTTCAAGATTAGAAATCAGTCTTATCTCAGAAATGATTTTCTGTTTTATTTTCTAATTCAAAAAAATTCTAGACATGCAGACAATGGGCCATATATCAATAAATTTCAAATCTTTAAGACTTCCTGAAAATGCTTTACAATTTCCTTTGGAAAAACTATGTGAAGAGATATAAGCATGAAGGAGAGGTCAAAACCGTGTGCGATGCATCGAAGATAATCTGGGGTTCAAATCTCGGCTCTACCCCTTATTAGTTCAGACTATGGTTCTTTGATTTTAAATTGCATTATTAACCTACCGTGCATGTGTATGCATAGAAACACACCCACACATAAAACTACAAGGAAAACATAGATTAGCACATGATCATTTCTTTCTTTAGTTATAACATTCACTGAGGTTAATATTTGCCTCTCTTGTAGTTTGTTTTCCTAGCATATTTTCTTCTCCCTTAGAATTATAACCCCATCTGTGTGCACCCAGAAAATTGTCTCTGGCTTTCTTTCAGTGTTTACATACTTAATTCCTGAAGTGAAATACCTGCTAAAATGATTTATGTTTGCCTTTGATGGACCACCACCAACATAGAAAGTCTAAGATATTCTCCATGGCAGAGATACTTACTACTTTGTAACCTAAAACTTATTTGCCTTTTAGTGAGGAAATGCAGGGAGGGTAAAACCAAATCTGTTAGTTCAGGTTTAAACATTCACTGATAACTTTTTCTCTTCCCCAGTATTGAACAAGCTTAGCTGGGGGAAATCTGTACATTCGTTTTGAAGCCATAATCTTATGTTCCGTTTGTATGCTGGTCCACTGTGTAAATATGAATTTTTAAGCAATTTAGCATTTCACTGAAGTAACAGGGCACTTGATTTTCTTTCATCCATATGAAAACAATTAGGAAAAAGTGCCACTTATCTTAAATAGTATTTGTCAGATTTTCTTCATCAAACTTGGTAAATACAGATCTCTTGACATTTTGATGAATTTTCATCACTCCGTGGTAAACCTAAGTGACTAGGCTGTGGCCCGTGAACAGCTTTTGTTTCTATGTGACATTAAAATGTATTTTTTTAAAAAAAACATGATTATAATGAATATTCAAATTTAGATTCATTCTCCAGCATGTGCACAATAGGTCAGAAGTCATGGCCGGAGAAGAACACTTACTAGTCAATCTCAAGGTTTTATTATTTCTTATGAATCTCATCTTCTCACATGGTTCGGAGATAGAACTATCAAAGAGGAAAGCCAGCTAAACATATACAAGTTTCAGTTTACCTCGACACTTTGAAAATCCATTTCACATGTGGTTAAGTTAAAAGTTGGTGTATCTCCCTAGCTGTGTATTGTCTTGACTCAAAATTTCTTGGACCGTATGTTCAAAACAGCTTGAAACCGACATTATAAATGAAGAATAATCAGTTACCATAGTTCAGAGCATTTTCTTCAAATACTCTTCAATTTCTAGTTCCAGCAGAATTTTATTTACTCAAATATAAATCTTTTTTTTTAATACTCTAGAGCCTCATCCTCAACAGAACACCTCATTTTCGTACAATTGTTTTTATATTTTGTCACAGGGTGATGATGATAAATGGAAAATGATTAAGTATATTGTTTGTCACATTTCTTCTTTCACAATTCAATAAATATTCCCAGAGTCCTCTCTTGTCACCTTACTTACAATGATTATCAAGTGGAAGATATGCTTTACGTTTAAGAATGAAATCTAGTTTTCATTTTGGTTGTTCTTCTTTGCCAAAAATATAAAATATGAATTCAGACTTTGGATGCCTACAAACCAAGTTAATCACTTATATATATTAAATCTTTTATTCGGGGACCTTGAGCTTTCCCCCCTTAACGTGAGGGGAAAGAAACACTGAGCTTTAATTCAGTGGGAGGTATATCTGTAATTCATTGAGAGGCATATTCATAGTGTAATTCTTTCATGTTGGCTTCACTTTTAAGGTTTACACCTCTGGTTTCCACAGGTAATGTACCTATTCCATGAAAATGTATTATATTTACTGTTATTAAACACCAAAAAACAATCACTAATGGGAATGATGACAAACAAAAAAAAAAGGAGAATAAAAGCAAATTATTTTCCTAAATGCCACCCACACTGGCCTTCATGTTCCCTGAAATTTCCACTTTTTTTTAAACTTCTATGGTATTAAATTATAAAAATCCTCAGTTATAAAAGAAAATTTTATGTTTTGTCTGTTTATTTCTAAACTTCCTTCTTCAGAATTGTCTTAAAGTCAGTTACACATTTATCGTACCAAATACAATAAGGCAATAAATTACAGATATTTAACCAAGAAGAGACTATCACTAGGGAACTTAGGATTTGTGTGACCTACATTTTTATGGCATTTTATAGCTTTCAAGGTCCTTTTCTCATTTAAGATTTTTGTTACTATATTCTTTCTGTGATCCTGTGAGTAAGCAATCCAAAATTTGATTTCCTATTTTTTGATTAACACCAATGAAGTAGATGATTTTGCCATTTCTTACAATTGAGGAAATGAAGGTTCAGAGACTTCAAATAACTTACCCCAAGCAGCACAGCCACTTAATGATAGAGCTGGAATTCAAATTTGTGTGCCTGGCTCTACAGTGTGCTACAGTGTGCTACTTTTTAAGCTGTAGCTCTAGGGCCTGTGCACTCAGTCAAACCTTTGTATCAAGGTCCAGGCTAAATCTCTTCTTTAATGGGGCGTCTCCAACAATTAAAGCTATTTCAAATATCAGTTTTCTGAGTTATTCTACACACCACTCAATTTGGCACTTAACTCTAGATTATTTTCCAGTATTATTCATTTATGAGTGTATGCATTGCTGACTTCTCTCCCTTGTGATATTTAAGTAAAAGCAAATTACCAATATATTTTGTACCCTTGTTCACTCTAAAATCGACCTTGATTTCTGAATGATACAACCTTGCCCTCACCAATGTTTAAGCAATAACTTCTTTATGATTGGTAAGGTATGGTAGGTAGATGGATTTCAAGAGGGCTCCCATGATCTCTGCCTCCCGGTCTTCCATCCATGACTAGGTTACATTACACGGCAAAGATGATGGCCTCACTCCCTTTATTTGGTTATATATTATGGCAGTGGTCAGCAAATTTTGCATGTGTACTGAAAGTCTCAAAGTAGTTGACTTTAATCAAAAAGGAGATTATCATGGGTGGGCCTCATTCAATCAGGTGAGCCATTTAAAAGAGGTTCTAGATGTGAGTGAAAATCTACTGGCCTTGTAGAAGCAAACAGCTATGTTATGAATTATGTATAGACTGGAGCAATATCTAGGAAGTAGGGGCCTTAGCTCTATAACCATAAGGAAGTGAATTCTGCTAACAACCTCATGAGCTGGAAAAACAACCCCTGAGCCTCAGAAGGGATAGCAACTTCACGTGACACCTTGATAAAGACCCATGCAATCCTGAATAGAGAATTCCATCAACCTGTGCCTGAACTCCTGACCCATGGAAACTGTGAATGAAGAAAGGGTATTTTGTTTTAAGCTGCTAAGTTGGGGCAATTTGACACACTGTCATAGAAAACCAATACATAATGCCATGTCTAATACACTATAAAACGTGTTAATTTAAATGAAAATAATATATATGCATATATATCCATGTATTATATATATTTATCTTATACATATCATTTATGTACACATATATATACACACACACACAAACAAGACATGCCTAGTTTAGAGCAACATCTTTAGTTCAGAGTTTTAATTGCAGAACTTTCACTCAAGTTGTGGAACCACTCTAAAAAGGTTACGAGAAAACATATTTTAAGGGAAATTGCCTGGTGATTAAGAATAATTTCAGGGGAAAAAAAAGAAAGTTGACATAAACTTAAAAGTTTAGCGTCTATTTGTTGAAAGTAAAAGAGAAGAATTTAAGTAAAAACTGGTCTACAAGATCTATAAAGTATAAATAATGTAGTGTAATGTTAATATTTCAATGCCTCTGCTTGAGGATTTTTATAAATATATCTTTCTACTATGCTACCGTTTCTCCATCAAATTTTAATACGTAAAATAAATTTGCATAATAGGAATAAAATTCTCAAGTACAACTGTATAAGACAAATACATGACATATCCATAGTCAGAAATGTGTTAGATTTATAAGTATTTCATAAGTAGCCATGTGTGATTCCTAAGCCCCTGTCACTTTACAGTTGAATAAAGTATATTTTGTAGGCTTCTGGGGACATTGTGTAAGGGCACAGAAAATGAGTGAATCACCCCCTCAGAGTTTGGTAGTAGCATATGCACAATATTACTACACTGTTTATGCAATTTCTATGTCTAACCCAAATGGAATTATGATTTTTTTCTAATTCAATTTGTCCTCAAGGTTTTATTTCTCCATCAGTGATATATTGGAAAACTCCTGTAGGCAATGACTATACATGGGATGAGTTGTAATTTTCCATTTCTAAAGTAATATGTTTGGTAACTGTCAATGTCCCCAGATCAATTTGGATGTCCACGGGGAAAGTATTTATTTGCACATTAAACATAAGTAGCCTACATTATATACATACCCTTTTTAGTTTTCCTTATGAGGATGTTCAAGTAACTACTACTAAACTAATGTCACTCTCTCCCTAAAGAATATCACTTTTTTGGTTTGAGTTGTAAGTTGACATCCTCATTCTGCCCTTAATTAGAGATGGATCTTTGAGCTGCTCATATATTCATTGACTTCAGCACCACAAGGAGAGAAATTATGACTGCAGTGGAGGTTGTTAGGAGGATCAGATATGTATGAAAGAGCTTTGCCAACTACAGGCCCATTCGCAAGCCAGACTTGTCTGTCTTTTACGTGATTTAGTACGTAGCAACTAAACATACATTCTCCCCATGGGATCTATATTTTAACAATATATTTTTTTATTATGTTCTATTATTGGCTATTATACACTGATTGACTTTAAGATCCCTTGGTGAAACCTTCTTCCTTGCTACTCTTCTTCCCAACCCTTCCATCTTATAAAAAGTCATACCTTCCTTACACCAGTGGGGGACTGTGGACCTATTTATTTCCATGCTGGTACTTTTATTTGTCTGTCTCTGCTGCTAGCCTATGAATTCCTCAGAGCAGGAACACTGTCTTGTGCATTATTTGTTTTGTCAAAATCCAGTAGAGCAGATAATGAATAGTAATCACTCAATAAAATGGCTTCGAATTTTCCTTTGAAAATGAAATCATGAACAAATGATTATTAAATAGTGAAATTTTTAACAGTAGATCTAAGCCAAGATTATATAGCGATGTCTCCCCTCAGTCACCAAGCTAAACTATCTGAGAGGCATATTGTCAATACTAAAACAATAACAACAAAAAATACCCTGAAGAACTACATGGGCAAAGAGTTTGAAGTGTGTAGCCACTGTAGAAAGGCTAAGATTGTCTCTTGGTGTAAAAAGGGAGACAACTGGATATTTTGGCAATAGAAGAGCTAATACCATTCCTTAAATCTGACCTTAGGTTTAAATTGTGATTCTGATGATAATCATTATCAGACATAAGCCTCACAGCTCATAAATTTAGTCAGTCTTCTCCCCCTATCCAGAGCCACATTAAATAAAGAACAGTTTCACAAAGCATACATTTCTAGAGGGTCCTTTCTGCACTTTTTCAGTTTGTTTCTTGTACAAGCTACATTTCATGAGCTGTCTGTCATGAAGCCCTAAATGTAATAATGCAGATGTTTGAGTTAATAAATGACCCAATAAATGACTCTCTTTCAGTCAACCTGGTTTATAAATAAAACTGTACCCCCGCCCCTGCTGGTTTATATCATGCTTAGATCACAATATCAATTCAAACAAAGAAATGGATGTTCGAGGAACTGGGCATACAAATGTATTATCTCTTCTCTTTTAAATAAGTGAAAGAAACTGATAATAATGTGACATTGTTGCCTACCCACTAACAGCAGCCTGGAATAAATAAAAAAAGTCTTCATCTGGTCGTCTTGATGGTGAGATATAACTGGCTTTCATAATCCTAGAGGTACAAATGTCCTCATATTTAAAAACTGTTTGATAAGATCCTTATCTCTTGTATATTTCAGTTGAGGTATTTTGTGTTTTATATTGTATCTAATAGGCCTATTCAGAAATGAAGAGTATATGAGGGAAAAGATGAGCATCACCTCATAACAAGACATGAGATAACTATCCAAAATTATGAAAGCTCCCAAATGCACGTGGCCTTTTTATTCATTGCTTTTTCTATTCAAATATCAAAGTGCTTCAAGTGGCTTTGATGACATACTTATGAATTCAGGCAAGTGCTCACCTTTGGCTCCTAGAGTTTATGGAGATTGCTTTTACTTGCCTGGCTGGAAGAGGAGGGCCAAGAGTGTGCCGCAGATACATAACACCTTAAAACCATTTCCCACATTGTCCTTAGCTACTTTTCACAAACTTGCTGGAATTCTCCACCCAAACTTCAGGCAATGATGAGAATAAATGTCAAATATTATTAGTTCTGGAGCCTAACCACTAATTTTGGTTTCGACTGCTCAGCGCATATAAAAACCTTGGAACGTTTCCAGTTATCTTCACTATCATTTAGTCCTTAAAACCCAGAGCAGACATTTAAAATGAAAAAAAAAGGAAAAAAAAAGTATACCATTATATCGAGGCAGCAGATGCAAGTTAGCATTATCAGAAGATGAATACTTGTAGCCTTCGCTGGCAACCTGATCAGATATATTCTGTATAATTAAATAAGGGAGCAGTTTAAAAAATAAAATTACAACATCTTGGGCAATCCTTTGTGAATAATGAAGTAAGCAGAAGAGAGACGAGAAAAAGTCCAAGTGTGATCAGAGGTTGCTCTTCATGAGAAGTTTCCCCCACCTCTAAGCGGACTTCTCTGGAAGGCTTTAATGAACACTTTCCTCAGTGATACTGTTTGTTGTTTTAAATATCATCATGGACTCTTTGCAATGTTATTACCATATGAAGACGACACATTGGCGAACTTTAGAAAATACCAAGCGGCTCTTGGCATGATATGTCTATGCTAACTCATTTCCACCAGTCTTGGGCTCTTTTGCACGAACGTTAAGGTTATCACAATGCCAAAAAGAAACTGGAATTTTCAGAGACTTGCCTTGTGAAGAAAAAGACTTTGAAGGAAGCAAGAAATATTAGTACATTGAGCAAAGTGACAGACAAGGTAGTTTAACTTGTTGGTTTGTTTGCTGAAACTCAAAAGTAAATATACTGGAGCTGAAAGTGTCCCATTTTTATCCGCCTGCTGCAGTAATGGTTGTGTTACTTCAGGGCTTCTACTTCAATAATTGATCAGGGTTTGTATAGCACCGGCTAAGAGCAAAAATAAGAGTGTTGCTTTGAACAAACTGCTGCAATGTTATAGCATTAGGCACAGAAACAAGATTCGGGAAATATAGATATAGAAGAAACAGGAAAAAGATGGATACATTGGGTGGTAAATACTGCTTCAGGCTAGAAAGTAATGAGAATTTTTCCGTAGAGAGTTTTGACCTGCTATTCAAAAATTGTTTCTTGTCTTAATAAATCCTAAAAGTGTAATTTACTTGCAAAAGGGAAAGAACAAAGGCACCAAAATTTTTTTTGATAACAACACTTGTTAAGGTTGATAAGTTGGGTTTCAAATGTGTGAAGAAAAATGTGTGACAGTTTGTTTTAAGGTGACAACCTAAGTGTTCAGATACTTCCATCTTTTGCTACTTATCAAACAGTAGCCCAGTCGTAGCTTCCGCTTGTATGCTTGCAGGATAGCTACGCCAAAGTGGAACGAGCTGGATTCATCTAGGAAATGGACTTACATTTATTTGAAAATGGACAACCACAGACCTCTCTAATTTTTCTTAAGCTTATAAAAATGAGACTTGCTTTTTCTTTCTTTCTTTTTTCTTTTTGGTCTGGCTCTAATTTGTTTTGCATCACAAATAAGAAACACCAATCCTTTCAGAAAATACTTCTTTTTTTTTTTTTTTTTTGCTTAACAGAGTTTCCCAAAGAAGATAGTTATTATACATTTTCTTCTTTTTCTAATTTGAATATCATATGACTCACAGAGGTATCAGTTGTTAGATGCCAACCACAGCATACACATATATGTATGTGTCCATTTGGTCAAAAGGTGCATTTAACCTATAAGCTAATTATGAATTTTCATTTCGGCCTTCTTGGTTGTGCGCTCGCACACACACACACACACACAAATTAACTTTAAGACTGGAAAGTATTAGGTGGTAAGTTCTAAATTTAAATTAACATTTACAGCATTAGGTGCTGTAATCTGTTGCTGTAGTGTGGCAACGGTGAAAAGATGTAAAGCAGGATTGCTAAAGTTTAATCATTGTGCAGAAAAGAAACTATGACGTAAAAAATAATGTGATTTTTTCCCCATTGACATGTACTACAAGGAGGCTATTTATTTGTTTTATGCCTAATTAATTACCACAGAGAAGAAGAAAATTAAGCAGTTATGTGTTTCATACCAAAAAATAAGCAAAAAAAAAAAAAAAAAAGAAATAATGTGTTCTCAATTATGTAGACGCTTCAAGGTAAAAATGATGTCCCAAATAATTGCTTCAGACCTCTACTTGGTATGTATACATACCACTGTAATTAAATGGCAAGCATTGGGTTGAGAATTTTACGACTAGGATTAGCTTTTTCCACATGAACTTTTATAATGTTCATAGAGTTCCACAATCAAATGAGTTTGAGATGTTGAACTAAATAAAAACAAATAGATGCCTTTACTAAAGAATTTCTCAGGGAGTTTAAGATGCTAGTGTACTCTACAAACCTCCATGCTGGGCCAGGAATGCAGTGTTCCCAAACGTATCTCATCATGAACATTTTTGTTCAGAATCTCAAGGGACTAGTGAGTCTTGGAACATACCTTGAGAAATACTGATCTTGACCTACACCAGCACCAACCTTGATTAGCTGTACAATGAGAAAATCACTTTCCTTAGTTCTGTGACTTTCTAAATTAAAGAAGTTTATGGAATCCCCAGTATACTTCACAAGAATTATACTCTCGAAAATTGTTGTAATAAAATACTATTTAAAATGAAAATGACAAAATTGGTAGATGCTGAGTCAGAGCGGTTGACTAACCTCGCTAACCAGCGAAAACCCTTTATTTGGATAGTAGTCTCCCTGCATAATTTTGTTCAGGAATTCAGCAAACTTCTGTATAACATACATTTTAGAGAATCTCACATTGAGTTGAAATCATAAATATTAAATGTTCAAATTCCAAGAGATTGTTCCAGGTGATTTGAACTTTTCTTCTATTCGTTCAGTGTATATCTATTTTGCCGAGCAGTTACCTAGGACATGGGGACACAAAACTGACAAATGCAGAATCTGTATGTACAGATACATAGACAGGGAAGACAGAAAAATAAAATAAGCAAGAATCATTCAGTGTGTTAAGACCTATGGTGTGGTGGAAACCATAGAGTCCTATGGGTGCATGTGGTAGAGGTTTGGGTAAATTATTCAGACTGGGAAAAGCAGATAGTAACATTTGAGCTGGTTCAAGAAGGAATTGAAGGAACTATTCAGGCAGAGAAAATATATTCCAAGAAGACAGGATGGCAAGTAAACAGGCATGGGAAAAATCATGGTATGGTTCATGATCCAAATATAAAGCTTACAGAGAGGGGGAAGGAAGCTTGAATGGCAAGTGAGAATAATGATAGAGCTTTTATATGTTATGCCATGGACTTGGATGTTTTCCTTTGGGCATTGGAGGAACAACTAAAAGACCTAAGAGACAGCCAGAAATAGAGGATACCCGTTTTGTTTTGTTTTGACATATTTGAATGTATAAGAGCATGACTATACGTTGGAAGTAGAGTTTGGGGACTTGAAAAATTATATCAGCTAACAGAGTTTACCAAGGACAACTTGTCCTTGCTATAGCATATAAAAACAAAATAATTGTGCCTTGGTAGCTCAGTCTGTTAAGAGCCCCCCTTTTGATTTTAGCTCAGGTCATGGTCTCAGAGTTGTGGGATCGAGCTCCACATCAGGTTCTGCACTTATCGAGGAGTCTGTTTGAAACTCTTTCCCTCCCTCTCCTGCTGCCACTCTTCCCCCCACTTTCCCTCTCTCGCTCTCTCTTTCTCAAATGAATAAATAAACCTTAAAGAACTAAAAACAAAATAATTGATTATTACATGGTTGTGTTCTATATCACTGACTTTCAAATTATTTTTATCCTCTGAATCCTTTGCTTATGGCTTCTGCAATAAAGAAAACACAATGAAGAGAAAATGGCTTTGTTTGGTTGGTGGAGATATTGGTATGAGAAGCCTCAGGGAACAACCCAACTGGGCACTGGGGAATTCAGGAAAAAAATCCCCGGAGCATAGTGAGACAGGGATTGAAAACCACTCTTCTAAGTATTGAAAACTAACAATGGACCAAACATGCTAACTGACTTATTTTGCATTTAAAAAAGACTTTTTTGCTGTTAAAATTCTTTAAAACTTTGGTTTTCTTTCTGCATTCAATAATATTTATTGAGAACATATTACCTGGCAGGCCCTGGGCTAGACAATGGGAAAACAGGGGTGAACATGGACAACATCTCTCTGCCCAAGGAATTTATAGGTGAGAAGGAAGATAAGTAAATCATTTCCTAAGAATGTATGAAACTACCACTCTGTAAGGGGTTATAAGAGAGACCTCCAAGGCACCATGCACGACTATGCAAGTGGTTGATCTGGTGAGCAAGGCCAGCAGAAGCTTCCCCTGGAGGTCTTCATTCATGAGAGATGGGTGAAAACGGAGCTAAGTAGCAAAGGATTGAAATGCCAGGCTAAGGGAAGAGTGTGTGCAGAAGGGCTAGGAGGACGGTGAGCATGATTACATCTGAAGAGCTGTCTACTGGCTCATCTAGCTGGTTGGGGGTAGGGATGCAGGTGGTAATATGGGAAGCTATAGGGAGGTAAGGGGAAGTGGCGAGATTTTAGAGTTTCGTAGGCTGAGTTAAAGATTTAATACTCTTCCGAAGAGCAATGGGAAGCCTGAAATTATTGAAGGCAATGCAGCACAATGACTTATTTTTTGAGGCTACATGTGGCAATGTTTCCACGGGCTGTATGTGGTGAATATATCAAAGTTTGCATTACATTAAGGATTCATAGATTTTTGCCTACACAGGTTTCTGACTGTCATTGATCTAAGATGGAGGGATTTTTAGGAATTTACCCTAATGTAAGTGACCTCTTATGGAGTTCTCTTTTAGATTTTCATACTTTCAGGATCTCAGGATTTATTTCCAAAATAACTCCAGGTCAACAAAATGACTGGCAAAATATCAAACATTTTTTTTTTTTAACAATGGAAGGTGTGTTGCTTATATGACAGCAGAATTCTACCAAAATACTGAAAGGTTGAATGCCATTGACCTATGATAATTAACTTGAAGAGAAAAACACAGTGTTAAATTAATTGCTCAGCTGGAAATTATTTAGTAATTCTCTGACTTTTAAATCCCAGGAGCTTTCTTCTTGCGATAATAATGTTAGACATCCTAAAATCATCTTAAAATGTAAATTTTGGAAGGCATTACTTTCCTTCACTTGTAGTTTGCAAGTGCTCCTTTATGTGTCCAATAATAATAGTAGACATTGCCCGAGTGCTCAATATATAGTGGACGCTAAATCTCAGCATTTCACGTGATCTCTATCATGTTACCCTCACAACTGCTTCCGTAAAATAAGAATATTTTTACTCTTTACAGACAAAAGACAGGCTTTAGAAGAGACGACTTATCCATGGGGGTACCAGGTAATGAGTGGCTGAGTGATTTGAACCCCGAAAGCCTGTAGAGCCTATTGATGAATTACAACAGTGTTCTGCCTTGAAAAGCAATAAAAATAAATGTAGAATTGTACATTTCGTGGTACTCAATAAATTTCTAACATGTGGGGAGAAGAAAAGGACTAGTATTATCAACTCATGGTTAATGTGGGTGGGATTCGGTGGCCTTTTGTATTCTTAGATTATTGACAGAGAAAAATAATAGATCAGTGATTAGAATTGGTGAATGCCAGTCTATTTGGTATTGAAATACTGTAAGTCAGAAGCATCCAGACTCTCCCCAACCAATAGAATATGGACCTTCCATGTGATTACTTGGCAGGCAGTAGGAGATACAAGAAGGCTTTGTAAAATTGATCTATTGACAAATTGATAGCTAATAGGAGTAGAGAGAATTATGGAGTAATGATTTTATGTATAACATTTAAGTGCTTTCTTGCTAACCCAGTTGGCATCTTTGTGACAAATACACAAAAGGGGAACCTAAAAGTAGGGTGTGACTTTTGACCGAGGCTTCTATCAAGGAAAAGAAAGCACACAAGCTTGTGCACAAATGCCAGTGAGTCAAGCTACCTGGTTCCAAATCTGCTTCAGTTACTCTCTTGCTGTGTGACCCTCTACAAGCTAGTGAAACTTTCTTAATCTCAATTTATCTATAAAAGTAGAATAACAGTACTTCCCTCACTGTGTTGTTATGAAAAGCCTGGGTTCACTGGGCTTCAAAGTCTGTGTTCTTTCTACTTTGCCGTGGTAGATAATAGAAAACAAAACCCGAGGCTGTAACAAGCAGTGGATATGAGGTAATGTGTCCTCTATTAGGGATAACTATTCATTTTTTCATTGAATGCTCGTTATAGTCAGACTAGAGTCTGTTGGCTAAATGCCATGCTTACCTGTAATATTTACATGGAGACCAGGAAAGGGCTTGTTGTTATTGCTGCCATGGCTATGGAATGAGAGTATAGTGTGAAGCTCCAAGAAATATCATGGAACTAGGAAGATTTGTGACCTCAGGTACAGGCCCTCCTTTCCCAGGTGGGTGCCCTTGATCAAGTCTCTTTACTTCTGGGCTCTTCATCTCTAAAGGGAAGAACTAGATGACATACTGGGCCTTAAGTTTATGGTTGGATTCAGGAAATCTTGATACATAGAGGAGCTAAGCAAAAGGATATAAAGAGATAGCAAGATGAACCACAGAAAGAGTAAATGGTACTGCTTATCAGTGACATCAGACAACCTTACAAGGTGTCAGAAGCACCCTGACTATGCACAGATTGGGTTACATTCCAGAGAATCTTGAATGTTCAGAAAGAACTCTGGAATTATTCCATTAGGCAACAGGGTCACCAAACAAAAGGCAGGTCCCAAATGTCTACCGTCTTGTCATCAGATGTGAAACCCAGATCTAGAACCTCTCTGTTTAAATGATCTTAGATTCCATCTTGCTTTTCTTTGGTGTCCATGGTCTTATCTATTGAGGATCTGTTGCTAAGGTTCTTAAGTTACGCTGCTTTTTGTGTGTTCACATAAAATACCATAATATACTTTAAAATGTAGCCAGCAATTGTATTCAGCATCATTTCTGTAATTTGCATTTGGATTATTTAAGCTATCTTGTGTCTCAACATGTGAAACTCTCTATAGAGTATTTTGGGCATTCTCACACACAGCTTTCACATGGTCCATGAATCAACAGGGATCTTCTTTCAGATGAGTCATTTTTCCTTTCTTGATTTCTAAATGCCTCAGAGTCACATAACCCAAAGCTAGTGTTCTTTCTTTCTCTTTGAAAACTACAATCAGCATGTTTAAAATGCACTCTTTTTAAATATGGAAACAATACACATATATCAGAGACAAAAAATATGGGTCTTCAGTTTCTTGCCTCTGAAGAAGGAATGGCCTTTGTTCCTGGGGCAGAAACCTGCAAGGGTGGGCTTTCCACATTTTTATTTTTCTGTTTGAAATAAGGGTTAAGCTGCAGAACCACAGAGAAACCAAGACAGATTGGAAACCACTCATGAGAATGACCATGAGTAAACCAGCAAAGCAAGAGGGGAGAAGTTAAAGGAAAGAATGCATACAAATGCTGAGTTGAAGTGAAAGTTTTGAGCAGTTCTGTTGGAGAGAGTAGGGTGATTTGGGGGTATGTTCCATCCTATGAGATACTGGAAGAGAGTTGGAAAGAGATTTCATTTGAATGTTATTACGTTTGATGGTGAAAAGAGATTTTCAAGGCAGATTACATTATCCTGCCCCTGTCCCTCAATTTTTACTGGCAGGGTTTTTTCTTTTTTTACATTTTAAAAGAAATCAGTACTTATTTTTTATGAGGTCAGGAGAATGATGCAGTGCAACAACACACAGTAGCATTGTCAAATTTATCATAAGCTATGTATCTGATAATGTCTAAGTTGGAGAGTTCGCTTCGTGGTGGCATGAAGAGCAGAGGTGTCGGGCATGTGTACTCCCATTTTTCTTTTCTTTCTTTTCTTTTTTTTTAATATTGCCAAAGGCAGGCGCTAAACTGCTGAGCCAGCCAGGGATCCCCAGTACTCTCACTTTTCTGAAAGAAAGCAAGCTGGTGGAAATGATCTGCTACTCTACTCATACCATAAGCATATAGTTATAGTGGCCACAGTGAGGAATGAGGGAACTTAATTAAGAAGTCAATTTTTGAAAAAATATTTTTCTTTTCCTATTTTTCTGGCATTTTACTTGACAATGCTAAAAAGAAAAGTTAATATAAAAACAGTAAATATAGGGGCACCTGGGTGGCTCAGTGATTGAGCATCTGCCTTTGGCTCAGGTCCTGATCCCGGGGTCCTGGGATCGAGCCTCACATCAGACTCTATGCAGGGAGCCTGCTTCTCCCTCTGCCTGTGTCTCTGCCTCTCTCTCTGTCTCTTATGAATAAATAAATAAAATCTTAAAAAACCTATTAATATAAAAAACATAGAAACTGATCTAGCAAAAACCAGAATACTGAAATTTTCAAACTATGTCAATTTACTAATGTAAAATAACTTTGTTTTCACGCTTTGTGGGGGTCATCTATTCTTTCATTAACTTAATTTTGACCATTGACAAATTGTTTTTCATTAAATATAGGGAAGTCCTCTCTTTCTGTGGACACAGGAGCCTACTGGCCCTGCTTTGTGTTTCTGTCATTTGGTCCTTTATTGTATTTATTTACCATTCTAGCTTCCCTTCTTTGGGGGCATTTATTGAGAGGAGGAGCTAAGTCTGTATTTTTTTTTTCATTTTTTTGAAAGATTTATTTATTTACTCATGAGAGATACAGAGAGAGAGAGAGGCAGAGACATAGGTAGAGGGAGAAGCAAGCTCTTCGCAGGAGCCGGATGCGGGACTCGATCCCATATCCCGGGATCATGACCAGAGCCCAAGGCAGCCACCCAACTGCTGAGCCATCCAGGTGTCCCATCATTTTTGTTATCTTAGAGAAAACCCTACATAGTAACCAGTTATTGAAATGTCTGAAGAATCACTTTTAAAAGACACTATTAAATTTGAACTGAGATATTTTATATTATTTTCTACAGTCATAAAAATATTTTTAAAAATCCTATCTACATGACAATTCTACAGATAAAACCAACAAGCTTAATAAGTCTCTGACAAGAGCAGTCGAACCATGAGGCTCTCCCCAGGATAAATAATTCCCTCAAATTCACTAACACATTTTTTGGAAATTACTTTGAAATTATATATGATCAATCTCTTTAGCTTCACCCTCAGATCCTTCCTAGCCTCTTCATTTCCATCTTGGTCGTGGCTATGCTTAGTCTGAAGCAACAAGTACATTTGAAGGGAATGCAACGCGGAGTCCCTCTACATCAAATGCTACCTTGTCAAAGTAATTCTATTTTACCCTTGCACATAGCTTCTAAAATTTCTCATTTGTGCTCTGCAGTATTGCTAAACAACAATGCATAGATGACCTCTCCGCAATTTCCAATCAAAGACGGACTAATTATTGTTTCCTTCTTCTGCTTATTTAATGAACTCAGTGGACCCACATTGCCATGACCAGAGTAACAAGAAGTGTTAAAATCATGGAAAATTTAAAATTTAACAAAATCTTGGATATCCTTAATTCTCGCCAATCCTACTTTAAGAGTGTCTTAAAATGTAAATTGTTTCCAATTTGGCAACTTGAACAATTACATTATTTTGAATTTTAAAAAAAAAATAGTCTTCGTCATTAAGAAGTAAATATAAATCCGATTTTATATTTGGCCTATCCAAAACCCTTTCTCCTGCACACGTGTTACGGCAGTAACAGTTCTGACAGTTCTGAATTTGTTTCCCAGCTCCACAAGACGCATTGTGAGCTATATGTTCATTTAAGAGCCGAATCTCACCCATTGTACGTAACGGCGGTATAGACAATTGTGATGATTTGGAGATTTGTGAAAATTGCAAGCTATATCCCAAGTATCAACAGACGCTCTCTGGGCTTTTCATGGAAATCATGGGTATTGCTAGTGTTTTGTGGAAAAACAAAATTTGCTCATGAGGGAAGTTTGTATGTCAAGAAATACAGGACAAGATAGTCTTTGGAAGGAAATAATACTCATTTAGCAGTATAATATTTCATAAGAAAAAGAAGTGCCTGGAACTGGAAAGATGATTTATTTTTTATGCTATTAATAAAGCCTTAATAAACGGATTTTTAATGTGAATATGCCATGATCATTCTCCCTTGTATGGCGATAGAGTAATTTGCCTACTTAGAGGGTTTTCTTCCAGACACAAGATGATTCTTCAGTGTTATTGTATAAGTAATTGCATTTTAAAGGCTATAAGCCTCACAGGGTCTATGTCTAGCACTAAAGTTCTGAGAGGCAGAAATAAATCATAGCATTCCACCCATTGCTCTGACAACCTTTAAGTTTGCTAGAATTATTTCTTCCTAAATCCCAGACTCCATCTCTTTACTTCTTCCTATGTGCCAGAAACTATGCTGGATTCTGGATGAGGCAAAAAAAACAAAAAACAAAAAACAAACAAAAAAAAGGCGAAAGGCTTCAGAAGAATAAGCTTGAAAACTATTGTGTACACATTGTGAACGTGATTATCTTGACTCACAATCTCTCCTTTAGCGAACCCTTCCCTGGCCGCAATATCAACAATATGAATCACGCCCCTCCAATACCACACACTTTTGCCTCAATCTTTATTGTTAGAACTTAGCACAATTTAACCAAAAAAATTATGAAATATAATATTATGTAACATTAAAGATATATGCTATAGAAATAATTTGTCTTCCTTATTTTCTACGTTTGTAACTTGAAGGTAAGTTCCATGAGATCAGAAAATTTTACCCATTTTGTTCAGTGTTATATCCCCAGTACATAGCACATAATGGAAGCTTGATAAGTAGTTGCCAAGTAATGAAGACAGAATGACAATAGATTGCCGAGTAATGAAGATAGTATGGTTTACTTTCATGATGATATGGAAACGCAAATGGAAGCTAGCTTTGGTTACAAGTTATATAGCGAAAATTATATTTGATCTGGGTTTTGATGGATGAGTAGGAGTTCACCTTGCAGACAAGGCAGTGTGGAAAGAAGCTAATTCGGGAAGAGAAAGCAGTACATACTACAAAGTGTGGAGATGTGTGTTGACAAGGAACTGTCCATTTGGGGATAGAAAATAAAGTCAACAGGCATTGAGGGGAATTTAGCTGAGAGTGGAATAGTCAGGAAGAGTCCTAGGAGAAGGTTGATGAAAGAAGATTAGGAAAGCAGGTAGAGACTGGACTATTGAGAATCTCTTATGTTATGGTCAGAAGTTGGAATTTCATTTTTAAGGCAATGAATAATCTTTGAAGAGTTTTCTGCAGGGAAAGATCAGATTTGCCCTTGAAAGATCACTCTGTTGGCAGCATGGAGAATGGATAGGTACTCAATATTTGTTGAGTTAATGAATGATTTCTCGACATTATTTCAGATCTTCTAATTTGGTGATTCTTCAAGCTTTACTATAAATATTGACAGATTGGGAAAATAAATAACTCTGAATGATGGAGCAGTTTTAATGAAGAGGGCAAGATTGCACTTAATTTTTCAGAACATTAAAAAGGGGGAATTTCTCTATGCCCCTCACTGATTCCTCAAGTTTTCCTGTCTTTACACTAATCTTGGTTATTCCTGTTAATAATCTCTTTTCTCTGAAAATCATTAACTGTCTTAAACAGAAGCTTTCCACTTAAAAACAAAAACAACTTTTTGACTTTTTGCTGCCTGCCAAAATGGATTTGCTACCAATCAAGTTTAGCTATGTACTTCTTATCCATTTTAGAAAGTAGTTAATGCAGATTTAAATATCAATGCTCCCCACCACAGATAAAAACAAACTTATATAAAAAACAGATTGCCAGGCAGGCTTTGAGGAGTCTCTGATGTACACACATTCAGAATGATTACTCATTCCAAATCCCTTCCAACAACACACCTCTCATTCTCTCACCTGTCCCAGTATTATTGGAATTAGATCTTAAATGAAAATAATTTTCTCAAATGGTTTTTGCAAAACGATTCGCCTCTGTAACGCCCAAGAAGCAACATAGATAATTTGATATTTCTTCTTTCAAGGCTCAATATGGTTAATATCTTTACCAAGAATAAAAATTATAGGTAGTCTCACAATTGCTATTTGTATCTAAATGTTAACAAGTGTCTTTTTAGGTTATATGAATTGGCTTAATGTAAAACAAATTTTTTGAACTAAAGACTTTAATTATGAAATTAGTTGTTCACAAAAATTTAGGTAGCAAAGTGGTACAGCAAATATTAAGGAAGTGCTAAACTAATTTTCCTTAATGAAATAAAATTTCTCTGACTGGATTATATAAACTAGCATTAACACCACGTGAAAGTTTTCATTTGTCATGAACAAAAGAGTATTTTGTGGAAAACTTGACATACAGTGTTTGGAAATTCATACTGGGCCAATAAATCCCGACCATCCGGAAGAAACATTGAGAATGTCAAGCAGACCATGGCCAGTAAAGGGCATTGTATATGTCGCCTTTACGTATTTTACGCATTTTTTTTATGGAGTGTCTCATAGGTGTCAGGCAGATAGGAATGAAGAAGATGAGTAAGACCCCCTCTGTGACAGAGCTCACTCCTCAGGGTAAAGGGGAGAAAGACAATGAACATATACAAGAAACATCAAGTAGCCATAGGGCTTTGATGAAAATAAAACTAATGAGGAAGACTACAATGTTATAATGTGGTCAGGATAACCTTGCTGAGAAGACAAGACACTCAGTTGACCCCTGATTTTCTCAGAAGGCTTCTCTCACCTCAACAGGATGCAACTGAACAGCAACAAACCACACCTGCATCTCAGTGGTTTGGGTTGATCGTTTACCTTTTTCTTTTTTTCTTTTCTTTTCTTTTTTCTTTTCTTTCTTTTCTTTCTTTTTTTTTTTACACCTTACAGTGTTAGCATTTGAAAGTTACCTGGATTTATTAGCAAATACATTCGCTTTCAATCTGATTTCCTGTTCATGGCATTTAAAACTACCACAAAAAGTGGAAATTACACTTTCAATAGTTAAAATTATCTTATGGGTTCGGAGCATGTGAAATCGGAGAGGAGCTACAATTAGCCTAAGCCAGTTCATGCTTCCCCCACATGGTTTTACTAATACCCTTCAAATTCTGACTTCTGCCATTCTAGCCATATGTCTCTTTAAGCAGATACACTCTGTAGTGCCAAAGTGTGTCAAGGACATCGCTAGGTTACCAAAATCATTTTTATGTGCAACTTTTTGTAATATTCCAAAGTACTCGTCCACCTGAACCCCACCCCAACCCCTAAAATATAATTTTAATAACACACATTAAAATGTCATGCTGATAATAAACCCGGAGATATATTACAGTGAATCTGTCTGCATTTTTTTTTAACGCCTTTTGGCACTAACATAATGGCGTAAGCACATGGACTCACACACATTGCCTGAAATTTCTCTGTCTCTCTCTCTCTCTCTCTCCCTCTCTCTCTCTCTCTTTTGCAGGTTTTGGGTACAAAGTAGTGCAAAAATTTTTAATGATGTTATTCAGTGCATAAATGTCAATTCAAGAAAGATCTAGGAGGGTGGGGATATAAATTTGTGTTTGAGAGATGTAGTAAAAGAGTACAACTGTACATACATGTGATGTGGCTTTTTGGTTTCTGCTCACAGCTTTATCATCATATTATCCTGTGTTGCTGCTGGGAAAGCAACAAACAGCTATTTCTGCCATCTCGGTGAACAGAGATCTCTGGAAATTGCACCTGTTCATTATATGAGAAAGCCTTCTGTGGGCAGAGAGGAGGAATTCAGTTTTATTCTCAAACTGTTGCCTAATTCTTATAACTTCTGCATATTTTTTTTTGAGTCATGATTGTACAATCTGCTACCCATTTGGGGATAAAAACATTATTGAAATCGAGCATACTAACTTTAACCGAGCTGCATTTTTTTTTTTTTTTTGTGAATTGGGTTGTAAAGTTGACTGCCACGATGGAGCCATGTCCTGTGGAAATCAGCATACACACGCACACACTCACACACACACACACACACACGCATTCTCTCGCAAACACACCACGGAGGACATCATTTAACACTTGGAAGCTCATTACTCTTCTAAAATAAAGAGTTAATTCTTCTTTTCCCCTACTGCTCTTCCCATCTTTGAAACACCATGAGTCACGGTGTTTCCCGTTTAGCAAACACCACGGATTCTTTATTGTCTGTGAGGCTTCCGTGTACTGCGATAAATCTGAATTAGATACGTTATGTCCCAATTGACAGTAGTGATTAAGCCAAAAATAAGTGCATTCTCCTTTAAATGTTAGCTGCAGCCTCCAGAAACATTCCCTACATTATGCTATACTGAAACAAGTCAGTCTGCACAGACCAAAATGTTGATGGATATACAGCAGATCAAAAAGAGGAGAGTCATTTTGAAGTGCTTGCTATCTGTCTACGACGATAGGCTTCTGAATTTGTACCTCTTTGCAAAAGAGACTTCACATTATTTTGTCAGTTTGTTTCAATTTGAGAGGTGTTGAGAATTGGTATTCATTTTTTTGATATAACCCTTAAATTGTACAATTTAAGAAAACTGACTGAAAGAGATAAATTAAATGGGTAGAAATATTTTCAAATCAAAGACCAACTGACATATATAAAAATGATGTATGTTTCTTACATGGTCCACGGGGAAAATTCTGCAGGCTTGCTATGATCTCTACAATTTGCTTCAGGGCAAACTAGATTCTGGGATATTCTATTATCCCTTTGGTCTGTTTATCATGGAAACTGATGTACAAATCGAGAGTTCTTTTTGGTCTCTTTCTTTATATATGGCTGGAACTGGTAAGAATTCACTTATCTCATGTCCTCACCTTCGGTAAAGTGCTACAGAAGAGTTCAGTGACCAGTAATCAATTATTATTGAGAAGCAATCAATTGCTAATTTCCATAATTATGCACATCTAAACACTATGAACAAGAAAGAGAAACAAAGCTGCACTCCAAGCATTGCCTTGTTAGCAGTATTTTGTTAACACAGGCTCTAAAAAAAGCTGCCGCAGCTGGTACCACAAATGTGTTTCCAGTATTCAGGCCATCAACGTGATTCGTCGCTAAATGTATAGAATCAGCTTCTTGCTAAAAACTACAATTACAGGTGATATACAGATTGAAATCACAGGGCTGGTTTGTCGAAGAAAATTGTCCTAATGATGGGTTTTCGGATGGGGAATGCAGCTCTTTTCTTTCTCTGTGATGGGTTGTGAAGGCAGCTGCACCTGCCTCTATGCTGTATTCTGCGGCACTTAATGATATCTGATGATATCATTAGGCAAAGTGTTCATAAACAGATGTTGAGCCCGTGCCTAAATGCTGTCAGATGAGCGGTTGCTGGCCTGAAACAGTATTATTTATATAGAACATTTACGTTTGTTATGTTAATAACCCCACTATTAGCTCTCTGGATGTTACGTTAGGAATGTAAATGTAGTTAATATGAATAACAACCTCTTTACTCTTTGTGCTGCAGTTGAGTATAACTTTTAGGCTCTGGGAGAGAAACAAAGATACCCCCACCAAGTCCCTTTGACTTCATTTCATTCTTTTATTTTTTGGCACCATTCGAAATTTTGATCGGAAGATAAATGGTAAATTTCCTAGGGCAGATGTTAAATATTAGCATTTGATTTTCCCGATAGTTAATACTTTCAAGAGATACCGCTATCGGTAGGTTTCCTTGTGTGAGCCCAGTCTGTGACCCTCATACCTTAGAGTGCTTGTAGGGACACCAATTCTCAAGTATCCATTTCATTGAGAGAGAACTAAACAAACTGTTGGATGGATGTGGACCCATTTTGTTTCGGGCTCTTTTTCTGACACTAACACTTTTCTTTCCACTACAAGGCTTTGGGACGCTAAAGTCATCTGCCATAGTCATTTTTGTTCCTATTTGTGTTGGTGATTTAGGCATTACCTGGGTGTCATTGTTGCAGCGCCTAAAGATGTCACAGTTATTGTGTGTGTGTGTGTTTAAGCCAAAGTTGAATTTTATATCTCATAGTTAATTCATGCAGAGTAACTTATGTAAATTCTGACAGTCATCAAATGTGCACTGGTTCTACGAAACACTGTTCTACTGCGATAGCCACATTATTTTTTGAAAGTGCCTTTGTCATTTTGTATGACATTTTAACTCTTTCAGGAACTTTCAGTACTGAAAAATTGCACTCACCTCTTTAGATAGACATCAGAAAAATTGTTATTCCGAATTCTTAATGAAGAAAAGAATAGCATTAGACTGGTGCTTCATTATAGCCATAATTAGAGGTTAGAGTGATTTTTGAAGTGTCATTCTCATCTCAATTAATGCTTATGAAATCATTCATACTGCTAAAACTGGCAAAGATGTCTATGTGTTTGTTTCGGTCTGGAGGTGTGAACAATGTACGAGAGGTACGTGTTTACAAATGTAACTTTCTCCTTTTCATCTTATACTTGAGGATAATCTGAATCATCTGTGATTTTAAACAATCATAATGGAATCTGAGAGATGGTAGTTTTTCCTCTGTCTCTACTACCTGTCATTTCAGTTGTGTTCTCCTGGAAAATGCTAGAAATTCCAGATTCTTTTTATATGGAGATTTACTGTCATCTTCCAAATAAGGAAATGGGAAAAGTAAATTAAATCAGAGGATATTCCATTCCATATAAAGTGCTTCTTAACTATGATGTTTACATGTATATTTTTAAAAAGCTATAACTTCTTAAATTGGAACACTTAGAAGTTAACTTTTCTTAAAATGTGGCTCCAGGTAGTAAAACTATAAAGAACTTTGCTTGTTCTTTACAAGCAGAAATCTGGGCCCTGGAAGGAATGAAATAATGCTCAACATATTCTGAACAACACATATGAAACATCTTTTATAGGGAGAAATCTAAAGCGGGGAGTAGGGAGCTTCCATCACGATGGCATTGTACTTTGATTTGCTTGACACAGCCAGAAGTTGTTCAGAAGAAACTCCAGGATCGCCTTTTTATTTGTTCATCCAGTCAACATTTAGGAAAGCTAGCCAATAAAAATGTTCATTCTGAACTCCTCAGAAATTTACATCGATCTGAGTGAGAGGATAAAAGGAACTGCTGAAAGCATCAACTATTGTTGAAACAAGATCAATTCATCAAAGTCTATTTAGGAGGCATGGAAGTCTACCACTATCTCCAAGAAGTCTTCATTTCCTGTCTTCTCTTCAGTAGCAGTAATTCTGACCAGTTCCTCAGGATGAATGTGTATCCCTTAATGGTATATATTAATAGTATACTTGATTTCTCTTCATTCTTAGAGATGGCAAATGATTAGTCATCTAGCTTGTAATTTTCCTAAATGTGCCAGTGTCTTGTGTTGAAATTGGGTGATGGCCACTTTGTAAAAATATCTCTTCTGCAGCCAATTGGTGCATTCTACCTTTTTTTTTTTTTAAATACAGTGTTTTTATTTATCTAGAGAACTAGACTTCTATGAAAATCTCCTGATGCACAATAAACAATCATGTGTACTGGTCTGATAACATGATTTCCCTATGTGGAAGGATTGGTGTTTTTCCTGTGTCCCACAGTAAATTCCAGAGTTCAAGTGGAAGGCACTGAATGAATCTGGAATCAAACCATGTGATTTCTAGCTTTGGCTTAGCAAATCACCATGTGTATTAGAGCAAATCCATTACCCTTCTGGGCCTCAATTTTTCTGTTGTATTATATTTATGCCATCCTATTCTCTGGCTTCCTGGAAGGATATCCATATAGATTATAAAATATTAAGGACTGTAGAAGAATAGTGTGAGTCCAATTTCAGTTGAAACTTAGTGGCAGTTAATATTGTTATATTAAAATATAATAAGGCATTTTGAACAAACACATTAAAATAAACTTAGTATAGAATACCTCCTTGTGATTATAGCAACAATAATTTTGTCATTAGTTATGTTAGTTTTTATTATTTTCTTAATTTTTGTTTGAACCCAAGGGGGGGTGTTCAAAAGAGGAGGCATACAAAAATATACTTTGCCAATGTAAATAATACAGATTCGTTTATCATCTGAATATCTACACTCCCCCTCCATAAGTGAAAGCCACTTAAGAGAAATCCGCTTGTTCATGTTTATAATTAGCTTAATTTTTAGCACATTTTATTAGCTTAATTTTTAGCATGTTTTTATACAACATATTTTTGATTCACTAATACGTCATCCTGTGTCTCCTACTATGTATTCTCAGTTGAACAACCAGGGACTTTTATCATTTGCCTGAGTTTCAAAGTCTGTGATAGGACATTTCATGTAGAACCCTTTAATGAATGCAAGAAAGATGTTTGCCTTTTAAAAGTAAAGCTAGTATCTTCCAATATGGGTCATAACTGGTTTTATATTAAAGACAAGTTAGAATCACTTAGGAGATGCTAATTCATTCAATATTTTATTTTATTATTCATTTTTTCTAATTTATAAAATTATTTGTCTTGTAATTAGATGGGCCTCAAGGAGCAAATAGAAAATATAAAACATTTAGTCAACTGTCACTGCTCTCCTTGTGTATTTTCCTGAGCTTTATTAATATATCCATTATGTGAGAGTATGTATTTAAAGCCTATTTGAAAGTATGTGGTTTATATTGTGCCCAATAGGTCATTGGGAGCTCTGTGAAAAGGAAATTTGGAGATATCCAGGTCAAGAGACATGCCATAGTCATTAAAGAGTTTAAGAATGGATAAAGTGCGCAGAGGCTACTCTTGCCAGTAAAAAAATGTAAAAAGTACCTGAGTTCCTAGGAATTCCTACTTGTTATTTAGCATATGAGAGGACTATTGCTCTGTTCCACAGTTTTGTGTTGGTGCTTTATTCTAAAATGGCCATGAGTAATCAACTCATAAGGAAGCTACTTTGAAGGATCACTGTCATGCAGGTTTCCCATAAAGCCCATCCCTCTATTGGGTGCTTTGGTGTCATCAGGGAATTGTCCAGCAAATAATTGCTACCTTAGAGCTGATTTTCACCTAGAAAGAGAAAGAGTGAAGAAGAAGAAAAGGAGAGAAGGAGAAACCAAGACTACTGAATTTCTGGATATAACACTATTAACCAAATTCTGCCTTCATTAAGCAAAAGTCTTAACTGGACAAAGTTTGCCAGATGAACAGAACTTGCCCTAGGTGGTCAGAATCACTAGTTGCCAGGGTCCATTTCTTCTAAAAGCAAAGGCTTTTTAGCTTGAGGGGAGGGGGTCCATGCTGACTGTGATGGTGGCCTGAATTTGGGCACTTGTAATTACTTTAGCTTGCAATTAGGCAGCAGACTTGTGGTGGGAGGATTAATGTCAGAAGATTCGCCATTTTTCAATCTTGCGTCTGCATCAATAAGATTGAACTAATTGTTAATTGGCATTTAGAAAATGAACTACTCTGTTGCCCTGGAACTTTGCTGTAATATGGCATGGAATTAGGACTATGATATTGCTATCATAGATAAAAAAAAAAGAATGGTATTTATTTCTAGAGGTATCATAGAGTCTCATTATGATATTTTTTTAATCTATAAAATAGCCAAATATAGGAACCATCAGAAGAGTGCTTATAGGACCAGTTCATCTTTTATAGTATACATTTACTCACAAGTTATGGATCTCTTAGAATGCATTACCTTGGACAAAATTGTTAGAAGCTGACACCATTCATCAAGGATTAAAACAAAGCTTCACCAGAATGTCCCTACCTTCCAACCATCATCATTTCAATGCTTTGTGGGTTTGATTCAGATTGTATTACAGAAATTTAAAGGTTTGTTTTCCCCATTGCCTAGAATATCTTAACATATTCAATGTTTTCCAGGTTTTTTGGTATATTTTCCCAACAAGTTTATAGTTCAGGAAACATCTATTCAAAGTGCTTTCTTTATGTACTATCATCATCTAGGCAAATCAACAAATATCATCAAGAAGTTACTACCAGAAGATTATGTTTTTAGCATTTAATAGACCTTTAATAGATTTTCCTTTTCCTACCTTCTAGAGTCATTGAAATAAAATAATAATCTTCGAAATGTGGTTTTCCTCAAAACATCTAAGTATCTGAGGTTTAATTTCAATCATTTATGATTAGCATTATTTTTTTGGATTTTTTTAAAAAGATTTTATTTATTTATTTGTGAGAGAGAGAGAGAAACAGAGATAGAGAGAGCACAAGCAGAGAGGATAGGGAGAAGAAGACTCCCCACTGAGCAGAGTCGCTCGCCTCTGGATCCCAGGCCCCTGGGATCATGACTAAACCGAAGGCAGTTGCTTAACCGACTGAGCCACCCAGGTGCCCAGAATTATTTTTAGGGTAGTATTTTCTAAAATGTGGCTCATGGTCTCCATGATGCTTTATGGACGAATTACCATGGCCAAATAAGTTTAAGAAAGTTTGTGTACATTATTACCCTCATAGAGAGTCACAATACAAATTAACATTAAAAGAGAATGTAAGAAGTTCTGCATAAAAACATTGTCTTGCCTAATTCAGTTTTTAAAAATTTATATAATTATGGAATCCTTTTTCTCTGTAGATTATATACTGCAGAACCCAGTTCACTCTGCAAAAACACTGTTTCAAGAAGTGCTTTTATATATATATATATATATATATATATATATATATATATATATATATAAACAGGATAGGCAGATTACTTACACATAAGTAATCTGAGTCATCTTAAAATTTCTAATTTCTTCCACATTCTCTGAATCTGCCCATTGAATATCTAAAATACGTTTCCCAGTTGGATATAAAATATTCTTAAAGAGTGGACAATCTTTGAAATTTCCATGACATCATTAGCATCAAGACCATTATGCTCAAATTTTACTTTAATAATAAATACTCTGAATTTTCATATTTAGGAGTTCTCATACCATTGAAGTGACACAAAACATTGAAACAGAACAAAAACTTCATAGAGTAATTTAAAGAAACATTCTTTTTCAGAAGAGGAAGAGCTATGTATGCTAACACCTTTTAGGAAATTAGCAGGCGCATGAGTAAGAAATGATCGGCATTAAGGTAAGGGCATGATGAGGACAGGCCTTTAAGAGAAACTTGTTGAGATAAGGAGTTTCCCTGCCTTTTTCAGCAAACTAGGAAAGTGTACCACCATATTGATACCCTATTGATTAATAGGGTAGCATCCTACTGGTTTCTGCGTCTCTATTTAGGCTACACAGTATTTGATGTGAAGGCAATTTTGCGTTTCAACAGACCTATTTTTTTGAGAATCTCAAATCCAGTTATATAAATGAAGAAGGCAGAGATACCTAGAAATACTATGAGTCTCTGAGTCTGAAACCAATGATGAAAAGCTTCATCCTGTTCCAGGGATCTCAAATAATGAAATGGGTGCAGCCTGGTTTCATTATATTTGTTGATTGATTGAAAAACTAAGGAAATGTAACTCAGGAACTGATTTAGACTACACTGAGCTTATTCTGAGGTGTCTTAGCAACTGGTTCTTATTGCTAAATATTTTCTTAGAATGTCAGCAATTGTTTTTCAGTTCGAGAATGTCAGTGGCCAACTCACTGAAGTCTGATGCCCCAAAGTTGTAATGACGGAGCAAGCGTTTCAGTCCCCAAAATGATGCTCTCATCGGTCTGCTTCTATGTGCTTGGGGATGATTTTTCTTAAAATGAGGGCCCTTTGTTTGCCTTGGCCTCAGTGAAACCTAAATGGCCCTCTGAAGGACTCCCCGACAAGTGAATTCCTAACGGGAATGACAATTATCCCACATTCGTAGATTAAAACAAGAAATTCCTCTCATCTCCAAGTGTCTTCACACTTTCACAGGAAGCTGGTGAGCTCTGAGGTTCAGTATAGGAGGCAGAGTTTTGAAACTGCAGCTCCTCCTTCCAAAGAACTGCGCTTACCTCAGTCAGAGTGAAAATGTGGAAATCTGTGACACAATGATAGTGGCGCTATTTGTGCAAACAAGTGTCTCGAAAGCACAGAAGCACATTGCTTGAAAGGATCCCTTAGAACCTTGAAATAAAAGTATGGCTGCCTAAGAACACTCTCGCACACACACTAGTATTTCAGCCCTGCTGGCTTAGCTAACAAACAAAATATGGTTCAAATGGCTTAACAATCCTAGAAACGGAAGGCATCCGTTTAATGAGGTCTCCTCTGCTTGAAATTAAAGTAGAAGGAGTTTTACAGAGAACACTATTCAATAACAAAATATTAAATGATAAACACAGATTGCTTAAAATCAGACGGGCCATTTTAAGAAAAGCATTTTAGCTCCTCATGATATGTAGCACCTTATTTAAATTAGGAGGTGTTAATTCGTAGCTTGAATAATATATTAATATAATATGTAAAGTGAATGGCATTGTTAATCACAGTCGCGCCTGGAACGACTTTGCTTCTGTGCACTGAATGTTAATTTTGCAAAACATTAATTTCAAAGATTTTGCAGCAGTGCTTTTGTAATTAAATATTAATGTCACATGTTATTGCAGTAGCATGTTTATGAAAGCCGGCAACACTTCAAGTCAACTCATTTGTTTTTATATTTATTCTTGTACATCTGCAATCCCTTCCATTTCACAATTTCAAAGTGAAGGCCATTTTGAATAGTCAATATGTGAACATTTTTCATTGTAAGCGTTTTTTAACATCCAACAGGGTAAATATTTAATGTTGTGTTTTTAGCTGGTATAATTTTTCAGAAAATTGGCTATAACTTTTAACAACTCAAAGGTACCTAAACTGTCTCCAGTTTTGGCTTAAGTGATCTGAAAATAAAGTAGCAATAAATGTGATGAAGCTGTGTAAAAATATTTAAGAATTAGAAAGCTTTATATGAAAGTTTGAAATTAGAACTGCAATTCTGTGCACGGGATATCTCAGCGGCTACTTATTTTTATTGTGGCACGTAGTATCTCAAGAAAATTTAAAAGAATCGGATTGACTTTTGGTTAACTTTGTTCAAGTTCCATGGCTAGATATAGAAGAGAAAAATCTCACTTTGCAATGATGTACTTTACCCTTATTACGTGTTTTGAAGTTACATATCTTTAAAAGACAATCCATTTTATGCTCCAGTTTACTCCAAGATGATATAATATACATGTCATTATATTGGTTTGCCCATGACTATTTTGACCAAATTGCTACATCTGGTGATCTTGCTCATGCTACTCTCCCCATCTGCTAATTGCATTAAACCTAAAAATTAAGTCATTTCTGTTTTCGAACTTGACAACAAGATAACATTTAAGGAATTATATTTTAAAGCTATCATTTTACCCGTCTAGTAAAGTCATCTTTAAAAATCAAATCCCTTAGATACATTTTTTTTTGAATTATGGAATGAGTTACCCAACTACAGGAAAAAAAAAAAAGGAAAAATCAAGATACATAATGTTTGGTTATGGGCACATTTAACAGTTAAAAATTATATCTGCACCTGATGTTGCATGTTAACAGCTAATGCCATTTGACAGTGATGAAATTAAAGGATGAAGAAGAGATACAAACTACATTTTACAAGCCTGATGGGTCTCCAACAATGCCATTTAAATATTATTTGTCACTATTTAAAATGAACCTTTCCCCTTTAAGCTATGCCATTACGCTCATTTGTCCTGTCACCGCTGACAGGCTATATGACTCACACACAAAAATGGTCATTAGGTACTGCATCTTCATCTTATTTAAAAAAAAAAAAAAAAAAAGAAAAAGAAAGAAAGAAAGAAAGAAAGCATTCTGATGCCTCTAAAAGCCTGTAATTATTTTCATCCGAAGAGATAGTGTTGCTTGGAAGGTAATTGAATAACCTTTTGCGTGTACCTGGGGAATGCCTCTCCAGGGGACCAAGGTGCCCACATGCCATTCAGTCGTCAAAACGTGACCTTTAATGGTTGCTTGGAGAGAAGTTAGCACGGAATGTTGTACACAGTGCAATGCTAATTCTGCTTTCTAATATATGCAAAATTTAGTTCTTGAGCAACGATCTTTGTAAGATGAATTAATATAGGTACTGCTCCAGGAAACAAAAGAAATTGCACTGTGCAAGCCTCCCTCCCTCCACCCATGATCTTTTGTACTTCAGTTTGAAGTAGCTAACAACTTGCACAATTTGTATAAAAAATGGTGCGAAACACTCCAGAAGTTGTTTGCTTCTCCCCCCCCCCCTTAAGTTGGTTGATGAATTCCATTCTATATACTATGGAAATGTAAAATAGGATTAGAGGGATTTCTTTGTTAAGTTTATATCCCAAAATAAGGCATTGGCCCCAACTCCGTGAAAAAGAAAAAGAAAAGCTTACCTTTAACATACCCTCTCTGTTTTACAACACAATCTATGTGGCTTGCTGAAATTACTAATGCAGTTACTGAGTTAATTAAAAGAAAGAAATCCTTCATGGGTTCTCCCGTTAAAATATGATATTTTGAACACTTGCATATACAAAAAGATGCACAGGCTGTTTCCTGTGACAACCAGGTTCAGAAACTCCTTATTTTGGTAGTCTGATATTAGATCCCGCCTTAGTTAGAAATGCTGGGATTTCAACTCCTACCCCTGACATGCCATCCGTCAATTTATTAGCACGCTGGTGCAGTAAGCCACTGAACAGGCTATATCAATTCGTTTAGTTTTTTTCTTTAAAATGTCTGTAATCCTCAGCTCTGCTCTCTCAACCGGTCAGCATTAAAGATTTATGTTGCACTTTTTTTCATTGCCACACCTGAATATGGATTACTTAAATGGGCTGTAAATAATTCATATCTGGGAATAAGTTTCCATTACTGACCAATGTTGTAATTTAATATACTGTATTATGGGTTATACAATTTTAGATTGTTTTCTGTGTGCATTCAGCAGTCAGGCAGACAACAGTTTAAGTAAAAAGGGTGAGATGTTTGTTCAGCTTATTTTCATGTTCACTCTGTGTGCTCAAATCAGCAACAGGGCTAAAGGAAGCAGAAAGCTACTTTCAATTGCGTGTTTTTCTGCTATTTATGGAAATCTTTTTTCTTTTTTTTTAAAGCACTTGACCTGAAACAAATACAAAAATGTGTAATAGCATATCATTGATAAATTCAAGAAAGAAATAAAATGTGTTAATGTAGGTGCCTAGAAATCTCTTAGTTCTTGAGAATTGAAAAATAATCTTGATTCTTGAACCCAAAGGTTAACTTTCCTGCTCAGTGCTGGCTTATTCTATGCATAAAATGCTCATAATAAAATTATAATTTATTTGACAGTCAAGTTAGAGTGAGGCTGCTGGATCAAATGTGCAAAATGTTAAAGTCCAAGCTATCTTTAAAACCTAGGCAAGTGTTTACTCTTAAAAGAGCTTTAAACAATTTAAGATTAAGTTGAGTATAGTAAAAATTAATAATAGATTAATACATGAAAATCTATGAAGACACATAAGATAATGATTTAAAAAGGAATAATTTAAAAAGATGAATTAAAAAGTCGAATCAGAAAAGAAGGCCAGCATAAACTAGGGAAAAACATGCTGTGAATAAAGTCTGTTAGATCTTGAAATAGGAGAACTGCTAAATAATGCATAGTTTTATTTTTCTATAATTTGCATAAACCTTAAGAGAGTATTTATTTGTGTAAAACTTGATGTATCGAGTAAGGAGAATGAAAAAATGGCATTCATTTTGTTTTCATTTTGGTATTTAGGAAAAATATTCTGTTACATATGGACTACTTAGCCCTAATCATCTGACTGGATGTGATGTGCGTCTTGAGCCAGGTTGGAAAGGGGCTGGCTGGAGAACAGTGCCCTGGTCTTGCTGCAGGCGATGCAGGTTGGCCCATGCTCTGCTGGGGAGCAGATGGTGAGCCAATGCTTGTAGTCACACTTACCTTCCTTGCTAAATCCATAATCCCTCACTGGACACGGAGCCAAGGCAGGCTTTGGAGGCAGAAAGGAGGTTACAATCTGGACTTGGGTAGTGACTGCCAGAACTGAGAAAACAGCTCCGAAATTTCAAATGCTTAACAAGTTATCTGTCTTGTCCCTCAGCCAGCGCAGCATTTTTAAAAGTAATTAAGACATGATTGAAAATGTGTGTGCCATCTAAATACAAAAATCTTCAAAAATCATCAAAACCAATAATGAAAAGCCACATTTAATGTGACATCACGAGAACATACATTTAAAATGAATTATATTTTCGTGATCGAAAGGGAATATATAAAGTAGAAAACAGGAAAGAGGAAACATTTGTTTTCCAGAAAAAGGCTTCCCCCCCCTTACAAACCTGGACCTTATAGAAGGAAAATATTTCATACATGCAGCATATTTATAGGCTGTATGAAATATTTTCCTTCTATAAGGAAATACATAGCTGTGCAACAGCTATATCTGTATTAACACATGCTCCTCTATAAGTTATTCTTTCAGAATATTAAATGATTAGAGTTAATTTTTTCTATATATAATATAATACTCATGCATGTATATGTATGTTTTTATATGTGTGAGTGGGGTTCATCATCAACACAGACATTATGACTCAGAAAGACAAAATAAAAATATTGAGTGGGTAGCCAAATTCTAATCGTTTATAATAAAAGGGATAGTAAGTGCCATCTGTTTAATGTAAAAAAAAAAAACAACTGATAAAATGCATACATATCTAGTAAATTGAAATCATGGAGTAATCCATGTAAAACAAAACATATAGAAGAGATCAACGCATTCCGCTCGGGTGAGATTGACTGAAACACGTACTATCTCCATCATAATCTCATATAAGAAAGAGCAACATCTTTTGATTATGGCTTGTGCTATACCACAAATATTTTTGAAAACCATGTTTCAGTCTACTTAGCGGGTGTAACAAAATTCCTGAGTTGTCTCCACTGAATTTTCATGGCCCTCATCCTCTTAGGCAGCATCCTCTCCTTGCAAATCCTTCTCAGGTCTACTTGCATTGAAGTTCATTAACTCGAGCTTCTCATCACTCTGTTGTACCACCTACACCCCCAAAGTGACGGAATGGCCACCAACATTCTGTTCACAGGTGTGAAACCTGGAACACTCACTCCACTTTCGGATAAATCTTTTCATTATTCTCTTTTGCTCCCCCCTTTTTGCAAAGTATTTCGCATCTTTATTAACATTTAGGAAACATCTTAATTTCTTCTCTTTATGAATCTCCTTGGAACTCATTTCTGGCCAGTGCCCTCTGTCCCTCAGCATGTCCTTTCCTGGTAATACTATGTTCTTCAGAAACGGATATGAATGAATAAGTTTTTTAAAATACTGAAACATCTTTTTCTAATCTTTTTCTATTTGGAACTTAAGAAATGTGTCTTAATAGGCAATATGTGCAGGCCAGTATTTATAAGAGGATATGTCGGAGCAAAAGTCTTCAATATTGATACATTTTATAAATATTATGTATAGTTCTTATCCATCTAATGATATGACTATTTTTAACTTTGATTTTGCCTTAGTCTATATTGGAAAAATAAACACTAAAGGATATAATGATATTTATAGCAAACAGATTTTTCATGATTTTAATAGGGAAATGGTCCTGTAAAATGGCATCATAAACCTAAATCTATCATAAGACAGATCTTATGATATTTACATCAGTCTTACTCTCTTTTTTTGAGGGAGGGATAATTTCATAGGCTTTCAAACAGGCCCACAGGTGACTGAGTAAATGTGATTTGTGTTTTCAGATGCAAACAGAAAGAAACCGAACTTTAAAAGTTTCCTTTTCACAGTGCAAATTTCCTATGAAGTCACATTTTTGTTAATATCGAAAGGTTAATCTAGACCATTGTGGGTACCAACAATTTAAAAATCAACAAATCAACAAAAGATGGAAGATGTTTTACTAAGAGCTGAAGACAACACAGGGAAGGACAAAACATAGCTTTTCCCTTCAAAAGTTTTAAACAAAGATTTTAGACTTGAAAACAGAAAACCTAGGTTTATATTCCAGCTCTGCCACTTGCTGACTATAGAAATATAAAAAATATTTACATCTCTGGACCTCAATTTCCTCACCCGTACAATTATAGCATTTGCCTAATGATTACTAGTATATTGATCACCTACACAACATTCTGTGACTACATGAAGCTGGAGAGACAAACTGAAGACGTAAATAACAGAGGGAAGTGCCAATGAGTAGTACAGTACAGGTGATGTCTCTGGGCAACTCATGATTAGTTATCAAGTAAGTAGTTCAAACAATATTTGACACCAGTTAACAGGATGTATTTTTTTTAAAACAGGATGAACATTTATATGAGTTCCTAATGGTTTATGTTTTAAATCTTCCATTGCTTGATTTTTGATACCCTATTTGAAACATATTTTGGCCATATTAAATTGAGACATTAACAATGGGAAATGTTTCAAATATAAGTCTCCAAGCAAAATTTTGTAACATTGTCTTAGGACAAAGCCAGGAAAGATACCATTGCTCTGTACCATGCATGAAAGGGGAGGGAGTGGGATGTGTGTGTGTGTGTGTGTGTAGGAGGGGATCTAAGGTCCCGGAATTGAGCAAAGAGAAGAACTATATCCTAGACATTAGGGAGAAAGTGAGAATCAGGAGTGAGTTACACAAGCAAAAAAAAAGTACTGCAGATTGAATTAAAAATCCAATTTACCCACATCCTTCGAGGTGGCTTCTGATCTCTAGTTAAATCTTCAGCATTTTGATATGTCACCTATTAAGCTGCAGAGAGGCATATGCCAATTCTTATGTGGTATATAAAGGCTCCAAATAATTATTATATTATCCATCAACATTATCACAAACATTATTAATTAAGAGAGACCTCTGTATTTCCTTAAAAGGAGATAGTGCTTTTATGGCAAATGACCTATTTTAGAATTGGAAATGACTACGTTGTCAGAAGTTGTGTCTCTTGGATGAAGCATAAAGCAGAGATCTTGATGTTAATGGTCATGGAAGATTCTGTGTTACCATCTGTCAGGAATTATTTACCAGTTTTTGCTGACCAAATTCCAAATTAAGGGGCTCCTTTTACTGGTTCAAACTTACCCTTTATCTTAATTACAAAGAGTGCCTATCTTTGCTATTACAAAGTACATAGACTTTGATGGAGCTAAGTAAGATTTTTAAAAATATCTACTTTCTTTCCCTTGGTACTCCTCATTTCTTCATTGAATTTCTACCACAGGTTCCTAAATAATATTTGTGTCAGCCTTCTTGACTCACTTTAAGCCATACTTTTGGGGCTGGCTGCCTGCTAGATTATCCTAAAATGCAAATTGTGTTTCTCCCTATGCACTTTTCATAATTCCTCCATGACTCTCCATAGACTTCAGAACGAAGTTCAAACTTGTCACTATAACTTTCAAGGATCTCCATGATTTGGTCCCTGCCTATCTTTCTATCTGTCATCTCTCTCTCTCTCTCTCTCTCTAGACAGAGAGAGAGGGATTATATATATATAAAATCTATGTATAATCTATACCTATACCTATTTATGTCTATTTGTATGTATGTATGTATATTCTACATCTATCCATCCTATAAACATAGTTACTAAACTTTGCGCCTTCTCCTTTTGTTCATTTCCCCAAACTATTGTTTACCAGGAATGCTCTTCTACATAGCCACATCTAATTTTTGTCTCACCAAACTCTTTCTTATATTCCATTTAGATGACACATTCTGCAAAGGGCCATTCCTAATTACTCTTCTCAAATTCTTGGTGAGCATGTTCTTCAAATACGCTTCCATAACACCTTAAACCAGCACAATTATTCATCCTAGTGAAGTTGTCTGTTTCTCTGTCTCCCTAATTTGAATATAAAATTTATTCAGGAATTAGGTTATATCTTCTTTGCACCTCTAACGCCTAGGCTACTATGTGGCAAAAAGCAGTTTTTGGCACAGTTGACCTCTTTCCTGAAATATCTTCTGTTGGCTTCTTTGGCATCATGCTCTCACAGATGTTCCTTCTGTCTCTTTGGTTTCTGCCTCTCCTCTCCACCTCTTACTTGTAGGGTTACCCGGGGCATAGTCTTCAACCCCTTTATCTCCTTAATGACTACAACTGCCTAATTGATCTTATTCAGTACTATGGCTTGAAATTATTATCTACAGTCTGGACCATAGATCTCCAGATGCATACATCCGATTGCCTCTTTGATGTCTCCATTTGGATGTTTTATACATACCCTAAAGTAACAGACTAAATAAGGATACATGTTTTCCTTTCCACTCAAATCTGTTTCTCTCTTGGTACTTCCCATCATTATAAATACACTGCTCCAACAACCATTTGGTTTTTCAAGGTAAAATCTAGAATTCACTCCTATCTAAACCCAACCAAATCAAATCATCAGTCTGACTTCTTGGACCTACATCAAAACAGCCTGAATTTAACTCCTTTTAACGCATCTCCAATAAAAGACTCTGGAGTCCAAGTAACCATCATCATTGTCTGCAATACTGTAATAATCTTCTAGTTGGTTGCCATGCTTCTGTTCTAACCCTCTTATCATCCATTCTTCAATAGCAGCCAGAGTGATCTTTTAAATATGTGAATGAGGTCATGCCATTTACCTGGTCAAAGCTTAATAATAATTTCCATTGTATTTAGAATAAAATATTAATATGTAATTTCTTTTTATTTTACTTTATTTAGTTTAATTTAGTATACCCTGCATGATTCAGCTCTTTCCAAATAGTCTGTCCCATCTCATCTCACTCTCTCTCTTCTCACTTTGCTTCAGCCACACTGTACTTCTTTCATTTTCTTGGAGATGTTAACTCAATTTTTTCCTACAGGTTGTGCCTCTACTGTTTCCTCTGAGTAGAACATTCTTGTTCTTGATCTTTGTATAGTTTCCTTCTTTCTGGCATTCAAATTTTACCTATTTGCCAAGGTTTGCAATTTCTAAAAGTTGCCACTTAGTCTTTTGCTATCATATTGCACTATTCTAATAGTCTGAAGAACACCTACCATCATGTATTTCTATTTGCTTTTTTGTTAATCAATATATTTTGCCTATCTTCAAACTTGCCAAAATGCCAACTTCGTCACAGAATGAGATCTGCCTGTCTTGCTCATTACAGTATCTCCAGCATCTAGAACTGGGTCCCAAACAGTAGATGCCCAATACATTCTTGTTAGGTGAATGAAATAGCAATCATACAGGAAACACAGTGTGAATTAGTGAAATTTAGAATATCATGAATTTAAGGATTGCTACTAATTAATGAACAGTGGAAGAATTACCATGACTTTTGCCTTAAAAAAAAAAAAAAAAGATTGCTAGAATAGAGAAGGACCTTACAAACTATCTGGTATTGTCTCATGGAGTGCTGATGAAGTCCAACATTCTCTTGCAACTCTTTCTTCCCAGCGAAAGAAGCCAGAGAAATACAAGTCAAAGAGGAAACAACAGCAGAAATGACAAAATATTCAATTGTCTACTAACAGACTTCTGAATGATTCTCTTAGAGATCTCGATGAACAGTTCCTAGTTAGCATTAGTCTATGGTAAAATTACTTGGCTTATTTTAGGCACAGAGCTACCTTAATCTTGCACTATAAAGGAAAATTCTCTTTTTTTTTCCTTTCTTGATTGTTTACTTGGAAATTATTTTGTCATCTTATAGAAATGGCTGAGGGATCATTTGAAGGGGAAATCCTCCAACATTTCACCATTTATTTACTAAAGAAATACTGAGTACTTTCTGAAGAACTTGAGGTCTAATGAAAGATATAAAACATGAGTATAGTGTTTGTAATATGTACAGGACAATTATATACAGCATGTTACGAGTACCAAATAAATGCTGAAACTTCAGATGACGAAGAAATTATGATCCAATGAATGTTTAGTAGGAGTCATGAGTGACAATATCAAGAAATATACATAGAAACTTATCATGTTCAAACAGGAAGAAAGGAAAAGAAAGAGAGGAAGAAGAAGGAGGAGGAGGAAGAAGAAGAGAGGGAGGAAGTAAACAGAAGAAGGAGAAAGGCAGGGAAGGAAGGAAAAAAGGAAGCAAAGAGGGAGAGAGGAGGAAGAAAGGAAGGAAGAAAGAAAGAAGGAAGAAAAGAAAGAAGAAAGAAGAAAGAAAGAAAGAAAGAAAGAAAGAAAGAAAGAAAGAAGAAAGAAAAAAGGAAAGAAAAAGAAAGAAAGAAAGAAAGAAAGAAAGAAAGAAAGAAAGAAAGAAAGAAAGAAAGAAGGAAGGAAGGAAGGAAGGAAGGAAGGAAGGAAGGAAGGAAGGAAAAGAAAGAACAAAGGCATTTCAAGCAGAAAGAACAATGTAAGCAAGATATGAAAAAGGAGATCATGGGCTATGTGACCTAGTTTGAATAATTAGTTTCATTCCAGTGAGGCACTGGAGGCAAGAAAGGGAGTTGGAATTAATGATGGTTGTCTTTGGCCCTTCTATTACAGATGTGGCAGGTCAGAGTAAGGAGAAGAAATGTTGTTCTAAAGTTCTCTGTAGTATGAAAGACAACTGATCATCCAATTTTTATTAAAACCCCATGGCACCTAACTCTTATGTTTTGTCTTATCTTGTGATTACTTCCATTTCCATCTTTGGCTTCTGTTCCACCCTGTCCCTAAGGGATAGTCAATAAGATGCCAACCAGAGCACCTGTTAGGGCAGAGTGAGTCCTCAGCAAATGTTTTCCAAAGAAATTCCAAATATTTGTCCCATTGTGCAGTTAGTTTAAGTCTTGGAGAAATTTGACAGATTAAAATCTTTCTAACTAAATTCTCTAGATTCTTGATTCAACTGTCTTCGGCTTTCTTTTTGGTTGGTAATTTCTGTGTGGAAAACGCTAATACGCCCATCTGGAGATTGCCACAATTGCCAGGCACAAAGTGCATTTGAAGCACTCGTGGATTCTGTGTCATGATCTACACCCAACCTTCACATTCATCCTAATCTCTAATCCTTATCTTTTCTGTATTTGTTAGTCAATTCTCCAGCAGGAAATTGGTAGAGCCTGAATTATAAAGCTAGAACTTCCTGAAATTAAATCTTGACTCCTCAATTAGGACTTCAAACATCTTAGGCAGTATTTTAAAACATCTCTAACTTTAAATCAATTTATAAAATGAGAATAATCCTACCTACTTTATAAATAACTTACTCTGAAGAGTCGCAATCACAACTATGATTTGGTTTTAATGGAGAAATGTTCTAAGGATCAATGGCGGAATGTGTCTGAAACATCGTGTACACAAGAGAAACAATAGATGTTAGCTCCCTTACCACTACCTTGCTTTGGTTTCTTGATTTTCCTTCTGGAAAGTTCCTAATTCCTAATTTCCATCTGTCTGACTTTTACCCCTCTTTCAATACACAGACTCACTTTATTCTAAAAAAATTTGAAAGACCAATTGGATGAAAGGTTTATTGTCATAAATCTCTCTGTTTCCCAAATTCTTTCGGCATTTCATCTGAACCTCTTTCATGGTGTTCAGTCTCTATCTTGACTGTAGCAGCACAGACATGTTTTCTCCCTTATGTGTCAAACTCCCACTTAAATTTTATTTCCTCACAGCATCTAATATGGTATTTTTTCAAACAACAGATCTTGTGTTTATGCATATTGAATCAGGTTTTCTGAATAGTTCTTTTTTATGTAAAACTACTGAAAAATAACTTACATTGTGGAAAATCTATAAAATTATGTATAGAACTTTGCCTAATAAAATACTTTACTATGATCAACTAGATAGGACAGTAATAAGATATGACCTTTCTGAGTTTCTAGTTAACATGTTTATGGCATTCAAACTACCCAAAATCTATTGTCTTTTTCTAACTATTTAAGATTATATGAGATAAAATTTGGATCTCAGTTCAGTTTCTAGGTAATAGAAATCAAGATCACAAATCCACAATAACAACACTTTTCTTATTTGCTAAAGGCCTCATGAGAAAAAAATGAGCTTTTATGTTAGGGTCAAAGTTGTGGTGTTGATCATAAACTTAAAAGACTCCAAAGTTATTCATTTGAGGATAAGGTTGTCATTTTTTGTGTGAATTTTCTTTGAAGAATTGAATTATATGATCTGTAATTTTTAGTTTATTACTTAAATATTCTTCAAATAATCATATGGAAATTGAATTCAAATAAGCTTAAGAGCAAAATTTTAAAATCTGAAGAAAAAAACCTCCAATTGAAAAAATACTAGTTATATAATTATTTATTTCTCCTGAATTTTAAAATAATATATATAAAGCACGATCTAGATATTTGTCTGTCTTCAGCAACTTCTTTTAACTCTACTCTATTGGTCTGGTGTTAACCGCATTTTTCTTAAAGATATTTTGTAAGATGTTATTTGTGTTTGTCATGTAACTGGCAGGTTCAGGGCACTAGCAATCAGCTCTGAAAATATGTACTGCAGCTCATGTGTAGTAGCAATATTGTTTAGTTTTACCTTTTGTTTTTAAATAGAATGAAACATGGAAGAAAAAGAAATACACTTCAGCTGATTAGACATTCCACGGCAATCTTAATTTCCTTCAACATTTCTTTTCTATCTCTTGGGAAATGTATGCCTGTGTTTGCCATGTGAGCCCCTCCACTATTTGTGGACACTGAGGCAGAAAAAAGAATTAATTTTGTTTTATCAGCTCCTCTACCTTTGCTGTCAATAAATTATCTCTTCCATCTCTTTAAGGGTCTGACCTCTTGCCTTTCCTACAGTTGAAAAATGTCATTTTATTTATCTTTATCATGGTTACAATTTTCCTTTTATTTTCTACCTTTCCTTTCTTATCATTTTGCACCTCTTTCACTTCATTTTATAATCTTCTCCATCCTGTTTTGAATCGCATGCAACTTGCCCTGTACATTGCTATTCCTTATTCTTGATTATTTTTGTATTTTTTTGTTCATACTAATTGGCTCCATTTTTATTTCCAGTATATTTATTACTAAGTGGCATTCATTGCCTTTGGGCATACGTTAATTTATCTTTCAGGACTTTCCATTTGCTCTTTGTGTCTTTTCTTTATATATTTCTTTTTGCAACCTCCATTTCACTTTACTTTTCTCATGTGTTGGTGTATTATTTTTGTTGCTTTTTTAATATGCCTTCATATCTGTAATTCATGCTTCATGTATTATTAGGAGGGCATATAAAATAAACCACTGTATGTTTGTCACAAACAGCATTACTTTGGATCGTCTAAAAATAGATTTAGAGTCACTGTACTGCAATTTGTCAGCCACCTTCTTTACAGCCGTGTTATAGGGTTTACCTAAATAAATAATTAGAAGCTAATTTTGAAAATTAAAAGGACTATAGATATTCTAATTTATGGACCTGAGAGGTCAGAAAAAGGGAGTTTATTGGAAAGTGAATAAACAAAATGCAAAACATAACTTATTTCAGGAGAGGCATGTTTAGACCTTCTGAGATATTTAACTGATAAAAAAGTGATAACATTTTGAAGTATTTAATTCATAAGAAGTATATATATACATACATATATGTACATAGCTTTTATATGTATATATGTTTTATACATATATGTATATCTTTTATACATCTTTTCTATATCTTTTATATATCATATATATATATATAATCTTCATACTTTTCTATCCCTTTGTGCACATAATTAAGTAACATTTAAAACCAGATAGACTTTCTTTAGAAAAATCCATGAATAGTGTGAAATTTAATGAGGCAAATAAAAATGTACCAAATTGGAGTACAATGTGATAACTTTTGTATGTTTAAGTAGAATTATACTTATCACGTGATGGAAGTAAAGAGATATGAAGGATATCTTAGAAGATTTCCTAGGATAAATGACATTTCAGCTGAGTGTCAAAGTATCACACACATTGCTACTGAAGATGAAGAGATGAAGAGAAGGGAGTCTTTGGAGATATTATTCTATGCTATAATTGAAAGGTAAACTTCAACAGGAAGAGTGGCAGGAAATGAAATTAAAAAAATAGGTATATGTTTTATGAAGAAATTTAGATTATCCTGCAGTTCAGTGAGTGTCCTTGGAGATTTTAAGCAGAGAAGTGGCATAATCAGATTTGATTTTCGAGTGCAGATGAAAAAACTATGGGCTTGGAGGTACCATGACAACTTTGAGTGGTAAAATAATAATAGTAATATTGATGAGAGACAATGTAGGCCCAAACTAAGGAAGAAACTGTAAGAATAATCAGAAAATATGAGTCATTTAAGGGTTCAATCAAAAGAACTTAAGAATACTTGGGCATAAGTGTATGAGAAAGTAAGGGAGAAAGCATTTTTCAGTAGAAACAGGACCACCACTTAATTTAAATTAGAAGAATAAAAGCTTCAATGGTTGTCTATTAAGTCCAGTTTCATCCAGATAGATGGTCCAGGATCCATTGACTACTTTTTTCACGACTACCTTATGACAGTAGTTAATTATGATTAACAATTGATTGACTTAAATGTATAGTCAATGGGAAAAATAAAAATAGCTAAATATTGGATTAATACTTTCCTTATTGCATAAATGAATAGTGACACATCCAGACTTCCTAACATGCAGCAAGGGAGCCCAAAAAAAACAATAAAAAATATTGCACAGACATTCATGCAAAATGAACACTGATGGTAGTAAATTCTAAAAATGGCAGAATTTGGTTCTAAATCAAATGCAATTTCCACATTTGCATACTATGTTAGAAAGCATCTTATAACTATGTTCATAGTATATTGTTCAGCTCATTTCCATAATCTAATTCAGTGATACTTATGTTCTTCAAATAGTATTCACTGATCATATTTTATCTCTTCTTTATTTTAAATTGTGGTTCTGTGAACTATAGACCACATCAGGGAAAGACTGTAAATATCATAAATATTATGCCAATTTCCTTAAAATGGGAAATTATGTAAAATTTATTTTCTACTTTTTCTTAGAAGAACCAAAAGCAGTCAAACCTTTGAGCTTAAAGGTGGATTTTAATGCCTTTTAATTATAAGCATAAATTTTTAAAAATCCTTAAATTTAAATTTATTAAAAATAATTATTATTTTAAGAAAATAATCCTGTAATGTACAGCTTTTGATTTTAAACAGACTTTAGTTTGGTCAAATTTCTCATCCAAACTTGCAGAAATTCTAATACAATTGCTGGTTTAATTTGCAGTAAATAATGCAGGTATTTGTTCCATTGATATAATACACTATTTATTCATGTTGTGTTTATTTATTACCAGTAAAATGATGATTGTGATACTATATCGAGACCATAATGGGGGCAAAAAGTGTACTAGGCACTTTGCAAAGCCTATTTTATGTAATTCAACAACCTTTTGTTAGAAAGAAGCCTTATTATTATTATCATTATCGTTATTGTTGCTTTTATTGTAACCTTTTATTTCCCAGAAATTGAATGTCAAAGAGTTTATGTAATTTGCCCAATATTTCTCTGTTTGTAAATGTAAATCCTGGATTAGAATACATATCAGTCTTCTAAAGCTCATGCTCAATTCCACTGGGCTATGCTGTCATAATGTGACAGACGTAGCCCCCTATTTTTTTTTTTTTTTTTTAAAGAGAGAGACAGCAAGAATGAGTGAGGGGAGGGACAGAGTGTGGGGAGCAAGGGAGAGAATCTCAAGGAGACTCCTCAGTGTGCCTGGAGCCCTAAGTGGGGGTGGAGGTGGGGCTCCATCTCAGCACCCTGAGATCAGGACCTGAACCAAATCCAAGATTCGGACACTTAACTTACTGAGCCATCCAGGCACGCCTCACAGTAGCAATCTTATTTTGGGGGCAGTGACAGGCAACAGGCAAGTAGGAATTAGGTGGAAAAAAAAATAGGGAATAGGTGCTAAACAAAATAATTCTTATTTGGTTCAGAAGAACTACATTATTTTATGTACCAAAAAAAGTGAAGCATATGAACCCCAAGGAATAATAACATGAGTCTTGCTCAATGAACAGGACTTGTACAAAGACATCAATTTCCTGAGCTATATTTAGCCCATGTTTTTCTCTTTCATATCAAAACTAAAACAAAAAGAAATAAATGTCCTTAATTATGATTCTCATATATTTATACATTGTTTTTTTTTGTTTATCCAGCTCACTTCAATAAGCCTGTTGTATCATAAGCCATTATGATTATATTGCATACATCTATAGCTTTTTAAATTATTTAATTTAGTTGTGATGTCTTATGAAATGCTCTAAGAAATTTAGTGTGGCATAGAGGTATTTATAAAAAAAAACTACATAATTAAAAGATAAGAATCTTTTGTGTCATTTCTCAAATTAATTGATCATATTTATTTAACAACATGTAACCAGAATTCCTAACTCTTAACAAGCATCTCTCGAATGGAGATGGATGTTCTACTCATGTCCATGCCTCGTAGGTACCCACAGCAACTTCACATTCCTCTCCACAGTGACATTATGTGATACTTGAAGCAAATGCTGCATTTTCTTTCATTTATTCTTTTCTCTTTTATGGCATCCTCTAAACCCATGAGAAAAGTGCAACATTTAGCTTTTCCATGTTTCAAATGATTATGCAAGACAAGAGGCCTTGTTTCCTTAATCGTTACTTTTTTTCTCCTTTGAATATCTTGGCTCAAAGTGACTATCAGGATATTTGCATAATATCCTCTGCTTAATTTGGGAGTGTAGGTTGTTGGTGGGGAGAGGAAGTTGTTTTCATTTGTTAATTCTTTGTTGTTGGTGGTGGTGGTGCTTTGGCACTATAGAAACTCATTTTGGTCTGCTTTTGACAAAGGATGTTATTAGATCTAGAAAGTAATAAAAAAAAATCATTGATTAAATACATTTCTGAAAGCCATATAGCAAATGAGGATACTTAGTGAGAACCTCTTCTCTAACAATGAAGAAAGAGTTTTGTATATTATTCAGTGATCTCTAGAGTTTCTATATGAGATTCCAAGCTAACATATCCACTCCCACTCCCCCCGCCACTTGTATACAGTAGAAATTAATACATTCAGTGTAAGTACATACAGATTTAGTTTGGCTTAGTAGCAGTTTAGGCACTGAGCCAAATATTATATTTTTCTTTTTGTTTTGCTTTGTTTTTTCAAGGCTAGCTTAAAATCACTGCAAGGATCAGTGCAGACTCAATGTGAATGTTGGAATTTTGACTAGTAGGTTAATGAAAGGTAGGGCTCCGCATCCTTGTTTTGAGAAATTTCTCCTTGATTGGAACATGTTATTTTAACAAATGGTACACTCTGTCCACTGTGATTTCTGGTGATCTACTCTAAAGCAATCATTTATCTGTGTACTGCCCGCGCTGAAATCTTCAATGAAAGCTTTCAATTTGTGCATCCTATTACCATGAATGTTTTCAGAAGTGACTTAATGGTTTATTCCATAACCCAAGCAGTTAATTGTGTCCCTTTGACTTTCACAAAAATATCATTAGTCTTTTAAGAATAGGGACCAAGTATTGTTTCACCAATACCACCTCAGCTTTTTGTTAATTCATGTATGTGTGTGTGTGTGTGTGTGTGTGAATTTGAATTTCAAAAATCGCTTATTGATAAATTAAGATGAACAAAGGAAATAGTGAAGATAGCACATGACTTTGGGTTTTCTGGTAAATTTTTATGTGGTCTTCAAATTACACTTTCCAAATTGACCCCTGAATTTTAAAATTGTTCTTAAAGTTCAGAAGATTCTTTACTTATTGTTTTTGTTACACAGTTTAATTAGGAATTTGATGAATGATATGAATATTTGCCTCAGAAAAAAATGCACATAAACAATTTCGCGTTGTGGAATTCCTGAAGCTCATTCATGGGTCTCCTTAGAGTCTTCTATTCTAATAGTATATCAGCATTTATTAAACTCCTACAATTTTTAAGAGAGTTTGAAAGGTTTAGTGTACAAAAACAATGACATATTCTCGATATTAAGTAAAGAATACTGAGAGAGATACACACTTGAACAAATAATTGTATTAAAAAGAGAAAGAGAGAGAGAAATAGCACATACTTACCCAATATAAATTTAAATGCCAGATAACGTTATGGCTTCTTTTATATACTAACTCATTTACTCTTCAAGACCTTATTAGTCAGGTATTGCTATTCTCTTGTTTTGTAGATAAGGAAATTGAGAGAGAATGGCAATAAAACTTGCTTAAGACAGCACAAATACTAAGTGATAGAATCGGAATTCAAAACCAGGTAGTGTGTTTCAAGAATCCATGCACTTAACCATTATGTTTGTTGCCTCTCATAAAAATATAACAGACATGAGATAACAAGATGAAAGTACAGTCAATTTTGTTGTCAGTCTAGGAAAAGTCTCAGAGAAGCACACCAAATCTGAGCATGACATTGAAGAAGGAGTAAAGAAGGTAGATAGCACCTAGGTTGGAATGTTTTCTCCTTAAAGGAAAATGTGATTTACCAAGCTTACTTTATCGTTAATAAAGTTCTGTGTCTCCTGATGAAAGAGAAAAACATAATAATAATTGAGTTACTCCTGAACAAGAAATCCCAAATAGATGAAACATTCTTTAGACCTAGCAAGGCTGAAAAACCATTTTATTGAGGTTAAACTGTTATTAGAATCATAGTTAGCTCTTAAAAATAGTCCCATAGCAATAAATCCCAAATGTTGTATATCTATGAGGTAAAATTATCCTGTTAATCACATATAGCTGGGTTTGTAATTGTGTTACTTCTCAAACAGTTGGCAAAGGGCACTGCAAATTAAGTTGTTGAAATCCATTATAATGGGTGAAATAAAAGCCAGTGGGTAAGAAAGAACATATTTCCTAAAAGGGAACATATTGCTCATTTCTTTCTTTTAAAAAATGGGTTATAAAAATATTATAGGTGGATTATGGGATGTTGTTATTGGAATGCAACATGTTATATGGTGCCGCCATTAGTAGAGGCCTGATGCCTGCTTTCTCCAACCTCCCACCCCACTCCTCCTCTGCCCCCACCACTTGATCCTCTGTGGAGATGATCCATTCTCTGATTCCATTTTGGACTGCAGCAGTAACTCCTACACATCATTAGTAGAGAATCCGCCCTGTGGCCAGAGTAGCTACCTATGGAAAGAATTGTTCTCCTCCATCGGACTAATGACTGCTCTTAGGACAAGCACAGTGCCTTCTCCATTTGCATAATCTCGGAATTTTTTTTTTAATCTCAGAATTTAACACTGTTGATAAATGTTTGCCAAAAGAATTAGTCAATAAAAGGGAGAAAAGATGAACAGATAAAAGCCATCACAACTTGACTACAAAGAGGGAATCACCCAGGGGTCCAAATAGGTAAAATAAAGCAATGAACAGCAACAAGATCGACAGAAAGGAAATTTGGCTGGATGTGTTGATCATAAACGTGGACCTTACGACGTATTCTAAATAATTTTCTGGCAAGTACTGATACATGACATAACTTATATTTCCTAAAGCCAGATGCTTATTTAACTTTAAGGCTAACGTTCAGCATGGTTACACTAAAATGTGTGTATTACTAATAATTGTATTATTAGCATCATGCTAGAATTAAAATTCTCTACCTACTGGTGTTTGGAAATGTCATTGGCCTCTCCTCCTCTCATCACCTCCCATCCTGCCATTCCTCCCTAGAGCCCTATTAAACATGAGTTTCCCAAATTCTTTTTTGTGACTTTTTATGGTCTGAAAGTAAGTAATCTGATTGGTGATGAAAATTCAGAACAACATAGCCCAAATACCCTGGGAATCCAAGTTCTGCCAAGCACTTAGAAACTAAGAAAAATATACTCTCTTGCACATGTGGAATGTTGAGGGGAAACTGTGCAGCTCACTTGGTGTTAGAACAACAGTGCAAGAGTATCCAGTGGTGACATGCATAAAGACATGACCTCGCTGGAGCTCTGGTGATTTAGAAATGAAACCTTAGACTGCCCAGGGAAAGTTGAAGATGCTGTTTCTTTGGGAAAGAATGGAAATTGTATAGGTTTTAGGTAAAGACAGCAAACTCACTGATAACACTGCCATGGTTAAGTGTTCCTATTGAAAACTTCCATCAGCACTCCTCCTCTAAGGTGTTCCTTCTGGAAGCCAAGAATAGTGAAATGCCAACTAAAAACCCAACTTCTCCAAACATTGATTAAATAGATTTTTTTTTTCCCTTGTTGATGAGTGCTTGGAGCTAAGAGTGCTTTGGAAAAAAGCAAACTCTGCTTTAAAAAAAATCTGTTGGCAAAAAACCAATAGAATAAGTTCACAGTTTTAAGTCTATTACTCAAAGGAAAAAAAAAACACATATTCGGTAGGGTCAAGAGTATGTATGTGCTCATTCTCCTCTCTGACTTGTGCAACCTTCATATTTTCCATCGGGTACCATCGAAATGGATGTTTAAACTCATGAGTGCTAAGTACTGCAGGGCTCTTCATACTACAGATACATTCCGTTATGCAACCTTTTAGATGCTAAAATTGGAGAGATGAACTAAAACATTTTGAAGATAAATTTAAGTTCAGGGACTGAAAAGTAAAAAGCTTTTCATTCCCTCTGAGCTAATCAGGAACATCAATTGGCCAAAATTCCTCATTACCAGAGCAGTCTACCTAAATCTGTAAATTCGGGTTTTACATCATTTGGATTGTGTGTAGCCTGTCCATGATGTGCCCTGAACAATGCCCAAGTCTATCAGTCATCATTGAGGCCTGTCGTGTCTGTCATGTCATGTATGAAGTTCTAAAATCATGTCATGTATGAAGTTCTAAAATCATGATCATGAGGAGGGATTTCTAGACCATGGATGAAGGGCACTTATTTTCATTAATTTTAAGTATATATGTGTTAAGATTTAGAACACATAGAATAAAATTCAGGAATTAACGTGCATCACGGAGGCTAAATCAAGCATTAGAAAAATCGGATCTTAATTAGATTACTTTTAAAGGATATACCACAACAAATCTATTGTTAACCTTTATAATATTTTAATAATTTAATTTAAATGAGTATCTTAATTGTTTCTCATTTTCATCTCCCTACAGTTTTCTCACTTCTTTTTTTTTTTTGAGCTTATAAAAAAAGATATTCCTGGTCTTAATCCTGGTCGAATATTTTGAAATGTTGAAAATTTAATTTAATAAAACATAATTTCCCACTCTCAAAAAGCACCCTTTTCTTTGCTTTTTAGATTACAGATATATGCATTAGGTCAGATTGTCAACCCCTAATACTGTGCTTTGTATTGTTGGTAATGGTAAATATTTTCCTGTAATCCCTTTGAAATATTTTCCTCTGTAAGCCGTAAACAGAAGAATACCAGCCCATTTGCCTGGCATTAAAATGAGACTCTGCTCTCTTATGGAGGAAGTACAAGTTTTGGATTTCATTTGCAAATGGCATATATGGACTACTTTCCCCAACATCTAATAAAATTTTCAAAGACAGGATAATTTTAATAAACTGTGTCTCAAAACATTTGGATAAAATTGTAATCCTATAAAGAATAAATACTTTTTTTTAATGTACAGCCAATACTTAACTAATGAAGTTGTATGCAGTACAATAGAATTTTAATATAGGAAGAAACTTTAGTGATCATTTATTCAAGTTTCTTGTTCCAATTAACATACTTTTAAAAAACCTCTCTCTAGAAAATTCGAGAACCAAAAATTGCTAACACATTTTCAGTATTTTTTTTCTTTTTGTGATCAAGAAAATATTTTGTAACACATGATTATTTTAGAAAAAAAACAGAAAAACATACAAATTATCTTCAAGGCATCTATTATTAAATATATTACATAATAAATTTATACATTTCCTACCTTTATTTTCTTTACATACATATTTTTATTTAATAAATTGAGATCTTCTCATTTTGTTTTCTGATTTTCTTTTGCCAAATTTGGAATGTGAAAGTTCCAAATCACTAAATACTTTTTGAGAATCTATTTAATGGCCAGATAGTTTTATGATAATTAATATTACAAGTACAATGTTAAAAAGGTATGAATTGGGGTTTTACATTATTTTTAAAGCAATAAATTAGGCAGGTGTTGATGGTAAATACACACATACGCACACACACCTATACACAACATATGACTTTGCTTCAGAACTTTTCCAATCATGATTTTAGTGCTTTTATAACTCAGTCTTCTCAGTGCATTTCTCAAAGGCTAATTCCTTGAATAATGTTTATAAATAGGCTTTTAAATATATAAGGTACTTTTCCCTTTCACAACAAACATACCAAAGTATTATCTCCAGTTAAACATTAATAATTAATTTAATATAATCAATAGATCATAATATCTAATGAGTGGATAACTTTAGTTTTAAAAATAGCCTTGGCAATAAATACAGAAAGGAGAACAAATAAACAAGCAAGCATCGTGTAGTAAGACTCATAAGAGTGGTGAAGATTCCTCTGAACCATGAACTTGAATGTGTGTCTTTGGGAGATATGTTTCATTTCAGCAAAGCAGGTGATCTGATAATAGTGACTAATATGATTAGCATGTGTGAAAATGAGATCATAAAGCCCTAAGTTCCTAAGTTCTTTTAGAAATAATTTGTGGGTGATTGGAAGTTTAAAGCCACTCTTGAATCTGGAGGTATTAAACAGTTTATTAAACAGATATTAAAGTATTTCTAAAACTTTAAGAAATAAAGATACTTTTCTATAAATCTGGTTTGGTATTAAGGCTAATGTTATGTATCCATGTTACCTCTTGGCATATTGAGGTCAATTCCCAGTTTTCTATCCCAAATGGTAATACAGTGTATCAAACTCATTATCCTTCCTGTTCTCTCTGATAACAGGGGTAGTTTATAAGAGAGACATAGTCACCCTAGTGCCTTAGAGGAAAGGATATATTCAAAGCCAATGAAAACTTCAGATCACCCCAAAGTATCGTTTTAGCTAGTTCTTTTTCAACGTCTTCCTATATACCACCCTTTACCAGTTCTGCTAAAAGTAGAAACATTGATTGATGTGTTTTATCTTCTTCTCCCTCCACTGCCACCCTCCAGCAGAGACTCTAGAGAAAGAAATGCCCTAGAGTCAGGTTGCTTGAGAAAATGGAGAAGTCAAGAACTTGAATTATATTCATAAACTGAATAATCGATCTCAGAAGTATTGAAAGTTGATGGTGCAGGAGAATAATAGCAGATGAATGATAAATGTCAGTTTGTCAGTTGAATAATTTAAAATATCGAAGATGGGACACCTGGGTGGTTCAGCGGTTGAGCGCCTGCCTTTGGCCCAGGGCGTGATCCCAGAGTTCTGGGATGGAGTCCCACATCGGGCTCCCTACGTGGAGCCTGCTTGCTTCTCCCTCTGCCTGTGTCTCTGCCTTTCTCATGAATAAAGAAATGAATAAATAAAATCTTTAAAATAAAATAAAATATAGAAGAGAAGAAGCACACTATTCGGTGGTACACATAATGGATCTTGGAACCATGACATGGTTGCTTTTTTGGGTTTTTTAATAGAATGGAGATTTCAAAAATTCCTAAGTTAGAGCACCTTTGATGACTTGCTTTGGAAATTTCCATTTCTAAATAGGTGCAAATTAAAAGCAGAGAAGGTTGACAGTCTCGTGTGCATTACAGGCCTCTGATCCACACACCTGAAGTACACACAGGAGTGAAGATTGAGAACTCAGTCTGTGCACCATGCCACGAGTAAATCCTCCTCTGCACACACATTTTGCCATTTGGTACTGGTCACGGCCACAGTTGAAGTCGCAGTGAAATGACTCGCACTGATCAATAACAAGACCATTGCCGGACATTGTACAATTTCACTGTGGCCTAGTTTACAGACTTCTCTTTTTAGCTTCCTGAAAAACAAATCTGAACTTCCTATTTTCTTCATTGTTTTTGTCTTCTACAAAGACCTATTGTCAACTTTAGAGAGGCGTGAACAACCGAAAGTGGTTGTACAAGTTAAACTGAAAATCAAGGAGCCCAAATGATGAGATCCGCCTCCGTAGAGTAGATACCCTCATTTCAGAAGGCTTAGCTAGGAAAGGAGAATGGCTATGTGTTTTTCGAAGAAGTGAAGGAAGACACTCAGAGAGGCACATTTTATTTATTTAATTTGTTAAAGATTTGGTTTATTTATTTGAGAGAGAGAGAGTGAACGAGAGAGGGGACACAAGCAGGGGAGGGGGAGGGAGAAGCAGACTCCCCTCTGAGCAGGAAACCCCATGCAGAGCTCAATCCCAGGACTCCAGGGTCATGACCTGAGGCGAAGGCAGCCGCTTAACCAACTGAGCCACCCAGGTGCCCCTGGTAGGTACATTTTAAGGAGGTTCTTAGTACACATCCACGACACGGAATATACGGGGCCAATACCTGGGTGCTCATTTGCAGTCTTCAAAAATACGCAGTGGAATAGAGCAAGAAGAAGGAAATCGTCCATTTTTGTAAGGATCTACTTTATGCACAATGTTCTGCTAGGTACTTTGCAATGAAAATGGTAAAGGAAAGAATGAAGATAAACACATCAGACCTCTGATTATGGTCTTTGAGCAGATCTAATCTAATTGGAGAATTGAATATGCATGTGATAGTGTAAGCAAAACAGATTAGTTAGATTAATAAGGAGTACTAATGTATTATAATGATATGTTAGTACTCTGCTTCTTATTAGTCTCCTGCTTAATCTGCTCTGTTTAAAGTAACAATGCAGGATAGTGGAAAGAATGTTACTTTGTGTTTTCCTTTTGTGGCTCTCTTACAAACATTTAGACTTACCATGGGCCAATTGTTTAATAGCTACCATTGATTTGATTGCCTGGGCGCTTTGCAGACAGTGCTTGCTTCAATCCCCACATCTACCCTGTGGTGTCCATATCATCCGGACAATACAAGTGACTCTAAGTTTTCAGGGATGGCCTTGCCTTATTCCCCTTATCTCAGCATCCTGACTATTTGTGTCCTCTTCTTACCTTCAAGAGTGTCCTTGTTTGGATGATTTATTAAATTGATATGATGAGAAATGTGATGGTCACAATCGAGCAAGTAGCGAGGGCAGATTTGACCCAAGGCTGTTGATGGCCCAAGCCCATATGCATAACTGGTAGGTTTTCTCTAATTAAACTGTTTCACTGCTTCTTTGTGTATAAATAAAATTAAGCCATTAAAGTAAATGATCTCCAAGATTCCTTCCATCTCTAAATTCTAAGATTCTGACTTACAAAGAGATGAATGCGTGGGCTCATGATCCTAGGGTGAAAACTTTATACCAGGGCTAACTAACAGAATTGGGAAATAATGAAGGGAAGAAGAGGAGAGAGAATGGAAGATTTAACACATTATTTAATTTACAATAGAAGTATAGCTCTGAATGCTTAAAAAGCCAGCCTCTTCTAGTGATTTGCATGGCAAGCAGATAACCCTTGACATAATTAAGGGACTCTATTTTTCCATACCTTTCTGTGTTCGGAGCATGAAATGATGTGTCATCTTGGTCCTTATATTCTGAAGAAAAAAAAAAATCATTGAGTATTGTTTCAGGTAGTTTGCATTTACTTAAATCCTACTTCACAATATCTTCATTCAAGTCCTTTATTTTGCAGAGTATGATGTTGCCTGTGGAGAATTGTTTGGCTCTCCTGTGATTTTAAGGTGCACTTCAGATTTATATTCTCCCCAGATGATTATATTTTCCTGGGGAAAGTTGATGCATTCCTGCCAGCTTTGACTTCTCATGTTCCCTTTTTTACCCTCATCTTATTGGATGCTTGCCATCAATATTAAATTGTCTTAATCCCAATTTTTCCACCTATTGGTGCTTTTGCAGTTGGCGCTGATTCTTACGCCCCTTGAAAGGTACTTGTGTGGCAAAAGACTGAAAAAAAAATTGGCAGTTGCTGTCAGGGTTAATGTAGAAAAATAAATCTCTTATATTGCCAGTTTGGATTTACTTTTCATTTTTAATGGCCTCAACAGATGTTAGAGGAATCCTCCACTTCCTGCACACTTCCATTTTTACAGCTGGTACTGCTTGACTGGTTCTTGACTTTGGGGGAGCGGTTCCTGGGTGTTTACACAGTGATTTACAGACACCCTCTCTCGATAGACTCTGACCATCCTCTAGCTTTCTTTCACAGTTTTCCCTGAAATTGAATGATGTCACTATCTCCCCACCCTCACCAGCTTTCGCCATGCCAGTGTTTCCTAGCAATTGATTCTTTTCTCGTTGTGCATGCAGTGTTTTGAAATACTTGGACTGGTAGGTAAAAACATAAAAAGGAAGAGATGCAAATAAGAGGTGATTTTCAATTTAGCAAATTAGGCAATCCATCCTTTTTGGTATCTTTCTTGGTATCTTTTCTTTACTTTTTAAAAGGTATTCATGACAATTTGCATTTGGATGCTTCACTTCTTTAGGACCCGTCTCTTCTCTTCCTCTTCTCTTCTTTCTCTTCTTCTCTTCTCTTCTCTTCTCTTCTCTTCTCTTCTCTTCTCTTCTCTTCTCTTCTCTTCTCCTCTCCTCTCCTCTCCTCTCCTCTCCTCTCCTCTTCTTCTCTTCTCTTCTTCTCTTCTCCTCTCCTCTCCTCTCCTTTCCTCTTCTTTCTCTTCTCTTCTCTTATCTCCTCTTCCCTTCTCTTCTCTCTTGAGATATTGGCACTAGTTTCTTGATCCGTATTAGTTCCCTAGGGCTGCTGAAACAAAGAAGCACAAACTGGTGGCTTACAACAACAGCAACTTAATGACTCACAGTTCTGGAGGCTGAGTTTGAAAACAAGGGGTCACTAGGGCCATGATCCCTTTGAAACCTGAAGGGATCCTTTGCCTCTTCTAGTTTCCGGCACATTGCTACCAATCCTTGGCATTCCTTGACTCACAACCCTCTGCCTTCTTTGTCATGGGACATTCTCTCTGCGTGTCTTCACATAGTGTTTCCCCTTTGTGTCTGTCTCTGTGTCCAAATTTCCACTTTCGATGAGGATAACATAGTGGATCAGGACCTGCCCCAATGACCTCCTTTGAACTCATTTACCTCGATAAAAACTCTTTGCCCAAATAAGGTCACGTTCTGAGGTACTTCTTATTTGGGGATGGGGGATCTCATTCAGCTCAGAGCACCAACTAAGGACGGAATTCTCCTCGTGCTTGTTTAAAAAGGAAATATTGACATCTTACAGGAATTGGGAGGAGTCCTGATGCTTAAAGTACCACTCACGGCTGCTGTCTTGCCTGTGATTTCCCTGTTCTGCTCACTTTCTCTCTTGGCTTGAGGGTTTCCACAGAAAAGAGAGTCAGGCTGGGTGGCTCCGTGGTTAAGCATCTGCCTTTGGCCCAGGGTGTGATCCTGGGGTCCCAGGATCGAGTCCCACATCGGGCCCCCTGCATGGAGCCTGCTTCTCCCTCTGCCTGGGTCTCTGCCTCTCTCTGTGTGTCTCTTATGAAAAAAAATATATGAAATCTAAAAAAAAAAAAAAAGAAAAGAAAAGAAAAGAAAGAAAGAAAGAAAGAAGGAAAAGAAAAGACAGAGTCAGAAGCAAGACACTGAACAAAAAGCATATGTTTACATCTCCAGTTCTGATAATAACCTGTATACATAGCTTTCTCATGTACTATATAAAATTTGTTTGATAAACACCCTAAATTGAGAAAAGAAAAACTAAGCTATTCAGCATCATGAGAAAGAATATCATCAAGTATCGGTAACTCCAGCCGTGGTTTTATTTTCCTTCCCAAATAGTGTTACTTGGACTTGTATCAAGGTTGCAGACGATACCAAAGAAGCTTATCAACCCACAATTTACTTCCTCATTCCAGTAATCAATGAAATTATTTTGAACATTTTTAAATGAGCCTAGGGAGACAAAAAAGGAACAGATTTAAAATAGATAAGGCCAGTTTGAGCCCAAACTATTAGAATATTTGCCCTGAGAAGCCTCTAAAGTTTTCTCCTGATGACAAATAATTTATGATCATCATTGCCACCTCTATTAACCTTTAAAAATGTTTCTTATGGAAAATTAAAGAAAATAAAACGTTTTACTCAAGCAGATATCTTGGCTCATTTAAATAACAGTGATCTGACAATGTTTTTATTTGAATGCATCTTTAATAAAAATTATGGATAGCTATCAATAGATATAATATCCTGAGGTCAGTAATAAAATTAAAATGTTTTAATGTCAAAAAAGAATTATATTTGGAGATTCTCTATTGCTAATAATGCAGTTCTAACCCTATGGCCGGTCCAAACCATCTCTTATATCTCTTATAGAAGTGCTCTTTAAAAAGGACTTATGCTAAACATGAAAAGTACACAAAATAATTTGTCATGTATTCTATATTGAGCCAAATCTTGCAGTTCTAAAGCAATTCTCTAGTGTGTTGATTTGATTTAAAGGGGAAAAAAAAAGTTGATTCAGGAAACTGTAGGAAAAAAAAACAGTTAAGCCAGTTGTTCAGACAAAACCAGTAATTATGTGTCTAAATTATTTTGCCTTCCAATTCATTTGCTTTGACATCACACAGACCTAGTCTTATTCACATATGGTAGCTGGTACAAGACCACAAGGGTATTGTGCACTGAGTTACTAAACAAATTACAGTGGGCAAATCTGATGAAATTGGGATTCTAGGGGCAGGATTTACGAGATTGTGTCTTGGAGTGAATGATGAAGTCTTTGTAGCAGCTTTAAGGCAAGGAAAAGATACGGAGAGGAAACTGAAACTCACAGCCACCTGCATGCTCTTCTGGGGCCACCCTGGAAAGTTCTTGCTGTCCCCCTGAGACGAGAGAAAGGTCATCATTAGGATCCCTGAGGTAATTCCACCTCGCAGATGACTGTGCTTCCACTTGGAAATAGTTTCACATGATGTAAGTGAAAAATACTCTACGAATTTTATTTTAGAATTTTATTTTAAAAATTTCAGGACATTTAAACACACAGGTTTTGATTTTTTTTTCTCTTCGTTGATTTTTCATGGAGTTGATGGAGATAAAAAGATCAGCCTGGCAGCTTGCTGGCATGGAACTGGAGTGTTTAGGGTTTGTTTTGCCTTTTTGCAAGATTGGTCCACAAGAACTTTAAAAGGAGAAAAAGACGATGCAAATTAAATACGTTAGAAACGTATGTCCCATCTGTTTTTATTTCATTTTTAGAATAAGGTTTTCATACCTTCTTTTATTTTTATATTCTATGATACCACACTATAATGTTGGCCACCTCAGAGACAAACTAAATTAGCTATCCTGACCATATGGAAAGGAAAAGCTTTACCAGCTAAGGAAACAAATTTAACTCAGGCAAAAAGGCCTATGTGTTTTAGAGTTAAAAAAAATGCTGCTAACTACATAGTAGGGGAATATAACCCACCTGCATAAGTAAAATTTGAAAAAGAGTTTGGGTATTCCAAAATAGCTGCCTCTTTTCCTGGCGTCATTCAGGAATCACCCGTATTTGAGGCATACTTCTGTTGTACGCTATCATCTGGATTTATTTGTAAGTAAGCATAATGAAAGGCCTGAAGGCCCCTTGAAAGGTCAGCTACTCTTTCACTCAGTTGCCTCCAAGCAGAATTAAACCTAACCTGTCTGGATGTACCTTATTCCATTATTTAAAAAAAAAAAAAAAAGCTTCCAAACACTTCCGACTCAAGAAAACTTTTCCCCTAATGTCCATTCCATGGAAAATGGAATACGAAGATGTGCCTTTATAAAAAGAGAGGTTTTTTGTTTTTTTTTTCGTTCTACAAATGCCAATACTGTAAAGCATTTGATAGAAGCCCTAGGCTACCATTTTATTTTACCTGGAGAGAAGCTTCTCATAATTCACTATGTAAAATTGCTAGCTGCTTCAGAAATCTCCCAATCTTAGGTTTTTATATAAACCACAGTGAGGGAATAGAGCTCACAGAGGTCAAGCATGTGTTTTCTAACTACCCAGAGAAGAGGAGTTCTGTCCTGATCCAGGGCTACTTCAGATTGACATATGCAGTTATTTACAATGATTGAGGACATCAGGTTTTATGCACAACCCATGAAGACAAGATAAATAGATTGGTGGAGAAGATTCAGCTCAAAAGAGAGTCAACCACAATGTGTGCTATCACCTGACTATAACTCAGCATGGTTGAGCTAAGGCCACTCGACTTTTAGAGTACTGAAGTTAAAATTCACTTTATTTCATCCAAATAATAGCTAAACTTATAAGTGAAGGCATATGTTTTGAGAGTTTTTCTATGGACATTGAAGCGGCTTTTTTCTGGACACTCCTACTGGCAGGCACTTCACCAAAATGCACACTGATTACTAAAATTACCTGAATGTATTCAAGATGTGTCTTGGCATTTTTTTCTGCACTAAAGGAGCTGGAATTACAGTAATAGTTCCCTTTCTCAAATCATGGGACACTCAGTGTAACCATTATCTAGCCTGCAAGATGACTTTCTGACTCTCAGACACCAAACTCCTAGACTAGTTTTCAAGTGCCCTATATTTCTCTTAAACTAAAGCCATTAATTTCCACCTGATAAAATGGACTGATTCATCAAACAAAAGTAATTTTGGTTTAGAAGATGTCTTTAGGTACACATCTTTGCGTGTTGGCTTTTAAAGGTTTTCTCCAATTAATGCTTGTATTAATGGTAAGATTCCAAAGGAGACAGAACACAAGTGCCAGACTGAGATGATCTCAGACGACTCAGCAGCCATGTTTGACAGTGGAAGACAGTGTTAATGCTCTGAACTACATAAATAAATACTTCCTCTCTATTGTTTCTTGGGGCTTCTTAATGTTCACATTCAACTCTAATCATTGTCACGGTCTAGTTTATGGCCAAGCATAAAAAATGAATGGTTTCCTTACAACATACATGATGTAATTCACATTATCGATGAAGAGAGGAAATGCAGATGAATTCCTCTTGAGGTGTATTACAAGCCGAAACCACTCCGCCACCAACACAGAGTTGATAGATCATCTGAGTATTGTCAGGTGGGATATTATTAAGTAGACCAAAAATGGCCATGGGTTTTCCCAAGGAAGAGAATTGTTAAAAATCTAAATAGATATGGATGAATGTGCTATGTGTATTCACTCTGGTCCAGAAGAACAAGCTCTATGTCAAAAAGTCTTTTTTTTTTTTAACTTAGAGTTTGTTCTGCAGTTTAGGAATGAACTTTTTGCAACATCTATTGAAGGGAGGGGGGAGGAAAGAAAGAAAGCACAGTTGTCTTGGATTAAAGGGAAGAAAAAAAAATCAATGCCTACTGAAGACCCATGTTCAAGAAGCTCTCCTATAAATAAATAGACTTTTGCTCAGGTAACAAAAAAGTAAAAAGATGTAGAAGGAACAGATGGGTTGGGCCTTTGTACCAGTTTTTCCCCATGTGCCCAAAAAGGTGCCATCAGCAAACAAACAAACATATTCTGGAAATACATCTTGTGGAGGCATTTGTCCTTGTTCAAAATGTTCAAGTCAGCTTATGATTTTGTTCCAGAGCCCAAGTCCATACCTAACAACCCCACTACTTTGCATTTAATATAATATTTACTCAGAAATAATTATAAAACATTAATCGATAGCAAAAAGATGAAAAAGAGGCAACATAAGATTTACACATTTTTTGCAATAGAGGAATTTCACTGATTTAACTAAGAGAACTTTGGAACATCTATGAATTTTGAATGAACATAATTTTTACCTAAATGTTCTTAACCACTAAGAGATAGCAACAGTTTTTGAACAATTAAACAGGATGTAAGAGTCACAATTCAGGAATCTTCGCATGTGTCAGCAGATCTTATCTTTGATGAGTTTACACTTAAAAAGAATAGTGATTACACATTGCAGTAATATTGATAATATGGATACCAGTCACTGAGCACCCACTATCGGCCAGGTCCTATTCTATACTCTGCATTTATTAATTCACAGAATTCATAAAATAAGTTGATGTTTTGTTATCATTGACATCTTATAGATGAAGAGACTAATCTATAGAGCTTGCCTAGACTCACATAGCTAGTACACCACTAATGACCAGGTGTGAAGCAGGCCTGTGAGAGAAAAATGTTGAATTCTTAACCACCATCCAATTCCTTTGCCTCTACTCTTATTGTGGGGTGTGAGAATATACACATTGTCACGTGGGCTATAATTAAGTAGACAATAAAACAGCCATGGGCTGTTCCAAGGACAAAAATACACACACACACACACACACACACACACACACATGCACACAAGAATAAACAGATATTCAGAAGATCTCTTAAACAGCCTCACTTAGATGCCTCAAAGATTAGCTTCTTTTCTTTCTAAAATGTACTGTTATCAACACTAAGCTAAATGCTCATGACCAAAATTCCACCTTCTGGTGTGCCTTAACTATTTTGTGCCTCACAGTTGAGTCGAGTGCTTATAAAGAAACCTTTTCATTTTTTTCCTATAAACTATTTACATCATTTGTATGTATAGAAATAAATGATTTAATTTAATGGAAATATATTATTTAATTCACTATTACATGAACTGATGACATAAGAATATTCAAAGAAAGGAAGCTATCGTTTGTAAGAAAACCAAAGGTCAATGCTTTCGAAAGACTTGATAAATGAGTCACTAAAAGAAATTGCTCCAAATTAGGTACGGGCAAGACAACTCTAAAGTTGAAAAAGAAAATCTTAAAAAAAAAAAAAAAAAAAAAAGAATGATTCTACACTTCATTAATTTTGCATGTGTCACGAAATTTGCACTCTATTTCAAAGAAATGAAAAATAGAAATTCTAAATGTATCACAGATAGGTTTATGGAAGAGATTATAGCAAATTTTGTCATCCACAAAGGAAAAGCTTTGACCCTCTATATGTATTTGTTTTAATTTAATTAATAGATTTAGGTAGGTAATATGTATGTATAATTCCTCACCTAACTTTTTAAATTACTCACTAAGTACTGGTTCTAATTGTTACAGATAAGAGTATTTTTAAATGATGATTAGGTCTAAATTTGATACTTATTTTATTAATTTGTAATTTAATTATATGTTAAATGTAGATTAGCAACAATCAGAATTTTCATAAAGGCCTATGCCATTTGGATTTTTAAAAAATTTTATTTATTTATGATTTTATTTATTTCTTCATGAAAGACACAGGGAGAGAGAGAGAGGCAGAGACACAGGCAGAGGGAGAAGCAGGCTCCATGCAGGGAGCCCGACGTGGGACTCGATCCTGGGTCTCCAGGATCAGGCCCTGGGCTGTAAGGCGGCGCTAAACTGCTGAACCACCAGGCTGCCCTAAAAATTTTATTTAAATTCTATTTGCCAACATCTAGTATAACACCCAGTGCTCATCTCATCACGTGCCCTCCTTAATGCCCGTCACCCAGCTACCCCATTCCCCCCGCTCCCCTCCCCTTCTGCAACCTTTTGTTTGTTTCCCAGATTTAGGAGTCTCTCATGATCTGTCTTTTTCTCTAATATTTTCACCATTTGGAATTTTTTAAGGTTTAATTTGATTATGCTATAAATGAACTAAAGCTATTTGCATAAATACTTTTAAACCTCTATTTCATGGCAAATGGAGAATTAATTTTTTTTTTTTTTTTAACATTTGGTCAACTAGTAGTTTAGAGGGCTCTAGTCCAGGTAGTTCTTTACAAGTACCTAAGTCGATTGAAGTATTTCCCCCACATGCCTCACTCATTTCAGTTTTTAAAAGGAACATCTTGAGATTTGTATTTTCCTGCTTTTATTTTTAAAGGCATTACTTGTTTTTGCAAATTGTGTTCTGTATATGTTTTCGAAACACAGAGATGGCATGATTCTGTGTCTGGTGCATTTACTAATAAGCCCAGCTCTGCACCAGCTGGGCAGGTGAAAATGTGTTCATGAGGTGTGCGGAGAAGGTGCCCCCCCGTAATACGTGCCTCCCCAGGTTACTTGTGCGTCTGTTATGTTCACGAATCCACTCTACGCTTATCCTTCGAGGTATTTAGAGAAGCAATCTTATACCACAAAAGGTCTAGAAGAGGGAAAGTTCTCTCCTTTAACACAACCACTATAAATGGTTCTCCTTGTTTCCTAACAATCAGATAGAGAGATGTCAACATTTTGCCCTGGCAGATTTAGCAGTTCGAGGCTGAAATATTGGCTCGTGTGCTTTGAGCAGAATTAGGTAAGTTCGCCATTTAGTAAGTAGATGCAAATTGAACCACAGGCTGTACCTTGCTGTATCGTTTCGGGGGGGATAACACACGGGGCAGACAAAGCCAAACCCCATCCAGGTGGTTGAGTTCCCTGCATATTCATTTGGGTTGAAACTTTCAAATGTCAGGTGCCTGGAGAGCTCATTTAATGAAAGGGTTATCTCTGCCAACCAGTTAGTAGTTCATATTTTTTCCACCAGAAGTTGTGAAATATTGTTTATGTATGGAGAAGACAGGGGCTTCCTGCCGCCGTTGTTTACTTGTGGGTTTGGGCAAGTTTCCTCCTTTCCAGAAAGCAAGTTTTCTATAAAAGCAACTTTGCAACGGCCTCGCTCCTTTTGTTTGGTACCCCAGGCAAAGAGCTTTTCATGGCATTGAAATCATTTTCATTTAAAAACAGGGAGCTCAGATGAACCAGTTCTTTATTGAAAATACAAAAGAGAGAGACAGAGAGAGAGAGAGAGAGAGAGAGGAGAGAGAGAGAGAGGGGGGCGGTAAGGTATCCTTGGTTAACTTTTTAGTTATTTAAAAGTAGCTTGTTGGAGATTGAATATTTCTATGTTTCACTAGAGCCTTTAAATATAAAAGAGATATGAGACTATATCTGACACCATCAGGCATATTATATTAAAATTTATGAACAACTTCATCAAAAACCACTTTCGCTCTCCTGCATAGAGACAGATTTGTTCTGACATAAACGTTACATGGCTGGTTGCAGCCTCAGATTAATGCGAAGACCCTGGCGATTCCTTTTAGACGTTATTTTATGAAATAATACCTGTCAGCTGCCGCCTGATCCTAGAAAAGGGGGCAGGTTTTCCAGGTCATCTTGCCATCTGTCAGCGAAAGCTCATCTGTCCCTCCACATTACCACCTGATCTGTGCTAACAGGCCTCACAGGGAGGCCTGCTTCATTGGCCCAGTGGGAACCCGGGGAAGAGACTGTGTGAGGACATCACCTGTGATGCCGAGATTTAATTATCGCTGAAGTGATGAAGATGTGCACGCAGATTGAAATGCTTTGAATAAATTCATGGAGCAGGATATGCTGGGCCCCTCTCCCCTGCTTCCCCCTCCCTTCACGGCTCCCTCTTTACCCCCAGCCCTCAGCCTGGGATGCTCGCTGGTTCCAACAAAAGCTTTCCAATTCACCCTCACACAGATATTTGCAAGTACAGCCCTGGACACACACACACACACACACACACACACACACACACACGCTCAGGCACAAACACGGGGGTGCACGCCTGCAAACACACTCAACGTGCCCACCGAAGTATCAGCCTCCAGTGAAAGGGCAAACCATGCAGTCGGGAGAAAACCTGCCTCAGCCTCTTCCAGCAAACCTTGATTATTTTCTGCCAAAGTTCCCTGTTATCAAATTTTAAAGCCGTATTGATTGTTGCTGGCTTGAAAATCAGATTTCATTGTGGGGCCAGCCTCTCACCTAGGGTTTTACTCAGTCTGGGGCAACACCAGCGCAGTTACCTGGGGTCTCCTGTGGGGAGTTAATGGGAGGGTTCGCAGTGGAGGTGGGAGTGCGATAGAACACAAGAGGTAAAGAAGGGCCTGGAAAGCCCCTGGAAGCCCCTGGGACCGTGGGCTCCCTCGTGCTCTCTGAATCAATCCCCTGCACAAAAGTTATTACAGGTCCAGGCCCTCTTGCCTTCAAAGCTGCTTAGGCGGTATGTGGCATTAATTCCCTCCTGTACAAAAATGTAGTTGATAATCACCTGGCGGAGGAAAGGATTTAGGGCCAGAACAGCAGATTTCCTCACAGATTACAGAATAAAACCTAGTTTCTTGGGATAAATCAGGATAATTAACTGTAGTGAAATATGTTACTTTTGTTGATTCATGCCCATGTGATACCTTTGTTGGACGCCACCACAGAGGAACAGTTAGGCCATTATGTGAGGCGAGATCTGATTTCTGCCCTGCTCGAAAACGTGCTACGCTGTTCAATACAAGTTTTTATTTTCTTCGTTTTGGGGAACCTGCCTTTAGTCTGGAGGCCAGTTATTAAGCAAGCACTTAACTCAATTGACTCCTAATTATAAAGTCACAAAAGAAAATGATACCCTACAACTGGTTCCCATTCTTGCCTCCTTGCGAGCGCGACCACGGGCCCCCGGATCCACTCTAGACCACATGGTTGTCAGAGGTGACCGGATTGCTTCCCCACCATCACTTTAAGGACAGGAGACCCCTCTCCCTGAGAAGGAAGATGTGGAGCAAAGAAGACCCAAGGGTTTTCCAGCACAACAGTAAACTGAAATTGTATATTTTCTTTTTTCTTTTTTTTTTTTTTAAGGGAAATCGTGAGCAAACATTGCCTTAATTCACATTTCAAAAATAATTACTACAGATTCAAGACATTTATCATGTTGTCACTGGAACCTGGGAAAGGTTATTCTTGTGGTACTTCAGGTCACAAACAAGAATGTATTATTAGAAACTAACACACAGGCTATCCAAGAGATTCCTGAGGGAAAAATAGAGGTCCATTGGCTTTGAAAAAAGGTGACAGGAATGAATTAGGTAACAGGGGCCCACAGAAACTTATCAGGCTCTCGGTGGTCAGGTTCCAAACTAACTCCTATCCATTACATTATGTAGCTCTTGTGAGAACATACGGGGAAAGTACCGAGAGTCACTATTATATTTTTCCAAATACCACTACTTTTATTCTCTGAGGTGCTATGGATTTTTATGAATCTTTCATTGCCCGCTAATTCCAAAGAAAATTTAAAAAATACAGAGTGTAAATACGAGAATTTTAAAACCGAAATATTATCCTGCCAAGTCTTTGGCCAAATGGTCCACATCTTCAGCCTTTTATTTTCAAAAATATATATTGAACATATATATATATATATATATATCAAAATTATATTTTCTGTAAGAATTATTGTATACTTTGTCAATCAATGTATTATTGATAGGTTTAAAACGTTACATATTCTATTAAATGTTACATCCCACCCACATTAGGTGAACATTCACTCAGAAGGGCAAGTTCAAGCAATGGGTGTAACCCCACAATATATAGCCTTTAGTTCACAGTAACACTTGCCCATATACTCTACTTATAGAAGACAAATGAGATTTATTTTGGATAGTTTTGGACGAATGTGGTTGTTTCAGCAGCTTGAGGTAATGCTATGAAATCAGCAAGTGGAATAGAGATGGATGAGGTTTTAAAGAAACATGAATAGAAAACTAATGAACATGCTGAGAGTTTCTTGTTGTTTTGGCTTTTGGGGTGTATAGGACAAATTCTGTACAGCATGTGTGGCTCCTTGATGTAATTTTGACCTCGGAGTGACTGGTCTAGTTTTCAACAAAAGTCATCATTTGAGAATTGTCAGTATTCAGTGAGAAAATGTCATATTCTTAAGCTAACTCATTGAAGATGCATGTCCCAAGATAGAAATCTTGACAGATAAATGTGCTTAAAATCTCATAGTCAAACTTAAAAATATAGGGAATGTGTTAAATATATATATATTTGAGATGAATACGGAAAAAAGGATTTTTTTCAGACACATTTTGGCTTTTTTTTCTCCCTTTTCTACCAAATAAATTATAACATTTATATACTTACTTCCAAAAAGATTATTTAATATATGTTTCATTCTAAAGGTCTCTGTTCCTGTTTTCAGTTTTGGATTTCTGAAATAAAAAAAAAAAAAAGTTAAGCCTAGACAGTCCAGAAGACCAGCCAAAGTTAGTCTCTCTTCTGCTTTGCCTAGATTATAAGATTTAGATTATATTTAAATTTTATAGTTCAGGTACTGACATTTTCAATATTGCATTATATGCACTAACAGCTAGGACTTATATCACCAATAATGATTCATCCACTAGGCAGGCATCATTATTAATATTACTAAGAAGAATGCAATCTATCCATAATTTATCTTTTGAGAAAACTCTCCAGATAATTTACAAGAAATCTTATGTTATTACTTAATTGGTACTTAAGAAATGCAAAGTGAAATTTGGGGGAAGCCATTAAGGGAGGTGTCTTTCACAGGACTGTCTTCCCGGTTGGAATGTAATTGAAACAGAAAGAAACACTTCAAATTGCTATTACCGTAAAGCCAGTCTGACTGTAGGAAGAACATTCCACTGAATATGTCCATGGAGCAAGCATTGTTTTTCAGTAACCTTTGTCAGCATTGGCATTCTTCTGTGCCAGAGAGTGAGACCCACTGGGGTCATGTCAAACCTGCTTCTGTGGTTTAAGACACAGCAAAAATTAACACGTTTTTCTAAAATCTTCACCCTTTTCTAAAACAAGGCTATTAATTGTTGATGCATATATACAGTGATCACTAAATATGCATACAGTACATACTATGACAACTTAATTAGAGCTTTTCAAATGGACTTCTTTGCTCATCCAGTGTGACAAACACTTAACAACTTCCCTACAACTTTAAGCTACAACCTCATTACCATTCTGTATAAACTTATAGACTCTTCAAGATGAAAGTAGCCATAAATATACTAGTCTATGAAGCTCAGGGAGATGTCCAAGGTGACAGCGAAGAGTAGAACACAAGTGGTCCTTTCTTTGTTGGCAACTTGGATAAAAAATTAAGACTATAAAGCACAAATCCTACACTACAGTTGTGAGCCCTGAAAAAGTAATAAAGACTCTGGCTAGAATACCTGTGAAATATACAGTGTAATCATAGCTCCTGAGGGACCCCTACCAAATATTATAGCTGCCTTATATCCTCTGCAAGTCACCAGCTTCAGATGCACTGTCCCCTACCTACTCAAAAGAGTAGAAATGAAAATATGAAAGGGGATTCCCAGGTAATGGCAACAGTGTCCCAGGGGCAGGCATCTTTTTTCTTTCTTTCTTTCTTTCTTTCTTTCTTTCTTTCTTTCTTTCTTTCTTTCTTTCTTTCTTTCTTTCTTCTTTCTTTCTTTCTTTCTTTCTCTTTCTTTCTTTCTTCTTTCTTTCTTTCCTTTCTTTCTTTCTTTCTTTCTTTCTTTCTTTCTTTCTTTTTCTTTCTCTTTCTTTTTCTCTCTTTCTTTCTTTTTATCTCAGTTAAGGGCTTCTGAAGTACGGAGAATCATCCAATACACTTTAATATGAATTTTGTTTCACATTTTGAAATGGTTGTTGTTATACTTAGAGCTAAGAGACTGGTGAAGCCCCAGATCATGTGGTAAAATGTATTTTCAGAGAGAAATGAGGCAGCTTATTGGTCAGAAGTTTTTCCTTGCTACAAATTGTGACAAGGAGAAGATAAGATTCCAAGACTCCATCTCATATCATATCTTCAAGAAAAAATAAAGTGTGAAAGTGTTCAAAAATTAAATTCAGGGAGGATGGAGGGAAGAAGTCAGGGAGGGACTGAATGCAAGAGAGATAGAATCCTATGCTTTGCCTGGAAGACACTCTCTGTCTGGGTCACCTACAAACTACCATAGTTTAGCCAGAAAATTGGACATGAATAAGATAAACTCAAAATACATAGAGTATATAATGAGAAGAAGATTATAATTTTTAGATGAATAATTACTAACATTAAAGAAACTTGAAGTTTACTGGAAAACAGCTATTACTATGCAAGAATATTAAAGAGGATTAAATCTGACTATAGGGAAAGGACAATGAAGACATGGCATTTGATCCTGAAGAATTGTGTAGGTATTCAACAGGCAAGGAGGCGAAAAAGGTATCATTCAGCCGGTTCATAAATTTTGATTATTCCTGTATTCCAATACTGACCTAGAACTAAGAATTCATTGATAAACCAAATATAGTCCCAGCCCTCATGATGCTTATGGTTTAAACTCAAAGGCAGATCCTAAGAAAATAATCATTCACACATTCACAGAGTGCTGTTCAGGAAAATCACAAAGTACAATGGGAGCACACCAGTGGTTATACCTGGAAGATCTCCTTCCTCTATAAAAAGCAAGACATATTCAGATTTTAAAAATTGTCTTTATTTGTTATTGATTTATTTTAGAGAAGGGGGGGGATGAGGGGCAAAGGGAAAGGGAGTGGCCAGTGCAGAGCTTGATCTCACAACTCTGAGATCATGACCTGAGCCGAAATCAAGAATTGGAGGGTTAACTGACTGAGCCACCCAGGCGCCCACAATGATTGTCTTAATGCCTTCTAAGGAAGCCTCTCTTAGGGAAGAGATCTTTCAATTTGGAAGAGGTGAATGAGCAGACATACACAAGTAAAGAGAGAGGCTAAGAGAATGATACACACAAGGAGCATTTTTTCAAAGATCCTCTGGCAAGGGAGAGCATGTCAGGTCTGAGGAATCAACTGGATCTAGAAAGAATGATGTGAGGATCGAGCACGGTAAGGCATAAAGCCCTGAGGCAGGCAGAAATCAGATAATGTGGGTCCTTGTCAGTTGTGTTAAACACACTGTACTTTACCTAATGGCAAGGAGATGCCATTGATAGATTTAGCAAGCAGAGACAAGAGGAATTCATCCTGCAGCGTAACGCACATAGTGGGGTGTGGATGAGGATGAGTGCTAGTCCAAATCTGAATCAGAATGCAAAAATTTCAGGGGGCACAGGCACTTCATTCATATTGTATCAATTGACATTGTAGAACTATCCATGTTTATCACTCCACCGTAGACGTTGTCAGCCTGAGTAAATTCGCCTCCTCTAAAGTTTCACCATAAATCAAAGATGCTTCACTAAGGGTGTCATCAAAAGGGACTTGAAACAATGCTGCATATTTAGTTTCCAATTTGCTCTCAGTCTATTTTGCTCAGTTATGTTTGAGGGCAATGGAAAAAAAAAAACCCTACACATTTATGTTATCATTACTTCTGTGCTTTCTGTAAATTCTTCCATTTTAACAAACTAAAAACATGATAAGAGATATCACCAGAAGGTCATGCACCAAGTCCTAGGATGTTCTCTGGGCCATGGCTGCATCTTCGGTAATATGCCAAGGAATGTTAACTGATGGGCAGCTTGAATCAGGAATACAGAATCACCTGTTATGGGCTTTCAGAAGCAGCAGTAAGTCCCCCATTGAACTGGTTCTTAGTGGTGAGGGTAACATATAATTTAATTCCATTATGACAGGCCCTGGAAAGGGTCTGATCCAATCAAAGGGAGTCAATTGTTATTAATGTATGGTCCATGTAAAATTTCAGAATAAAAAGTAATTAAAGTCATTTTTTTAAAAAAATTCAGAGCTGGCATCACTAGCTTCCTGAGTGATTTCATGAATTTTTTTCCTAAGGAAATAAAAATAACCTCAAGCAGAGCACATCTATTGGGATATTTATTGCTCTGCTACATGTGCATCAAAACCCAAGTGATTATGGCATATTTAGTCAGAAGATGACGATCCCAACATCCAATATCCCAAGAGTCACCTGAACTGCATTAACAATTGTGATTATATTATTTCTGTCATGGATATAAGTTCTTTGAAAAATTTTAAAGAATATTTATATGAATTATCTCACAGTTTTTCATATTCAACAATAGAAATGATGAGCTGTAGTAAGACTTCATGACACACCCAAAATTAGAGACAGTGGAGGAGGTGCGAGAATCATTGAAATGTTTTTGACATTTCCTTGAAGTTAGAGTTCTGGTCCTCCGTGAAACTCCCTAACTTTCCAGAGCTGCAGAGAAGAGGGCCAACATATTACTTTCTTTTGTATCTCAAGTATAACCTATAAATGGAAGAAGGTAGATACAGACTTTTTGGCAAGACGGTATGGCTGGGAGTCAGATGACATAAAACCCTAAACACAGTATGGGCAATTATACTATCTCAGTGAATGAAGCAGATGGGAACATTACTGATTTATGTGGACAATAATGATGAATCAGAATGATGACAAAGGTAAATATGGACAATATTAAATAAATACTAATAATGAGAAATATCTTTTTGACTGTAGTTTTGTATGATGAGTGTGTGAACAGGACTTAGGTTTAATATAAATTTTTTAATTGCTATTACAAGTTGCTGAATTCCACACATCCTCAACAGAAAACAAAATTCATGTCTTAGCGATACTTCTATGAAACTGATGAACATCTTAAAGATTCACGGATCTTAGAACTGTGTTGACTATTGGCTTAAAATAAAAAATACAACACGATCCTCAAACTTTTTACTTGCAGTCTTTCAATTTTGTGGTTAATTTGGTTAATTTTTTTATGGGTAGAGAGTTGCAACAAAACTATAAACATTACAAATCCTAACACTTTAAGCAAAGCTGGGCTCTGCAATGCATTAGATGTGGCAGGTGCTGGTTGTCATAAATTTCCACCAAGTTTGAAATTTTCCTAACATAGAGGTCTACCTCTCAATGTTTCATCTTCGTTTGGAATTCTTGTTCCTCTGAAATTATTTGGAATGTGTATAGACAGATTCACATCTTCAATGAATTGATTATAAAAATTCTCAAAAAAAAAAGGATAGTGATAAATTATCTTTCTCGATAGTTAGATGGAAGCTGTGTTTAGTCCATGATCATTAACTCCTCTCTGCCTTGAAATGTCTGCTTTCTGTCTTGAACGGTGCTCTCTTAAATAACCTCCCTTTAAAAAGTCTCAAGTTGTATGGAAAGTCCCATATGCATGAGTCATCTTTATTTCATCTTTCCACACTGTAGACATAGGAGCAAGAATCAGATTTCATATTCCTCAGCCTGAGCTGTTAGATGCCACTCAAGACTCAAGAGGTGCTGGTTAGGGTGACGCCGTTCTGTGGTTCATGCAAAGTTAATGTTCCCCCTCATGAATGGGTTAAATGTCATTCAATCGTCTCTATCATTGCTTAAAGTAAGCTGCCTAGCTGGGGTTTGGGCAGCTTTCAGTTCTGAGCTTTTGTAGTTGCTAACTCGGCTTGTCGTAAATGCATCCAACCTGTATTTCCATCTGCAGCGTCGTTGATTTTCTCCAGAAAACACTGAGGCACACTCAGTTCATAGGCACAGATGATTGGGTTAAGAGCTTCCTCCAAGCATAATGCTGTATATGATTGAATGTAAACGACCAACTCTGATCATCACCCACACAGTGGAATGGAAATAAGAGTTGCCGAATGATCCTGAATTTTCTGGTTCATAAACAAATAGAAAATAGCAAACCTAATATATTGAGTTTTATGTGCAGTTTGGCCATGAGACAAACTTTTTTTTCCCCCTTGCGATGTTTAATGAGAAGCATCCCTCTCGTTGCACTTCCATTTTCAATTTAAACTTCCCTATCTCAGATAATCAATTGCTTATAATAAATAGAAAAATCCTTAAATTTTTTGAAATGGTTTCTGGCATCTAATTACACAGGATTTTTTGACCTGGCTAGACAGATAATGTTAACACAGCTTCAATACTAAACAAGTCTGAACATGTGTGCGCTTGACTTTTATTAAACTCCTACTGAAGAAACAGATTAATTGGAGGCTGATTCACTGGTGAACAGGCGTTAAAGACAGAAGGACCTTCTCACATTTTGTTCTGTTATCCAGGCTTATGCCACATCTCAGGTTGGCAAGGAGATCCCAACTGCAGTGTTTTGAAATATAACTGAAAAAAAAATGGTAGAATAACAGGTGCAAAAAAAAAATGCAAACCACTTATAAAACGTTGATCTGATTCCTTCCTTTCTCTCTTGCCAAATGGCCACCTGACACTTTAGGGACGCAGGTACTGCCCAGATAGCATTTCACACAATAATCTCGTGTGGAGATGGACTATGGAGGCTCGCAGTGGTCATAATTATCCCTTACTCCATTACTTCATTTTTCTTCCTCTTAGGAAAAAAAAAAATGTTGGAAGAACATGGGGACAAGCTGTGAGGAAACCATTTCGGAGAGTCTCAAAGAACATTGAGACTCAAGAAAATGCCCTTCTTGGCAGCTTTGCTTCTATCTATAAAAGCTAGAATTTCATCCCCTGGTGTTTCCTTGCTGTAGGATAAGCTAGAGAGGTGGGTAGGTAGATAGGTGGCTAACAGTAAATGCAGCAGGAGTTGACTTGCGGGTGAGTCGAGGAAGGGGCCTATAGGTATTTGTGGAATATATTATAGTTTACGGGGCTTTCCCATGTATTATCTCATTTATAATATCTCTGTGAAATAGGTGTCACAGATTTTTACAGCTGGGAAAATGGCCTCTTAAAAAAGTTAAGAGCCTTCCTAAAGTAACTCACAGAGTAAGTTAGGCAGCCAGGACTCCAAACCAGACCATCTGACTCCAGGTCTGCCTGGGGCTTTTCTAGGAATGTGCCCCCTGGAAAGCCTCTTAATCTTTCTGCATCTAAATCTTTTCTTCTGTCAAATAAGGCCCTCACTGAAGAGATGCTCTGTGAATTCCCTTCCGGTTTGAAAATGTGATTTTGAGATTTGATTCTCAACCGTCAGAATGCTAGAAATAAGCAACGGATCAGTCAACAAATACCTGTTGCAGCTGGACTCTAGCCAGGTGTGATCTGTTCAGATGACCCTCGTGGTCGCCGGTGCACACGTTCTCGTCTAGTTCATACCCGTTGGAGGTCCTGGTAGCTGGCTTCTTCTTGACAAAGCTCCATGAGCATCACCTTTCCCTCTGCGTAAATACCTCTGTGCAAGGCATTAACATAAATGTTGTGTAAGGATTTCAGTGTTACAGGTTTCAAGTTCCAAGTGTTAGAAATTAGCCATTACTATGGAAATATGAACGGGTTACATGTTTCCTCACCTTTTAAGGAGTTGAAGGCTCAGTGAAAGGGAAGAAACAGTCAAATAGTTGAAAGTGAAGGATAGGAGTTTGTACCTCCCATTATTCTATTTGTAAATAGGATAAAATCTACTCACTTTAGGAAGGCAGAAAGGAACGATTGGTTGTTTTCTTGTTTATCCAGACCTTGTATCTTTCCAGCAACGTTTTGAGACAGCCCATATCATTACGTTTTCAATGTCAGTTCAATGCCCTGAGACCACCTGGTGAATATTAGCTATCACCTGAAAATATTCAAGTGCCATGGGCATCATATCAATTCACTTGAAACCAAAGTACACACTTATGCAGCGGGAATTAACTCACGGTACAAGAATAATAAATACCAAGTGAATCACTTAGTTTCAGTAAATACTTTTAAAAATAACATGGTTGACTATACTTTCCGTCTCTCCTTTTTTTAACGAATAGACTGATTGTTCAGCTCTTCTTGTTTTGGTTCTATCCTGGGTAATAAATAGTTGACATAAAATACAAAAGAAAGACTTATGGGATGTTTTCTAGTCTCTACAGATTAACTACTGGAGGAGTCAAGTAGATTTTTCTATGTGTGCTTTACAACAGCTGATTGGAGACTTTCTGATTTTTGACTACATTTCAATTCCAATGTAAAATGAAAGTCCAAGAGCTAAGTGAACTTTTTCATTTCTCAACATTCCAAGCCTGGTAAAACTGTTCCGCTTGCTAAATGATGTTATAAATATCGAGATTAGTTTCTTCTAAAATTACCAGTGCCAGGTGCATTCCATTTCTCATGTCATCTAATATTCTGTAACCAGTGTTCACAGTTTAAGGGGAGGTTTAATGAATGTGTAGACAAAAAAAAAAAAAAAAAAAGCAAATAGTAAAGACAGTTAAATGTGACAACTGTATCTGTACAACCTAAATGGGAGATGCTGAGAGGGAAGATTGATTTTCCTTTTCTTTTTTTTTTTTTTGGTCTTGTCTTTGGTTTGCTTAGATGAAGTAAAGTAGTAAAGTAGATGGGGGTAAGGATTATCATTCTAAAATAGCTATTGTCTCCATCATAAATGGATATAAAAGTTTAACTATATAAATCAATTACCAAACCAATGTTATTATATTTTGTTAGTTGCACTTCCCATGCATAAAATCTCAGCACTCAAGATGTCCCCATAAAATCTTTCACCAAACCTTTGTTTTAAAGTATTCAAAAGGACATCATTCCATGTGGGAATATTACATACAGCCACTGATTCAACAGTAACTGAGAACTTATGTACAAAACATTCTTTACATATTGACAAATATTTCTAAAAAATGAATTGGTATTTTTTGTTGTTGAGTGTTTCATGAATGACCTTTACCTCTGTAGACATATGCAGTTTTCAGTTTTTTGGGTGAGACTTTCAAAATATTTTTTTAGAGTGTTCAATGTTAGCAGTGACATTTTTACAGTGATTTCAGAGCCGTGTAGTTTAGAATATTCTATTTGCTTTATTTCTAATTACTTATACCACCCTCATTTTAAATACTGTGCAGATGTAATTGACAGTGATGATATACAATATGTATGAAATGAGCTTTTCTCTATCGGTGGTGTGTGTCATGCAAGACTCCATTGCAATATTTACAGTTAAACTAAACTTTTTAGAAGGAGCAAAATTGCATTTGTTTTGCAGATTTGCTCATCATTAAATGTGAAACATTTCACATTTGTCTTTTTGAGTAATTGGCTTTTTAAAATGATAAGGTGCTCTGAACACTTGTTATGTGGATAGGTCTGACGTTGTATCCCAGAAATCCATATGCCATACAGACAGAACAGAAGAAAGATATTCACAAGCATGTCACAGATTGGACTAAAGCAAGCCAAAAACCCAAGTGCCATGGCATTAACAATAGCACCAGATTTACTGTCACGATCACAATCTGTGCTGCATCACAGACAGAAGGAGAACTTTTGATAGGTAACACCTCAGTGTTTTTTTAATCTTTTTGGCAAATTATCATTTATCATTATATTTTTGCCTGCCATATAATATTATTACAATGACATAAAAAAACCCCACAGGGTAAGTTTAATAGGCCCCAACAAAAGAACTGACTTATTAGTCATGTAGGATTAAAGAGAGAAAAAGGGAAAGAGAGAGAGACATTTTGTTGTTTTATTACAGATCAAACTAAAGCTGGAAAAAAAAAATAGAAAACAGCTAAGGTACTGGTGAGGATTTTAGCTTTTTGAGTTCACAAAAGGAAATGGCTTATTAATGACAGGGAAAACAAAAGATTTCCCCCTCTTGAGAACTTGAAAATTCTGATGTTTCCAAAATATGTGGTTTCCCAGGATAAAAACTCAGAGCTAATTTTATTTTCCAAATTGGAAGGGGGGGGGTGGGTGGGGATATTTTGAGATATGAAATTGTCCGATCCTTTCTGGTCTGTGTGCATTTCCCCATGATGCAGATATGAAGAGACCACAATTCACAGGATGCCCTGATAGGTACTAAAAAAAGATTTACAAAATCACAGCTTGCAGCACAACCTCATGTTGGGCTGATTGAAGGAAAAAGTCTAGAAACACTGCACAAAGCTTCCTGGCAGCAAATAGAGAAACATCAGTCGATTGTTTTTCTTAACTGAGGTCCACTTTGGGATCTCATTGAAAAGATTGTTCCCACCTATCTTTTAGCTGTCTACCTGGCTAGAAAAGACACTTTTGGAGAATAGCCTCAGTGGGTATTATTTTCTTTTTTTTTTTTTTTTTAATGGGTATTATTTTCGCATAGAAGAATGTATCCTAAAGCTACCCAGTTTTGTTAGCATAATTCCAAATATTAAAGCTAGTTTTTCCAGAGTATAAAAGGAGTCTTGAGCAAAACCTAAACCAAATTAATTAGTAAGATACTCAGCTATTTAAGTATAGCTATGTGGGAACAAAAGAACATCAATCCATAAATTAATTTGAAATGCTGTTGGTTAAAATGAAGAGAGTTTGGTAACTGAAGTAAGCATGGCATATTCTGAAGGAAGTAAATAAATAAGTTTCTCTCCTTTTCAAACCATGTCTCTCATTGAAATTATGATACAGATTTATATTCCTTAGCCTTGAAACCAGAGTGATTTCTCATCTGGTGTCAATTTAGAGAGCTAGGCACACTGTTTTCTCTCTGCCTTCCACTTGCCAGCATCAGTCTTCCTCAAAGTCCCGAAGATTATTTACTCTTGACCACTTCCAGTTCACATGCCTCACTTTCACAGGGCTTACTGTATTTCTTTTAATTTTTAAACTCTTGTCAACTCCATTTTAACTTATTGATCATTACCCCTGAGACAATCTAAGTATTGGGAGGCTTGCAAAAAAAGTACATAATAGTTACAAAAGTACAAAAAGTACATAATAGATTTCAAAATATATATATATTTTGAAACATATATACAAAATATGTATATATGTACAAAAGTACATAATAGATGTATATATGTACAAAAGTACATAATAGATTTCAAAAATATATATATATACATATTTTTTTCAAAAAAAATATATATGTTGTTGCTAGGATGCAGATAAGAAACAAGAAGAAAGCCACCTAAGATAAAATATAACAAATTGCTTCAATTGTTATTGTCATTTCATGATCCTTAGTAACAGTGGCATTATGCTCAGAAATGAAAGAAACGTCTGAGTGAGATACCAAAACAGACCAGAGAAGGAAAACTTGAGGTTCAAGAGATTTCAGAGGAGGAGGGGGAGAGGGGGAGAAGGAGAGAGTTGGTGAGAGGGAGAGACAACAAAAGGAAAAGGGAGCAGGGAAGGGAGAGGAACTTGGTAAGAACCATGGTACAGCCATGATATTAAAAAGGTATTGAAAGGAAGCAGGATCCGGAGTCCTCATGGTGGCAAACCTTGGCATAAGTAAATAAGATATGGAATATACTGACGCTTCTGAACATTCAGGGATGAAGGAAACATTATAAACGATGATCATATATGGGGGTAAAAGGAAATGAAGAAAATAAAAATGATAAAAGAACACAAATTGATGAAGTAGATGATGGTAGCGCTGGTACAATTATGAACATCCAGAAGATTAAACATTATAAGGAAGCAATTTTTATTGAAGAAGTAAAATTTGATAGAGAACTTGAGATATGTATAGAATATGAATGAATCTGTTGGCAGAAAGATATAGAAATCAAATTATAGACTAACGATTTTGATGGGTGTCACTTAAGTTAATCTAATAGAAAAATCTATATTATTTTTAGGAGCATGTTAATCTCCCGAAGCATGGTGTACTTGTAATTTTCAAAATAATGCCTCATACTTCATATGCAGCTTTCACTAGATTTGTATTAGTTTAATAATATTTCATTTAAACTGTCTTTGTTTAGCTTAAATGCAATAGAAACAATGAAGCTATGATTGATGTACTCATTAGTGAGCAAACACTTAGGAGTTCCTACCGTGTGGGCAAAAGTGAGGGATAGTTCCTAGAGGAGAGCCGGTGCAAAGCAGCCAAAGTGAGAGGAATGCCTCATTGGGCAACAGCGTTAATGAAAATTGGTGAATTGAAATGAGTTTGCAAAATAAGAAAAAAAGTAAATAAGGAGACCCTTGCTTATCTCTTAAAATGAATGAAAATTACTATTACATAGTGGTAAGAACTTATGCCTGGTGTTTTTACATCTTAAGTTTTCAGTTCTTTAAGTTCTCTTAAGTTCTCAAGAGATAGTCTGGGAAACATTGTATAAAGTTTCTCAAAGGTCACCCAAGATGAAGCTCATGGTATCAAAATATATAACTTCCATTTCAACACAATGTGTAGAGAGATGTTTCTCTCTTAGTGATGACTCAGAAGTGTGAAGATAATCTCTAGAAAGTTAAGGTAAATTCTAGAAAAACAAAATATCTCTAGTCAAATAATTTGAAATACAACCAAATCCTTTCAATGATTTTTATACCAATTTGTGATGGGAGAATGTATTTTATGAAGTGCATTTAGAAAATCTGACGATATAAGACAGACTTCCCTATAGTAAAATAAATGAGTGCCTATTAGCAAGTTCTCTTTGGTTTCTGTTTGTTTTCCATTGTGGTCTTCATCAAATTTTGTTTTATCATTTTGTGTTTTTTAAATTTCCACTGTTAGGAGAATGCATTATTTTTGCAATCATCCCTATGAAATCAATGAAATCAATACTTGCTTTAGTTGCTTAAAGAGAATCAGCTTCTTTTTTATGTAAAATGAGATATATGTTTACTTCCTCTCACTGTGTCATAAATTATCTATAGATTTGACATTTTTCTATTGTCAGGTTTATAATATTTATATTTTTCTGTCATTCTAATTTTTAGACTGTTTTATCTCAATTAAAACTGTCTCTCATTTAATACATCTTTTTCACTTGAAAATATTTTTTGACCTGTTTAGATTATTTGCTCTTGATTATTCAGAACTCTGTTTTATTTATTTCACTTAGCATAATGCCCTCAAGTTTCATCTATGTTGTCACAAATGGCAGGGTTTCCTTCTTTTTTTATGGCTGAACAATATTCCACTGTATATATATGTACATCAAATTTTCTTTATCCTTTCATCCTCTAATGGACACTTAATTTGTTCCTTGTTTTGCTTATTGTCAATAATACTGCAATAACAGGGGAGTGCAGATAGTTCTTCAAGATAGTGATTTTATTCCCTTCATAAATATATCCAGAAGTAGAATTGCTGAACCATATGGGACCACCTCTACTTTTAAAATGTAAAAGCCATGCCTCTAAAACGTGATGTCTTATAAATAGAAATTAAAAGTAAACAAAACAGCTGAAAAGAATCTCTTGCCTTGAAAGTAATAACATCTGAACAAACAGAAAACACTTCTGAAAACGTTTGGGCTAAAAGAAGCATTAAAACTGGAATTACGAACTTTAAAAATGAGCATTAAATTACAAAATCTGTGAAGGTGTGACCAATATACTAACTAATAAGAAAATTTATTAACTGAGGTACATCATTTCTATTTATAGAAGACAATAAATATGAGAAAACTGCATAGGAAATGTTATATACTCATCACAGGTGCATCTGAAAAAAGGAAATTTTAGGAAAATGGAACAGAAATATCCAAAGATGTGATAGATGAAAATTTCACTGAAACAGAGAGAAACCTGTATTTACAAGTAAATGAAATGAAAGTGTTCCAAGAAATTTCGTTGTAGAATTTGAATATAAAAGGAGTCTTTGCTGAATTACTAGATTTTATGGATAAAGAAAAAAGTACTAAGGACCTTCAGAAACATGAAGTCACTTGTTAGCGTAAAAAACAGACTAGCTTCGGACTTCTCCATGTCGACTTTCATATTCAGAAAATAATGGACAAAACCTAAAGGTTTTGGTAAAAGTGAAAGTGTTATACAAGTACCTAGTCAAGTTTATGTTCACATACAAAGGCACCAAAATACTTAGCATGCTTTCCTCCCCCCCCCCCACCCCACCACTAGAAAAGAACAAACAAACACACAAACTCGGGATGGCCTTCATGTAGATATTGGCTTTTGTTGCTTTGAGGGGAATAGGGCAGGAAAGTAGAATTAACGGTTGTGTTCTGTCTCCTATCTTTATTAAATCTCTCTAATATTACATCTAATAACTGATCAATAACTGATCTCACTATTTTTTTCACCTCATGTGTTTTCTTCAGCGTATCATTTTACCTGTTCTATGCCTTTGCAACTTTATTGTAGTTTAGTTTTTCCAATAATTTTCATGTTAGTACTCAATTCTGCTTTTAAACTTTGAAAGCTCTCATTTTATATTTTTGCTAAATCAGCTTTTCTTTGATCATCTATGCTTCTTTTTGTGTCCTTGTTTTTATAGGTCTAAGTTCCCATAATTTTTCCCTGGGAGTGTAGTGTTTTATGGATGACATTTTCTCCCATTCCCTGGAATAATTTTTCTTCTGATGTGGAATTTTCAAATCTGACTTCTATTTATTTTTACCAGTTTATCCTCACTCTTTTTAGAGGGAATGAGAACAAGAGTTGCAGGGTCTGTGCACTAGTCCCACTTGCCATGCTCTCTGCTTATTAATCTACTCTGTATAAGATTGGCTGCATTCAAACCCAAAGTATCTAATCTGAAGAAAGCTGCAAGTTTCTTCTTTGATAATCTTAATCTCCCTCTCTCTCTGCCTCTTTCGTCCCTCCCTCATTTTCAATCCAAATACTGAATTTGTGCACTTTCCTATTTCTGTTTTTTTTTCTTCTGTTCTTTCCTTATTGAGAACTCTGGAAAGACTGTTAAAGTTTCTTCCAGCTTTAGGCTACAGGTATCTAAGTCTTCAGCTATTTTTGAGAACATACTATCATCTCTAAGAAATAATTTAATCCCATCTAATAGCTGAGATTGAATTAAGGATTGTCTAGCACCTAGTTTCTCAGATCTCTTTTTTCCCTTAATTATGCTACTTAATCCTCAAATGATTTTTACCAAAAATAAGTTCAAATGAGTAAAAAACTCCACAGGCACTGCATTTGCTTTTTCAATACATCAACCTTATGTATGTGTTTTAGAGGATCTACTTCGTAGATTGAAAAAAAAAAAAGACAAGAAGTGATGTCTTCAAATACAGATGGTATTTGCAGCATTTGATTAGAATTTATATATAAGTATAAAATAATCATGCTAGTTTTTATAAGTTGAAAACAGAAGACTTAATCACTATAATAATATAATATTTAACTCTTCAAAAGAAGAAAAAAATTCATACTATTTGGCGAGGAATAGTGCTGGTTTTAATCAATCTCCTTCATTATTTTTGTTTAGTTGGGACTACTGATAAAAAAGGAGGATGTATGCCTTTCCTTTAAACCTTGGTTTAAAGTATATATATATATATATATATATATATATATATATATATATATTACATACAATATAAAATATTCTGATAGTAACATTGTTCAATTATGAGGGTTTGCTATTAAAGGCACTGGTCTCTGACGTTTTCATTTTTTTGAGAATGAAGGGAAAGATGCAGTACCAAACCCATTAAGGTGCCATCACCTTCTAGAAATAGCTTACTGTAAAGCAACTTTAGCTAAGAGAATGGCTAGCCCCTGTAAAACATGTTCTTCAAAAATATAAGTCTAACACATTGACACATATATCACACACCCACACCTACCAATGGAAAAACAACAACAACAACAACAACCTCATTAAATTTAATGAGGCAAATGGTGCTATTTTTGATGGGACACTAATGAGAGAATCTTTTTTTTAGCCAAATAGAATCTTATTAATTTATGTCAGAAACAGAAGTGGAGACACAGTCATATTAGAAGCGTTAATTTCACAAGGGAATATCTCCAATGGTCCTTTAACTGGGCTTACTAAGTTATTTAATCAAACTTGTTGAGCTTCACATAAATGTTACATGCTTTAAGATCATTCCTATATCACAATATAAACTCCTTGAAGACAAGAATTATGATTATTCACCTACATATCCCCTATTATGTATTTTTTAAGTATAAATGAAATTGAGATAATAATTTTTTAAAACCCAACTAACAGTCATTCTGAAACTCATATTCACATGCATTATTTTAGAAAGTAATGTATAAAACCTGGGAATTGATAATATTTTAATTTAAATGTCATAAAAATTTACCACTTAAAGTCATGATAAATTCTCTTATAAAATGGAATATTCTTTGTAACATGATAAATCTTCTACTTTATTATTTATTTAGGTAAGTCTGAATATACATCTGATATTTCATCAGTTACTGAGGTTGAAACATGCACATAGTCAAAAAGTTATCTTTGAGACTAATGTAAAAATGTATTTATTCATTGATCGACAGTAGTCTATGTGGTTGTCTATTATAATACATCCTCTTCTGTGTCAGCATTTTCTAGTATTCTGGATAGAATACTAACATTCTGATTTGGAGGAGGTAAACATGTGAAATGTGTGATTATTCACTCAACAAATACTTAATTGAGCATCTTCTTTGTACCATGCTGCGATAAACAGCTATGTGCCAAGTATTAGGATAGCTACTGCAATGCGGTGAATAATAAACAGAAAAGAAGTCCACTTTCATGGAGTTTACCTTCTTGTTTGGTGAGGCTGGAAATGGGTCAGACAGTAAGACAAAGCAAAATATATAGTATGATGTTGCTATGACAATTAGAAAATCAAAGCAAAGAGCAGAACTGAGAAATTTAAATAGGATGGCCAGAGAAGGCCTTATATAGGTGGTATTTGAATACAATCTAAAGAAAAGTAAGAGTTAATTAAAGTTCCAGTTAGGTTTTGTTGATGACAATGAATTATATGATCATGCTCGTTATCTTGACTCACGGTGATAATGAAAATGTGAATGTAGTAGGAAAGGCTATAATATTTAGAGAACTTTGAATGTTATATATTTTAAAGACCATGTCATTATTTATATTTTAAGAACCATAGCCTTTAGTTCTGTGTTTATTAAAGTTAACAGAAAACGCTTGTCTAAATACAAGTATTTAGAGTAATCATTAGCTAACTGTGGGAAGATGATAAATTAGTCAATTTATTTTTCACCAAAACAAAACAAAAACCACAGACTTCACATCACTATATATGAACATTGTCTCTCTGTTACAGTTATCACATTGACTATAACTTGTTTATGTGTTTCTCTCCTATTATTCTATGGATTTATTGAATATAAGGATCCTGTGCATTCATCTTTTCAGTTTTTGTACAAAGGCAGAGTAATGCATGACACTCATATATAATAGCTGCTGAATAAATCGATGAATTCATTCAGTAGGTATTTATTGAGATACTATTTTAAAGACTGGAGATATACTGGTGACTACTACAGAAAACCAACCAACCAACCAACCAACCAACCAACCAAACAAACAAACCCTGGACTCCTGGAGTTCACAATTAGTAAAAAGTAGTCAATAACCAAATACCTAAAAAGTAAAAATGTTAATTAAAAGACATTATGAGAAAAAATAGTAAGAGGAGATAGGAGATGAAAGAGGGTAGAAAAAAGGTGTCCTCTTTTAGAAAGAGTGATCATGAAAGACCTCTCCATTGAAGCAGAACTGTGAATCCAGGCGTCCATTTGGGCAAAGAGCAGTCCTGGAAGAAGGACTCAAGGCAACAACTAGAAAGTTCATGCTGCCGACACCTGAAAGGAGAGGTGTCAACATGATGGGCAATGTTTACATCATATAAATCTTGAAGACTGTGATAGAGAGTTTTAATTTCAACCATTAGGGTGTTTTGAGCAGAGAAATGACTTGGTTCCATCATGTTTTGGATGATTGCTCTGTCAGCTGTGTAATGAAACTTAGCATAGAGGGTTAAGAATGGAAGCAAGCAGGGACGCCTGGGTGGCCCAGTCGGTTGAGTGACCAACTCTTGATTTCAGCTCAGTTCATGTTTTTAGGGTCTTGAGAGATCAAGTCCCACATTGGGCTCCATGCTCAACAGGGAGTCTGCTTGAGATTTTTCTCTCTCCCCCTCCCTCTGCCTCTACCTCACTCTCTCTCTAAAATAAATAAATGAATCTTTAAAAAAGAAATGGAAGCAAGGAGGCCACTTGTCCTCAGGCTTTTGTCATGCAGAGGAGCGAGTTCCTGTCTTGGTCTAGACTGGTAGAAACAGATCATTAGAGATGAAACAGAAATGGATAAACATAGCAGTAGAAGACGAAATTCTTTGAAGATATTTTGTTGGGCTTTTCAAGCACATGATTTCAAGGAACTATATTGATAGAAACATGGTGATATTTGAATTTTATTACTGAGATATTTGACAGTTTCTAGTAAAAATTCCAGATATTGCAGTACAATAGTAGTTAAAATTAACCTCAAGGAATGGTTAATGAGGATATGTACGGTCTTTTCATAAGTTTCTTACCAGAATTAAATTTTCCTACTAATTTTAACTGGCAATTCATTGTTGCTCCTTTAAATTAATACCACTTTTTTTTTCCCTGGTTGCTTCTGAATCTGTGGCTTGATATGTTTAAGCGGTTAGGGAAAATTCTGTCACCGGCTTTAAATATAGCTTTCCCCCATTCTCTCTCTCTCCTCTCTTGCTAGGACCGCAATTACATATCTCATAGACCTTTTCTTGTATCCTCACTATTTTCTGTTCATTTGTTTTCTGTACTTCAGTCTACGTATTTTATTCTGACCTAATTTCAGTTGATTTTTCTCTATATATTGAATCTGATGGAAATCTCTTAATTTCAGTAATATTTTCAGTTCTAAAATTCATTGCATTATATCGATAATTTCCAAATGTCTGCCGAAACTTTCAAGCTCATTATTTATTTTTTGAATATATTATATGATGTTTTACAACTTAATATCAAGATTGATTATAGATCTGTTTTTCTCACTTTTTTTTTCTATTTGTTGTCAATCATTTACCTATTGCAAACCTACCTTTTTAAATCAAATGTAGAACATTGTCTTTGAAAAGTTGTAGAGATAAATGAAGAACCTGGATGATATTTTCTTCCAGAGGGAATTTATTTATTTATTTTTTTATTTTACGGCAGGTGTTTTAGACTGGGAGCAGATCATCTTTATCTGAGTGGAGATGCAGCTAATTCAATATTGAGTTTCTGCTTTTGTGAAGGCTAGGCTATTTCTGGTTCTTTTAATGTGCTTGGGGCATAATGCTTCAGGGTTCCAACTGAAATCCACAATTTTCTCCACCTTGGTAGATCCTAAACTCTAATTTTGTTCCTCAAGTCCTGTGAGACCACTACCAATTCTGAAGAACTTCTCAGACTGTCATCCATAGCTTTTACACGAGGAATATCTGAAGGGAAGAGAGACCAAAATTCTGAATTCACTTATCTGGGCTTCTGTTCTCTTTACAATTTTAGTTTACACATTTTCTGTCTTATTGGTTATTTAGTTTCTTCAAAGAGAAACTGATCTGAAGCTAGTCAGCCACTGCCTGTAACTTTTGTTTAGTGACAAAAATAGTAGTGGGATATAAGTAGTTTTTAAAGAAATATTTATTAGCTTCGTGCATTTATTTAGAAATAAAAATATAAATAAATACTTTAACAAAGATTTAAAAGATTAAAGTTACAAAAAAAATCAAAATAGCCCTATATAAAATGTAATTAAGAACCTTATAAAGATAAAAGCAAAAAATGATGGAGTAAACCACAAATGAAGCAGATTTTGTCAATAAAACTAAAAGCTGCTCTCTTAAGAAGAAATAACAATAAATTTTTTAAAATGACAATTATAACCAGAGAGAGAAAAGACATTATGTTAGAAATAAGAAAATGACTACAAAAAAGAAATGAATTTGCATAAAAGTTAGTTAAGTAACTCAGAAAACCTAGATGAAATAAACTATTTTTTTAGGAAAATTTAAATCTACAAATTTTATTCAAGAAATAGAAACACTGATAGAGATTTATCAAAGAATTTTTTAAAGTAATAAAATATCTATACCAGGAAAAGCATCAGGAACAAACACTTTCTAAAATAAAAAATATTTTATTTATTTATTATTTATTCATGAGAGACACAGAGAGGCAGAGACATAGGCAGAGGGAGAAGCAGACTTCCCAGAGGGAGCCCAATGCTCTATCCCGACCCCCAGGATCACACCCTGAGCCAAAGGCAGACGCTCAACCACTGAACCACCCAACATCTCAGGAACAAACACTTTTTATAGATACATCTCACCAAACTCAAATACCAAGCAATCCTCATATTACATAAACACTTTATTATAGAAATATGGAAAGCTTTCCAATTTATTTTATGAGGCTGGCATAACCTACAAACAAAATCAAACAGGGATAGCTCCAAAAAGAAAACTAACTGCAAGCAAATCATAATGATGAAAGATGGTAAAATTTCTAGGTATAATATTAGCAATCAAATCTTACTAACCAAATGAAATACTAATCCCAAGAGTTAAATATCTCCGACATGAGACAGTTTATTTCTGTTCATTCTTTTTTTTAAGATTTTACTTATTTATTCATGACACAGAGAGAGAGAGAGAGAGAGCCAGAGAGAGAGAGGCAGAGACACAGGCAGAGGGAGAAGCAGGCTCCATGCAGGGAGACTGACATGGGAATCGATCCCAGGTCTCCAGGATCACACCCCGGGCTGCAGGCAGGTGCTAAACCGCTGGGCCACCAGGGCTGCCCATTTCTATTCATTCTTACTATAATTCACTGGAGAAAAACCAAATGACCATCTTATTCAATGTTAAAAACAAAACAAAACCTCCTGATAAAATTCAATACCTGCTTAAAACAAAAATGTACCAGCAATAGAAATAAAAACTTAGAAGGACAAAATACTCTTGACATATATGAACATATAAAATGGAAAAACCTCTATATGACTGAAGACACTATGAATAAAGCAAGAGAAAAATGACAGGTGAAACAATGTATTTAGATGAAGGACAGAAACAGAGAGAACATCTCCAAATGATTATGAAAAGGAGAAACAAGGAAAGAAATTTAAAAAAAAAAAGTAAAATAGAGACTAATTAAAAATTGCTAATAAGTTTATGGGAAAAAATGTTTACCAACACCAAGAGTCATGGAATTACTGCCTTCTGTGGGACACTATTTTCACTCATCAGATTGATAAATATTCAGAAGATCCATAGTGTCCAGTTTTGAAAGACCATTATTAATATTTTTGCAGTTTTGGAGTAGAATCTAGCAGAATTTTTTAAAAATTAATTGTCTATAATCTTTGATCCTCCTCTTTCACTTTCAAGAATCTATCATACACTTGCGCTTGTATAAATAGGTGTCCAAAATGTTCCTTGTAGCATTGGTCTTTGTAATAGAGAACAAACAATTAAATATCTATAGGTAAGTAGTAAGCAAATTAAGATATATAGGGAATGGTATTCTGGAAAAACCAAGCAGGAGTTAGAAAGAATAATATGCTAATATGGGATTTATCTGGTGGCACCATGTTAAAAAAAATGTTGGTGATTGAGGGCATCTGGGAAGTGGTTAGAGTGAAAGAAGAATTTGGCCACAGAAGAAGCATTTTCCTCTCAGCTCTTGGGTCTGAGCGCCATGGTGAAGGAAGAAGCAGTGAGGAAGTCTCTAGCACACAACTGCTCTGAGGACACGCTGTTATTTTTACACAAGTGGCACTTCTATTACCCATGAAGAGCCCCTACCCCGAGGTCTTCCCGATGGCCGTAATCATTTAGGATAAATTCTGTTGAGTAATATCCTAACCTACTTTTCAGAAATCAGTTCACTGGTCTTCCCAGCCATGATGGACATTTAATGGGTTTTTTAAAAACCAAACTGATTTTGAAAATCTCTTATGACCCAGAGAGTAAGAATAGCCAGTTTGTGGTTTAACTACATTTAGATTTTCTGGAAACTCCGTTGGAAGACCTTTGGGTGGGGCATGCCAACTATGGCAACATTGCTAGAAGCACTTCACATTTCCCTTTTGGATGGACTGTATATATGTGAGCAGTTTAAACAAAAATCAGTAGTCACACTGCAATAAAATAAAATTTTAAGTTAAGAAAATGTTGTTTAGGGGAATAACAAGACTGAGAAGGAGTTACGGAATTAGGAAAAAGCCAGGATATGAGAATATTCTTGAGAAAGCGTTAATTGCCTGCAGCTACTGACCTAGCAGATATATGGAAAATAATCCCGTAAGGGGGCTCAAAATCACTTCCTATAAAGCAAATACTTTTTAAAAGAACATCATTACACTCAATAACTTAATCATTTTGCTGTGGATCCCTCATTTCTTTGGGGAGGGAGAGAAAAGAAACAACAAAAACAAAAATACTGATATTTGCCTGTTTCGTTTATCTCAATCTTAGTAGATGTAGCCTCTTCAGCAATCTGCCCCGCCACCTGAGCTTTCCCAAGATGGTATCTAAGTGACATGAGGCACTTACTTAGCCTCATGGTGAATAAGAAAATTGTTTCCACTCTCCTTGTGTTTCAGATATTCATTTAATAAATACTTAATAAGTGCTTACTACATTCCAAGCTTTATTCAAGGTCCTGGGGACACTGTAGTGAATACAGCAAGAAAAATCCCTGCCTGTACAGAATTCACATTCTTGGGACAGTCATTGCTGGTCTCTAGTGTGGTTGGTCTGGACAGTGCCCTGGTGTTCTCTGCCCTCTGTTCTGTTAAACCTACCTGTTTTTGTGGTTGTTGTCCATTTATCGTGCTTCGTTTTTTTCTCTGTGTGGCATCAAGCTGCCACCACTGCCCAAATCTGTGATTTCTATTATTTGCTTGAACTGTGAGATCCCTTTTTTTTTTTCTTTTTTGGATAGGACACGAGTTTGTGAGAGGCAGGCACAGATCTGACCACATGTTGTCTATAGAGCCCAAGTATTTGAACTCGAGCTATACTGGCTCAAGCTATATTGTCTCTTTTTACATTCTGCACTTGTACTCAAAGCCATAGGCTCTTATTTTGTTAGATATTATCAAGATACAAAAGCAATTAAAACCATACTCCCCAAATTTGGAAATGGGATAGCATATATCCAAATGATAAGATACTACATGGCTACTATGAAGGTTGAGTACGAAGAGTTTATAGTTAACGTGGCAAATAGGTTTTTGGAGAAAGGTAGAGACTTTGGTTCAAAACTAGATGGATGTTTTTGCAGTTGCTGATGGGGATGGGTTTTATCTACCCTGATTAAGAAGAAGAAACTCAGATCAGTAGAAATGGTACATTTTTGGTAGTAATAATTTTATTATTTAATATCAGAAAATGAACAAAGCCCTAGATTAGATTATCCCACTAGTTAGAGTTACTTACATGAACTGCGTCCTATGGGAAATGCTTATCCTGGGCCGAACAATGAATAAAGGGGGGGAATGAATGGTCCAGGGCCCCATGGGGTCATCAGCACAGAAGTTGTTGGCTTTGTGCTAAATGCTGAAGCACAAAAATGTTCCGCATCTACTTGTTCTGAGCATTTTCTCTCTTTGGAGTCATAGTTTTCCTTTTTCTCTAAAATACATATTACCTCAAATTTCTCTACATTCTTCTATCAAAATTCTGCTTTCAATACCTAAAACTATGTGCATCTATGAGTAAAACTATAAAAGATAGACTAAGAGATACAAATAAAACCTTAAAATAGGGAGAAATACTTTGTTTTTGAAGAGGAAGTCTTACTATTTGCAAATTTTTGATCTTTTCCAAGTTAATATATATTACTATCAAAATCCCAATGAGATATTGTGGAGAAGAGAAAAGATATTCAAAGTTTATTTAAAAGGTTTAGAGTTAAAAAGAGTTTTTAAAAAATCATAAAAGGAATAATAGGGGAAACACACTCCATGAGATACAAGGAAAATCTAAAATAAGAATAATTAAAAGTTGAAATAGTGTAAGTTGAGAGAAAAATCACACAAAGAAAGCCCACAAAAAGACTATGGCATCTATATGATAACAGAAGAATCACAAAACTGCTGGGAGAGAAAAGATTAATTAATGAATGGTGCTATTATAATACATTTGGAAAAAATTTAGAAAGGTAGATTCTTGTATACCCATAAAGCATATAAATGTTTTAAAAAAATCATAACACATAGTAAAAAATATGAGTCAAGTTTTGATATCTGGATGGTTAGGGATTTCTAAGAATTAAATTTTAATTGGAAAAATCACAAATGAACAATTTAAAATTTTTAAATGTAAAAGTTAAAAATAGCATTTTTATATACTAATAATTTCCTTAGAAGTTACTTTCAAAATAAATTGGGGAGTATGTTAGTAGCAATTATGACCAAGTTTTAATAAAGTTGGGGCTCTTTAAATAAATTTTCAAAATCCTATAATTGAAAAGAATACCAGCAACGAATTCTACCAAAAAATGCTAATTATACATACAATAATATATTATTTAAGACAGAATATGATTTGAAATGGTCTCATTCTTCAATTTTATTGAGATAGCACAACTGGGAATCTTTCTAAAAAATAATTAGGAATGCATTTCAGTAGCCTTCCAAAATTGTGATTGTGATGTAGCAATTCTCTCTAAGAATCTCTTCTAAGAAAAATGAATCTTAAATTTTGACAAAAAAATGTTATTTAAAAATGTTATTTAAAAGAAAAACAAGGTACCAGGATGCCTGAGTGGCTCAGTGGCTGAGCATCTGCCTTCGGCTCAGGGCATGATCCTGGGTCCAGGGATTGAGTCCCACATCGGGCTCCCTGCATGGAGCCTGCTTCTCCCTCTGCCTGTCTCTGCCCCTTTCTCTGGGTCTCTCATGAATAAATAAATAAAATCTTAAAAAAGAAAAAAACAAGGTACCATATTGTATTTAATTTGACCTATACAGGGCTCATATAATATAAATGTATATATCATCCACTAACAAAAATCTAGAAAGAGGTACATTAAATATTAAAAGAATTGTCTTTCAGTAGTGTGATTAGAAGGAGGTTTTATTTTTCATTTTACATAGTTCCAATTTCGCTTATTTTTAACATTTTCATAAACAGTATTTATTAGAAATGTGTTTTAAAACATTTTCCAATGTACATATTATACCAATATCTGAACAAATAACTATATGAAAAGATTATCCCCCCACTTAACTGTTTAAAAGGCTTCAGCTAAAGGAATAACCCGATCATTAAATTTCCAGGCCTGATACAGCAGATTTAGGGAATTAGTTTGTCATTCAAAGAGGCTCTTAATCACACTACATGGCAATTGACAAGATTGTCAATATAAGTTTTAAGGTCAGGTCAGCATATGGATACTGAAGTCTCACCTATGGGTAATGTAGTTCATCAATGCACAAGGAAATTACCTAAGTTTTTCAAATATAGTGTCAGTTTTAAAACATAGTCATGATAAGGAGTTATATAGCAGAGACTCAATTTACTACAGTTTTAAGCCTGAGAATTTGGGGAAAGAATGTCATGGAGAGAGGATGGAAAACAGGAAAGGAAAAGAGTGTGATCTCAGAGCAGCAATCACCCTGAACTGTAGTCTTGTGGAAGATGGCATAGAAGATTCTGGATAGCTGGAGGAAATTTTATTGAATATGTGAAATATACCAGCTCCATTTTGTCAGCCTCCTGCCATCAGATTGTCTGGGTTACGTTACAAGAACACTATATTCCACCCAGAGCATACATACCTCTCTGGTAATTTTGATGCGTAAAAGATGAGTAAATTTTGCTATATTTAGTTATCATAGCAGTGAGTGTTCTCCAAAAACCTTGATGGAGTCCAAGCCTCTGCCATCATTTACCAAGAAGTCTTTGGAGACTACTTGCAAATCTTGCCATCTTGAGCCTTATGAGAACCCTGACTTTCTGTGATTTTCTTCAAGATAGCATATCAGGTATCTGTCTGACATCATGGGAGCTAAAGGGCATCTGTTGATGGCAAGGAGAAGACCGTGGAGTCATATTCTCTGATAATGTTTATTCCACATCTGTGGTTTGTGTCCTACAAGGCTCTTGGGAATTAAACCACATGTGCGGTATTTGCATTAATGGCAACTTGAGGAGGAGAGGCCATAACACTATTAAAATGTTTAGCTTTCCCTCTCCCATCACACAGACACATGCTAATAACTACTCCCAGACTTTGTGTCATGGTGCTGCAGGATGCAGCGTGGAGCACACTCATTGTCTCAGTACATAGGACTTAAAAACAAATAGCTGCCCTCTTTGCCTGTGATAGTTTGCCAGGCTTTTAACTTCTTTGGTTTTTCCCTCTTCGGATCATGGTGAGGTATCTCAAATGTATTCCAAACAGCACATTACCCCCAAGTCTTTGTTTCTTCTTTTATAAAGAAACTCTTGCTTTAAGGTATATTTAGAAAAGCCAGGGTCTAAGCCAAATTCCAAAGAACCACATCCTAATTCTACTTTCAAAGAGCAGGAAATGACTTATCAGAACAGAACCCCTTACACAGGGTTACTGATCACTCAGGCCTAATTGTTAAAAACGTGACAAATATTCTGGAGTCTTTCCATAGGTTTAAATATTCAACTGTTAAATTATATATGGAGACATTTTGAAGCATCTTATAAACTGAGAGAGAGGAAGGAGAGAGAGAGATGGAGAGAAAGCCAAAGAGTAGAGCTTGAAGATTATTTCATCTTTCATTACTCCCAAGGCCAGTGTTTTTCAGATTGCATTCGAGACCCTTTAATGGGTCAAGAAATCAATTTAGTGAGTTGGAACCAGCATTTTTAAAAATTTTTTTAAATTTGTTTTTAATTTTTTTTTAGAAATCAGTTAAAGGAAGAATAGACTAAAATAGAAATGCATAGAATATATTATAGACCTATTGTAAGGGGAAGTGTTATTTTATGACTTTTGTTTCAGTATATGATATATACATATACACACACTCATAGTATATGTATTGAATATTATATATAGAATAAGAGATGAATAGATGGATAGAGAGATAAAATTGTGTGAGTCTGAGAAAGAGGGAGAATTGGTGAAGAGGTATGAGCTGGCAATGTAAAATATATTTCTTTCCATGGATCTTGGCCAAAAAACTTTGAAAGCCATCACCAGACTATACTTTCTGGGCAATGTCTTCTTTAACTTTTAAATAAATTCTTCTCTCAATGTCTCCTTCATCTGCTTTCAGGTGAATTCATAAGCTACATATAAACTTAATTTAATTAAAACACAAACATTTTTAGAAAACTTTATGAAAAAAAAAAGAAAACTTTATGGATGAAACCCAGGCATATATGAATCCAATGCCATGAACCAACCATTCATCAAGAGTAACAAATTACAAGCCAGATGGGGATGGCTTATTACAACCCTTTGGGGGTGTCCTTCTCCTCAGGACCCTAGACAATGGAGAGCCACACAACGGTTCATAGTGAGCCTCAAAAATTAGGAGAGCGATTCACTGCATAAATGACTTTTAGATATCATTTATTCAGGGATTAGGATTATTTCTAGGGATCAGGAAAATCCAGTTAATGGCACTAGAACCACCTGGATGAATCAGGAGAAAACTATCGTTGAGACAGGTGCTATGAAAAGTCAACCTGGTAATATCGAAGGAAGGGTGTCTGCTGAACAGAATACAGAAACAAAAACTAAGATGACGGAATCCAGCCCAGGCTGTTAGAGTGTGAGTTCCAACCTGAAATAACAAGAATATTTCACAGGCCAATTTGATAATCAATGAATACACTGAAATGGCTCATTTTCAGATACTCATATGACCATCTGCCTTGAATGCAAGTATGGATTATTGTTTGGTTACGTGTCTAGTAATTTAGGTGGATGAGGCAGATGGAAGGTGGAGTTAAAGAAGGGGGGCAGGCAGAGAGAACCAGGGAGATGCTCAGCAGAGCCCCCCATTCCTGAAAGGGATACTGGCAAAAGGACTCCTGCCAGCTGAGAGGGTCTGGTGCACCATGTAAGCCACCAGACTAGGGAATCAGAAGCCAAGAAACAGGATAAGGATGCACTTACAGAGCTGAGCTTCAGTGAATGCGAACTGGGTGTATTCTTAATTATCAGGACTCGAGATCATGTCAAGTCACCTTGAGGTGAGACAAAGATCTGAATCCAAATACCTAGCATCTCACAAGCTAGCCTCTAAAATCAAAGGCAGGGAAGCAAGCAGCTTAAGCTGTGTAGAAAGAAGGGCAAAAAGGCTGAGAACCAGAAAGCCCAGGAGACAATGGAAGAGGCACTCCACATGAGACAGAAGTAGTGTATCATCTTTTCCAAAGTGCTGCACTTGGCACCTCTTGGGAAGACAGAGCCATGCTGCCGATTAGGGAAGTTGCAATACAGATAGATCCAGCTTTGAGAGAATGTGTCTGCGCCTCTGACCCTCCACTCGGCTCTACTGATTGATAGATCTGCTCGGTGATCTAGCATTGCTTTCCTCATGCTGAACAGAACAAATGAAACACATTTCCAAATTTAAAGGTCTTCTGTTAACTGAAAACCACGCCTCTGCAGTATTAATCTATGCCAACCTAGCCTTCATTCATTCATTCCAGAACCTTCAAGGGCCCGTGTTATTCCAGATGATCCGCCAAGTGCTGGGGACACGTGGTCTTTGTCATCAGGGAGTTTAAAGTGTAGTGGACATCAGACAAGAGATTTGATAAGTTCGATGGTGGGATAAACACCACGATGGAGTATGTATGGACTACAAGAGGGACACTTCTTTTTTGACCTTACTGAGGTTAGACAGGCCTTTCCTGAGTAGGTGATATTTGGCTAGTTTCCTGAAGGAAGAGAATAAGTTTGTAAAAATCCAGGGAACCCAAAGAATCAAATAACAATAAACACAGCATTTGAAAGTACTATGTACCAGGTACTGTGCTAAATTCTTTTCCTGAATTATATCTCATATGGCCTGCATAATGGTCCTATGTGGTATTATTTCATCAGGTTATAGGTGAGGATGTTGAAACACAACTATTCTAATAACTTGCTCAAAGTTACGTAGTTAGAGGACTTGGAGAGAAAAGTTTGAAGACAAAAAGAGAAGTCCTGAAGTACTTGATGGTCCATATTAAAGAATTTAGGTTTATCTTTAGGATAATGGGAATCCACTCAGTGACTTTTTAAATGACATGTACAGATATGGGCTTGGATTGGTAATCTACCTGAAGTCTAGAGCAGCAAGTAACTTTTAAATTGCGTGTGAAGCTCTGTAAACAGATTCTAGGGCTGATTCTTTAGGTCCCAGTGAACACGAGAATCTACTTATCAAGATATCCAATGATGAAATCAATAATTCACTAATAAGACGATGTAGAGAATGGCTTGTAAAAACATAAACTAGCAGTAGAGAGATCAGACGAGGGATAATGGTGGCTTATATTGAAGAAGATCCCAAATAGATACTAAATAGATAGAGATGTCTGAACTAGAGATATAAATTAAAGACTTATCAGATTATAACTCCAATTAAAACAAGTGGAGTCAGCAATGTCACTCCAGAGTGTATCCCTAAGTGGGAAGAATCAAGGCTTAGTAGGGAATGCTAATGGACATTTAAGGATGAATGAAGGGAAAAGACCCACAAAGAGGATTTAGGAACAGCTTCTGAATGTCCTCTAGCACCTCTAGAGACGCTCTGTCCTTCCCTGCATCTCCGTGATTGCCCAAACTGCTCCTGTCACCTGTCTTATTCCCTCCCCCTTCCTTTTCTTCTACTAAAGCTCATCTATCCTTGTAAGAACCTTCTCAAACCTTTTTCTCTGAGGATTCCTGTTTACCCTTAGAGAAACTGTGGTTTGTTCCTTAAAAATGAGTACACAGTCCCCATCTTCAATCATGATTAACTATTGTTTCTCATTGCTTTCCCCTGTTGGTGTTATTTGTCACACTGGATTATAAGCTTCTTAAGAGTAAGGGTCACTACTAACTTATTTTGGAATACCACACAGCTCCTGGAATTTGACATTAGTAGGAGTTCACCAGGTCCCTAAAGGTCAGTGGCTGTTGAATTGCTCCCCACTATTGTGTATGATAAATAGTGAGCCATATGTCCCAATGTCTACAAAGTAGACCTGTTGTCACGGTGCTATTATTAATAATACCTCTTTTGCTTTCAAAATTGTCACAGTTTAGGCAATAAATTATATAAACACCCTATGTAGTCACTGATAATATTTTAAATCCAACACTTTTAAAAGGTTCTATTTTTAACCATTTTGGCTGGAGGAGATCATGGAATAAGAAGTATTAAGTGTTTGTGCACACATTTATCATGGAGTACTGTGTATGTCATTCCCAATGTCAAATGTCTCCATTATTAAATATGTGTCCTGTTGCTCAACTGACAGATGTCACTGTCTACCATATAATCACAAGTGGATTATTTTTTAAAGTACCATTAAATTATATATTATATACCATTGTATTATGTATAATATGCCACTAAATTATAGTCTTTAAAATACCAGATACTTTCTTCATGTTTGTTTAAAGATAATCCTTTTGAATAAATATGGATTTTCACCAATAGGGAGAATTATCATTTTTGCATATGTTTGGGAAAAAAATTCAAAAATTTCAATTTACGTAAGCCTAGAATTCACAAGAAAAGAGAAATTTCTCCTCATTTGTCAATTTCTTAATTATGCATATGCTTAACGTATCATCTTTCATGAATAATGATGCTGTTTTGGGCAAAATCTAGATTATCAAGCACTTGGTTAAATACAATTTCAAAATTTTTAAAAACTAAAAGTAAGGTTTTACTATAATATTAACTTCCCGAATTATATAGGTTTGGATTCCAGACAACAAAAATTCACTAGTTGAGGGGTGCCTGGGTGGTGCAGTGAGTTAAGTGTCCAACTTTTGGTTTTGGCTCAGGTAATGATCTCTGGGTCATGAGATTGAGATGGAGCCCCACATCGCGCTCTGTGCTCAGTGCAGAGTCTGCTTAAGACTTTCTCTCCCTCTTCCTCTGTCCCTCCCCGCTGCTGCTGCTACTGCTGCTGCTGCTACTCTCTCTCTCTCTCAAATAAGAAATAAATCTTTAAAAATTTCACTAGTCGATTCCCAAATCCCCACCTAATATTTGTTATTTTTCCCAGGCTGTATGATGAGATAGTAGAGGAGGAAATAGATGCCATTCCTTCTTGTGATCTACACGTTCTCCAAGGGGAATTCTCAGTTCCCTCATTTCCCAGGTCAAGGTAGAATTAATCCTATGAAAATAGTTCATCTGTGCCCTGGCTAATCTGCATTTACTAGAACAGCACAGAGGCACTCTGTTTATGTCTGACAAAGTAGTTATAAATCACACTTCTTCAGATCATAAATACACATTTATCTTTAGAATATATCACCAACTGAGTCACTTTGATGTAAATATTGCACCTCTTAAATATAATGATGATAATAGAGGCTGTGAATCCACAGATTTGTGCGAGTGCTCCCTTTTCAATAACTGAAAATATTTAAATCACAGAAGCTATAACATTCTATGGGGAGTGGCAGACAGATGTGTCAATAGAGTGAGACCTACAAAAGCTATGACAGTTTTTTCTTAGTAATGAATAAGACAGACTCACTGGCTTCTCTGCAAGGGAATTATGGAACTTTCTTGGTGGGTAGGTTATGCTGTGACTGGCAGCTCAGAAGTCAAGGGTTGGAGGAGGGGGGTCCTCAGCTGCTTCCCTCCTTCCAGTGCTCTTCCACATGGGAAGAGCCCTATGGCCAATGGTTGTAAACACAACCAAGTGAGCAGTGGTCTGCACATTGTCTCCTGTGGAAATCATCTAGCTTTCTGAGATTTGCATAGGAGGTCCCCAAGATGATAGAGAATCCACTTTGTGGTGACATAGTCTTTTTTTACATGCTTGGCAACCCCGTCTGGAAACTGTCTTCATTGGTTGCAATTTTACTTGAAGGTTAAAACACAGATTTTAATATGTATCTTCTGTTCTCTGAATGTAAAAAATATAAAATACACCTACATTCACTTCTAACTGTCAGTATTGTAATTCAGCAGATTTCTGTTTTTCACTGAAACCTGGAGTTGAATTGTCTTGAGCCGGAAGGCATTCAAGCTGCTGTTTTTCACTCAGCTATATTTCTCTATAAGCATCTAATTGTTTCAAAAAGTGATGTACAGTATGCAAAAACCTGAATCTAATGCAAATAAGTCTGTACAGCACTAAAGTTAACAGGTGTTCTCATTAATGTAAGTAGACATGGAACAATTCTTGAATGTTTTATAAACACTCATAATCATGGCCAAATATGTTACAATAGCACAGAGATACATACTGCAACATCTTTTATTCTTGTTGTGCAATCTCAGCACTTATTAATGGGAAAGGTGTAAGTAATAAACTTGTGGTGACAGTACCTGTTTCTGCATAAGTCACTGTATCTTTAATTAGCTAATACGTCTAAATAAAATTCTTGGTAGCATAACAATTGCCACCTGTCCTCCCACAGTTTGCTTGTTTATAAATGTGAATAGTGTTTTAGTGTAATTAATGGCTGCAATGTTGATTGACAAGCAATGAGCACCGTTGCATCACTGAGGTTCTCTAAAGACTTCACCCATTAATCTAATGATTAACTCTTGAAAATCTTAAACTTGCATCCAGTTTCCCACATTATCAACTCTCAGTTGGAAAGATCCATACATAGAATGAGATTCTTGGTGACCTAGTAGATCATCCCTGGAAAACACATGGTGGCTTTGTAATATAATCAAGAAAATTCTATCCTAGAGATATGTATAGAAATACCGACCCACTCTTTGCTCTTCCTGACTCCTCCAAACTTAATCTTATTGTCTGAAATCTAGGATTTATTGACTGATGGGAAAATATAGCCTCAGACTGTGGTTCTCAATCTTCATAATGGATTGCCTAGTGATAAAAGTGGTATTAGTAGATGTCAAAGTAAACTACTTACATTGCCTAAAAGAACACACTGGTCTTGCAACCTCCTAATTTTATTACAATGGATACCTTTCTTTTTTTTTTTTTTTTTTTAAGATTTTATTTATTTATTCATGAGACACAGGCAGAGGGAGAAGCAGGCTCCATGCAGGGAGCCTGACATGGGACTTGATCCCGGGTCACCAGGATCAGGCCCTGGGCTGAAGGCAGCACTAAACCACTGAGCCACCGGGCTGCCCAATGGATGCCTTTCATGAAGATGGCACTGAAGGTTAAAAGGAAACCCCTGCCCCTCCCAAAGCTGAAGCCGAAGTAAAGGCTTTAAAGGCCAAGAATACAGTACTTAAAGATGTCCAGAGTCACAAAAAAAGATCTGCATGTCACCTACCTTCCAACAGCCCAAGACAGTGTATCTCCAAAGGCAGCCAGTCCAGATATCCTTGAAAGAGCACCAGGAGAAACAAGCTTGACCACTATGCCATCATCAAGTTCCCCCTGACTACTGAATGAGCCGTGAAGAAAATAGAAGACAATAACCCACTTGTGTTTATTGTGGATGTCAAAGCCAGCAAGCACCAGATCAAACAGATTGTGACAAAGGCCACTGATGTAGCCAAGGTTAACATCTTGATCATGCCTGATGGAGAGAAGGTCTATGTTTGACCGGCGCCTGACTATGATGCTTTGGATATTGCCAACAAAACTGGAATCATCTAAATTGAGTCTAGTTATCTAAATATAAATATAAATATTTTTACCATAAAAAATTTTATAACAATAGAGGATGAGCTACATATACTGTGGCATATCAAATAGTAGCTTATAATGTATTCGCTGAAATGTAGAAGATATATAGTGTTCATCTATTTATTATTTATTTAATACCTCTTAGGTGTGGGTTGTGCAGCCATACCTTAGGTAGATAATGGCCCTAGGGTTCAGAGTGAATATACTGTAGTAGGGGGAACAGAGAGATCAACAGAGAATTTCAACGAAGACCAATATGTCTAATAACAAATTAGGAGCAAGATATCATGGGAATGCTTAGGAAGGATGTCTATTTTGGAGAACCATTTTCTGAAAATGTAACTAAACTAAACTGACCCGAATGATATGATAGAGGAAGTCAGAGGGTTCTGGGCAATGGAAACCTACTCTTAGAGAAATAAAAATTAGTATGGGAGAACTTGAGAACAACAACAAAAAATTATTATGGCTGAATGATAGAGAGGCAGAGGGAACCATAGAGCAGTGTCATAGGTGGATCTGGTAGGCTGAATTAAAGTCTGCACTGTAATGCAACATCTGTGGGGAATCTCAGGATGATATCAAGCAGAGGAATAGGATGACTGGATCCAAATTTCAGAGGGATCACGATGGCTGCATATGGAATACGGACTGGAAGAGAAAGTGAGGATGAGATGGTGGGGAAATCCAAAGATTTTTGTTATTAAGTCCATGTGGGAGGTGATGGTAGCAGAGATTTTTATATGCATAGAAATTTTTTATAACATGATATTTTCATTATAATATAAACACATATCCAATGTTAATCCATGGGTCAAAAAATATAGGATAGAGAATAATTTAGTATACCTCGGGGAAAAGGAGATTTTATGTTTATACTTTTGTATTTGTTAATCTCTTTTAAATTGGGCATTACATAAATAGGACATAATGAAAATCATTCCAGTTTGAAAATGGTGGGAGCTGCAGATTTCCAAATGTTACGGGACTAAATGAGTAATTTTGCACAGTGAACATAGCTCAGATTAAAAGCTGATCTGCGAGTGGCAGTGACTGATTGAGCAGTGGTTACCAGCAAACATGAGTCCTAGGATGATTAGTTTATCTAGCGGCAAGTACTCCCCACAAATTTAGAAATTAACATTAACAGCAATAAAAACCCTAAGCTGATATCTTTATACACCAACTGCTTCGATTAGTCACTTTTTCTGTCGTTTTTCATATGAACACCACAGGCAAAAGTTTTGGTGTAGCTGACTGCAAAACTGTGGAAACTGCTAAACTATCTACTAATTACTTAGATAGTATTCTTTCATGAATATTGAGAAGACTGTTTCTCAGTACTTAAAATATTTTCCTACTGATAAAAGAATGCACATGAGTTTTTGTTGAACATTTGTTTGATTGAAATAAACTTCGGTGTGGGTATTTCGTTAACAAATAGAAAGGTAGAGTGGACAATTGATACAGACGTGAATGTTCACTATAGGGCCAATTTTATTATGCAGAACAAATCTGCATGAACCAAATTATTTGCATATCAAAGGTACAACTCAATTTCAATTAAAAAGTACTGTCTTTGGAAGGTTGGCCTTAAACCTTAGATTTTGGAATGCGCTTGAGATCTGTTGTGTATGTAGCCCAACATTTGTTTACTTTCCATTAAATAAGAAATTGCTTACGCGGGCAGGTTATTTTGATATGATGACACCACTGAGGGTTTCAATAAATGTACATGCAAATCAATCAACCCCAAATACATTGAAAACATATCCAGTAAACATCTGGAAACTAATGAACGCACATTTGTGAACACAGGGGGAGTTGTGGAAATTCAGGATCCATTGGTGGCTAGCCTTATTTAGTAGCATGTGGATTTAAGAATATTTCATGGAGTCAGAAGGAAGAAAGGGTAATTACAACATAAGGTTCAACATCTTTAGATATGTAGAACATTTTCCGTTGCTTAAAACAAATATTCCCTAAGAAAGTATAAAACATTTTTCTGACTTGCAAAGTTTTTGCAGTCTATCATTTAAATTACTTAAATAAAGGGAGCTTTACTGCTCCCCAAAGCTAAGAATATAACACCCTCCATGCATATTAGCTTGATCTTTCTGACAGACCAGAAGAGTGTTTGTGTGTGCCAATTAAAACAAAAATGGATCCCTAGTGGCTTGTTCTTCACACAACTTCTGAAGACTGCTATCATTGTTTGCTAGGGTAACCCTGGATAAGGCTGCTATCCAAAGTAAACAAACTTTTCAAAACTTTCATGACAGATGGGGGTTACAAATGCATTTTAATAAGAGAGTTGCCAAAGCAACTTTTTTTTTTTTCTTATAATCAGCATATATTTACTTAACATCTAGCAACATTGGGAACACGAGGCAGATACTTTCTCACAAAATGTTTTAACAAGAAACATTTTTGGAAAGACAAATTGAAGACCTTTTACTTCTAACTGATATTTTACCCATAGTTTTATGTTAACTTTGCTCAATATGTTAAGAAAAATGTTAGGAGTTACTCAAACCAGAGTGTAATTTGAGATAGACATGTAGCTTGATAATGTAATTTCATTGGTGGTCATAAACGCCGTTGAGACCAAGAAATTTAACTATTAGTATAACCATGACAACTTTTATTTGATCACCTACATCAAATGAATATTGGGGAAGTGTGATGCAAGATGAAAAAAATGTGAAACTGAGGTTTGTTTTTTTTTTTAAACATTACTTCTTCAGTTTTAGGCCTTGAGCTCTCACTATAATGTAGTCAAAATAGGTACCTATATTTTATGCTGTTAGAATTCAGTAAAGATAGAGTCTAAACTAATTTCAAAAAATAATTTAAATTCACTTCAAATGGATTTAGTATATTTTGGCATAAATTTTTATATCTACTTAATTTAATTCAAATATAATGACTTCATCATGAAGTCCAAGGTGTCTCCAAATACAATAGTAATTAAATTCCATTCCTCCTAAAGGGATAATCCACTTATTTGTAGAATCACTGTAGCCATATCATTTAACATTTTTTAGGACTTTTTGAATATTTGGCATATTTTATTACACATTTCCTGCATACATTTTCAGCTTCCTTAAGATGGAATAAATTCCCCTTTGGTTCATAGTCAAAGATTGATAGTAAATGAAATGTGAATGATACTTAGTTCAAACGTAGGATTGTTTTAGTCCTTTGGCCTTAAACCTTAGATTTTGATATTTGAAGGCATTTTTTTTTTGATGCTTCAGTCCTGTTTTAGACATATTTTTTTCATAGCAGAATAGTGGCTGTTTTTCAGGGAAAAAAAAAAGAAAACATCTAAATAAGGATATTGGGTGATCCTTTAAAATTGAGCTATCTGTAACATAGCAGTAAAGAAGCAAGTGACTTTTTTTCTAAGATCTGCATTCCAGATTTCACAACTGAAACCAAATCACCATAGTCCTTTTCTCATTTGCACAGAGTCCTTGACTGTATGAGATTGTTTGCTGAGGACTAGTGAACTAGAAATCAAGATCTTTGTAATCTCTTAATTCTATCATTTAAAATGATGCCAATTTGATAGAATGGCATTCTCATTTTCCTCATTTGCTTCATTTTCTTCATTTGCAAAATTACTTTATGATAGTGGAGGGAAGCTGCATTTGAAGAATGTTTATTATGTGCTTTGAGATCATTAAAGCTGATATCACTTTGCATACCAAGTGGTAGTATTCACGTCCCTAATACACTAAGGTTCTGATATAATCAACCTTTAAAGAATAACGTATCATGACCAACAGTTTATGTATAATTCCATGACATAACTGTGTCTGCGGTAATTACTCACTCCTCTGAAATCTTGACATGAGCATTGTCTGTGCCACTCACATTGGGACTCACATAAGCCATTTTCTATTGTTATTTATCTTTATATGCATATGTCCTATTTATGCAAACAGACTGTGAGCTTTTTGGGGGGTGGTATATCCTTAGCTTCTAGCAATGTGCCTTGTACTTAATGGACGCTTAATCAGTCCTTGATTACTAGGGGGATATTTGGTCAGATACATTCCCTTTTGGTCTCATGAACAAAGAATTATTTGTGGAATTTATTCTGTGATAGGAAAGGTGCTAATATCAAAGAGGGGAACACATATCACTCAATATCTCTTGTACCTTTGATAGTCTCAAATGCAGTTGAGGTCAAACTGAGTGGAAATAAGACAACAATATTCAGCCATCAAATATGTTTTACTGCTAAGGTACCTATCCATAGCATAAAGTTGTGCATGGATCATCGTCATATACATTTGATCATTATTTATAAAAGGTTGGTAATAACTAAATTAAGATGTCTATAGTGTTTACTCTGTGGAACCATAGTTTTATTTTGCTTTTGTGCTATCTTTATTTTTTTCCAAATTCTTCATAATAAACACAATTATTCTTATAATTAGGAAAAAATGTGAAATTCTAAAAAGTTTTTCTATTCCGGTGAACCAAATTACAGAAATTTTTAGCAGTATCAATGCCTTTCTATATATTATTTTTCACTTAAGTTAAAATCAAACACGGGAAAGACTAAATGCCAGACTGTATAGTGGCAAGGACAATACTTGATGTTACTGAAAAGGGCAATACTTAAATAAACATAAACACTACTCATTAAAACTCCTCAAAGATGTTTAAATTAGCATAACAATACTCCATGTGTTCATTAAAGCCTGAACAACACATTTCTTCTCTCCTCATCACTTATTGGTGGAGTTTGAAGCTGGGAGATACCTGCTTCCATCTTCAGAAGAACCACAACAAGGGCACAGACCTAGATTCCTAGACCAGAGGAAAACTATTGTTGAAATAATACCCAAAAGCCTTAAAGAATGTGTCAATGTGTCTATTCTTCCCATTGCCAAGTGGATATACTCATATGATTTACTAGGCATCCATGTGTCACCAGCAAGAGTTCAGACAGGTCCTTATTGAGTGTGAAACGTTTGAGGCAAATTTCCCCAGACAGGTAATTCAAGATATCTATTATTGACAACAGTAGCACATTTCATTAAGACTGCTTTGGTGCCAGGATAGATCGCTTCAAAATATGAGTTGGTGGCAAGGAGGGATTTCAACAGATGTTTGTCTAAAGTAGGCCACGAAGTGAGATGGAGACTAGCCATTCTTGCCTAAACCCGGTTGCATTTTCCGTAAGTTCTTTCCTCATCCACCTCACGCCAGCATCTGTCACTTAAGCAAAACATGATATAGAAAGAACACATTAGCATGGCTTAATATCAAATCTTTTGTGCCGGTTATTAGTATTACATCACTTTAGATTGTTATCAGCAATTGTTCACTCAAAAGGGTTAGTCAAAGCTAAAACAGTCTTTGCTGATGTCTTTTCCCCCCAAGAGTGTTGAAAATTCGATTGTTCAAACTGCAAATATGATTCAGCAAACCATTTATCTGAAAACCTTAAAGAGGTAATGTAAAATGTGGATTGAGAAACCTGGATTAAATGGGCTCGGGCAGCCAAAGACTTTGAAACTGCTTTCCTGTGAATATCTGGGATAGAGCAGAACAAAGTCAATTACTGACTGTAATTAAGAAGTGGAAGCATTTAAACTGTAGAGAGCAGTAGCAGACTTCTCCAGACTGCCTAGTAACTGGAAAGATTAGTGGGAAGACAGAGGAAAGAATGCAAACTGTATCTTTCTGATAGTATATTTTGAATGAATTGCATTCATATAGTTCTCTGATCCAGCTTCCTCAAATGAATTCATAAATCACTGATTATGTACGATTAATGCAGCAATATATTTGGATAAAGAAACTTTTAAAATACATTTTGTTTTCGGTTGTGTTGGCAGTAAAAGATCCCCTTTGCATTGCATAGCATGCACCAAAAATGCAAATGTACTGCTGAAGTACTTACATTTTATCACTGTTTGAATTTACTAGACTGAAAACTGAACTGTTAGCTCTTTCCTCAAACCCTCAGAATATAGTAAATCTAATTATGTTTGTTTCTTGTACTTTGAAATGTTTCTTTTTATAATTTTAATAATGGTTTATTTATAATGGCAGAGAAATATATTAGACAGTACACTGTGTTTGGGCTAATTCATATTTCTTTGTGTATGTTAACAAATTGTGATGTTATATAATACATTCATAATCAAAATATTTAAATTTAAATTAGAATGAAGGTAGAGGTCAAGGACATTACTGGTTTTCTTGGGTTAGTTACAAGTGACCTTATATTTCTAGATTACTATTTCTGTGGCAACACTTCATAGAATAAATATTTGGAACTTTATGTAAGTAAAGAACATTGCTAGGGTGTTCAGATAATTAGGCAAACATCAGCTTAACTGTCTTTTAATAGATACATAAAACAGAGGACTATTTGGAGGCTATTTTGAGCCATCCCAAATCTTACATGCAATTTTACTTTAAAAAAAAGAGCCATTGGCTCTGGTAGTCTGTCAAATTCTAATGTGGATAATTAAATTCCTCTTATTTTCTAATCTTTCAGTTCTCATAATTGCATATCCTTGGATAGTTCCTCTCCTTACAGTTGTAAAACATCGGAACGCATCTCACTCAAGAATGGTTGTATTGCAGCACTGAGAGATGTTGCATCTTTATATAGTTTTTCTAAAAATAAATGACAAGTGAATATATATGTATGTGTATAATCGAAGATTTCTTTAAGACTCCGAGATCATTGTCATTAAATTTTGCCATAAGAATCACTGAAACCTTCTGAGTGAGCTATTTTGGGTAATAATTGTCACTTGAATGATAGAATTATAGAGACATCCTGAAGCATGATTTGTGATTTTCTGAACCTGTGCCACATTTCAGTGTTCACCTCCAATTTAGAGCAAGTAAGGCTGAGAAGAGGTGACTAGCTCCTGATTGAGTATTTTGAAATGTCAGTCCTCTCAACCTCTGAAGCCTTGCCTGATGTGTGACAGTAGTCGGGAAATGTTCATCTTCCAGTTGAAACAAAAAGTCAATACAAAGGGAAAATCTTCACAGTTCAGATTGATGGCCTAATACAGAGAGCGTGTCCACACCCACTCTAATCAAATTCGCCTCTAAGTAGCCTTTTATGCGTGAAATCAAGAGCATTGCTCTGTTTCTATAGGGTCACACTCTTCTCTCGCAATTCTGCGGGGGAAAAGATGCACTGTAGTGAAAAACATATAGTTACATGTTAAATATTGCCAACTACTTAGTAGCTCTGAGAGTCTGAAATGGGGATGTTCACTTGATAAATACTCTCCATGAGAGCTTCAAATATGTAAATAAACTTTTATTCTAATACACTCCTTTTGTGAGGGAAATTAGTCCTTTATTACTTTCCTATAGATCTTTATCATAGGAAAGTAGAAGTAGCCAAATGTTATTCATTTGAATGACCTTTTGGAAAAGTCTGCATTAGTCTCTTTGGTAAATAATCTGTTTTACAGCCCTCCATAAAAGGAAATCAAATATAGAGATACTATTAGATTTGAAAAAGACAAACAGGAAAGAGCCAAAAGTGCAGAATGAATTCTGACACACCCGGGTACATTTTTCTGAGGTTCTGACTTAAGTGGATGCCGTCTGCATCATTCTGAACTTCCTGACTTGCCTCTTCTTGACTTGGAGTAATTCGGCTTTAGTCCTACTCTGAGTTAATCGTTCTATTATTACAACAATAATGTATTTGTTATGACATGAAAAAACAGTTTATAGAGAGCAGTTCAAAATGATCCTAGTCTCCCAGTTCCCAGAAAGACAATTACTGGAATACAAGAAAATATTTTGGTGTATTGAAGTGTGTTTTTCAAACAGTATATATATATACATATATATGCAGTATATATATATATTTTTTTCATTTTTTAATGTAAGAGATCTATTTTATATGGTTTGCTTACCTGTCGATTTTTTCTTTTCAGATCACAACAGTATCAGGAAATGAATTCCTTCTACAGTCAGATATTGACTTCATCATATTGGATTGGTTCCACGCTATCAAAAATGCAATTGACAGATTGGTATGTATTTGTTTTGGCTGTTACCTTTATTAATTAAAATGTTGTCACTTAAATTGTGTTGCTTAGGCATATAACACACACATTTAAATGGATCCTCTAGATTGAGAGATATTAAGTTATTTTAAGTTTAGATAGAGTCCACTAAAACCTGATTCAACAGACTTGATTTGTAGAGCTGAATATCATTTGATTTCTCTCTTTCAAAAAACACAGTGCATTCATTTCCCCCACTGAAATAACATGGACATTCATTTACTAGAAACTGTAAAAAGCACACAAGCACTTAATGACTACTGAGTTTTCACATTTTCAGTTTATGTAGTCTGTAATACATATTCTTGAAAATAAATATCAATGTATTTAATTAAGCCCATGCTCACTCTTATAACACCAGTAAATAATAATCCTTTGTACTGACTTTCATTATCTTTCCAGTGACACTAGATTGTTCTTCTCATGAAAATTATCAATCTGAAACTTCATAAAATTACCCTAAATCATATATTCAGAGTATATTTTTAAAGAATCAAATTATTTAAAACTACCATTATATACTGATTCTAGACCAAACATCTAATTTTTGGACACTAATATTTGCAAAATGTTGAGAAAAAAAACTATCCTTGAGAGCTTTGTATAAGGTATAAAATAAAATAGGGAATGACAGCATTTTCTGTGTGACTTTATTGCTTTTAACTGCAGTCTTCCTTTATATCATTTTTGGACTAAAACCTTAAAAAATAACAAATTGACTTTTCTCCATCATCCATATAGTCCCCTCATTCAGGCATGCTTGACTGCTCACACCCACATCCACCCACCCACACACAGAGTTTGTTGTTGTCATTAAGAGTAGACTCTGGAGTCAAACTGCCTGAGTTTGAATCCTGGTTCCATCCTTTGCTAGCTGTGTGGCCTTAGGCAGTTTACTTATCTCTTTTGGCTTCCGTTTCCTTGTCTGGAAAGTAGGGGTAATAAATGATATCTACCTCGTAGTATTACTGTGATGATTAATTGAGTTAATACATGAGCAGTGCTTGGGGTAATGCACAGCATTTAGTAAGTTTATATATATGTACATGGCTATTATTAAATTTGATTATTGAGCTTAGCATAGAGACCCTTTTCTAAAATAATTATCTTAGTTCAATCTTCCCTTAAAATCTAACATCAAAATATATCACTAAGCTATTTGGTGAATCCTTTCTTCCTTGTAAAATTATTCAGTCTAATTGTTTGTTATTTCCAGCCAAAGGATCCAAGTGGTTCATCAAGAAACCTGGAATTATTCAAAATCCAGAGATCCTCCAGTACTGAATTACTAGGTCACTACGATAATGATACAAAAGAACAGAAACCAGAACACAGAAAATCTTTAAGTAAGTATTTTTTTTTTTTACTTGCTGATTTTAACTTTGCCTAAATGCAATGCTTATGAAATATAAATGCATTGAAATAAGATTTCAGCCAAACTCATACTACTCATGGAAGATTCGTAGCCATTTCCTGGCCAGGGATTCATGCACTGGAGGGCAGTCTGGGTGCTTTGCTCAAGTCATTGTTGGTAATGCCTTTTGAGAAAATAATTGTTCCAAGGTCATGGTCTCTGCTTACAGCAAATCTCTGAGTCTCTGAGTAATATCCACAGCGTTCAGATTGGTGATTGATTTTAAAAGTGGGAAATGTCAAGCATCCCCAAACCTTGGTATGCGGAGTATTTGATTTTCATACATTAAAAGATGCGTGAGTGACCGCCACAGTTGGACCAACTTAAACCAATAGGCTATGCAACCTTCCATACTGTCAAACCACCAAAAAAAAATTAGAAATGTGGGAAGTGAATAATATGTTCTCTAGGGTCACATCAAGTTCTAATATTCTGAAAGAAATGAATTTGGAGTAAAAAGGGCCAATCTCATGATATAGCAATCTTGAATATACCTCTCAACCTTGCTCATTCTGTTCCTTCTCAACGAAAGGAGATTATGAAAAGGTGTCCAACATATCTCACAGCTGGTTTGAGTTTTGGCTTCTTGAAAGGTGTCTCCAAAATCAAAGCAGGTGTCTCAAGAATCAAAGGAGACCAATTTCTCAAAGTGTCAAAAATTATAGTACTTTTCTTGGATCATCTATCTACCTAGCTATCCTCAATCTTCTGAATCACTATTTTTTCTGCCATCTCCCTATGATCTGATATCAGAGCTAGTTACTTTCTAGCTTTTTGAATTACAGAGAACTCCATAAGTAGGGAAAGGCTACTAACAGAATATCTACACATGTACATGAGTACATGTGCTAAATGACTATATGTGTATATGCATATATTTGTGTGCATTAGAGAAGACTCTCTCTCTCTATATATATACACACACATATATGTATGTATATATAAACATAGATGCACTCTCACACACATACGACAAGAAAGAGAGAAGCTATTTATATATAACATATCTTCCAGAGCTAAATTATTGGGATCTTAAAATTATCTAGAAATAGCATGACAACTTTGAGTAGAAGCACCCCTTCAAAATTAAGTCATTATTCAAAAACCCATACCATAATTTCAGCAACTGCTAGAAACATATTTAGCTAGCCAGTTGTGTTAAGTTGGAGTTTAAAATGATCAATGTTAATGTCTTAAACTGTATGGTGCTTTGCAAATTAAGTTATTTGTGGAGAGTTAGCCATGCCATTTTAAAAGATTATTCCATAAGGTGGTACAGTTTGGAGTTATCTCATTTAAATGTTTCCCTTTAATTTCTGGTCATCTGGTGAAGTATCTTTTACTGATGGCAATTACTTAATATGGGATCAAATTTAAGGTAACATTTTAGAATTAGAATTCAGTTGTGGGTATGTTAATGTATCCATGCGAACATTCTGTTGTATATATAATAGGATAGATGAGGTAATGACTGGTAGAGGCTTGGAGGATACCTGGACGTGCTTCTAGAGCCTGAAGTTTGGGAGAAAATAAAGATTTGTAAAAGTATCTGAGAAACATTGAAGCAAATGGATTCTGTGTTCAGCAATAGTCACTTGAAATCTTTAGGATGATACTGGGGAGAAAATGTTTCTACAGATAACGCACCAGCTCCTCCTATTTAGAATTTATTTTTGATTGGGAAAGATAATTATTTGTGTATTTAGGGCTTAAATTCAATCCTGGTTGGAGATAAGGGAAGAGACATATGATTGTTCTACTCATGTTCAAATGTACCTAATTCTCTAGGGACCTCATCTTTACTTTATCCTTTGCAGTTCAAAAATAATGACAGCTAGCAACATTAAGCAGGCATTGTTCTAAATTCTGATTTATGTCGACTCACCTAATCCTCCCACCCACCCAGTGAATCAATTCTACTACTAACTCTATTTTATAGATGAGAAAACTGAGGTGCAGAAAATTAAGGGCATTTGTAAAAGACAAATTATGGGGACAGGTTACAAACTCATGCAGTTTGAGATTACAGCCTGTGCTTTTAGCCATTAGACTACAGCGAAGTGAACAAATAAAAGGTAAACTTTGTATCAACTTTGGACCTGGATGGAAATATTACACTAAAAATGAGATGCATAGAAATCAGTAAATTTAAATAGGGACCCAAAAACATATTAGCAAGAGAATTAAAACCAGATGTCTCTGGAGTTTGATTTCACTATTAAAATAAAGGGGTCATTTAGTTGTAATGCTAGCCCTAATTTTAGAAAATGCTTCATTTCTATATTTTGATGGATATTTATAGCTGTGAGCCCTTTTTAAGTCTTAGTAGGTTTTTATGCAATATAGGATACAGTTAATATCCATCTATTACTTTGAATTAAGCTCGTTTACTATTTAGGTATTGATTTTCCTTTGAAAGGTATAATGATTAACCCACCCACACCGTATCAAATTAGACTATGCATTTGAAATAGTGACTGGCATATTTTATATTTGATCCTTTTTAAAATACTTCTTCAAGTAGGAAATATATTGTGCAAAACCTCTCTGATCTCAGTCCTAGATTTGAACATCCAAACTTAGGTTTTTAAAACATGCATTTAGGTTTATGTTACCCTTTTGAGATTAAATAATTATGTGGAATTAGAGATTCACAGTATCTCCTTCCTTATTAGTAGTCTAAGCAGGAACTTTATTGTCAGTTTGCTGCCTTTGGCTTCCTGTGCCCTTGATGTTCCCATGAGTTTTGTCGCCAAGATTGTAGACAGATAAAGCCAGAATTACTTTTTTTAAAGGCATGTGAACATCATTAGCAGCTAACAGGTGGTCATTTCATTGTCCAGTTTCTCTGGGTAACATGGGAAAAAATATGTACTCTCAATGAGTGAATTGTGAAAGCTAAGTGCTTAAATATACTTTCCTTTTTAAAATATGATTCTAACCTGCCAACATTATTAAGGACTAATCAGATATTTTAAGATATCAGTTGAGACTAACAGACAAGAAGCCAGAAAATTCAATGTAAGGGCCAAATCACTGTGGGAAATTCAGGACACCAGCATGGGATGAGAGTGGGAGAGCAGCTCTCCAGGGAGGGTTGTTAATGGAAAGTGGAGAGTCAATCAAAGAAAATGCTAGCATATTTTTCCAAGGAAAGAGAAGTATCTTTCACTGATGGCAAAAAGGAAAGGCTCAAATATAAATCCTGCATCAGATAACCTTGGAGAGGTTTTTTAACTTTTCTGAGCTTTACTTTGTAGATCTATAAAAATGGGTCTAATACTGTCCTTGCAGGATAGCATGAGAATTTGAAATTAGGTATGTAAATACTCACAGCAGGCACTCAATGAGCAGGAGCTCTTATTATTATCCTCTGTGTCCCCAAGCAGATGGTATCAAAATAGGACATGAGCCTAGGATAGTGTCTAATGGAAGAATGGAACAGAACAAATATACTTGACATCCTCTCCCCAAGTATAGAGAAAATAGGTGGAAAGAGTCTGAATTGGATATGGGAGTCATAGCTACAAAAATCTAAATATGAGCAGCTGGTCTTTCTCCTGGCGACTCCCCAGGTGAAAATGGCAGCCAGGGCATTCTTGGGAGCAGCACACCAGGAAATAGTAGAAGGGAGCCAAGAGATACTCATGATTCTTCTATGCCTAGAAGAGCTGGTCATGAAGAAGTTCCAGTTGATGGAAGGGATTCAGCTTGTAGCCATTTCATTATTCCTTTAGGCATAGCCTTAGTTTATTCATTAACTCACGTATTCATTCTTCTGCATTAATCGATATACCTGAAGGTACACAAGTAAAATTCATGAGTTCACTCATTTGCACTTTCTATGTTTTAAAATTATTTTTGTATTTGGGTTATGCTTTAGAAGTGGTATACTGCATGCTGATCAAACGCTAAACTGTAAAATCCGTAAGTGGAGACCTTGGATAATTTTTATATAAAAATGACACATTTGGCATTATAAACAAACACCCCCAAATGAACATGAACTAGAAGAATAAAATCAAAAGGTAAGAGAACTGAAAGAAAATGAGTTTTCTTTTAGCTGTCTTATGATGTTTTCATAAAAAAGAAATGTGGGTGAAATACTGAAAGTATTCAGATATGGCTTTCCCAGTTGCATCTCCCCTTAATGATGTGTGTAGGAGGGGTGTACTTACCAGGCTCCAGGGGTAAAGAAAGGAATGGAAAAATTGGAATGAGATATTCATACAATGTAGAAAATGAAAATACTTCTGAACCTTTAATAATATCTTTGTTTAAAAATTTGTCTGCAAAGTAATCATGATTATGCCAAGTGAAAACAAGTCTGTTAGAGAAGGCAGTTAGTTTTTTGTACTAATCTAAATAATTATAACACTGGTCATCCACAACTGTAAGTAGACTATGTTCTCAAAGTCCAATTGTAAACTGGATGCTTAGATCTTAGCACACTTTCATAAGGAAACCACGGACCAGCCACAAAAGCACACTTGGACCTTATGCAATCATTTAGAATGTTGTTTTTAGGGAACAGCTTGTTCTGAGTTTGTTGCACCTCTGGCCCTAAGAGCTAAGACTTTCCAGTACCATTGCTTTCCATCTGGTTTCTCTTTTCCCCCTCCGCTACTCCTGTACCAACTCCACCAAAGCAATTAGAATGACCCACCAGAATGGCTTTGGCCAGGAGGTTCCTGGACCCTGAAAATCCTCAGTGGTGTCAAAGAGGGAATGCAGAGCCTCCAAATCCAGAAGCAAATAGTGGGAAAAAGAGAGAACGAAGGACTGGGAAAGATTTTTGCAGCATGGGCAGGGAAGTGAGTCCTTTGCAGGGGCAGATGTTCTTTGTACGAAATGTGTGTAATGACAGATTAAGTCTGGTATTGTCCCAAATGTTAATATTTGATGAATCTAGGTGGTGTCTTTAGGAGTGATCATTATGCTCCTGTTTTCTGTATGTTAAAAAGTTTCACAATTAAAAATGAGTACACACACATTCTGTACTACTCATGGTCATAATTCAATAAAAGAATATACATATTTCCATATTTTCTACTCCTGGCTTGAAAATTTCTAAAGATCAAATTTTCTGAATATGAGTTATATTAAGACCTCTTTAAGTAAAAAAAAAAAAACACTGATAATTCATTATTTTCTTGTTTTTTCTCCAAAAGCTGATATATTTTTTCTCTGACCATTATGGCCTTTCTGGTAACAGTGTAATTAAAGAAATTCATTAGATGTTTATTATCGTCCAAAATGGAAAAGTCATACTAGTTTCTTGGATGAATATGTGATTAGCAATTGTTTAAAACACATATTGTGAAGTCTGTTCTGGAGACCCATATAAAGACATATTTTAAAGTTTCTTCTTAAGAATTTTGTATGAAACAGCCTAATCTTGCCAATGCATGAAAATAATAAGATGGATAAGCCATCTGCCAAGAAAATGAAAACAATATTAAAATTGCACAAATAAAGTATATCTCATTCTGAAGAAACAGAAAATCTCTTACCTGGAAACAACAAAAACACCACAGTATTTATACAGAGTATTATAGGCTATTGTGTTGTCGGACAGACAAAGGTTTTCAATTTGGGTAGGATGGTCTATCATCTGATTCTTGTTTTTTCCCCTACAATTGATATTGCTACCCTGGCACCAATTTTGGTCAGTATTTGCACCTGAAAAAAATAACTATTGAAGAAAAATATGAAAATAAAAATTGCTTTGTTTTACAATAGTCGGAAAACAATATCAGAGGAGTAGTGAGTGTCAGTTCTTTTGTTGATCGTTTTCCACAGGTTCAGGGAATCCTTTATTTCAAAACATTTCTGTAACAGAAGAAAAAATGAAATATTTTAAATGAAAACTTATGCTGCTTAAGAGGGAGCATTTAAACACTGTGAGAAAAAATAGTAAAGATTAGACACACACTTGATAGTCGGGCGTCCAAACTATTTTGCCAAAATGGTTGTATTCATGAAGGTTACAGGACTTCACTGAGGCACTGTGTGACTATAGCAATTGTTCTGACATGTGTTCCCAAGATAGTTAGCAGCAATCCCAGCTTTCCTGGGACCCATAGATTGCAGTTTATTCAAACCATTCAGCTCCCCATGAATCATTTGATAAGAGGACCTAGTTATAAGCTGAGCAAAGAATATTCTGATTAATCTCTTCTTTCCCTTCTAAGGGGTTGATCTTGCCCTCTGACCTGTGGGTGTCCATTGTCATGTATCTTGTAACATCAGCTACTCTGAGAGTCTATCTAACCCTATCAGCACTCAAGCACTAGATCACCCCATCTCTTCCTGACCCTGGCAGTAACTCCATGACCATTTTTCCCCTTAGATGAACTGCATTTAATCAATTTCTGATTTCATTGGGTCAAATGGCACCTTTCTTTCAATAATAGGCCAAATCCAAAGGGCTTACTCTTGAGCAATATTTCCTTAGCATTAATACACTACTGTGATTGTAAACAATATAAAAAGTGCTCTTTGATCTCCTCTGAAATTTCCCCTCCGTTTATTCTATGACTCCAGAATAGGTATATATTAACATTTCCTTGTGAAGTTAAATGTATAATATTTGTCCCCTACTGTCATATCAAGTTTAAAGTATCTTAGCTAAACACGATACATAAGCTATTCTTATAGTGAATCCCTGTGCAGACAAAAACAGTCTTTTGAATGCACATGGTCACCTCTTTTTGTATATAGAATTTATTTGGTCTGCTCCTTTTTGTTTGTGGAATATAGGAGCTATGTTAATTCTCTTCAAAATGATAAAAGAAAGTAATCTGCTTTTTAATGCATTTATTTGGGTGTCCCAAATAGGCCTAATAGTATGCTTAGGGGAAAAATGATATAATCTGAAATTTTCTTGGAAAATAAGCTTATTTCTCATTACTAATCGTAAAACCCACATCCATGCAAGGAAAATCAGGTATTGCTTTCACCCAAAAGTATGAGATGTATTCAATAATAACAACTGTGTCTATCCAAATTAAATAAAGTGTGACCTATAACATTAGGACTCTTAGCTTCCTTCAAGAAATGTCTCATGAGTGACTCGTGGAAAGGTAAATCAGTCTGCCAATTTATCTTTCCTTGATTATTTAGATAGAACCTGAAGCCAAGTACTCCTGCTACTTAATTTCCGTAATATAAATAAATATATCTTTTTTGTGTACAAAATTAATTGACCTAAAAAAGTAGAGGCCAAATGGGAGATGCAATGGCCAAATAGAAAATGTAAGGACTGGGACTGTGCCATTAGAGTTGATGTCCTCCAAAATTGAAGTCAAAGGTTAAGAGCAACTTCTAATCAAATGACTGCATTGAAATGGTTCAAGTAAAAGTTCCTCAACAGAAAACTTTTCATGACCTGTGTCCTTGTCTGCAGATTTTTCCCACTACTGCCTGACCCATGATTTATATTCCAGAGAAACATGGTGCTTGTAATCCCTGACACACAGGACTCTCTGCTTACTCTTACCTTTAAGTCAAGATCTTCCTTTGCTAAACTAACATTCTTTAAGACTCAGCTCAGGCCACATCTTCTTCAGAAAACTTCCTGGATCTCTGTGATGAGTTAGATGATCTTCCTTGGTTTTCTTATAATGTTCAGTCCATATCTCTATCATTACAACTACTGAAGTGTGTTACAGTAAGCTAATTAAGTGGGTCTATCTACCCACTAAGCTACCAGACTCTGAAAAGGACTCTAATTTACCCTTATATCTGCTACTTGCAGAGTGGCTTGATAATATCTGAGAGTATTCAAAATGTGTAGTATTAAATTAGTTAATAAAAGAATTAGAATATTCACATGACCAATATCAACATATTACTTGTTCTGTGCTAAAAATGATGAGATTTCTGAAACTTGTTTAGGAACAATAATAAATTGTTCTTTGTTCTGATTACTTGTACTGGGTTGACATTTTAAGGTCACTATATGTCTCTCTAGTTTTCTCTTAGAACTTTAAATCTCAAAGCAATGGTATGTTTTCTGCAGGTCACATGTACTGTGCCTAACAAAACCACATACAAATAAGTGCTTTATTCTGTAGTGAGAATAAAAATGGCCACGACCTTGCAGGAGAGGAAAGGAGGAATCCCAATCCCTTTGCTTAAAGTTACTGTCCTCTCAACATCTTTCTCTCATGCATTCTAGCTTCTATTTTACTTGAGAGAACAACTCTGGTTCATTTTTACTCTTTAGACTTTTCTATAGGCTCTGATTTAGAATTTGCAAAGCTCTATTGAAAACAAGAAAAAAGGAGCAACTTTTTAGGGTACCAAAAAAAGAGTAATAGTAGTTTGGATAATTTGGGGGATTTTTTGATAGTTTTAGAAGACTGAAAAATTTTCTTTAAGGTCAGCTTACTTACAAAAATCTGACTAAACATGAAAGTTCATAAAAGTGTTATATGCACCCTTTTCAAAAGGTTGTATGGTTATTGTATCAGAAATTTGAGTCTAAGAGTCACAAAATTTAAGTACAGCTCTTACCTCTGAGATACACTAGTTATAAGATTAGAACAAGTTTCTTAAGTTCCCCAAAAATGATTTTCCAGATAAATATAATGGATACTTTTTACATAATATAAGATAAAATAAATATATAAATATGTATATGATTCATATATGATCTAACAAATATATTAAACCTAATGATAATGTATATACTGAATCTAAAATATATCCAAGAACTTTGTAGATCTATATTATAATATAAATATTAGCTACAATGATTTTCAAATGAGTCTACTCTGAGTAAAATGATCATGGCTTTTTGTTTGTGTGCTATAAATCCATCAGTTCTTCTCTTTAGAAATACAGCAAGAATGCACTTTGCCAATGATTTAAACAGTCAGCAAACTCAGGTTAAACAAATGCATGATTTACCAAAGGCTTAGTTTTTTTAATATCTTCATCGTGCTATTGACTCATGGCATCAAATATACTTTTACTTTATTCCTTATGGGACTCTGAGTGTTATGGGTAATAAACGCTCCATTTTGACATTCCTGAATGTGTGAGCCTGATGTTATAGCATTCTCTAGAGATTAAGCTTCACCAAGTGTCAGTTGCCTTTTCCATTCTTGTATAAAATGGTAAAATGGTGCAATAGTAGGATTTTGACAGAGTTGTATAATTTTACTTAAAAGAAATAAAAGATTTCATTTTCTATTAATAGTTTATATATGTATAGATATTAGAATCAAGCCAAACATCATAACACATATAGTGATAAAGAGATGCCTTTTTTCACTAGAGTAAAAATATCAAAACCACACGAATATAGAGCCACTTATAAGGAATAAACTGAAAGATGCTAAAAGTCTGGTCTCACCAAAACACACTCCATTGATAGGCTGGCAAGCATGCCTAGATGCATGCCACGTCTAACTCTATCTGAATTAAGAGAATTTGATATCTAGGAGAGGCAGTTCTATCTGTGCAAGGTTTCAGTCATTTACTGAAGCCAGGATCTTTCTATTCCATTAGACTGCAAGTGCCTGAGGGCATGAACCTTCATATGATGACTCCTCCTCATCCCCATTACCTAAAACAGAGTCTGAAATACAGTGGTGTTCAATATTAAATGTCTCAATGAGTGAGTGAATAAATGACTGAATGACATGAAGGGAAGGAATCAATTGCAAATTTTATGTTATGAAGAATGAAGGGAAAGTTTGACATGTAAGGCACTGATTTTTTTTTCAGGTCCCTTGGCAGTTATATTTCTTTTCTAAAAAATATTTCAATTCATCTAAGTAGTATGTGTATTATTTGTTTCAGAGGTAGAGTTCAGTGATTCCTCAGTCTTATTATATGTGTCTCCCTTAATGTCTATCCCCCAGTTACTCCCTCCCCTCTAGCAACCCTCAGTTTGTTTTCTATGATTAAGAGTCTCTTATGGTTTGTCTCCCTCTCTGATTTCATCTTGTTTTAATTTTCCCTCCCTTCCCCTATGCTGTTTTGTTTTTTTTTAATTCCACATATGACTGAAATCATAATTGTCTTTCTCTTACCGACTTATTTCACTTAGCAAGATGTCATTTTTTGATGGCTGAGTAATATTTCATTGTATGTGTATGCCACATCTTCTTTATCCATCCATCTGTCAATGAAATATCTGAATTCTTTCCATGTTTTGGCTATTGTGGACATTACTGCTATAAACATTGGGGTGCAGGTGCCTCTTCAGATCACACATTTGTATCTGTGGAATAAATACCTAGTAGTGCAATTGCTAGGTTATAGGGTAGCTCTATTTTCAACTTTCCGAGGAATCTCCATATTGCTTTCCAGAACTGGAACTGCACCAGTTTGCATTCTCACCAACAGTGTGAGAGGGTTCTCCTTTCTGCATATCCTCTGAGGCACTGACCTTTTGAGAGGTGTTTTAGTTTTGCTTCCTCATGAAGCAGTTCCTGAGACAAGTTTATGAGTGTGCATAATATTTTTTTGGAAGTTGAGCCCTGGAAACACAGATAAGACATGGGGGCAGGGGATAGCCAGGAAAAGGAAGGCAGCCAATAAAGGGGAAAAAAGGCATCTGGAATTTAAAACTGCTCTGAAACTCTGGGACATCTTTTCAGATTCGAAGAAGGGAATGACAGAGAATAAATAAAATGGATACTTATTAGACAGGAAAGAAAGAACTATAGAGAACAACATGCTGAAGAGCAGCAATAGATTAGTGAGACTGGAGTCACAAAACATTAGAGCAGCAACTGGAGATTACATTGGAAATGAATGGGGAACATTGGCAGAGTTCATGTAAGAACTGCTAACAAATTTAGATTTTATGCTGTAGGTAATAGGAGCCTAATGACAGACTTTTCAGAAGACAAGAAACATTAACAGATCTGATACTCAAAGTAATAATTTTTGGTGGAGAATGGCAAAGAGAAAGGTAGATATAAGGAGATAAATTAGGAAACTATTACAGTGGGCTGAGTCACATAATGCAGGTTGAAACTAGGCAATGAGAATGGAGAAGGGGAAAGATTCCAGAAATTTCTATGGGGATATTGATAGGTTTTCTTAACGTGCATTGGAAGGATTCTTGGCAGTGTCCAAATAATCACTGCTTCAGTGGTTTGAGGAAAAGACCAGGTTGCCTAGGAGTGTAGCAGAATTTGCCTCCTATAACTCATTCTTTCAGAATCCTACTAGACATTTGCTAATTAAAATGTGGTTCATGGACTAGCAGCAACAACACCATCTGGGTGTTTATTAGGAAATACAGAATCTTAAGCCCCACCTGAAACCCACTGAACAGAATCTGCATTGTAACCGTTGATTCACATGTGCATTACAGTTTGAAAAGCACACTACACTACTATATGATAAAAATAATTTCTCTAAGTATGGTTTTGAAAGTCCAGAGCCAGAGAATGGCCTTTGAAACTTTGACAAGACATACTTATGTAGAAGAGCTATTTAGTGTATCTTTGTGTAAAGAAACTCTGCGTATGGTTATTACCATAGTGGCCATACCATGACAGTGATTTTGGATGGTGAATATTTATTTAATTTCATCAATCCCTTTCAAATGGTGGCTGCAGACTGAGACCGAACCAATACGAAGACTTTCCTTGTGACTTTTGCCTGTGCCACACCTAAGTTGTGAACTAAGTCAACAGCTCTAGCCAAGCAAAAACAATAATAACACAAATTAAGCCAAGAATAAACTACCCATACTCAAATGAACAGCCAAGAAAGCAAAGCTCCAAATAATTCTCTGGATGTAATCCATGAAGTCCCTGCATATACTCATGTACAAAGTTCATCTGAGATGCTACTTACCTTTAATTTCCACTTGATTCTTTTTTGGGGGAACATACAGTCTCATATATGGCCTTCTTTTGGTTACTTCTCATGTCTAAATGCAAGAATAATAGCATTTTATGGCTTGAAAGTCTTTTATTTTTATGTTGTTCTTGGGTACTTTAGTTAATTTCCCATTGGTCTTTCAAGTTCTATGTCATAATTTAGAATGAGCCAAGGCTTAAGCGTTTTCCTCCTAGAGTCAGCTTATCTGTTTTGCCTGCCAAAACCATCAAGGCCCACTAGCCCACACTTTAGTGAAGCTGGTAGGAAAAGTTGCAAAGAAAACAAAAGTAGGCTCGCTGTTTAGTTATCAAAAAATGAAGGGCAGATTCAAAATAAAGTCTGATTAATCCTTCGAGTAGTATGAGACTTTACTCATTAAAAGCTCCCAATGACTGTTTCTGGAACAAGAGCATCGTTTTCTCAGGTCCATCTTTATCTATTCTAAGAATGGAAACTGAAATGGGCAAGTGATAATCGTTTTCTAAGTTAAGAACCTTTCTCAGAAATTTGCCCCTAACTGCCCAGTCTTCAAAATGTGTTGGATAGTAATGAAACAGATTGAAAGAGTTTCCTCAAAATTTTAGCACTGCCTGGATTCACTTCACTTGTTTAGCTTTATGACTCCAGGACATCTTACATAAGAATGATTAATCTTATTTTTTTCCTCTAGTCAGTACCTGGGTTTGTTATTGAGGTCCCATGCCTTATTTTGAAATTGGGCATAACAGATTCCACAGAAGGGGTTGGCGGAGAACCCATAGAATTTTTGCTTAACTCATTTTTATTGAACAGAATCCAGAATTTTAGTCAAGAAGTGTTAGATATTAATCACATGTGAGTGGGATCATTAAAATTTCCTTTACCTTCCAGAACAGCGGGTCATTATGGAATCATAAGAAGTGAGCTCACTTAATAATCTTTACAATTACATAAAAGCAATCATTTTCATAAGTCTTAGAAGAAGCTTTTAGCTATTACTTGAAGAGCATATTGGAATACTAGAATGTATTATGTTGTGTTATTATGGATGTGACTTGTGAATTGAAAAAAAAAGTGTTCTCCTATTCAAAGTTCTTAGGAGCTATCCTTTCCACATTGAGTAGTTTTGTTTGACACAGTTTGTGACTGTAATTTTTACACAGCAAATAGAGAAATATAAATTCTAGTATCGTTTCTTAATTATTACACTCTTTATATAGAGAATTAGAGGAGAAATGCAATATTTTCTACTGTGGTTAAGAACAACAATTGGTGACAATTTAAGGTGAGTCAGTTAAGGAGAAAAACTAAAACAGATCCCTCCTCGAAATTATTATCGCCTTTCTCTTTCTTTTCTTTTCTTGTAACCACTTCTCATCTTTGACTTTGAAACCCAACAGTTTAAACTTGGTTCTTATTTCAGTGGGCTAATCCCCTTTCATAAATCATGCTCAAGAGCTGAAATAATTTGCACATCATTTAAAGAGTATTTGCTTTGAAATATTCACCTCAAGCCCTTTTGTATATCCTTTCTCTCTAAAGATTTGTAGTATTTGTTTTGTTCTCTGAGGTATAAAAGACCTGGATAAACTTTATTCCTGTTGTTTCAAGATTAGTTAACGAAAATGCATATTAATTCAGCAGGGATGGGAACAAACCTCACTAAAGATGATCATACATATGCCTCTTGAGAATAGCGAAGTACAAAAATGTCAGTCTTCAAATCTCCTTGGACTTGCTCAAAAGAGCATTGAGGGATTTAAATTTCCAGAATATGTCTACAAATGTATTTTCTTTGTTGTGGAGAACAGGAACTATACTGATTATTTTTTACCCAGAAAATTGATTTAATTTGTATTTGAACGAAAATTAAGCTATCTGCAAAGTGGCTTTTCAGGAATACAGAGAAAAACTGCCACAGCAAAGGTAAATTTAACATTAAAAATGATATACCTGATATGCCACTAGATTCTTAATTTAGTCAGTATCAGACTTCAAATCCCCAAATAAAATGTAATAGAATGGTCATTTTTTCCCTCTAAAAACAAGTAGAATGGAAAGGACCTCATAAGAGCAGGAGTAAACATATTTAGGTAAAGTTCAAGGATACCTTTATGTGTATAAAGTCCAATTTTACAGTTTGCTGGTAAGCTCAGTAAAAAAATGCTGATTTCTCCAAATAGTATATCTTTTTTGTATGTGAAAATGTGCCCTGTTCTTTTCTTGAACTGAAAATGACCATAAACTTTGGCACTTAAGTGCTTATCCGGAAATGACTAAGTAGATTTGGGGGTAATAAATCACTCATATGGATCCAGCCACCCACAGCCTTGTTCCACTTCTCTTCTTTACAAGTGTAGTAATAGACATTTCCACAGTCCTCAGGGTGCCAAACTTTGCACCATTAGGAAAATCTGCAAGTGGCTTGATTTATCTTCCTCACTCAGTTAGCTAAGACCCAACTAAGTAAAAATCAGCAGGAATAAACTTGACTTGTTAAACTTTTTTAATAGGGAGAAGCAACAATTAGAACTTTCCTCCTTTGCCACTTCAATTTACTTTGGATGTGAAGCCCCTTGTGAAAAATATTCAGATGAGATCTCAAATTATAGGTGCATGGCTGGATGATGCTGACTCTGAGTTTTCATTATGCACAGAGGGATTGTCTGCTGTTTGCAATTAATCCAGACACAATCCTCCTGGTACTTGGGGGAGGAATGTGGAAGAAATAGCCATTTTATAAGTTGTAAACTCTTAAATTACCCTAAATTAGAGGCACTGAGAATCGGACACTTAGATACAGACAGGATCTGCTTATTATGTAGGCTCATCTTCCCCTGATGGAGAAATCAATTAAATATTTAGGATGTGGAATACCTTCCAGGTTGGATAATGCATTTCATTTAGATTATGGCCCTCCAATCCGAAACATTAAAGGGGATCTTAACGGATGGAAGCCCATTACTGTCTCTTGGATTGGGTGCATTAACACTTTAGAAATGAATGTGCTTCCTAGGATTTCCTATTTGTTCCACCAGCTGCCTGTCGATACGCCAGATAAACAGTTTGAGGATAAGTATGTAAAAGATACATGTACAACATTCTGTGTGCAGAGGCGCACCCTTGTAGGAGAAGTCCCCAACTGTGGCCCCTTTGGATGGCTTTTCTCAATGCCCTAGCGATCTCAGATGACAAGGCTCATTTGATCATGAGAGAGTGGGAGGGAAAGCCAAAAAGGAGATGCAGTTAGTCCTCTCACCAAGGTTCTGTAGATTTCTGATCTCATATCATTCCTTTCTATAAGTTAATTAATAACTAGTGATTATTATAAGAAAATGCTGGGATGATATGGTAAAATTTGAAATAAAGCTAAGTTTCCCCGTTATAAAAAATATTTGGCATGAAGATAGTCATTGGATACTCACTCAAGGACTATTACATCGGGGCCAAATTTATGAACAATACTGTAAGAACAAAGCTTCTGTGTCTCCCATGCTACAGAAGCATGGTATAGAAATAGCTGGTGTCTTGGAGTGCTTACCAGGCTGTAGGCTGAGTTCTAAGCAAGGTACATGTTCTCTCTGACTTCATCCTGTCAACAACCCTATCAGGTACAGGGGTATTATCATTACCCTCGTTTTATCTATTGGGTAAATGAGGTGCTGAAAGGTTAATCGATGTGGTCAAGATTACACAGCTAAGAGCTAGTAGAATTAGAATTGAACCGTGCATTTTGACTCCACAGCCTGGAGTCATAACTAATGTTCCATGAGAATCTGGGTTCCAGAGTGAAGGTTTCTGTTACTTACTAACTCTATAAACTTTGAACCTGCCACCTAACCTTCCTTATATTCTGTTTTATAATCTTGAAAATGTCAATGATAATAGTACCTATCTCACTGAGTTGCTTGGAAGCATAAATTAGATTATGTATATGATGGCTATAGCAGTGCTTGGCACAATGTAAGCACTCGATAAATGTTCATAATAACATTAGTACAAGTATTTTGTTCTCTCCCATAGTATTTTGAAAAGTCCTGCTTATTTGGTTAAGAAAAGGATACTTAGAGATAAATGTTTGAAACCTTTAAAGATGAACATATTTTTAAAAATTCCTTTGGATTTTTGGGGAACAAATAGTATATTGAATGATTTACAGAAGACTGTAATCTTCCTGAACTGAGTCAGATGTTTGTCCTCTTTTGTTTCCATTTGTAAAAGGCTTGATTCACAGTTGACATAAATATATCATATTAGGTTACTCAGGGAAAACAAATTTATCCAATCATAAAAGAGATGTTGAAGATAAGGATCGATTTCTTTGTTTCTAGAGACAGACTCTTCATGCCAAATCTGATAGAACACATGCTTCAGTGTGTTCGCCTTGCTTCAGAAGACAGCAGAAAACTCAGCTAACTGGTATAATTACATAACTTGGATAGTCACATTGAGAGGGTTCAACATTGGCACTAGAATATGGAATTATAAAGTTCAATGAAGTTGCTGGAATTTAACTGAAAAGAAATTACTTATCAGCATTTTGACAGAAAAGGAACAAATTGATCCTTTTAAAGTTGGGTGGAAAGAACGTTCCAGAAGGCTTCCTTTGTAATCACTGTCATTGAGAAGCCCTGAGGCCTCTTATTTGTTAGTAATTGATACCTAGATGTCAGACTCAAATACTAAAGACAACTGCTATTTTAAGGGCTTGTCAAGAAAGTTGGGAATTAGTTGGAGTTCTTTTCTCTACTCAGTCCTCCACTATTTTTTTCACTATTGGGTCAAGTTGGTTGTAAATCAGGGGTGAATCAATCAATCAATCAGAGGAAGATACTTTTACCTTTTAAATATGTTTGGAAGACTTCTGGGGTAAAATTAGAATCTAATACTTAAAAAAAAAAAAAAAAGAATCTAATACTTAAAACAACCAGAAATGTGCTTCATTTGGCTGGGAAAACAGCCTGATGAGCAACCAATCTATACTGGTTTGTTTGTTTGTTTGTAGATCCTAACAGTGGAGTGAAGCTCCTCATCTACTCTTAAACTCTGCTTTTCCTCCACTGAACACATAGAAAGAAAAGGACTCGGATAGCATGAGAATAGAAGAATAGGACCAAGGCCCAAGCAAATAGATTGGCCAGTCAACTTAGAAAACCAATGAAGAAACAAGTAATACCCCTCCCAATGTTTGTGTTACATTCTTAATGTAAAGAAATTAGTAATTTCTCTGTATTGTAATTCATAATATAGATAGATTAACTTAGATCAGAATGATTTATATCTGGGGACTAAGGGAAGACAAAATAAGCTCTAAAAAGCTAGGATCTATATTTGCAGTCTAAGCAAAAATGATGTAAATCTAAAAAGCTAGAGTAGTAGGAGCAAGCAGTCAGTTCACACATTCACATCACAGGCATTTATTGAGAAGTTGTCTTGCGTACACACTGCTTAAAGCACTGAAGTTAAAAAAAGTTCCAAGTGTTTTCAATTCTACATTGACAAAAAGTGTTTATGGTCACATTTTAAGTAGTTATTTCCTATTCTCTCCAAGATGATTTAAAGATGAAGTTCCACATGAAATTTTTCTAAAAGTATACCTGCTTGATTTCATCAACAAAATAATTATAATAGTGACTAGATAAGTATACTTTTGGCAAAGTACTTTGCTCAAGTTTATATTTATATTTCACACTGAATTTATCAGAAATTTTGTATTCATATTAAGGGCAAACTCCCACCTATGGAGTAGGTTATACAGCACCATGGACATGGTGTAAGAGTCAAGGGGATTTAATAAGTGAAGATGCTGTAAGCTTGAGTCCTGATGTATTTTTTATCCTTGATGTTCTAGACGATGAAATCATTTCCTAGCTGGCTCTAAGAATGAGGATCAGTTACTTTTCATTAATAAAAACAGTGTTAAATTACCTAAAGCCCAGCTGTTAAGTAGCAAGAGCGACCTGTATAATCGGATTGGGGTAGCTTACCTGGTTGTCCAGCTGCAGTATAATAAGGAAAAGTGTTGATGCTAGAACCAAATGACCTTGGTGTACGTCATGGCCCCACCAGTTCCATCTGTGCAACTTGAGTAACATTTTCTCATAGATTGGCAATGAAGACTAAATCACTTATTCCCTGAAAGTGCTCAGGATAGTGCCTAGAATAGAGTAAGTCATCTTGAAATGTTAGTTATTAATATTAGAAACTTCCATTAGACCAAATAAAAACAGTTCATACGACTTGCATAATTTTAAAAACAAAACGATAAAAATATAAACTATGGAGTGACAAATTAATTGGGGGTTGTAGAAAAATTTAGAATAATTACAAGTGAAATGATAATTTTTGAATTTTCCATTGTTTTATGCATTAAAATTAAATGCATTAGGTAATGATATAAAGTAAACAAAGATATAAAGTAATATGGCTAAATTCACTTCCAAAAAGCTAAAGCGTTCTCCTCCTACTGGAGAAATTTTTAAATTGATCTTCATATTTAACATCAATATTAATAAAAAAAACATATAAATGTCAGGTGTGCCATAAGCACATAGCATGAATTTTCTTATCTCTCATCTTTCAAATATCCTATATATTAAAAATAATTTTATATTCATTGACAGAGGAGGAAAAACAAATATTTAATTTTGGAGCCCAGAATATAACTTAAGCAGTCTAACTCAAAACACATGTTATATCTTTTAGCTCTGTACAATTTTGTTTTTAGTTTCTCTTGCCTTTCTTTAAGTTTTACTTGTTAATATGTATAAATAATTATATTGTTAAATGATTTTTGTACATGTGTTTTGAAAGATAAAAAGATCTTTATACAGATATAAATGCATGTGTGTGTTTATATAGTATATAAAAATAAATTTAAAGGCCATATTGACAGATGGAAAAAGCACAAATGTCAAGGAAAGTTGATTCAGAAAGTAATATATAATAATAAAAATTAAGCTCAGCATTTATTGATTTAACAGATGGTGAGTTAAGAAGTAAAAACAAAGTCTTAAAATGTAATATGATTTTTAAAATTAGTGAGATTATTTTATGAACTTATTCTGAAGTTTGTTATTTTCTAATTATATTTTTTAAACTCTAACTTTTAAGTTCCCAAATAAGTTCCTCTTCAGAAATCTGCATATGTACAAATATTCAGTATTAGAATATAAAATTTAACCTTAGATAAATATTCATAAATTATGGTGGAGGTAAAAAACATATTTTATATATTTGTATTATTGGTTAATAAATATGTATCAAGGTTTGTATCCTAAATACAGATGCTACTCTTTATTTTTAATTATCCCACATACTATTTATTATTTTCAACATACTAGAGCCACAAAGAGATTTTTGAAAAATCCCAAGTGTAGAAATTATAAAGAAATGTAATCTGAATAAGATATAATAAATGTAATAAAAATTGAAATTCATAACAAGATATTAAAAAAATGCCCAAGTCACTTGTTAATTAAAATAATATTTCCTTCAATTGCTCTTGTCCTAATGAAAAGTCCAGTGAATATCAAATTCAATAGTATGCAACCAAAGGTATATTCAGAGGCAAATGCATAGCATTAAATATTTTTAATATTAACAAGAAAGTAAAATGAGTTTGTATTTAACTCAACAAGTGTCTTAATAACTACTTTTTAAAAGAGATTTTATTTAATTATTCATGAGACACATAGAGAGAAGCAGAGACATAGGCAGAGGGAGAAGCAGGCTCCATGCAGGGAGCCTGATGTGGGACTTGATCCCAAGACTGGGATCACACCCTGAGCCAAAGGCAGATACTCACCTGCTGAGCCACTCAGGCGTCCCTTAATAACTAAATTTAACAAATTAAATCTGAATATAGAAGTGATCAAATTAAGGAAAAACAATCAATTAAGAAAAGACAAATAAATCATTATTGAACTAAAAGGTTGTTCTTTGGAAAATAATCTTGTTAAGAATGAAATAAAAATGGAAAAGTCTAATTGAAAAGGACATGAAGCACAATTAACTAAAATTTAAAATGTGAAGCAGATACAAAAGAAGTTACATTTCAAGACAATCGTATATAAAATTGTATTCTGATAGATGCAAAACCAATGGGACAGATTATTTTGGAAAAATTAACCAAAGTAACTAAGTAAAATAGTAGAATATCTAAATACAGCCCTTCAAAATCTGCCTCAAAAATGTCCCAAGTTTGGGACACCTGGGTGGTTCAGCGGTTGAGCATCTGCATTTGGCTTAGGGCATGATCCTGGAATCCCAGGATCGAGTCCCACATTGGGCTCTCTGCATGGAGTCTGCTCCTCCCTCTGCCTGTGTCTCTGCCTCTCTCTCTCTCTCTGTGTCTGTCATGAATAAATAAATAAAAAAATCTTACAAAGAAAAATCTTAAAATGCACATATAATCTAGGAACTAAAAATCAAAGCAATAGAAAGCTTGCTACCACCACTGCAGCCACAGCTGCCATGAACAGCAGGAGTCTGCACTGAGGTGTCCAATATGACAAGAGCTTCAACCCTGATTTTCCAATAAGTGTCTCAAAGGACTCTGCTCTGGAGACCTTCACACAAACTCTTCAAGCACTACCAATAGTGTGATTAGAAAGCAATAAAGGGGGAAGGATATTCCTATTGAAAGGCTGGTGATCATAGGCCATGAAAAAGAATGGTCTGAAAGTTCTTCATGCTCTTTAACAGTTGAAAATGGACTCATATCTATTAAGAACTCTAGGTTTTGTCAACTAAGATCATTAAAGTCCATATCTGTTTCACAAGTAGTTTAAGAAAAAAGAAAAAAAAAATTTACCCCCTTCTTCCTAATGTTTTCCTCTGCATTGTGGATGAACCATTACTCTTGCTTTGAAGTCAAGACTCAGTTGCTTTGGCATCTCACAGCAACTAAATATGACAATACAGAACAATTTTGTGAAGTGATGTTGCAATACTTGGTCTGTGATCAGCTTGAGATAATGTATGTAAATAATGGTAAACTAGTCAGGACAGTTATGAGCTCTCATCTAGCTAGTATACTATCCTAATTTTTTGGTTTTTAATGGAAACCATTGGTTAGATCTTTAGCCTCAGGGAACTAATGCTCTGAAAATCATTCTCGCAACATGATTTCAACATGTGGAGACATAGTTTTATATTTTTATATACTAACTTAATGGTTCTTAAGATTGCTAGTAGCTTAGGTTAGCCTAGTGGGAGATAACTTTTAATAACCTGTTTCCTGCTTTAACAAGTGATACCAGAGTAAGACTTGAAGATTTCAGGAAGGTCATGGTGAACACCGTTCCAGAGCTACAGTGGAGTATGAGAAGTAGGATGACCTGAGTAGGCATAGAAGAAGATCCAAGTTGCAATGATTTGCTTTTGCCAACATTTAATCCAAGTCAAAGGATCAAGTCATTTGCATAAGATTAAAATGCCAAAGTGATGCATCTAGTTAAATGAGAATGCTTTACTTGCTTTGTTTCTGCATCCTGCCCTATTACATCTTGAATTGTAAAGATGGAGTAAGTCATAGTACTTCAAATCTATCGCTTAAAAACAAAAACAAAATTAAAAAGAAGAAAACATATTACATTTTTTCATGTATCTTGTCATCAAATATTATACTTTCTTGCTTCAGAAATATGCAGATACAAAAGCATATGCATGTGTATGCAGTTTTATATATAACTATTCTATCTTTATTGTATATATGAGCTTTCTGTGAAGCAATTTGGAAATGAGCACTAACAGCCTTAAAATTTTGTACTCTTCAAACTAAATTTCAGTTCTAGAAATCTGTTCAAAGGAAATAATAATCTAAAAGTCTGAGTTAGGGATCCCTGGGTGGCACAGAGGTTTGGCGCCTGCCTTTGGCCTAGGGCGCGATCCTGGAGACCCGGGATCGAATCCCACATCGGGCTCCCGGTGCATGGAGCCTGCTTCTCCCTCTGCCTGTGTCTCTGCCTCTCTCTCTCTCTGTGACTATCATAAATAAATAAAAAATAAAAAATAAAAATAAATAAAACTTTAAAAAAAATAAATAAAAAAAAATAAAAGTCTGAGTTAAAGTGCTATTGAGCACAGTGAAAAAAAAAAAGAAAGAATTCACCTGCCAATAGTGGGCACCTGTTAAGTAAGTCCTGGTGCATTTATGTGATGGTGTATTATGTAGCCATGAACATTTTCGTCTTCAAAATATAATCACAGAATGATTGTGCATGGAGTAATGTGAAGTGTGGGGAAGGAAAAAATAGGCTACAAAAGTTGTTTAATAAGAATTATGAAAGCAGAAACCTGCTTGGACATATGACTACTATATATATCAATCGCACATACACATATGTATCACAAATGCACATATGTGTGTGTATATACACACACATAAAGACTACAATACATACTACTAGTTTTATTAATTTTACTTTATCCTCTCCATACATGAAAGCATGAATGATATATATCTGAAAAAAATATAAATCTAGACTCTGAAGACATAATTTCTCATCAAAGAGCTAGAGTGTAAAGAGAAGACAAAGTACTTGAATACTGTTGAATTATAGACTTTATTGTATCCTAACCAGACCTTAGACATGAAGCAAAAATTGTGATCTATTGTTTGATTATGGTAATTGCATCAGGATTATTATTCTTCAATATTATTTTTTTTCTCTCAATTGTATTTAATCAAGAAGTGATACAGTTTTCTTAGAAGATTTTATCTAAACTTTGATCCTTTCTAAGTAACGTATATGTGTGCTTCCTCCTCTCGCTGACAAGAAGGAAATGAGAGTAGGAGGAGAAAGTTGAAATCTTGCCATTTTGGAGGACACTTAGGAAAGGACCCCGGAGCGCCGATGGCCTCTGTTGATTTTCTGAGTTGGGCCATGATTCAGGGCAAGGGCCCTATCCTGCAGGGGCAGAAGGGCTGGCGGCTCCCGGAGCATGCCTGCCACCTTTGACACAGGGGAACAGACACACAGAACATGGGCAAAACATCTGACATCAGCTCCGGGAGAGAGGCCTTGCTGCCAGGAAAATTTCCCTTTGATTTGAAGTAAGATATTAGCCCTTAGTGAGTCTAAAAGACTCAAGCCAATCTTTACATTAAAATCCTTGACTAGAGGTGCTTGGGTGGCTCAGTGGTTGAGCATCTGCCTTCGGCTCAGGGCGTGACCCTGGGGTCCTGGGATCGAGTCCCACATCAGACTCCTTGCAGGGAGCCTGCTTCTCCCTTTGCCTGTGTCTCCTCTCTCTGTGCCTCTCATGAATAAATAAATAAAATCTTAAAAAAAAATCCTTGAACATTTTCTTCAAAGTTGACTTGTACTAGAAGAGTACTCTTTCCCTTTGGCACGCTTTCGAGTCCGTGAATTCAAGTGTGAAGCCTTCATTTCCCTGAATTGAGAGGAAACCCCAGGGAACATAAATATATATAATTTCTTCGTTTGGGCTAAATGATATAAGGGCTAGCATGAATTGATTTTTGCTACCATTAGAGAAATGTGTTTTTTTCCGCCATCATTTAAAGGAAGCAAACTCAAGTAATGGAATCTACAGATGTAAAAAATTCATTGGGAAAAATCTTAAATTAACAAAAAAAAAGTACTATTTTCCACCTTTTCTTCAGTATGACCTAGAGTGCCTTTTTTCTATAAGGAAATATGAAATATATATAAAAAAGATGATACTTAATTCTGCTTCTGAAATTGCCTGTAAATGTAATTTGCCTTTGGGGGTCAGCATAGTACATTGAACAAATGGGCATTAACACTGGTTCCAACAGGACTTGAAGTTCACCATTAAAAATGGACTGTGTGCAGGTGTGCATGAAATATAGAGATGGTTGTGGTAAAATGTATAATATAAACTGAAATTGACTCATCATCTCCGTCCTGCCAGGGATTTTTGTTGCTTGCTTGAGTGTTTATTATTATGGTTGTTGTTGTTGTTGTTGTTGTTATTATTATTATTATTATTTATTTGAGGTTCTGTGGTAGAAATTTTTCTCTATAAAAGTGACAGCTTAAAGTTTTTAACTTTGGAAAAACACTTAAAAAGCTTAAAAGGCTACAGAGAAGAGATAGTTCCTCATGGATGACTCTCCCACAATGCCAACAATAGGAAAACACAAAGCTTCACTGACCATGAGACCAACTTCACATGCCCAGTACACACAGAGAATAGGCCATCCATCCCTCCGTTCGTGCCATACGTTAGACACTGTCCTATCACCGGAGATACAATAGTGAACAAATCAACTTACCTTCTTTAAAAATGTCCTTCAAATAAGAGAATGTGGCCCTAAAATCACAGTCACATGCATTAAAGGTGGCAAGGTAACTGAGATTATACTTAACCAACGTTGCACTTTTATAAGAGGTGAAAGGCCAAAAAGGCACCGTGTGAGTCAGGGTCAGAGAAGCAGAACCGTACTAGTAGGAAGGATGGAAGATGCACAGACAGCTAGAGAGAGAGACAGAGAGACAACGAGGGGCGATTGTGGGGGGTGGCTTAGCAAGCTTCAAGTCCATGGGGCACGCAGGCAGGCAGGGGAAATCAGGTCCAGACTGGAATTCCTCAGGCTGGAGGTACTTGGAGTCTCTGGCCTCAAGGAAGGCATAAACCCTCTTTTAAAGAGCTCACTTCCGATTAACTTTAAGTCTACTGATTAGAGACTTTAATTTCCTCTGCAAAATCCCTTCATGGCAGCACCTAGATTAGTGTGTGATTGAGTAACTAGGGTCTATAGTTCAGTCTAGCGAGGCTGACACATTCAAAAGCCATCACGGGCACATTCATTTCCCCAACGTCACACAGCTGTCAAGAGGCTGGGAAAATTAGAATTAGCTCCCCCGCTCTGCAGTCCATTCCATGATGTGCAGCACTCGCAGAAACTCCCACACTTCTCTGTCCTGTTCATGGAGACATCTCCATTCCACAGCAGAATCCTACTTTCACCCATGTGTCTCACCCTTTTTTCCAAAAAGTAAGATTATAGAGTGACTTATGTAATGCTTGGAATGCCTAAAAAAATTAAATATACTTTAATCAAAACCACTTATTTAGCTTTGATTTGGTGAGACCGATGACAGCCAAGGCCAGCCTAGCTGGAACTTCTAGAGACTTGGAAGTAAAGGCTATTTTCCTATAAGAATAAGTTAAAATAACATCTTTAGATTTATCCAATCGATGTTAGGAGAATCAAAGTTAGTGATAATTTTTTAAATTATATTTATTTTAATGGTGACCTGGTAAGTTAGATATAATTTGATAGATATAAAGAATAAGCTGAAACTGGGGTACCTTGGTGGCTCAGTCCGTTAAGCATCTGTCTTCAGCTCAGGTCATGATCTCAGGGTCCTGGTACCGAACCCCACATCAGGCTCCCTGTTCAGCAGGTAGCCTATTTCTCCCTCTCTCTCTCTGTTTCTCCCCCTGCTTGGGTGCTCTCTCTCTCTCTCTCTCCCTCTCTCAAATAAATAAATAAAATCTTAAAAAAAGAATAAGTTGAAATTATCATAGTTTTATAGAAAATGGAGTTCTAAATTTGAGCAACAGAACAAATTGCATTAGTGATTGAGGACATAACAACAGCATAACCTGAAATGAATTTTTTATTAATAGAGCAAACATTATGGCAAACATAAAAAGCGAAAATAAATAACTTAATAAATCTCCGTATATTCATGTAAGTTTAGAAAGCTATGCTTCATCTTGCCAGACAAGTTATTTATATTTCTTAATGTAAATAACAGAAATTTCTATGACAATTTCTCGGCAAGACAACTTCTGTTACAGTGGAAATGATATAATCAAGGCTAGTATTGCTTCTTTACTTGTTAATTGTCAAAACATCTCAAGAAGTTTGTTTTGGAGAACTATGGCATTTCTAGAGATTTCTATTCTGGGCTGCATCCTCATAATGTTTCTTAGTTTTTAATTTTTTCCCTTTACCATAGGTATTCATAATATCAAAATCCTACTGGTTAGATTTCCACATCAACTTAACCCTTTTATTGGATAATTTTCCTTTACCTTATCAGAAAATCCTTCTCATTCTCCTAAAGCAGTGACGTCTTTATCACAACTATTTAATATAACAAATTTTACTATTTTTAAATCTTTTTAAAAAACCTTTCTTTTAAAATAGTTCCTTAGGTTAATAAACACATTTTATCTTTAAAATGTTGAGACGGGCAGCCTTTTTCCCATCATTCCCTCAAAATGATTTTCTTGGCCCCCTCTTCAGCACACTGCCATTTTTTTCCCTCTTCCCTATATCTTTCTTCCTTAACCTCTTCCTGTTTTTGTTCTTTTGTGGCTTTCCATGAACATTTTAAAATATATTTTAATAATAAGCACTAGCCAAAAGATCCATGATGAGCAAAGGTAGGGCAAAGGAAATGGGAGAGTAAGGAGTAGGAAAGAAGGAACAGGGGGTGCTAAGGTCAGTCTTAAACTGGTTTCTGCAGCTGGCTCTCATTTCCAGGGCTGAACCAAAATCCCACAATATTTTAACCAAGGTGACCAAATCAGAGAAAAGCAAAGGTCTTGGTAATAAGAAGTCTATAGTCTTAGAATCATAGGTAATTGCAATAGATAATTTACTCTCAGATATGATGAATATGGGCTATTAAATATATAGGAAATCTAGTCACTAAGGCCTTCCTCATTGTGTTAATATCTGCATTTTTAGGGTGTGACTGACACAGTATTTTAAAATCCTCATTTACACTTTTTTTTAGCAGAAAGTTATGCTGATATCTTACGTATAAAAAAAGCATAAAATGTTTGAAAATATAATTACCTTTTAGACGCTAAGCAAGTGAGAAGTATAAATATGTTTTTCTTTTCATCACTACTTTTGACATCTCACCACATAAAAATTAACTAAGGGCCACCTTTTGTTATATTAGCAACCATGACATTTTAAATTAGCTTTACGGTCTCCATTTGTGCTTAGGTATGACACTTTTCAGAAGCCCAAATTCGCATCAACCCACTAGTTCCTTCTGCAAGAGAAGACAGCAAAGTCTTCCCATGCCTTGAATGCTTTGTCACGTCTTTCTTTAGGACTCTATTTAACAGACGGCCATATTTGCTGGTCAACAAACTAGTTCCTTGAACAGCAGTGACAACATAGAAATGGAATTCTTTCCTTATTCCTCCTCCTTCCAAAAATGGTTCCTGTTGTGTTGTGGTCTCTGGAGTTTGCTTTTTGTCACACTGGCCTGGGCAGGGCAGGTGGGGGAGTTGTTTGAGGTCTTAGTAAATATCCCAGGATGATAAAGTGATTTCACAGAAGAATTTTTGTTTTGATTGGCTATTGTATTTTTAGTTTGTCATGGTTTCCTACTTCCATATAGAAGGACAAATTATTTGGGCCAAACAATACAGCGCAGTTTGGAAACAATTGGCTTTTATGGGCACAATCTTATTCTCCACATAACCATTTTTTTAAAATTGTGAAAATCAAGCCAATTTTTTTTTTCAAAACAATGCAGTTTCTCAAGACTCATGGAAAAGACAGCTTGAATTGAATATATTTTTTTTTCAATTTCAGCTTATGAAGGAAAAAAAGTTGGTTGTATAAATCCAGCATATATATTTGTCCAAGCGTTCATACGTTGTGTTTTGAGTATCAGTGGAAAGGAGTATTTTACATGATGAGTTTTGTCTTCCTCCTTCTTCAAGTTCCTGACTCCTAGTCCTATGCTCATAAATCAAGCATATTCAGGCACAAAGCAGGTAATTGAGGGGAGCCATTCGCTCGGTAATTCCATCCTCTCTTTTGTGCACACATTTGCAAATGTAAGTGATTTGCATCTGTGCAGACACCCTTGAGGGGCTTGTCTATCCTCACATCATTTTTAGACATCCAAGAAGTTTCTTTGTAAAACTCTCATTCTGTGATGCCAGATGGTTGATGCCACCCCACAACACCATATTTTGAGCAAGGAGGACCAGTTTAGCAGGTAGATGAAACAACACCCATTACAATTATTGTCACATCTCCCGATTCGGTAATGGCAAAATGTACTTCTCATCACATGTTCATTCCAAACGCAAAAATGAGTAAAATTGATATGGTTTTCCTTTTACACTAAGAATCGGGCACAGCTGCTCCCTTACAAACGTTAAAAGAAGAAAATACAAGATAATAACATCTTTAATTTCTCATGTTTCTCAGCATCTCTTAGAAAAATAGCTTCGTGATACACGTCTCTGTGGCCTGAAAACACCTACACTTGCTACATTTTTAAGCACCATTTTCTCTCGTATTAATATGAGAGAGGAGAGATTTCTAGCAAACATAAAGACTTGGGATCCAAGGAAATGGATCTGAAAACTTGAAATAATGCCTTGTCCCAGTGTTCAATTCCATGATTTCTTTTGCAGTCTTTTGTTTAATTACTATTCTGTACAATTCATTTACCCTGTTTAGCAAAAAGGTTAAACTAGTGGCTGTATGCATTGTAAATATTCAGTAAAGATGAACATTTTAAAGACTTGCTAGACTTTCAAGTCAAGTATTTGTTGTTTCCCATGAAATTAAAATGCATTGGTCAGATATGTAACAGTAGTTAGCTAAGGACTATACAATCTTCATGGACTTATGTACACCATAAATTAATGTACAGGACAACAAAATAGGTATTTCTTACTAGATTGAGAAATCTTAAAATAAACTTATATGTCCAAAACTATCATTTCCTTCCATCAAAAGATTGGTTAGAAACTTCACTGAGAACACCTTCAGACCACATCACAGACATAATATACAATTCAAGTTATTAACTTTTTCCATTTAGGCTTACAGATCTTATAGATGCAACTATTTTAAAAGAAGAACAAGATTTTCATGGAAAAATATGAATTATACAGTAGTTATATTGAGTCTTTATTGCTAATGCACAAGGGGTTCAGAACCATAATGACGATATTGGGCACTTAAGTCATTAGGCTGTCATATTACAGCAAAATTATTTGTACTATATAATCAGTTTCCTTTTTTATATTACACAGATCTAAGCTTAGTTCATCTATCTTTGCCATTACAGTACTACTTTGTTGTTGTAAATACCTATTTTCTAAGGATGATTTGAGTACGTTCACTGTAGTTCAAGTTCATGTTTATTAGACCTTTGCTTTCCTAAAGCTGGGAAACATGATCGAGGGAAGTTTGCAATCTGCCTCACAGTGTCTTGTTTGATTATGTATTGCTTCACAGTGTCAATTGCTATATAGTTTATATTTTAAGTACTTACATGCACACTAAAAATTTCAAGGGGAATGGGAGCCAGTTCGCTTTTTTCTTTTTTTCTTTTTTCCCTAGCAACATTTTAATCCTATTCATCATATTTAAGACATGATCCTGTTCTTAAAATTAAAGTGGAATTCTATTGATATTCAACTTCTCTTTAGGCACTTTTAAACATGAAAACTTTAAAATGATATCTGATGATTATTTTCAGTATGAACAAAATTATTTGGAGGGAAAATAAAGTTGATCCTGAAGTCTTTAGCTGATAACCAAGGTGAATATGGCTTTGGTTTTGATAACTGGTCCTGGGGCTTCATAAACCTATTTGAAATGATAATATTATTGTTTAACTAGTCAAGCTGCTTTCTCAGAATTTACTTTTCTTGTATTCCATGTCATGATGGATTGGTTGTTTTGTTATTAATTCCTAGGGTTTATGGCACAATATAGCTCACCTGGCCCAAAGAATGTTATGGATTCCTTTGTGAGTGTGTGTGTGTATGTGTGTGTGTGTGTGTGTGTGTGTTTGATATAAAAGTTGAGAGACATATACACTTCTGAGTTGGAATAATTTTTGACTGAGACTATGTGAATTGATTCCCATACTGGGAAATGGCATACAAGTAAAATCAGTAGTCTATTCAAATCATTGTGCAGTCAAGTCAGCTAAATATATGGCAATTAAGAGCAAAACCAAATCTCAAATGGAACAAAACCAATTTATTCTGTAGTCAAGTATACACTATGTCTAAGCATGTATGTCTCCAATTATTCTCCCCAGACCAAACCATGACTTGGAGAATACATGTAATCTAGACTGTCTACCCAGTCTTTCCTTTATTGAAATAGATCATATGAAACTGACCCTTTGTGAGAATTTAAACTTTGTATTTTGTCATGAGTTTTTAAAAATATACTTCTCTTTAATAGGAAGGTCAAGTAAGCATTGCCACGTTGAAATTATAACTGTCGTGAGCACAAAAAGCACAGATTATAAACTTAAAGCCACTTTGAAATTATTATAACTGTCATGAGTACAGAAAGCACAGATTATAAACTCAAAACACCTAACTCCTGAAAACCTACAGTTAAGCCATTCACTCCTTCCAGATATATTTATTTTAGTGTTTGGGTATAAAACCAATTGAGGAGATGACTAGCATGTTCACAGGTGGCACACTGCAACAGAGCAGGACTTGACAATAGGCATACCAAAATTCAGAAGTCTAATTACTGCAGATAAAAGAATAGAATAAAACTCATTTGACCTGCTCTATCAACCTGAGATGCAGTGAAAGTCATCTTGCTTTTTTCTTAATTATTATCTCTAATGAATCACTCTGGATCCCCATACAAATTTTCCTACTGAGATACTAACATAAAGCCAGGTGGAGAAAGAATTGGGAATACAACTCACAGCAGAAAATGTCTCTGGTTTTGGTGACTCTGATTTCTGTCATGGGCACAAGGCTTTGCAAGTTGAAAGCTTTCTCTTCTGACACACCACTGCCCACTGGTGTGATGAGGCTCTCTCTGACTCAGGTCACCGTACCAGCTGCAGTGATGCCCCACCCATGGACTCCAGGGAGTCATCTCTATACTGACACATGTCCACATTCAGCCGGGACATGCAGAGGCTTCCTCTAGAACTGCACTGTCCAATGTGGTTGTCACTAGTCACATGTGGTGACTGAGCATTCGAAATACCGTAGTCGGAATTGAGATGCACTGGCTATAGGTGTGACATACACACCAGATTTCAAAGACTTAGCACAAGAAAAAGAATTTAAAATATCTCATTAATAATTTCCGTAGTGATTACATGGAGAAATGATAATACTTTGGATAGATGGGATTAAATAAAATATATTATTGAAATTAATGCCTGCTGGTTCTTTTTTGAGGCTATTACTAGAATAGTTATAATTACATATGTGGATGGTACTGGTTTAGGGAGTCTGCGATCTCAGCCACATGCTAGGCCAGAATCAGCCTCTCCAGGAAACTCAGCACCTTGCCCCCTCTTTCTTTCTTATAAATTGAAACAGAGAGTTGAGTTTATTATCCTCAACATCCTTGTCATTGTTATTATTATTATTAGACATGCAAGTTTTCTATCTTGATGATTTTTTTCCTTCATCTCTCATTCACCTTCCTCCTAATAAATACCATCTAGAATAATTTTAAGTATATCCTTGGATGTATTAGTATCCTTAGAAGATATTTAATGTGTTTTATATATAAGTTCTTTTTTTATTTAAATAAAATAGGAAGAATAACAACATGATTTCATACTCATGTTTATAAATAGGTAAATAAGGAAAGAATACCACAACTTTTTCTAGATGTTCAAAGTTTAAAGAAAAGGGCCTGGAGGCAGGGTCTGTTTCTCTTCTCAGACCTGTTGTGAATATACACTCAGATTGTCTTTCAATGATAATAGCAATTATAATTTTCCTTCTTTATAAAGTATTATAAATTACGGAAATTTACTTTCATGGAAAATAGGGTTTTATCCACATATTAAAAATGTTTTAAAAAAGGAATTAGAGATTTTATTTTTCTAAAAAAGGACTTCAGAGTACTCTTATATTCATTCAACTAATTTATATTGAACACTTATCATTTGCCCAGCACTGTTCTAGGGACTGAGATTAGAGGCTCTGATAAATAAATACAATACAATACAGGCAAAAATTCTGCTCTAATTGTGCTAACATTCTAGTGGAGGAAAAAAAAATATCAGAAAAAGAAGTAAAAGATATATTGGTGAGATAGTGATACTTAAAAAAAAAACTTTAAAAACTTAAAAAAAATTTTTTTAAAAGGAAAGGAGATAGGGAACACTTAAGGGAGGAGAGGGCTGGTGATTTTGAGTAGAGAGGGAGAAGCTGTGAGTGACAAGACTTAGGGGAAGACCTGGGGAAGTGAGGAAAGTGCCTATGTAGATATCTAAAGAAATAATGCTCAGGTCAGAGGGAGCAGCATGTGCAAAGGCCCTGAATTAGGATGTGCTCAAGAAAGAGTAAGGAGGCCAATGTGTCTATAAAGTAGAATTTCGGAGTGACAGTACGTATAACCAATCGTCTCCATCTGGTGGTATGGTATGGAAGCTCACCAAGAAGACACTCCTTCCAAGTTTTCTTTTACTCTACTGGTCAGAGCTAATCTTGCTTGAAAGTAGTGGATATGACCCTATGAACTGCAGCAGCAAAGCAAAGGATCTTCTGTCTACTAACCTATTCCATCACGCCAGCCCCTCACCCCCCTGCCACACACACTCATAATTCAGCTCCTCAGATCTTTAGATTTTCTCCAGAACTAATATTCCAGCTGCAATTAATCAAGTGTTAAGGGTCTTTATTTTTTTTAATAGAAAAAAGATGTTTTAGCTGTGATTATTAAAGGATGCGTTTGTGTGCCTTGAGGCTGCATGGCATGGGATGTACTTGCAACACAATTCTGATGACAGTTATCATGATATAAGGTAATGTTGCTGCCATATTTATCAAAACAGACCTCCTGCCATTTCTGTTTGGTTAGACACAAGATTTCAATCTTAGGGTAATGATAAAATAAGAGATTTTTATTACTGTTATTTTTAAAGTTATTATTAATTAGCCAAAGTGGTAGTAGTAACCCAAAACCATACATTCACCTGGAAAGATTTATATTGGCAGCAAATCTATTTCCATCAAAGCTATAATTAATAAACACTCATGTGGTTAGAGAATTTGGTATACAACATGCAAAAAAGTGGAAATTGTTTCAGCAAACAATTTCTAGGGCTCTTCCTATGCCATATGGACATAGCTCTTTACTGATAGCTAATATTAATATAGGCCTAACATAATTTTTATATACCTATTCCAAATGTCTTCAAGTATGCATATCTAATTTCTGTTTAGACATACGGGTATTGTAATTTTTCATTGTTAGTTCCCAAAGCCCAAGGACCAGCTCCATTTAACTCAGTTTTATGGAGTCTGGTGCAATCCGTAATTGTGTTAATGATGTTAGGAATGATGAAGATGAGGAAAAAAGGGAGGAAAATGACAAAGATAGCAACCTACTTGTGTACATACAAAGCATGTGGTCTTTTACATCATAATATTTAATGCTTATGATGTTGCAATTGAGATATTTGTATCCCCACTTTCAGATGAGGAGGTTGGAATTCAGGGCTGCAAAGTCACACACCTTCTTACTGGTGGATCTGTGAACTCAAGATCAGATCTTAACACAAAAGCCTTTGTACTTTCTACCATGCATTTTGCTCAGACACTATGCAATTATTATTTATTTATTTATTTATTTATTTATTTATTTATTTATTTACTGACCACCAACTGTGTGTCAGGCTTGGTGAGAATATAGGGAGTATTATTAAATTCCAAACTGTACCATGAAGATCTGCCTCGCCCCACCCTCATTCTTGACTTCAACATGTATCCCAAGGGCAGTTTATTTCACGTGGCCACAGAATTGGCAAAATAAATATGTTTGCCAAAATGTTATATGACCCAGAGCATATAATTCTCAGTTGGCCATTCCCTCACAATGGAACAATTAAGTTCAATTTTCCTTAGCAAGGGCTCTGTCCCCCTCTGCTTTCTTAACCATTACATAAGCCAGCACCTGTTTGTGTTGTCAGGCATGTTTTCAGACTAAAGTCCACAGGTGGTTTTTCATTTTTTTTCTCTCGTGCTATTGAATGAAAATAGCTACACTTGCTTTCTGATGACTAATTTAAGGGAATATTTCCTGGTGGAAATTTCCTAGCTGAACTGCTTGACAAAACAGGGAGGGAGTCAGATCCTGCTAGAATATTTCTCTTTTACTCTTGGTTCTGCTTTGACAGTTTGAAGGATTAAGGAATAACAATGACAGTAGTTCTTATTATTACTCAACTCTTACCGTGTCTTTCTCACCATCCACAGCGTGTCCCTGTTGGAATAGATGCTGATGACTACATCTGTTGTGTTATTTAAAGTAGATCTTTAAGTCAAAATGAGGATGTGTGTGCGTTGCCTCGTTTTGAGTTTGCTTAATGTTTCCAACCATATTTTAGAAATAAATCCCAAATGCTTTTTTGCTAAGTGCATTTTCCTTTCAATTTTAAACCTATGTGTATTTTAAAGGTCATTTAATCCGCTCATTTCCAGTTCCTCCGGTCTTAAATCATCACTGTGTTATTTTATGTAAGAGGTACTTAATGTCTGAAGAAGCTTTCAGAGACCTTAAAAACCCAAAGACATTTTTTTCCAAGACCAGAAGTTCTACTTTGTCAAGAGTAAACATGCTTGAAGAAAACCAAGATCTTAGCCTGTTCAATAGTCCAAAAGTTTGAATTTCAGAGGAGTTGGCACTCGGTGAAATGCATTTTCCCATCCATAGCTCAATCCTCTCTATCCCCTCCTAGTTTAGGCTGAAACACATGCAGAAGATATCCAGCAAAGCACTCTCCTCAGTGACATCTGTGTCAGGAGGAGTGTCCTGGCAATTGGTAGCAGGATCCTCTCTCCCTAGGGAAAGGGAAGGCTTAAAACCCCAAATAATAATAATCTATCACAGATTTCAGGTTACCAAAAGTTAAAGAAAAGGATAATAGCAAAACATGTAGCTTTGCTACATATCAAGAGAAAGGCTACTGTAATTTCCCCTTTGGGGCATGCATTTTTCATGTTATTATGCAAAATTATGCATATAAATGTAAATATATTTCCATATTCTATTCAAAACTCTCTAATTCTAAATATGTTGAATAAAACAATCATATGATTTAATTTAGATTCAAATATAAAATTCCTGGTCACTGGAAGAACTGGGCCAGTAGTGGGCGCCTCCAGCAACAAAACTGGCTCCTCTGAAGCAATCTTTCAGATACAGGGGCAGTTTTTCTAATCACATTAAATCTAGGATTAGAGAGACATGAGGATATGCTGACAAAAACCCAGAAATGGTGGTTGAGAAACTTGAGTTGAATCTTTACCTTTCTGCTTCTTTATGTAGCCTTAGGCAAGTGGCTTAAACAAGTTGGGGTCTTTTTCCTCACCTCAGAAGTTAGAAGCATTTACTCTATGTTCCCTCATGTTCACTCCAGAGTTAATATTTCATGTTTCTGTGACTCCACCACGAGCTGTGCCCAAGAATGGGGTTATCTGATGGTCAAAAACAAGAAAAAGCTTGGCAATTTGATTACAATGAACTCATTTAGAAAAATAAATATTGGAGATAATAACTGGTATTTGACAGAAAGTAAATCTCCCATCACTATTTTTTAATGGAAAGGAGAGTGAATCTGAAGGTGTGGCTGGAAAGCAGAGAGCAGTGTCATATGACCCATACACAGGGACCACCGTCTCAATACAGGACCCCAGATAGATTCAAAATGGACAACAAATAAAGCAGCCTGTATCCTCAATACATCAAGTGTCACAATGATATGTGCCTTTATGGGTCTTTTCCTATTTTTCCCCTTTTTTAGAAATGTATGTTATGAATTATGATTATTGCAATGGAGCCAAGTATTCACCGGGCTCCAGCTAGATCTTTGTTTAGCGAGCATAAGCTCACTGCCAGCTGCAAAGTGCAGCTGTCTGTCAGCATTTGTGAGGACAAACTGCTCCACTATCCCTGAACACTTAGCCATAGACTACATACTGTGTCCTCAGCTCTGCTCAGCATACCCTGTGCATTTTCAATACCCTTCCTGTGGGGGAGGGTATCAGTGGTTCGCACGCACATTTTGGAGCAAATAGTTAGAAGCTTATGTCAAAACGATTCCTCTGATAGAAGGTTCTGTCCCACTAAAACTATTTTGTGAGGGACTAACTGACAGGCCTGACATTTCCTGATCTTTCTCTGACAAAAGCATGGGAGGCTGCCACTGTCTTGAGGACATTGTGACCCCTGCAAAGAATGCCAAGAGAATGGACCCAAGGCCAGGAGCCTGTCTCAGAGCAAGGGAATGTGGGAGTGAGAAGGCCACAGGCAAGGGGCAAAGCCAGAGGAAGGGCATGGCCCCGGGGTGCTGAGTGCAGCCATTCTCCTGGGCCGCAGCAAGGAGCAGAAGGCAAGACTCAAAGGGAGCCTTATCTTGGGAGAAACCCTAATCTAGAACTTGCAAGTAAACTTGGGACTCTGTTGCTTAATAAGAGGCTTTGAAGAATGAGCTATTTTGCTCATGTAGCATTTACCACCCTTCTAAGCAAAAAAAAAAAATTTAATTTCCAGCCACACTTAGCATAGTAGAAAAACTGGCAACATCATCCCACATTAATTCAGCATTTGTAGAGTTAACCAAAATCTCTCCTGTTTTATCATCAGAGTGACTCATGTGAGCTGTAAGGATCGTTTTTTAGAGGGGTGGCAATTTTAGGAATACCCTGAGAATTATGCTAAGAATTTAGGATTACCCTGCTTTCCCCAGGCATTTATATACAGTAAACTGTAAGCTTCTTAAGGAGTAAAAACTGGGGCTGAAGTTTCTTTGGGCCCAGGAATGCTCCCAAGACACTGCAGAAAGCATGAGATATGATCAGTCAGTACTTGTAGAAGGTATGTTTTTCAGGTTTTGCTTAATAATGATATTTTCAACTAAAAAAAAATAAATCTAAAATTCCTCCCACTCATGGAGTATTATGAGAACTGCTCTTTGTTATGTAAAAGCATTATTTCAGTAAGAAATGTGCCCTCTTGGGAAGAATGGAACAATGCAAATTCAGATTAATAATAAAACTGTACAATACATAGCATATGGCCAAAGTTGGCCTGAGTCACTCACTGGAGAAAACATTCTAAGGTTTGGGAAAAGTCACATCCCTGGGGGAGTACGTGTGTGTGTAGTGCTGTGTGTGTTTGTGGGCAGGGCAGCAGCGACCCAACATAAACACTTTCTTTCCCACAACTTAAACATACACACAATACTTAAAATAGTTTCATTCAGGGGTAGTCACAGGATCATTAAACAATAGCAAAGCTCTGTTAGTCCATGATCTTTCCATATTCAAGAGGATTGTAAAATAAAAACAAGACTCCGCAAGGGATCGATATTTTCCAAAGGAATAGCATCTTACAGTACAAGACTATTTGGCTTGCTAAGTGCCTTCACTTCTCTCTGTGTTATAGTTTGCTGCTTCCCTCATTGAGAAACCTTTTTGCTGGATGTGTTACATACGATGAGCTTGGGTGTTATAATAAACAGAGAGGAAGGCTCAATAATGTATTTCAGTTAGGAAGAAGCACTTGAAAGAAATTGGTTTTGCTATACACATGATGTGAGCCAATCAATAGTGGTTTAGTCTGACAAGCACTGTCAATATCCATTGTCACAGTTCAGAAAGTCTTTAATGGATAGTTCTTCAAAACCCAATGATTTCAACACATGTTCAAAGTCTTGAAATATACTCTACCTGGCAGAAATTAATCACAGATAAACTCTTGGGGTTGTATACAAGTATTCCTTTTTTTCAACTGAGAGCCAAATAGCAGTCAAAAATTCTATCTGTAGTAATATGTATTTAATTTTATGTAAATTAATAAATATTTAATTTATGCCGCAGCTAAGGTTATAATCTAATAATACCAGATACACAGTAAATGCCCAGAAAATGTTGAAAAAATAAGAGACACTGGGATGAGGATGAGGAGGGCAATTTTCATACGACCTGTTCTGTTCACTTACTATTACAATCATGATTGTGATAGAAAACATCTATCAAAACCTCATAATTCATAATTGTCAGTGTTTTAGTGAATGCTTATCACACGCTAGATATCATGCTGGGTGTTTTGCAAATATTGGGGCATTTAATTTATACAACAGTCTTCAGTGTGGATATCAGCCCGACTTACCAGATGAGAAAATAGAGACACAAAGAACTTAACATTACTTGAATAAGACCTGACCTCTGTTAAATGACAGGGTTGAGATTCAAATTCAAAATCCAAAATATGTAGTATTCAAAAGAGAGAGAAGAAATAAATGAGAGGGAAAGGAATGTATTTTGGTTTAGTTTGGTTTGGTTTGGTCTGGTCTGGTTTGGTTTAGGAAGCAGCATTAGCTGTTAGAAGGAGGCCATCGATTAGTGGCTCTTGCCTGCTTTCTGCTTTCTCCCTAACTTCTGATCCTGAAGCTTCACTCCTATGAAGCAACCAGGAATAAAACAAGTTGACTTTCTGGTTGGGCATAGAGAAGACTGACATTTCCTGACTTGGCTGGAGAGAAGTGCTAAGGAGTTTACAGATGAGAATGCATGTGCTTGTACTATTGTGAGCTAGGTGTATGTCTGTCTTTGAAAAGGATTTGTGTGGTGACAGGAGTCAAGGACTTGAAAAATTGATAGATCTGGCTAGGTGGCTAGTCCATTTACTTAAAAAGGGAGTCCCAATCCCCACCCTACATCTCTACTTCTGTATTTATTCTTGTCTTGCTGCATACAGCCACCTGGAGCATGGAGACTGATTCTCAAATTTGCCTACAGCCCAATAGCAGAAGAGCTCAATTTGTGTTCGCGGTGGTTATGGCTCTGTGCAACCCAGATGCCATCTTCAGCTGTTCTGACTGGCAATCCAGAGAGCATTCAGCCATCAACTCTGTTACTGTCCTGCGATTCACTAATCTCACCTAAGGCAACTCATTTTCCCTTCTAGGCCTATAGTGATGCACACCACCTAGGATCATTTCAGCCAGCAGTTTAAGTACAGCAGATAATTTAAGTCCTTAGGTTGGAAGGATTGGAAGTACTTGACTATAGTAGGAGGCTATTGCCGTCGCTCTACGTCCTTAGCACTTTGACAGCATTGCCAAACAGATGGAAAGGCAGGCAGTGGGGCAGGTTAGGAGTTCCCATGGGCTCGAAATCAGGCAGCCCTGCATCTGATTTTGGCTCTGCTGCTTATTTGCTACATGACTTAACCTCTCTGAACCTCGGATTCCTGATCTGTAGAATGGACAACAATAAGAGATCCCACCACACTGAATGGTTATAAGGATTAAATGAGACGTAGCATACTTAGTACAGTTTCCTGTCACATTGCCAGCAGTCTAAGAACATTAGTCATTATTAATAATACGAGTGATATTAGAACGATCAGATTGGCTAAAGTGGAAACTGAGTCTGCTTGAAAAGAATTAATACTGTAAATATTTAGATTGTAGGAAAAGTTAAATGTATATTTATTTATGTATCACATATAAAAATTACACATTACATATATCTTATATATATATAAATTTAACTTTTTCTACAATCTAAATAAACACTTCAGTCCTCTATTTCCTCTTAAATATTGATTATTTAGCCTAAGACTTCTCTCAAACTACCTATGCCTGTAATGCATACTTTTATGTTCTTGTTAAAATTTTTATGTCTGAAAAATTCAGGATACATCGTAGCATATTCTTGATCACACATAGCGCCGGGAGTTTAGAGATTAAAGGAAAAAGCTTCAAAGTTGTCATATATTACTCTCCTCTATACCCTCTGAGAATACATTCTCACAAAAGTACAAACAAATACGCGCGCACAATATGTAGGGATAGCTCTCTCTATTTATGTCTATCTGGAAGGAAGATTTAAATACCACCCACCCAATTCAAATACTGCTGAGCATGGTCTAGTATCTGAGTCAGTATGTAAAATCAGCATTGAAATTGTCCAATACTCTTAAATATGAATATCATTTCATTCTCCAACTTGGCTTTTTTTCCCACAGAAATTTCAGCGTTAGTGTCCTAGAATCTTGCCATGCTGTTACCTCTACGGTGGAACTGTCATGCCTGCAAACTCTATTGTTTTGTTTTTTATTTTTGGTCTCCGATGTTCACATTCATCTATAGGGCTCCTCTCATTTGATTTGGCAGTGGCCTGTTTTCTATCACCAGGAGAGAACCCATTCCTGTATTTAATATATGATCTTTTCTCATGGAAAACATATTTCTACTGCCTGGTGCCCTTTGTCTGGATTAATGCCCTATGTAATTTTTTCCCCTTTTTTAGTAATTTCACTTTCAAAATCAGCTACTGCCTTAACTCAGTAACCACTTACTTTATTTATGAATCTATCAAAGTTTTGAACAAATGACAAAGTTTTACTGACACTATCGATACATAAGAAGACAAGAAAGAATATTTAGTCAATAGAAGATGTCTCAATGACCTGAATCTTTACATCTGATATTGTGTCTGATTCCATTTCAGGAAAAAATGGATCATTTGTCTTTACACACACTACACGTTTTTGTTATTTAGGTATATTTTTTTCTGTTCTTTTTTTTAAAAAAATATGTAGTATTTCTATAACCTTTGATGCAAATATCTTTTGGAATTCTGGTTCACAAAAAGAAAAAACAGAGTTAAAATTGAAGGCAAATTACATCTGTGGTAATATTACTCAATATTTGCACTACAGAATTGAAGTTAGCATCATCATCATTATCATCATCACCAAAAGAAAGTTATATAATTCAAAGTCATACTAAATGCTAAATTTAAACAAAACACCCTGACTCACACTCTAGAAATATGTTATCAACCAAGACACACCTCAAATATATTATTAGCAAAATAAAAATATTAGGCCTATACATGAAAGACAATGGAGATTTAGATCCTAGACAGATGAACGCATTAGAAGTAGAACACATGGACACATCTATTACTGAGAAAAGTAGTCGTGGAATTTCCATATGGCTGAGTGACAGGGACATGACAGTAAACTGCCAGCACTGCAAATGGAAAAAATACGGTTAGATTTGACCATTTACACTAGATAATTTAGTCTAAAAGTAAATGTTTTTCATTGTATGAATTCTCACCTTTCTTTAAATGGGTAGATAGCATAAATATGAATCATTGGATAGATACCCTTCTGTTACAACTGATCATTTATTTTGTATTCCTATAATATCTAAGTGGGAATTAAGTGGTTAAAAAAAATAAAAAAAGGACTGCTGTTAAAATGCTCTGCGTTCCCCCTTCCAATTATTTCCAGATTTAATCGTGATTTGTGTTTTAAGTAAATCACTTAAAGTTTCAATAATTTAGTTTCTCAGGCTACGAGTTGGGGGTTGAAATTATGACTTCTATTTACATTGAGCATGTGGAAGAAAGAGATATTAAATGACCAGCAGTATATTAAGCCCAAACTTACCCTTTCTGCCCACTCTGACACAAGGAGTTACGTGCAAAGTTTTGCAAGCTCTAAAACCACATGCTGGAGAGGGCAAAGCAGTATATATTACAGCTTCATGAATTAGCACAAGCGTGTATGCCCTGTAAAGGAATCAGGCAGGAGGCTGAAAAGAAATTTTTAAAACTTGATTTCTCTTTTCAGTCAATTTTGAGTAATGCATTCTTATTTCAGTAATTTAGAAAGTGGTACAACAGGGCAATTTCTGATTAAAAAAAAAGTCATATTGGAAAATATGAGTGGAGACAATTCGGAACTTTGTTGTGTAATCCATGAGATGGTTTGAGAAGTGTTTTTGGAATCTCTTGGGATTAAGAGCCTGATATAACCTTATTTTGTCATTTCATTCTTGAACTCCCTCCCCAGACACTTTGCTGTGGTAAGATGATTGTAACTGTTGCCGGCTTTGCCCTGAACATCTTTCTAGATTCATGGTGTCGCAGGAGCTCTCAGCAGCTAACACAACTATCGGTCTACACCTGATGTTGATCCCCATGTAAAAACTAACCACAAAAAGTGACAAGTAGCCTAGAAAGTTGTTTGTTAATAGCATTTCCTTTAGCAACATTTCTGAAACGTTAGCTCTCCAGTATTTCCAAATTTAAAGAAAAATAATAACAGCATGTAAGTGTAACATGGGAATACCGTGAAAACAGCAGTTTGGCAGGGAAAGGGGATATTTCAAAATAAGGTCCCCAGCAAGAAAAATTCTGGCAGATGCACAATTCTGGATCGTATTATCCAAACCGTTGGATTCTGAAAAAATTTGAGGGTTTTCTTTTGTGGTTTTCATCCCTTAATAGAATGGTAGTGAATGTTGATCGTTCAAACTGTGTTGATTCCCCCCCGCCCCCCATTACTAACGTTGAAAAATAAATATACAAAGGGCACTTGTTACAATAAGCTTTCCCACCTCTAGAGGTGGTTTTAACACCGTAATGGCTGTGTCGGGTATAAAACTTGTGTTGTGCTAATGCATATTCTCATATGCAATAATATTTATTGCAAATCATCTTAAAAAGCCCTCAATCCTTGGGGTGATCTAACGTATAGAGAAGTTGAATCACCATGTTATACACCTGAAACAAATATAAAATTGTGTGTCAACTGCACTCCGATAAAAAATTTTTAAAAAGCCCTCGATTCTAATTATTCTTTGGTGTGAGCAGCTTTAACAGCAATTAAATCTCTCAATGGGTTAAGAACAGGACTGTGCTCAAACCTAATGCCTTTGGCCTGTGTATTGAGACTTAAATTGTATATTGTTATTGAAAATTCTCAGGGTTTCAAAAATATTCTGTTTGGACTTGAAAGAAAAACTCACGCATCGATGGAAAAAAGAGGAAAGCATAAAGGAAATAAAAGTAAATTCTAGAATACTTGGGGAGCTAATCCAATTCAGGTTAACTTTTTGTGGAGATAAAAATATGTAGAACTAAGAGTGATTCCCCTTTATCAGATTAAATGGTTTAGAATTTAAACCCGTATTTCTTCAGTCTCTTTCCTTTTTCGAATAAAAAGTTTAAATGGGAATGGAAAAAAAAAAAAAAAACCTGCTCATTGGCTTAACATAAATCTTTAAATTGCAGTAAACTTCACCCTCAAAAAGTAGTTGAATCTCTGAGGAAAAAGAAAAGGCTGAATTCTATTTTTCATAAATGATGGATTATTGTACCACACTGTGTATTTTCCAGTAAAGTGTCCTTTTATTTGCACTGTGTGATTACAAGTTTCTAAAAGTATGTGTGGGGTCACTTGGGTGCTGTGGGAAAATGGAAGGAACACTGTTCTGTTAAAATCAGTAGTGAAATCAGAAGCAAACTATGTCCTGATTATCATAGGCATGTGTTTAAATTTTGCCTTCCTTAATTGGTGATGTTGTATTTACTTAAAATGAACAATTTGGCAAGTTTTTCTCCCTTGACAACAGAAAAGCGTAAACTGTTTTATAAGTTTGGCTGTTAAATTCAGATTTGTAAACCACAATATTCAAAGACTTTTAGCGCTGTTTACAGGGACCCCAAGATGGACTTGACTTTATAACCATGTGCTTTTTACATTTTTAGTTCATATTTATAGCGCTTTCAAGTTATTTGCTTAATAAAACGTATGCTATATATTATAGTCATCTATTGACTTTAACTTCTGCATTACTCTTCTTTGAACAAAATGAGGGGAATGAATGATGGTAAAGGCATGTAATTTGACTTGTCATCTAAGGATGATTTTTTATGGCATCAGGAAATAGAACTGGACACTCTAGTCTGTCTCCAGGAAAGTCATCATTAGAGGCAACTTCGGAGAGTTAGGCTGTGTTAAAACCAGTGTGATCACACCCAAGACTCTGCTACTTTCTCAGTGTTTGTGAGAGGCAAACAAGACAAAGCATTTAAAAATGTTTTTCCATGTTCTTTGAAAAACCAGTGTACCTTACATGCATGTCTCGCATGTAGAGCCAGATGGTGATATTGAAAACAATATATATGTCTTGTATTTTATATATAAAATATTTTGTATATATTTCACAAGTGTTTTCTATATATTTTATACATAATATTATAATGGTAAATAAATAAACATATATTCACACAGTTATGTAAATATTTCCATTACATATATTTCTATATATTTAAATATGTATTTATTCATATGCATGTGTTTAAATACATATTTATATAATAGATATAATTTTATATATTATTTTCATATATTATCTATAAATATGTTTTCACATATTTAACATAAAAATGTAATAATATATAAAATACAAAATATAAAATATATAAATATATTTTGTGTTTATAATATATACTTTTATATTTTAAATATTTTTATACTTTACAGATTTAAAATTATGAATAATATAAAAATATTATATATAAAACATTAGAAATACTATCACCAGAGGACTTAAGGGATTCTGAAAAATATAGTTCACTGTATAATTATTTTCATAATCTTGTATTTATGCTGTATGTACTCTCTAATCACATCATTTTAACTAGTTCTAAAAAGGCAAGAAAAAAATGCCTCTTTGATTCTGTATTCCTGGGCATTCTGTCTTGGAAAGTGACAAGGTTTTGAGGTGAAACTAGAAATAGAAAATATTACCTTTGGTAACCTGTGAAAATTTAGATTGATTATGCGTATTATTTCAAAGCAGGCTTGAGACTGAAATTACCCTGAGAAGATTTTTTTTTTTTTTTTTCCTGAAGGATGTTAAGTGTCTCTTCAGCCTCCAATACTAGAACCCAGACTATGGGGCTTGCATAGCTGTCAGTTGGAGCAGGTCATATGCAACTGGCGGTCACTGCAGTGACTGGACCTAGATAAAAACTGATAGGATATCATGTGTCAGCACAGTATTTAAGATGCTTGGAATGACTCTTCCAATCATACAAGTTAGAATCATCAGTTTATGCCTGATATTCATGGTCCTATAAAAGCATGGGTTGCTTGCATGGGTTCTTATGGCACTTGCAGTTTTTCCAAAATGATCTGAAGTCAATTATTCCTCTAAGATCCAGAAGTCTTGTACTTCACATCATGCTGTATTAAAATTACATAGGCCTTATGTGTTTTTATCCACAACGGTTAAATCCAGTAGTGCCATATATGTACTAGGTAGTCAGTTTGTGTTTGTTTATTTTTTCATCGCCTAGCATTACTGTCCAGGAATATAATGTGAGCCACGTTTGTAATTTAAAATCGTTTGTTAGCCACATTTTAAAAAGCAACAAGAAATATGTTTTAATAATATATTAATTTTAATGATATATTTATTTACCAAAAAAATCCAAAACATTATTGTTTCAACCTCTGGCACAGCCTGCATTTCAAGTGCCTAATAGCCCCAAGTGAGTAGTGGCTACCATGTTGGACAGCACAGATCTAAAGCAGTGCTTCTCAATTTTAAGTTCAGATACACATGGAAAATATATTTGTATAGACCACTGGAATAAATGGGCAAGACTACTCATAGCTGACAGGAACTGCTCCTGGGGTGCAGGCTGCATCATTCCTACTCAATTACCCTGAGTGCTGAGGACATCCATAATGTAACCCTATACAATTGTTATGCCAAGCACAACAGTTGGCAATCTCCAGTCTACAGCAGTGGTTCCCAGCCTCTTTAAGTGATAGACTCTATAATAGTGGTTGTACTTTTAGGACCAATTCCTTTAATAAACAGATAGCAGTTAGATACGAGGTATATGATAGATCAGATATTTGAAATATTATATATATATGCATATATAATAGGTAAATATATATTGTTTATATATGCTATTTACTATATACTATGTATATACATACTTTATACTATTTATACTGCATATATTATAGCAGATACCAGATAGATGATAGAACAGATATATATATTTAATATACTTAAATATAACATAAATATATGTACTATTTGCTATATATATCCATTATATATATGCTATTTGTAAAGAGATATATTATTAAAATAATATATATATATATATATATATATATATATATATATATATATTTGCTTTTCACAGTTTCTTTTCATTTTCTCAGTATGTGAGTAGACCTTCCACCACCAGTAAATGAGAACTTAAACAGATCCTATAACCTTTCTTATCATTTTAAGGCAGTGATTCTCAACAGGGAACAATTTCCCTTCCCCTCCCCCAAGGAGACATTTGGCAATGTCTAGAGACATTTTTGATTGTCATAACGAGGAGGGGTTACTACTGGCATATTGAAAGTAGAAGCCTAAGAGGCTTCTCAACATCCTACTTATCCTGCACAGGACAGCCCCCTTCTACAAAAAATAATTGTCTGTCTCGGGGCAGCCCGGTGGCTCAGCGGTTTGGCGCCACCTTCAGCCAAGGGCCTGATCCTGGAGACCTGGGATCCACTCCCATGTCAGGCTCCCTGCGTGGAGCCTGCTTCTCCCTCTGCCTGTGTCTCTGGTTCTCTCTCTCTCTCTCTCTCTCTGTGTCTCTCATGAGGAAATAAATAAAATCTTTAAAAAAAAAAATAATTGTCTGTCTCAAAATGTCAATAGTTCCGGGGTTGAGAGCCCTGCTTTAAGGTAATATAAAATATTATGGTCCAGTTAACGGGCAAGTATTATCTCAATTTGGTATCTAATAGAGCTAATCCCATGTGATAGTCTAAACTCTGAACTTAATTTAAAATTAAAATTCCACTCTTCAGCTAGCTGGAAGGAAGGCAAGGTATTTTCCTTTTTACTGTCCTTAGCTGTACGCTTCACCCCAAATCCTCATCTTGCTAACATGTTTACTACTACTTTGTGGTGAAAGCTAGGTGCAGGGGGATGCAAAAATGTTCTTACTTGACCAGCCATACTCTGGGCCAGGTTTATAGCAGACATTCTCCTGTGGGCACTTTTGTGGGTTCTTTGGAGACCCCACAAGGGACATTTGACTTCAAGTCCTCTAATTCGGGCAATTAATTTTCTTCCAGTTGCAGTTCTCTCCTGTCTCTCTCTTTTTTCTTCTGAGATCCTTCAGAGGGATGGTTCATGCTTAGCTTTCATACAATGATAACTTAGCAAATATTTGGTATCCAATAGCTACTTTTTAAAAATTTAGTTGATTTAAAACCATTCTACTTTAAATGAGTAAATGAGCTCCTGATATACTTTTTCACTATCCATTCATTCACCAATACTCCAATAAATTAGAATATCAGATAAAAATCTTATGAGACTGTTCCCATATCCAAACTTGACCTTGGACAAGTTACTGAACTTCTCTGTCTCAGCTTCTTCCTCTCCAAAATGGATAGAATTATTTACATACTTCAAAAGATCATTGAGAATTGATTCAACAAATATTGAGTGAAGATTTACATTTACATGCTGAACAATGTTTGAGGTATTGGGAACACATTTGTGAACAACATTTACAAAAGTTTACAAAAATCCCTGCCCACCTGGAGCTTACATTGCAGGAGAATTAAGTTAAATCGTGTTAGATTTTAGAAAAGTGTCAAGTATGTAGCAAGGTCTCAGTACATTTTACTATATTATTATTAAGCCAATTGAATTATTGGCTTATTCTAAAATAGAATTTGAGAGGCAAAGACCTCTACGTACCTAAGAAAGTGCCCCCCAATCCTCCCAACAACTGAGTTAAGACAAGGAAGGCCCAGCCAAGATCTATGATTTTATAGAAACAATGAATTCTTATCAGTTATAATAATGAGATACCTTGAATGTGTTTAGACACTATACTTAATGGAGATCCAGACCTTACGTGTTATGTTCATCATGGAATTCACAGACTTTAGCATGGAGCCTGATAATCCAGAAACATTGAGCTAATACTTTTTCAGGAATGAATTTGAGATACATCTAACTTTGAAGATAGAGGTTAGGATAGGAAGCAATGAAGACATGGAAAAATGTGAAGCAAATTTGTTTCAGTATTTTTTCTAGAACTGGTGGTAATTTCACATCAATAAGAAAAATAGGGGTTGCTTTGGTGGCTCAGTGGTTTAGTGCCTGCCGTTGGCCCAGGGCGTGATCCTGGAGTCCCAGGATCAAGTCCCACATCAGGGTCCCTGCATGGAACCTGCTTCTCCCTCTGCCTGTGTCTCTGCCTCTCTCTCACTGTGTCTCTCTTGAATAAATAAATCAAATCTTTCAAAAAAAAAAAAAAGGAAAATAGGAAATATCTACTTGAGTTAACATAAAATAGATGATTGAAAAAATTATTTGGGCAGGCAGGACCTTTGAAAATGCCTGTATTACCTACAGGCAGTATATAATCTTAATTAATTAAAATGAACAATTTGAAGAGTTTTTACTCTAATTTAGATGAATTTTTCTTCGACCATAATTCTGTGTATAGAGACAGATAGGTGGAATTATGCAGATAAAGGTTATCATGTTAAATATGAGCAAATGAGAGGGAAAATAAATGGTGAATGTATGAAACTAACCACAGTCTCATTGCACATTCATGTGGCAACAGAGCCAATATTTTCATACAGGCAAATTTTTACTCATATGCTGTGTCTAAACAGAAGGGTTTGAGCTATTAATTCCAGTAGTTCCATAACTACTGCTTTCTATTCATATTCGAATAAAGTAATAATTATAAAGGAGACATTTACCAAAAGCTTTCTTTTTTTCTTTTTAATCTCCAGTGTTCAGACTGCATCATAGTGCTTCCGATACAAGCGACAAAAACCGAGTTAAAAGCAGATTAAAGAAGTTTATCACCCGAAGACCTTCCCTGAAAACTCTGCAAGAAAAGGGACTTATTAAAGGTATAGGACATTTTATACTTTTACTGTAGCAATGATAAATGAATATGCCTCTGTGTCCATAGCTATTCAGCTCTAAAGAGATATTAGGATATTTTATTCTTCTTAGGTTGTTCATGGAATGTTCTGCTCTACAACAAAGGGGAAAAAAACCAAAGCAGTTGTCCAGAAAACTAATCCTGAGAAAATAAAGGTTGCAATGCAGTGTCATTGAAAACAGTACCTAGTTTTGCCCTCTGTGGAGCTGGGCTCCGCACCAGGGAGGGGGGCGGCTGGGTAGAGGAGGTATCCTAGGGGCTCATTAGAATGAACCCATGTCACCATGTGCCTGGACAATCCTGGTGCCCACCTATCATCCCAGCATGCTTAGTAGCAGCAGTCCTTTCACTCTCAGATGTGTCCTGATTTGGATAATAAGTTACCTTGTCACCCCTCTCTGAAGTGAGCACTGGGACAGAAGTCTAAGGCAAATTAGTGTCATGGAAATTTATGGATTTGGGAGCTGGAGAACTAAGCCCTCAATTGAAACTGGAATAAGTAGGTATAATATATATCTAAATATATCTAAAGTAAAGAACAAACTAGTCTAGACTGCCCTAGCCGCCACGATAGCCAAACATAGACTCTGGCCTTAGACTAATCAGAATTCAGAATCTGGTTCTACCTCACTCGTATTGACATTGAGCAAGTTATGACCTCCTGAACACCAGATATCTCATCTGTTAAATGGGGGTACTTATACCCACCACTGAGAGGGCCGCTGAGAGAAATAAATGAGATAACCCATGTAACGCATTTAATAGAGTCTCTGGAACATAAATATTAAACAAATGTTCTCTGCTATTAATGCTATTATTATTCACTACTGCTGTTACTGTTAAGGTGCCAAGGGGATGAGAAAGAATGAATGCATACATAGAACCAGTGATAAAACAGATTTCTATAACTGGAAGTCATTTATAAATTACACAGGTAAAACATTATTTTCCTAACAAGAAAGTATGTGCAGCAAGTCCATCATTTTCCCTGTTTTTTTTTTTTTTTATTTTCTAACTGATGGATGTATTTTGCAAATTGAATATAAGAAGAAATTTGAACCTGGGCTAAAATATCTTTCTGAAATACATTCTGAGAACAACGCTGAAAGACTGATCCTTATGGGAGTCAAAAGGTGATGTAATGCCTAATCATTTCTCAGGAACAGGGTGAAACAGATCTTAAGATTTTCAGCAATACTTAGCATGAGAATTACTTAAATAGGTTATAATAATTGTCTGTCCTATCAATTTCAGTTCACTTTTAAACAGGGGGACTTAGGGCAGCCCCGGTGGCTCAGCAGTTTAGCGCTACCTTCGGCTCAGGGCCTGATCCTGGAGACCCGGGATCGAGTCCCACGTCGGGCTCCCTGCATGGAGCCTGCTTCTCCCTCTGCCTGTGTCTCTGCCTCTCTCTCTCTCTCTGGTCTCTCACGAATAAATAAATAAAATCTTAAAACAAAACAAAACAAAACAAAAACAAAAACCAGGGGGGCTTATCACAAGAATCATCTGGCATTTTGAACCAATTGTGAAAGGTGAAATTTTATGAAGCATGGACATACATATCACTAATAGAGTGGAAAATTCTTAAAATGGAAGGATTTGGGGGTAGAACTAGCACTTGCTTTGGCAATCCTTGGACTCTTACTCTAAAGATGTCCTTTTCAGGGCCACCGACAATATTGGATCCTCTACAGATTCAACTTCATATAATAATATACCAGTACCTTCAGTTTTATCTTGGAACGCACCCCATCGATTATCATTTTCTTTGAGGAGATTCAGTTGCAGTTTACCTGCCACTTTGGGAAAAATAGAAAACCAAATTGAGCTCAAACAATCCCAATCTGACATACAGTCCAGATTTTTCATGACTGTGGCAAAATGGAAAGGGTTTTAATTCAGTGGCAGGGTCTGGCTCCAATCAAAATGCTAAAGAATTAACAACTACAGTGCTCCAGCCGTGGTCTCAGAAAGCAGCAGATGAACTGGATGCCTAATGCAGTTTTCATACTGATGTAATGGAACCACTGAACACACTCCGATGTGTACATTTCCTATCTTAGAGCTCCATTAAATTTCCACCATAGCTGACCCATGAGTCAGTATTCATTAGTAGGGCTATGGAAAATCTATGTGAAATTCTGATTTGATAAGCTTCCATTGTTGTCTTCAGTGGAATTTTCTTCCAAATACAGATCAAGTTATGCAAATATAATCACTTCTTGGGCTTGTTTCAGTTTTAACTGTGAATTTTTAAAAAGCGTTTACTGATTTTTTTTCTTTTCACTGAGTAAAAAGCATTAAACCAATTTTTAAAAATACAGGCCCAGTCAAATTTAGTACTTTCAGTCTATAGAAAATAGAAATAGCAAAGTTAAGGCAAAGACTTAGAAAAAGCAACGGAATTGGGGTTTTTGATCAGTTATGAAAAATTATAGAAGATAAATGAGTGATTAATGGTTAAATGCCTTCTCCAAGTAAAAGGACTTAACTCTTTCGAGGCGAAGAATTACTCAGAAAGAGAGATAATGGCCTTTAAAGTGGTCTTCTGTGTACCTGCCCACAAGAATATGTATCAAATTCTTTCAACCGTTGAATCTGCTAGATCTGGAATAAAGGCCTTCACAACATGATTCAGGAAAGCTGTGGTGACTGTTTGGGTCTTAAAAGTGCATTTCCTGACACCTGGGAGTGACTCTGCAAGGCCATAGCCACTTTTCAAAGTGTTTTTTACTCCTCTATGTAATGTTGTCAACAGGTTGAGAGGCCCAAGCTTTGAAATCAGCCAGCCTTTCCTGAGCACCCACAACGGAGCAGGAAGGGCTGTACCTTCTTGACTTCATAATGCCCAGCAGAACTATATCCACGAAGCACTTTATCTGAAAAGAGACTTGTCCCAATATTACACAATCTGAACTCGGTCGCAAACCCTTTCTTCTATATCTGGTTTTTGGACTCGCAGAGACCCGGCCAATACGTGATTTCATTGGCTAGAAGCTAGGTCTGGAAACACTCCCCTGATGGGGCTGCATCTTCTAATTTCTTTAATAGGACTAACGAGAAGGATATATTACAATTGCAAAAAAAGGGCCAGCAGGTAATTATGGATGGGCACTCAATGGAAAGAAATCTTGACAGCTCAAGTGGTTGTAGCACTCCTTGCACCATGGTGGTGATAGCTTCTGGAAAGCCTTCAGTTTCTCCAAGTGCTTTCACATTTGCCAAGGGAGTGGCAAGTGCATTCTAAATGTGTAAGTTTATTGCATTGAACATCTCATCAGAAATAAAACTTGAATCAGTTTAATATGTAAATTATAGGCAAGAGGGTACATTTTAGAGTGGTAGGTATGTTTGTACATATTTTCTGCCTGGTTTTGGAACTGGATTAATAGCTCTTTAGTGTCAGCCAAACTACCTTATATAATCTTTCAAACAACAGCATTAATATCCAAGAATAGAAAACACTTGGCAATGCAATTTCTAGGAAGGATAACAATTGTTTGTTTTTTTTAGAAGCAATTGGTATTTCCTTATATCAAAGTGATAGAATTAGAAAGGATTGTATGTTTAGAAAGTAGTTTCTTTCATCTTCATGTGGATAAAACCATAATGGATGGTATTAGTAGAAATTGAAAGCAATTCTGTAACACTTTATTTTGTAATCACTATATTATAAAGGAAACAACCTGTTTAAAGATTCTATAGTGTGCTTCTAGGATTTATGATGAAAAGCAGTGCTTTCCTGCCTCATCCCAGTTTTGCTCCTTATGAGGCACCACCTGGCACTGTTCCATGCGTAGTTCGGGGGGTTGACTCCATAACCTACGTTAGTATTATTTGGAGATATAGGTCAGTTAGTTTTTGCCAGTATCTTCCCTATCCTTCATGTCATAATGTCTTGACTTATCAACCTTAGATGTGATCTCAGATATCTTTCACAGTAGACATGAATTTGACTCAATTAAACCAGACCTCAACTACCTGGCCCTTTTCCTCCCCAAATATAGTCAAATACAGCAAGTCTTGGCCTTTCTGTTGACTTTCTCTATAACATCCAATTACTTAAATCTGTACTTATTGCTCTAGTAACCATGGAAAACTGAGACTTCGTGCCTCCATTGCCCAGACAGGAAGTTTACTGTCCTTTCCTCTCTCATCCCTTCTGTCTTTGCTATTGTAATTCTTGCTTCTACATCATAAAAACTCAGTATTTCACAGCTTTCTATAATTATGACTCATTTATAGATTGGCTCTAAAAGCTAAAAACCAAAGAAACAGCATTTGTACAATTACAATTATGTAAGGTTGCTTTCTGCAGCTTGAAGTACTAGATTTCATTCTCTATTCTTATAATATCATGACTTCTGTGATCTGTACAGAGTAATCCTCCTGGATCATGGTGAAAAAGACTCTTTCACATTTGAAGGTTGCATTAGTGCATTTATGCTGTTTCTCGACCACAATCAAGTCCTCCATTTATCCCCCATATCTTGGATCTAAATGTAAAGAAAATCAGGCACCCGCATTTACTTTATATTGATCATGTAAATATTCCGGAATCCCTGACCAAGTCATGTGCTAGATTGGATTAACATATCCACGGGTTCGATATTATGACTTAATGAGCCATATAAATTAGAATGTTCTTATTTTTTTAAGTTTTTAATTCCAGTTAGTTAACATGCAGTGTTATACTAGTTTCAGGGGTACACTACAGAAATACAGCCCTTCCGTACATCACCCTGTCCTCATCACAAGTGTCCTCCCTAACCCCTATCACTTATTTAACCCATCCCTCCACCCCTCTCCTCCCTGTTAACCATCAGTTTGTCCTCTATAGGTAAGAATCTATTTCTTGACTTGCTCTCTCTCTCTCTTTGTAATATTCTTATTTTTGAAGCTTATGCTTCATCACTTCCTTACAATCATGCTATCTTTTAGTTTGATATAATTTTTGGGGGTGAATTTCTCGTACAGATTTTTTTCCCCACAGAGTTTCATTTTTTCCTGGTCGCTGGGCCTTTATGTCACCAAGGACTTCAATCTTCTCAAACAGTCTGTGTTTTCTAGTCTGTGACTCATGGCTTTTTTTTTTTTTTTTTCTCTAGAATATCTTCTAAACTCCTTCCATTACCTTACTTCATTTTGGATTGGTTGCTTTTTGGTCTTCACCTTTATCACTCTGTGATTCTCTTTTACTGAACTTCTGAATCGTATTCACTGTCTTCTGAATCCACACCTTTTCTTTCTTGAATTAATTCCTTACATTACTATGTAACAGCTTCTGATAACTTATTTAGGTAACATGAGACTTTGTCTAAAAATATCTTCAGTATATCCACATACTTGCTCAATAGTGTAGTTGGGTATAGAATTCCATTGCTTCTAGAATTCAAAGTTGCCGTTTCCATTCTTACTCCTGTTACTTTGAATATTTTTCTTTCAGAATCATTGGGAATTTTTGTCTTTATTTTGAAATTCTGTAATCAAGATAATGTATATAGTTGGCAGAATTTAACATTTATTCTGCTTAGCACTCAACTGTAAGAATTATGATTCTCTTGGGCTCTGAGTTTTTTTTCTCTTTATCACTATGTTGATACAACCTTCCCATCAGTTTTCTCTGGTTCTTCTTTTGGGATCTTTATGATATGAATATTAGATAATCAAGATTTATTTTTCTCATATTCTGAAAGAATTCTCAATTTTATCCCTTGTCTTTATTAATTTATTTTAACTTCAGCAGTTATATTTCAATTTGCTAGAGTCTTTCTTATTCTCAATCCTTTTTTTTTTTTGCTTATCCCACTTTCTCAAATGCCATAAAGGCAGAAACTTTGTTGCCCATGTTACTCCCATACCTAATAGTGAGGCTGACACTTGGCACTTAGCGTTCGATAAATATTAATTAATAGAATAAGTGACAAAAAAAGAAAACAGATTACATCTTTTTTTCTAACTTATCCAAAGATATAAATAAAAATTGGTTATTGTTGTTTGGACTTTCTTTTTACTTTTTAAGATGTTATGTCCTGCTTTTTAAATCATTAATTTTATCTAGGTATTTTTGTATTTCTATGACATTAGTGACTTAGCTCAAATGTCTGGTGGGCAATGGTCATTCATTTTATTACAAAATGAGTCTCCACAAAGACTAGCTGAAGCTCTGTGCACATGGATAGAGCTTGTTAATAATATGGTTTTGCTGTAGGGTGGATGTGTGGGGACTCTCACACCTGCCTCAAACATCAAATATTTATGAAGACTATGGAATGCCTTATATATTCTCAATAAACTTAATCAATCTTTACATATTTTTATGTGATGATAGAAAAAATTTCTGCTCCATTATACAATTCAAACAACTGGGTTTATTTGAAAGTACAGCAGCTTTAGAATTCGACTAAGCTAGGTTTAAAGCTGGGTTCTGCCTTTTACCAGCTATCTAACTTAATGTTTGGTTACTGAATTTTTCATCTATGAAAAATACAACATAAAATTTAAATGGGATGAAATGTGGAAGAACTTCACACAGTGACAGTCTTATCTTCATTATTTAGCAATTTTCTTCCTTCCATCTTTCTTTTCATCTTCCATTCCTTCCCCATTTTTCCTCTTCTTTACTTTCTTATTTAGGTTTATGAAGCAAATTATGATCAAAATGACCCTTGAAAAACATTTTCTCTAGCATTCCTTTAAAATTTGGGAAATCAGTCCTGGGAAGTGTCAAGGAAAAGCAGTAGTAACTTGCTTACTTCAAGGCAAGTGCGTAGATAATTTATGGTTGGCTCATATTTATCTTTTTCGTAATTTTCATCATGGTACTCTTTATACATAAATGGGCATAAGCTAATTTTCTTTTCTAGCTACACCCATTTATACAGTGTCATCTAATTGCAGGAACATTTAAGTAATTACTCACACAGACACAACTAATTGTTTAAGGTTTCCGTCACATGAGAAAATAATGTCTTTGAAATTATAGTACTTTTATAAAATGTGTCAATTATATTGAGAAGTAAAGAAAGATTTGCCATTCAAATTGCAGATACAAGTTATCAGCCCTAAACTTTCAACAGTCATCTTGATGAATAGCAAAATCATTGAGTTAAGAGGAAAGCATTTTTAAAATAATTTGATAGAACAGATGTGTGATGGAGTAACCTACCTGTCACATTGCTAATTTAAGCAAAACATTTATAAGCAACACTAACAATATACCTTTGGGTAGAGATATGCTCCAATTTTGCCATTTTATCAGTGTTAGTCTGAAAATAATTGTATTTGAATTTATATACTGGGGCATGGGTCTATCATTGCTTGGGCCTGAAATATTCCCACAACTTCCACAATATGCACTAATGTGCTTAAAAATATCTCGTAAATCTTCTTTTCTTTAAACTTCCTTATGGTTCATAATTGAACTGTGATCCTTACGTGTGAGCTATGTCATGATTTAATATTAACCAAAATTAATAGCCAACCTTAAGCTTCTTTATCTTGGCCTACAAGCTTCCTGGTTCCTTTGCATTTACAGTTCCCAGGCAGTTTCTGTTATTTAAAGGCTCTTGGGAGCAAATGTGTTGGTAATAGAGTACCACATAGCTAGCTTTTGTTCAATAATAAAATACAGGTCACCATGAGAGATGGTAAATGTTGAGGAAAAAGTGCACCTGGGTAGCAGGTTAAGCCCATGTCTTTTAAAAGCCCGTTATTCAGGGAGGAAATGATCCAGGTCTTATGAGATATTAAAAGCAGAATAACTTTGGAGCAACAAGAGAAAAATGAGGTCCAGAAATGGGAGTGAATTAGGTAAGGGGAAAAAGAATGAGCCAGGATAATAAGTTGGTTTGTCTGTGGTTCAAGAACTTCCTTTCTTATGGAGAGAGACCTTTTACACAGGCATTAGTTAGAATATAATATTTGATATGGTGACTTATATATACATCTGATTTTTAATATCCACAAAATAGTTTTACCAAAAATTTCCTGGTATAATCTGTTACATTTTGTGTGTTTATATATCATAATAATGCTAAAAATAATAATTCTCCTTTTTCCTTTCTTTAAATTACATTTCTTTCCCTTTGAGTCAAGCCCTCAAAGTCTTTCCCATTTTTTAGGTAAGAGAATATGCCAGATAGTATCAAGCTTCAGCCCTAAAACTGACTGGATGCCTAATAATAGCCCTGCTAAGTGCTGGGAATATAAGATGAATATGGCCCAATTAATTCAAAACCAGCATTCTCACATTTTGTTTTTAGCCAATGGTCTCCAAAACCCATATTAATTCTTGCCATGGCAATAGACGCTGGTTTTATTTATTCCATGGTCTATCTATCCTTAAAAGATTGCCCAGAGTTTTGGCATTCCCTATGAGGTTAGTCTAATCCTGGTGCCAGTTTGAAATATTGCCTTTAAGCCTTCCATTTTGAGGACTGACAAGTTTCCATAAAATAAGAAGTAGAGCATGAGTACCAATAGGAAACAGTAACAGATCCAGACAGGTTTTCTTTCATAAGATGGATCTATATCACATTTTAGGCATACTCTACATTTTGACTTCACGTGTGTGTGTGTGTGTGTGTGTGTGTGTGTGTGTGTGTGTGTATACAGGTTATAAAAAAGATACAAGATCTCCCCTTCCCTCCCTGACATTGCACCAGCTGAAGTTTATACATTCTTGGAGGCATATCCTCAACTAGTTGCAGATGACCAAAAGTCAAGCTAATGTGCTATTTCCCTTCTGTGTCAGGAGGCTGCTGCCCTCTGGAGAGGGGGTCTGTGGCCATTTCAGACCTCTGATCACATCCTAAATCTTCCTTCCATGAAACCACAAGAAGAGAAGAAAAAGATGCAGGGCATCAGTGTTCACAAGAATCCCCCTTTTTAAAGGTTAGCATTTATTATTGATACCCTGCTGTTCTCCAGCAGGTGTTCTCATACCACATAGTTCCCACATGACTCCTAAACCCAGCTTCACAGGCAGTGGAAGATTCTTCAGCTTAGTTCTTGTTAGCTTTTCAGGGTCTCCCTAGGCCCTACGAACCGTATCCAAAGCCAGTGCTGGCTATTCACTTTCTCCTTTGTAGTTTTTATAATTCTCCTGCTCACACAAAGTACTAGCTGGTGATTTTATTTTGTGGTGAGGTGGATAATTGAGGGAGAGGAAAACACAGAATTTCATCCTGACCTAAAGATTGATAATTTGAACAAATGTATGAATAAATGCTTCATAGGCAGTGAGATGAATTGAATTTTCCATGATGCTTGAGAAAGGAGGTCCCACTCCTTTCTCACTCATCGTACCATTGGGATTTGAGTCTACATTATGTGCACATTGAATGTGTCCCTAAGGGTAGAATCTATCAGAGCTCTCACAACTGGTTATCTCCTCATCGGGGTCCACATTCAGCAGATGTGTGAACTGTTACAAGCACAGGAAATATTAATATCAACAATTCACTTTGACATATCTTAAGATTAAGATAGTGCTCTTTTATTTCCTTTAGTACCACTGACAGTTTGGCCTGCAAATCTTCCCCCTCAAATTCATGTCTATTATAAATCAACAGTATTCCACAAATTCCCAAGAGAAAGAAGAAAAAAAGAACTGCATCACGTTATTGGGAGGAGGAGGGAGGCTGGCAAATTTTGTTCAGTCTGCAACTCTCTCTTTTGACTCGTTTACCCTACCTGATTAGCAGCATTAAAGTGTAACCGTCCTCTGTAAAATGTAGTCATCGGAAAGATAGCTCAGCGTTGCAAAAGTGCTATTCCAGCATTTTCTATTTTTCTTTGTGGGAGGGAGACAAGAGACCATATCAGAATTTGGATAATCGTAATTGGTGGTCTGTCAGTGTTAGTCAAATTGCAAGATGGAGAGGTATGTCTCCCAACTTTTCTTTGAAATTGACTGTATTGCTGTAAGTGTGTTTTATCAAAGCATTTTCTGGGGCAACAGATCTGAAAACATAAACTTTATGTAGCATTGTTCCTCCTTAGATATTTCCCTTTAATATGTCCTTTCTTTTTGAAGATAAAATAAAAGTACATAAAAGAGTTCTGGGAATAGGCAGCTATATGTCGTAAACACCCTTCACTCCCACTGGCCCAAGGCCCCCAGCCCCAGAAATTTGGAAATGATTTGATTGAAGTGATGACTGCCTTGATCTTGTTTGAATACTCCTCCTTCTTCATTGTCTTCTTCTCTCTATGGGAGGCAGCAGCCCCGTCATGGAGTCACTCCTGGGAGAGAAAGAGGTATTTCAAGCAACCATATTTTCCAAACACAAAATTGAGACACATGGCCTGACAATGACATAATATTTGAAGTAGGGACTGTGTGCAAAGATCCAGAACATATGGTTGAAACAGTTTTCTTATAAAAACCAACTATTAAGACACGCTCTCGATTCTTACTCACAAACACACAGTCTTCCATCTCTTTTATTCTCATTTAGCAATATGACCCACAAATCAGAAGACTGACTGGTTTGCCCTCAAACATGTTGCTTTGCCAGTGCAAGGAGCTCCCTGTTGACTGGAAAGTTAAATGCACAGCCATCAAGGAAGCAATGCAAACCAGACTGCCAAACATATTATGAATATGTTGCTCTTCTTTAAAATGCTAGTTGGTTTTTCATACTGGAGTATTGACTAACTGTCTGTGTTTGATGTATGGTTTACCAGCCTGATGTCGACTTATGGTTAGAGCTTAACTTGTTAGTTCTGCTTTTGCAGCCAATTCAGAATAACTACAGATGCCTCGAGATATTAAAATTGACTGCTCAAATGGACTCAGTGTGGGAGTTTCATTGGTTTTAAATTGATAACAGCTGAAAGAGTGAATGATTATAGTGTACATGGGCACAGGACACAGCTCTTTCATAGGAGCTCTTGTGAACAAACTCCCTTAGTGTGGGAAATTTTTTTCTTTCTTTTTATATAATAGTTATTTCTAAGCAACCTTGGGTTAAATTTTAAAATTGCACAGGCGTATGCAGAAGCCTTCCGAAGAAATAATTCCTGAGAAACAGACAAATTTTGATGACGTGGGTTTCTATTCTGGAGGGAACATTTAAAGTTAAGTAGCATTCCATAAGGTGGTAATTGTGTCTATTTCCCAGGCATCTGAGTTAAATAAGCTGTATAGGAAGCATAAACTGTCATAATAGAAGGGTTGGAGTGTTGTGTACATCTCTTTCTTCAACTCACACAAACCAAAGCTCGAAAGTGCCTTATCACAGATAAGTCAAACAAAGCCTCTTCTTTGCTTTCTTATTCTCCTGGGAACAGTTATTATTGTTTTCATTATTTAAAAAGATGATCTGAACACTTTCTTCTCACACCGGAAAAAAAAAGAACACAAAAGAGAAATGAGGAAACTTTTCTCTCCTCCTTAAATCAGTGACACTTATATAAAAAAGGTTTTATGAAAATGCACTTTCACAATTTAATAGTAGCTTAGGGACAAAGCCTAGTAAAGAAAAGAATTCGGAGAAATTTAAAGAAGTTTATAAGAAAGAAATATCTGTTTATAACCCGCCTTCTCCAATTTATATTTTTTCCAAGAGTTCAATGTCCTTACTATTTAATACTAGTATCTAACTTCATCCCGTTTTCAATTATCTCTAGCATTTTGCCTTTGATATGCCATTAGAAATAATAGAAGCATTTCATATAGCTAACTGATGGAAAACATCAATCTATAATAATAAGATTAAGTTGGGGTTTGTTGAAGAAATATAAAGCCACATATTACGTACCTATTTCACATATTTATTTTTAAAAGAAAAAACCTGAAATGTGCCCAGCCAGCGGAAGCCAGACATGTAACAAATGCCTAGGACTAATGACGGTTTGTGGAAGTAGAGATTTATTTGACAATAACACCGACAGTGCATGTGTTTAGACACATAAGACAATCAGAATATAAAGGATGCTGTGATTGTAAAACTCAATAAGTCATACATTTGGCCAATGTTCATTAGACAGAGTGTTGTATATATTTATTGCTCAAATTTTGCCCCAGATTTTAACCAGTGTGCCTGGACTAAATCTTAAAATTACCCAATTTATTGACGTTCTGAGATGCATATGGTCATTGAATCATGCTTTGTGCTGTGACGGAGAACTTGTGTGGATAGCCATGTAAGAGGCTGCTACAAGGATTGACATTTTCATAAGATCCAATTCCTTTAGAAATATAAGAGCAAAAGAGAGAAATATTCATTTGCTTTCAACAGTTGTTGAGCTCCAATTTTTTAATGATTTTCTTATCTACCCATATTAGACAGGAGGGAGATTTTAGAGGAGATGTCATCCAAGTTAAACACATGTGAAGGTCATTAACTTGAATATATCACTCCTAACTTGTCCCTTTGAACTTGGAACTCAAACTCATAGGAGGAAAAGAAAAAAAATGGAGGGGGAAGAGGACTGCCCTCGGTTAACCTTACAATGAAGGAATCTATCATGAACCAGAGGCTGAAAAATAAGAAAGCAGATGGGCTGAAAATAATATCTTCAGGATATCTTAGTATCTTGAGATTCCAAATAATCTAAATTTCAGAAAAGCCATCACTCCCCCAGACTCCATCATCATTTGCACCATCTCACACATTCATCTCCTGAACAGTAAAATACAATGTTTACATCTTTTGTCATTCCACATTTCAGATGCACTGGGGCCTTAAGCATGTGACAATTTTTCCATTAAAAAAAATTAATTAGCATAGGAGTACATTCAATATTATGTAAAGAATTTGACAGGACCTCACTTAATGTTTTTAGAAACAATTAATATGTCAAAAGAGGAAGTGAGAGCCAGTTTTGGCTATAAATATGTTTACATAATTACCAGTTGAAGAAGTCAAACATTTTAGGGAGGGAAAAAAAGCAAGGTTAGGCCCTCTCTTCATCAAAAACAGAATTCCCGATGATGTCAGATATCTCAAATTCTCTAGCATAAGTTTCCTTTATTCACATACACGCTCGCATGCATGCCCTTTAACTAGAAAGATTACATGCTTATAGTATGAATGAATAGTCTTGAAGACAAGTAATATTGGTTAGAAATACACCGTTGATCACCCACAAGGAGAGAGAGTCACATCTGTGTGTGAAGTGATGTTCAACTCAAGATGCCTCAGCAATACGGAGAAAGTATTCCAGGGGTGGTTGTGCAGTATAGGAACATAAGTATTCCAAGTGTGACTGTACAGTGTCACATACCAGGTACTACATTAGTAGTAGACATGCCTGTCTCATACCGTAGCATGGAGGACAGAATGGGAAACAGAAGCCCTGGCCAGGGAGCTGTGGCCTCAGAACAGACTGATGGGCAAGCGGTAGATAAGGAGGGAAACAGGGACCGCAATCTTGGTCCAGTACCAGAAGGTGGAGAATAAATAGCCCAACCGAAGAAAGTAGAGGATATGGGACATTCATTGTATTTGAGGAATTTTGGAGATGGTATTAAATACTTTTGAGTAAAGTTTTAGTGGAAAGCTGTGATAACCCAAAGCCATCTGTTCTTACAATTAGTTATTGTAGTATGAACACTACTAAAAGCCCAAAGGAAACTTCTGTCTCCCAGATGCAATTCTCTCAGTCAAGAGTCTGAGAGGCTGGCATGGATATGTGTGTTGAGCTTCAGTTTCACATACTGAGCTGGATCATAGACACTCATTTGAGATCTGCTAGAAGGAGTCTGTGCTAATCAATTTGGCACACCATCTGGAGGCTAGAAGTGGTCTCAGCCACCTCTGCTAGAGAAGGTTCCCAGGCTGCTGCCCCCATTATCACCAGCGTAAAATCCTCGAGCCCAACAATGCCTAACAAGAAATGCAGCTCATTCTTGGGAGAAACAGATACTCGAACACAAAACTGTGCTTAGTTTTATATATGATTGAATATGTAAAGAATGCTTACAATAATGAAGTACGCGAAAGACCATTTTCTTCGTTGGGTCTGGATACATATGGTGTGAAGCGATAAGGTGGTGGTGACAAGCTCTCCCTTGCTATTTAAAAGAGCTATATGTGTTCTATTTTACTCAGGAAAACAATGTATTGCAGTCATTAAGCCATAAAGATCACTGAATTTTGAAGTAGATCTGAAGTCTAGTCTTGGCTCTGCTACTTACTTGCTTTGAGAGTTTGGACAAGGTAATGAAATTTTCTGTCTTAACACTTTCCAGATAATGCCTCTTACGATTGTTGATACTACACAAAGAACAATTAGCATAGCAAATAATAACTATTAATTCTCATACTCTACTCTTAATTCTACTCTTCCCATCGCATGGCATATTGAGAGCACTTCTCCTGAATGCAGAGTAGATATTCTGAAAATTGCAAAACAGATAAATTGGGGTGAGATTTTTGGGGCATTGCACTAATAAAGCCAATATTGTGAGCAGAAATTCTCTGTACCTCACTTTGTGCTTGTAGCTTAATATGCACTATCCAGTAACAAGTATGAAGAACAACTATGCTTACATTTCTTTATGCTTTGATTTTTATTTCTACCACCTACTCATATATATTCTTTAAATCACTTTGTTCTAAGAGGATACAAAGGTACGTAAAGCAGAGTTTCCCACAAAATGAGTAAGGGAGATAAAGGTACAACAAATATGGCATAATATATCAAATGTCAAATGCTTTAGGAGCATTCAGATCATGGATTTGGGATAATTACAAGTGGGAAAAGTGTGAGAAAGATTAATATTTCCTTTATTCTGGAGTCTTTAAATTGAGTCCCGACTCCAAGCATTTGGGTATGTGGAGAGCTGGGTGAGAATTATGCAATTCAAGATGCATAATTGTAGGAAAGCATGGGAATTATGGCTTGTCTGAAATGTAGAGGATTGGATGAGAAGTGTCTGTGGCAGGTATTTTGTGCAGTGCCAGGCTCGGGAGTTTGTACTTTATAGACAATTTTGTTATTCACTTAGTACCCATCATTCCTTTTTATTTATTTGGCAAGCATTTAGTGAGGACCTCCCATGCAGAAAACAATAGGCTGGATACTGGGACTAGAAAGATGCATAATATCTTTATTAGGTGGAAGGAAGGTGATTCCTTCCCTCCAAGTTTAATACTTTAGCACTATTTAGAAATAAATAGTTTACATTAAAAAAAAATACACACTTCCATACCCTGCCTGCAAACTTGTCCCCATTTTAGAAGACCAATGAAAAGATATATCAGAAATCTGTATTACAAAATTAATGCCTTTTTCTAATTTTACTTAATTCCTATATAACCACAGTGGACCTTGCCCCAACAGCATGTGAATACGAACAAAGTAACACAGATATTAAGGCACAAATACGGTAAGTTGTGATTCCCACTTGTATAACCATGGCAACTCGGGCTTTATCCTTCTCCAAGGTCTCCATGGCTATTTCTGGGAGCACCTGCAATTTATTGCATTTGATACCCCATTACCCACATACAGACCAGGGAAGGCACCTCACCACAGGCATGCAGCCAATATCTTCTGAGACATGGCTTCCTTACCTCCTCGGTACTGTCCAAGAGCTTCCAAATCTACAAAACCTTCCACATGCCAAATGATACTCTGAAACTCTAGTTGCCACAGCATTTGTAGATTCATACTGTCTCCAAAGCAAATGCAGAGATTTCTCTACTCAGCCACCTGCATGTTTCACCTGGTATGTTAGGGACCTGAAGCAACAGCTCTTAGGCTAATCTCACAAAGCGAGAAAATGGCTTCTTCCCATAGCACGTGAGGCCTTTCGCTTGAAAGACATCAGACCTACCCCGTGGGACTTAGCTGGGATTCATGCACAATTTTGCCATCTCTCAGAATTCCCATTGACTGCTTACAAGCTCAAAATTCCTCTTCAGTCACTGTCTTTTCACCCACCAATACCGACACTTCAACTTAGACGTCCGGGTGGTGAACATCATTGCCCCAACTCAGTAGGCAGACCCAACTGAGCTACTCCATTCCACTCTTACGTGCACTCCTTCCCATGGGAGGTGTGGTTGGCCAGAAAAGTAATGTAAATAAAGAATATGCACTAAACCCAGAGAGTGTGCGGTATACAAAGTGCATCTCACAATGAGACAGCTATTTCTTCAGTTTTGCAGGCAGCTTTGGGACAGGATAAGGTGTTTTAGAAGTGTTATTGCATCGTCGCTTTCTAAAGGAAGGGCTGGGAAAAAAAAATAAAGTTAGGGCTAAAAAAGAGAAACACACTGTATGTGACCGGAAGCCCAAAAGAGACCAAATGTTTCGGAAACATGTGCATCATGGCCTACTAATTTAGGCTCATGACCCCCTCTCTCCAACTATATTCCTGGAAATGTTTTTCAGTGTCTTTGCATAGAATAACCAGAGGACCACATTGTTCAGAGCAGCCCGTGGGGAACAGGCTGACCTGCAGAGCTTACACCACACCTCCACGGAGCTGGCCAACACTTCCACAGAACCACATGATTCCCCGGCTCTTAATATGGTTTATTATAAAATCCTTTACCTGCCTCAAAGCACTTTTCATCAAAGCCGCTTTTAAGCTGAAGCTGAGGACCAAAGAATGCCTTTAACAGAACCCTGAAATAGCTTTTAACCCGAGGCTGAGAAGAGAAAGTGCTTTTAACCTAAAGTGCTTTCCTCTTAGGTACTTGAGCGTGTACCTAGCACTCAGCATTAGTGCCTATGAGAACACCCTTAAGACCCAAATGAAAGAGACTCCATTATAGATATTCAAACTCCTTATATTAATATATTACAAGTAATATTTGAAATCATTAAGCAGTTTTACTCCAACTAAATTTGAATCTTTTCTTATTGAACTATGCATTCATGCAAATAAATTGAAGTCTTACCACCTGGGATTCTAACAAATCTATGCTGATATTAGGAAAAGTACAGTGTTCTTCCTGGATTTCACTTTAAATCAGAGTGAGTCAAAATTGCCACACCTTCTCCGCCCTAAAAGAATCTCTCAACGTGTATCTGTCACTGAATGATAATTCCAGCTGTAGTCCATAATCGTTAGGCTAAAAAGGTAAATGAAGTCATCTAAAATTAATTCAATCAATTATCTGAATACATTTTATGTATCAAGTTAACTCCCTTACTTAACCTGTCACTCAAACAAACAAAAGTAGTGATTTTCAGAGTACACAAGGTTCCTGACTTACGTGGTTCAACTTAAAATTTCTCAACTCTTTGATGGTGCAAAAGTGATCTGCATTCAGTAGAACCTGTGCTTCAAGATTTGAACTTTGGTTTTTGTTTTTTTCCCCCTGGGCTAGCAATATGTGGTACCACATTCTCTTGATACTGGGCAGTGGCAGCGAGCTGCAGCTCCCAGTCAGCCACAGGATTATGAGGGTAAACAACCTATACATTTATGACCACTCTGCACCCATATAGATATTCGTTTTGTTCACTTTTAGTAGTATATGATCAATTTCCATGAGATAGTCAACATTTTATTGTAAAATGGGCTTTACGTTAGGTGGTTTTGCCCAACTGTTGGCTGAGCCCCTTTCAGGTAGGCTGGGCTAAGCTACGATGTTCAGTAAGTTAGGTGTAGTAAATGCATTTTTGTCTTATATTTTTAACTTACAATGGGTTTATCATGACATAACCCCACAGTAAATTGAGGAAGATATGAGTAAAGTTCCTACTAGTAAGTCTAGTAAGTAGACAACCTAATTGATAAAAGTTTTAACTTCAGAATAAATACAGTAAGTTGTATGATTGAGCAATTGAATTATATGGACAGTTTCCTATTTTAAGAATATAAAGTGTATATAAGTATGGGATAAGGTGGCAAAACTTGTTGTCTTTGAATTTTATCCCCTTCTCCTTTTGTTGGTCCCCTCTATAAGTCCAATGAAATCAAGACAGGCAAACAAAAAACAGGGAATATATTCAGCTCAAAATGTAAATAATCAGTCTTTGCTAAACAAAAGTTAGCCATGTAATCATCCAGAATGCACTAATGCAAACCAAACTGTTTCCCTCCAACTCGACTGATCATGTCACAATTTTAGATAGAAATCATATTCTTTTGCACACATTGTTTTCTCTCATTCATTCTCTCACTTATGTATTCATTTGGCAACAAGAAGAGAATGTAATAGAATGCAATAGAAATACAAAGGGAAGAGGTGTGCCTGGGTGGCTCAGTTGGTTAAGCATCTGCCTCTGGCTCAGGTCATGATCTCAGGGTCCTGGGATTGATCTCAACATCAGACTCCCTGCTCGGTAGGGAGTCTGCTTCTCCCTCGCCCTCTGCCCACCCCCCACCCACTCATGCTCTCTCTTTCTCTCAAATAAATAAACAAAATCTTTAAAAAAACACACACACAAAAGGAAAAAATAACACTTATCTCGTTTTACTGTGTATAGTTTCCTTCACCTTGAATATTCTTTTTCAGCTTCCTTTACCTAGTAAACTTATATTCATTTTCACACTTCCAGCTCAAAGTTGCCAACTCCATGAAGCCATCCTCGTCTTCCTCATTCCGAGTTAGCCTCTCTTCTCTTTATCCTCAAACTGTAATTTCATTATTTGATTATTTTACTGTCTTCCAGCTGTATCTTGTAAACTAAAGACCATCTTACTCAATTTTACTTCCAGGGAAGTTGTTGTCTGGGAAGAGGTAGAAAGGAAAGGAAGCAGGACACAAAATCTTTCAGTGGTTTTACAATTACTGTTTATTTACAATTTCATCTTCCTTCTTCTGGAAACTCTTATGTCAAAGAGTTGGACACTCCTTCAATGAGCCTACTCCTCTCACCAGCCTCACAATGTTGGGTTATCCTATGTTATGTTCTTAGACTTCTTTTCCTTTTTCATTCTTCTTCTCAGGCTACTGGCCATTATTCAAATGCTCCAGGGCTGAAATATTGCGGTCCTGTGGCTTCAGGTTCTATCTATAGGCTTTCTAAACTTAAAACCTCAGTTTCATGCTCCAGACTCTCAAGAGTCCAAACTTGCATGTTTAAATGTCCATTTGTCATCTCCTGGGATGTTTGGTTGACACCTCACATTTATCTAGAGCAATCCTTGATTCCCCAGCTCTGGCATGTTCACCTCAGGAAATACCGCTGCCAACTGCCAGCTGGAGTCACCCTCTGCTCTATTCTCTCTTCTCCTCTTGTCAGCAAACCCACCTTAAAATATTTTCCAAATTCAACCACATTTAGTCACTCCCATTATTACCAGCCTTATCTAAGCACCGTTATCTCTCCCTGGAATATGTCACCAACCCCCTAACTGGCCTCTCTGCTTCTTTTCTTGACCCTCTTAAATATAGTCTCCACACAGCAATTAGAAGGATCATTTAAAAACATAAGTCACATTATTTCACTCCCATGCTCAATAATAATTGCCAATTACTTAGAATAAAATCATACTTAAAATAATATCTGATGACTTTTCTGTGACCTTCTACCTGCTTTGGCCCCCTGGCTACCTTTTCAGTTTCATCTGCAACTCCACTTCCTGATAATACCTGCCTCTGGCTATCTCCCTGCCTTGCTTTCTTTTCTCATTGCACCTATCAGTATAACATTATCATACATTTACTATATATTAATGTGTTTATGTACTTGTTTTCTCCATTTACATATAAGCTGTATGAAAACAGAGAGTGCTATATGAGGATAGAGAGTGTTCTATTTGTTAGTCCATCCTCAGCAGGCATTGAAAAATACTCAGGGATGGATACAAAGGATGAATGAACACAAAAATTCATGAAATATTCACTTGGTCAGACCATTCTCTATACTGTTGTGATTCTGTGCACATACGCATGGAGGGCAGTTGAGTGTGTATATTTGTGTGTTGTATTGCTTTAGGTAAGCAGAGGGTTGGCGAAGTATAGGATAAAGCTGCTGCCTAAAGTAGACAAATATTGAAAAATCCTATACTCACTGTTCCATTTGAGTTAATAAACTCCTCATTTAAGCTATAAATTTATTCCTGGCTGGCAGACTCACCAAAATGTCCATTGCATTAATTGGATCAAAATTGAGTTGAGATCTATTCCCATGAGAGTTTAGGACCTTAAAAGAAGGAGCCAGGGGTGCTTGGGGGGCTCAGTCCACTGAGCATCCAACTCTTGATTTCAGCTCAGGTTTTGATCTCAGGGTTGTAAGTTTGAGCCCTGCATTGGGCTCCATGTGGGGTGTGGAGCCTAATTAAAAAAATAAAAAGGAGCCAAAGAGTACTTCACAGAGGTATCGTTTGCAGTTAAGGGTGAAATTGTGAAAGGTGGGAACTACTGGAAGTCTGGAAAGAGAAGGAGAAAAAATAGAAGCTAGAGGAGAACTCTGTCATTTTGTCTGGATGACAGCAAGTCTGTTTCTGAAATTCACCTTTGGGCTGCTTGTGTCAAAGAATGTTGTGCTTGCGTCCAACTGTCCAACTTTGATTAGAGGCTACAGACTACAGCTACCCTTGTTTGGGGATATCTTCTCCATAGTCTGGGCAAATCTCTTCCAAGACAGTCCTTCCAGAATAGACATTATCATTATCCAGCAGGGACTTTAAAATCTATTAGGTTAATGAGCTACAAGTACGAATAAACATGTGGGGGGAAACTATACACAAGAGTGTACATATTTAGAATTTCTATTTATTTAGACTCCAAACTACTTAAAAGTTAAAATAATTATGTTTTTTTTTCTGTATTTGCCTCTTATGAGAAAAAAATCATAAGTAAACAAGGCAATGAGAGAAATTTACTTCACTTGCAGTGTATATTAGAGATTCAGCAAAGAATCAGCCCAATTTTTGGTGTCTGTGTATCAAAAAGCAGTAGCTGATATTTTAAATCAAAGCCCTAAGGCATTGTAAAATAACATAGTACCTTATGAAACACTTAATGTAGATTAGATTCAGTAATGTTTTAGATTTAAACATATTTTTCTGAATCTTAGTTCAAAGAGATAAGCCATCAGTAAATTATAGTACTTATTTAAGTCACCCATTTCTCCAAAAATTATCAGTAAATTATACCATGAAGGCTCATATAGTGAGTATTTTAAAGGAGAAAAAGAAAATATAATAAAAGATGGAAGTGGAGAAAATATAAACGATAAAAGTAGAACCAGGATTCTTTGATAAGTAATCTGAAAGTTTTGGTCTAGAAACATACTGTCAAAAAGAAAACCAAATGTCACTTAGAGTTTAAAAATTAAAGGAAAAATTCAGCTAAATTGCTGAAATTACCCATGTTGAGAATATTACTTCTGCCCTTCAGTATCACTGCCCCTCCCTTATAACAACCTTTTGGGAAATGATGTGCCCATGTGTGTAGCACTGTGGAGGGAGAAATATTCCAAGTGCAGGCTACCTACTATGGAAGCTACTAGGGCAATGTTTTTCTCTTATCCCACCACCATTTTTTAACATAATCTCAACCAAGTGGGCATCCCTCTGTTGGAACTTCCCATCTTGAGCAATTGAAGAGTATAAGTCATTAGAACAATGCTGGTGGTGGAGGTGGTAATGTAAAAAGCATCCTGAACCAGCCCTCAGAGTTGGGAGACTCCTGACCTAGCAGTGTATTTCCTGCTTCATATTTCACGGATCTCCTTTGGACCTTTGGTTTGAAACATCTCCAAGACTGGTTCTCTAGCCTCCAGTAATTAATAAGTTACTTTGAGTTCCTAGTAAATTCTTTGAGCTCCCTCCCACTCTCATTCCTCAATATCATTTGAATATTCTTTGTGTAAGTTAGCCCCATTGGTGGCATGCCTGGGTGGATCAGTCAGTTGAGCATCAGACTCCTGATTTTGGCTCAGGTCATGATCTTAAGGTTGTGAGATCAAACCCCATTGAGCTCCATGTTGGGTGTGGAGTCTGCTTGAGATTCACTCTCTCCTTCTCCCTCTGCACAGGCACCCATGTGTGCTCTCTCTCTAAAACCAAAATAAATAAACAAATAAAAGGTGAATAAATAAATAAGCATATACTCCAGTGGTTTTCTAAAATTGGAGCCTTATATATACCTCATGACCAAAATACTTGTCTGATTTGAAGCGGGGAGGGGTGGGTCTAAGCCACTCGATTTGTTATTCTTGTTTTCTATTCCTCTCTATGTTCTTCATGTATGTGTAGTTCTAGGTGCTTTGTTTTTCCTTTTAAAAATTTACTAGACTAGCTGCAACGGCTCTGCATCCTGAAAGCAGAATAATCATTTAGAAAAGCATGTGGAGACTGTCTTCCTGGGTAAATGATGATAACACCGTCACATTATTTGAACATTTAACTGCCTCTATTGAGTAGTTTTCCTCATAGTTTTGATTCATTTGGAATCTAACTGACAAAGATCCCATTACTGGGTGTTCTTTCCATAATTTGTCAAAAAATATATAGCAGAGATGAGGGAGAATGAAGCTAATTTGTAATCTGGGAGACTTAACCTGGTTATATGCTGATGAACTAACTAAATCGGTCAAAAGTTTGAGAGCTTAAAGATTAAAAACCACCATTTCCTAGTTAAACTCTAATTCATTATGTAAACAACATGATTTATAAGTGCAGTCATGTGGAAGGTCTATTTGTTTTTCTCACCAAAAGATGCTTTCAAAGAAAAATTGCTGAAAATGGATTTTCTCCAACCAATGTGTTGCCTGCCATCCCTGGTATAAACGCTGAAGCGGGAGAAGGAAGACATAATGATCGCACTAGCCAAGGCCATAGGCATTTGTGGAGTACTCCAAAAATATTGGCACCTCTAGCAAGAGGTGTTTTCTAAATACAAAAATTTGTTAAGAGAGGAAGAAAGGATTACCAGTGAGCCCACAGATGGGAATATAGGTAGGGAGTCGGGAGCTTGGGGTTCTGGGCTGCTCCGTTTTTTGGAATATCATAAAGAAGGGGAAAACAGAAATAATCCTTAGTGTTGTGCCAGGACAACAAGCAAGGAAGTTTAGGGGGCAAAGATAGTTCATTAACGCTTGCCAAGAAAAGAATACTTTTCTCTCTCCCTCCCCCTTTTCTTATACTATTTTAAGATGGAAAGTTCTGTGGTCAAACACATTCCCACAATTTAATGGTCCTCCTTGGTGTATCAAACCCTGGATTATATCAAATTTACAGATGGGTGGTAATCCTACAACAGCCCTTAAGTTTGACATTGACATTTTAGCTAAATCTTTATGATTTCTTTCTTTAGCTAACACTTTTACTTTGCAAAGTCATTTCATGTGCACCATCATCTCCTCTAAGTTACATGATCCATCATTTTACGTTGAAGGCTAATGTTGTAATCAGGATTCCTTTCATTGTAATTGATAGAAACCTGTCCAAACTGCAAAAGTAAGGATGGTATTTATTGGACTACTTAAATGAAAAGTCCAAGGGACAAGGATAGCTTCAGGCATGACTGGATCTAGGGGCACAAATGCTATCACATCTCAATTTCCTCCTTTGCTCAGCTTGTTTTCCACTCTGTTGGCTTACTTCTCCAGTATGTCTTCCCAGAAGGTGGTAACATAGCTTCTGGAAGCTCAGACTCATATCCCAATAGTTTATCAACACCTGTAGAAATAAGGCTCCTCTTTCCCAGTAGCACTAGAAAAAGCCCTAAGATGTACTCCATGAGATCAACCTGGGCCATGTGTTCATGTCTGAACCAATTACTATGGCCAGGTAGAGGAAATTCATGTTCATCCCTGGAGCTAGAGGTGGTAAAATCAGCACTACCCGAACTAAATGGCAGCCAACATGAGAAAGACAACATCCTCAAAGGAAAATCAGAGCGATCTTACTGGAGAATAGGAGAATAGTCACAGCACCGGTAAAACCAATAGACCCCCACCATACTCTTCCTAACCAGTGTCATCATTAACAGTGGATCTCATGGAGCTCTTTAGCCAAGACTGGCATTTTATATTGTGAGTATAAGCCCTCTCCTGAAACCTTCTGGCCAATGCTATGTTCATGTTCTAGTCAAGTCTATTTAGTTGCAATAAACAGAAGTTCATTCAAAAATATTCATATAGGGAATCCCTGGGTAGCGCAGCGGTTTGGCGCCTGCCTTTGGCCCAGGACGCGATCCTGGAGACCCGGGATCGAATCCCACGTCGGGCTCCCGGTGCATGGAGCCTGCTTCTCTCTCTGCCTGTGTCTCTGCCTCTCTCTCTCTCTCTCTGATGACTATCATAAATAAAATAAAATTTTGAAAAAAAAATATTCATATAAAATGGGAGTCATCATGACAACCCAGAATATGTCATGGCATTCCATGGAAAAGATATATGATCTCTGGAGTTAGGCATCAGAAAGTGAAGACCTAGGATGTGTCTGTTTCATTCCTCTCTCCGCAAATTAGCTCCTGTTCCCGGGCCCAGTCACCCACTGCACACAGCCATCTCCCCGAATGGCTGCCCCAACCCCCAGTATCTAAATCCAGACAGCCTTACTATTTAATTCCCTAGAGCCAACTACCTCAGTCTGTAGGACCTCAATTCTAATCATTTTGAGGGAGAATTTCATTGCTTTGGCTTGGATTTTATGACAGCTTTTCATTCAGTCAGCTTCACCACAGAGGCTAAGTTTTTATTTCCAGAGCCATACCTTCTTGACTGAGTATGGTCAGTTTAAAGAGGCTAGAATTAATAAGACAATTTTTGCCTTGTCTGGTAACTGATAAAAGCAAACATCTTCCACCTGTCTAATGATGTTGATCATACCTAGGCTCTTTTCTCATGAGGACACTATTGGCAATCAGGAGGGGACAGTTTTTCAATGAGGGATTGCTTGCACTTGCCCAGACCACCCAGTAAGTGGCAGTGAAGCACCTCCCCCACCTCCCACTTTGAACAGCCAAAAGGAGCCAGTAGCACACCTCACCCTCTCCAATGCATTACGGCAAAACACCCTATGGTTGAGACTGTCTCCTATCCACCCAGCTCAAAATCTTTCCCAAATCCCAGCTTCCCTTATAATTAAAGAACTTCCAGCACTAAACTTCTCCTCCTTTTTAAAAATAACCTATTTATTTATTCATGAGGGACACAGAGAGAGAAGCAGAGACATAGGCAGAGGGAGAAGCAGGATCCCTTCTGGGAGTCTGATGTGGGCCTCGATCCCAGGACCCTGGGATCAAGGCCTGAGCTGAAGGCAGAGGCTCAACCACTGAACCACCCAGGCGTCCCCAGCACAAAACTTCTTAAAGCAGTAGTCCATTTGCTGTTTTCTCCTCCTCACCTTCTCTTCAAACCTTATACACAACCATCTGCTTTTCAGCTCCATTCTACTAAAGCCATTTTCCTCATGGTCACTGCAATACCTTCTGAATTGTTAAAATTCCATGGGAACTTTTTGCCTTTATCACTCACCATCATTCTTCCTCATCTGAAATTCTTCTCCTCACTCCTGAATACACCCATCTCTCTCTCTCTCTCTCTTTTTTTTAAGATTTTATTTATTTATTCATGAGAGACACAGAGAGAGAGGCAGAGGGAGAAGCAAGCTCTCTGCAGGGAGCCCGATGCATAACTTAATCCCAGGACCCCAGGATCACGACCTGAGCTGAAGGCAGACACTCAACCACTGAGCCACCCAGCTGCCCCTAAATACCCATCTCTTTGTTCTTCTCCAATAACCTTCAATGTTCCTTCTTCATGTCAGTCTCTTTTCATCAAGCAAGAAACTAGGATGTACTCTCTCTCTCTGGTGAGTTGGCTCACCTTCTACATCCAGTAAATAAATCCTACAAAATCACTCCTTCATACCTTCCATTGCCGTAGGTGAGGTTCTTATCTTTTTTCTTCCCCTGGAGCCCGAAACTTTGTAACTATGGACAGGGGACTCAATATTTTGGGGCCTCTGTTTCCTTTCCCATAAAATCGAGTTAATAGTATCTACCACCACGGGGTTGAGGATTGGTGTAAAGATTTAATAAGTTAGAACACATAAAATACTTTGAACCATGCCTGGCTTACACAGTTTACAATGAAGCTTCACTGTTATTATTAAACAGCCATGCAATAGCACTAATCACATTATATTATGAATATTTATGAGAGTTATCTACCACCATTACCACCCCCCCGCCCCAGATTGTAGGATATCATGCATCATGCATCACTGCATTTTCTAGCTGGAGCACATTTTCTAGTGGGCATGTAATAAATAGTTACCGAATGAGAAATTCAATATTTGTATTCTTTTTAATATCCAACACATGACAGGTGCTCATGAAATATTCACTGAATTGAATGTGATAGAATTGAAACGATCTGGGGAGAATACAAAGTAAAAAGTGCCATAATATTAGATAAAGCATAATGAGTTAATTTTAAGGGGAGAGAAATTTCCTTTGGGACTCCTTCTTAGGGTGGAATCTAAACCGATGCATCATTCCGCATTCCTAGCAAATTTAGAATTCTTTTAATCTATTTGTTTGCTCCCAGTTTCAGTTTCCATGTCCTGTAAATTCTCTTTGTTTTCATTCTCATAGCACAGCTTAGGTCACCAACAACCTGGACTTCTGTTATCATCTTTATCAGTAAGCTATCACTGCATAACAAGCAAACACAAAATCTCTGAAGTACAGCAAGAAGCATTTATTTCTCATGAGTCTGTGGGTCGAGTTGCCGGGGGTAGGCCTGACTGGACAGTTGTACTTTAAGTGGAAGGTCTGACTAGACTTGTCCCTAAACTGAGCATTGGCCTGGAACTGCTTTCAGTCTGGAGCTCAGACTGAAAGGGCAACAGCTACCCAGGGAAGCTCTTGTCTTGGCAATAGCAGAAAAGTAGTCCGCTGAGTAGAAATCTGTAATGCATCTTAAGGCTTCCATCTGGAACTGACACATTGTCATTTTTAGTCACACAACATTGTCCAAAGCAAGTCTATAGACAAGCCCAACATCAGTGAAATTGGAGGAATAAATATTCCCCCCTCTAGTGAGTTATTCCACACAGACACACAGCAAAGGAGGTGAGCGCATAAATATAATTCAGAGAGGACAAGAAGAATCATGAATAATGATTAAATTTACCACAACTCTGTCCTTAGTCTGGTCTTCCTAGGCAATCACATCAGCCTCTTAACTAATCTCCTTGTGTTCAGTCTTTTTTAAAACACGTACCTCCGTTTGGTTATGATTATTTTGGCTGTAGGGGATAGAATGCTCAGTGAAAAATGACATATATTATCTCACATAGTAAGAAATCTAGAAAAAATGTTTTAGGTTTAGAACTTCAACAATGTCATTGAGGTCTCAGGTTTTTTGTAACTTTTTAAAATCCTGTTAGCTTTTGTCTGCAAGCTTGTTGTCTCATGGTGATAAGATTGCTGCAGTAGCTCTAAGCATCACATGATTGCACAGTGGTGTTCAAAGCAGAAAGAAAATAGAAAGAGTGCCTTAATACACCACTCTCCTTTTATCTGGAAAAAAAAAGAAAGAAGAGAAAGAAAGAAAGAAAGGAAAGAAAGAAAGAAAGAAAGAAAGAAAGAAAGAAAGAAAGAAAGAGAAAGGGAAAGGAAAGGTAAGGAAAGGAAGGGAAGGGAAGGGAAGGGAAGGGAAGGGAAGGGAAGGGAAGGGAAGGGAAAGGAAAAAGGAAAGGAAAGGAAAGGAAAGGAAAGGAAAGGAAAGGAAAGGAAAGGAAAGGAAAGGAAAGGAAAAGAAAAGGAAAGAAAACAAGAAAAGAAAAGAAAAGAAAGAAAAGAAAAGAAAAGAAGAAAAGAAAAGAAAAGAAAAGAAAAGAAAAGAAAAGAAAAGAAAAGAAAAGAAATTCTTGTAGCTTCCGAAATCATCTCTCCTTACAGTCAACTAATCAGAAGTATCTAATTACACAGAGCTGCAAGGATGGCAGAAGTCAATAGGGAACATTTCCAGGATCTGTCTTATAAATGGACTCTAAAAACAGAAAGAAATCGGGAAGAGACTAGTGTATGTATGTATAAGAAAGCATTGGTGTCTGCACACTTTCAAATAATTTAACCGACCTGACGAAATATTTAAGACTCTCATAATGCCAACTTCATTTTTTTAAAGCTTAGTACATCAAGATTTCTCTAAATAAAAGTGAATATTTCTCCAGAACATCCATTCTTCCTCAAATTTGTATACCTTCCTTCTGTTTTCCCTAAATGGCCTCTTGTCCCCTCTCTCACCACTTCACTTAAGCCTTACTTCTTCCGAAGATTTGGTTCTTCTCTGGGAAGTCTTCCGTGGGCACCAAAGGCTGGTCTGATGTCCTGCCACATGCTCAATAAATATTTATGAAATTGATTTGAATCATAATTTGCATTAGAGGGTTTTGTACTTTATAGTAATTCTTCCAGACTCTAATCTCTGGCCGATTTAAATATTGCATCTGAAGTTTGGGGTTATTTTTCTTAAATAATAGTTTATGTCATTTTTTGTTATAGTGGTGGCTCACTATTTTTGAACAAATCTTTCAAGATTTGACCAAGTATTCAAAGCAAATACCCATGGTTATTTCCCACTTCTCTACACTGTTATGTTTTGGGCCTATCATCTTTCTGTCTCTTGGATGAAAACACACATTTTCATATTGAAATATATTCATGCTTTAGCCTTAATTACTTCCCTTTCTGCTGGGTTGCCCTTAATTCAAGCCATCACCTTTTCTAAGAAATGAATGAAAATCATGACTTCCTTGACGTCTCAACACATTCCATTTTGACTGCGCCTTTGTAATATTTCACTTACCATGCTGTCGTGTTGAATTTTGCTTTTTTCACCACTTCTACTACAAATATATTTTTTTAATTTATTGAAGGCCTCCACTGATGATGAAGACAATGTTTTGCAGCCAATCATTCAATAAATGTTTATTGAACTTCTAGTATATGCCAAAGATTGCTTTCTAGGGACCCAGGAAGAAAGGAAACAGGTGTAGTCTTTACTCTCCTGGGTTTTGCATTCTAAGCAGGGGAAATAACTAACCAGGAAATACATCAATCTGATACACCAGGCAGAAATAAGTGCTCTAAGGGAAATAAAACAAGAAAGAATCATGGAAGGTTCCAAATGCAGTGGGGCCATGTTTTAGCAAAAAGTGGGTAGGAAAGGCAACAAAAGTGACCTAGTACAATGGAGTTTCACGCAGAGGCTATAGTAGGTGCAAAGTCCCTCGGGGCAGAAGTGTGCTTGGTATTGGCAAGAGTCAGCAATGTGGACAGAGTGGCTGCTGGCAAGTGATGGGGGGAGAGAGGAGAGAGGAAATAAATGAATTCAATTAATGGGTACAAGGGCAGGTCACGTGTTACCTTGGAAGTTGCAATAGGGAATTGGAGTTCATTTTGAGCAAGATGGGAAGTCCTTGAAACCACTAAATATTTGTTTCATTATCAGTAATAAACATCTATGCTGTTTTTTAAAAAAATCTGGAAGTGGCTGGAGGTGATGATTACACAAGAATGTAAATGCACTTAATGCCACTGAACTGATCATGTAAAAATGGTTACGATGGCAAATTTTACGTTATGTATATTTTAACACAATAAAAAATATCTATGAGTGAATCCTGTGGGCCGAGTCTGTGCTGAGCCCTGGTGACTATATGAACACAAAGAGGATGAAGATGCTCCAAATCTGCTTTGAGAAAATACATTCCACATATTATAAATGTAAATACACACCGCAGGGCAGTCAAAATCATGTTCCCAGTGAGAAGACCAGGCTAGGACTTCAGAGTGTGTTCTCGGAAGCATCAATCTGGAGAGACGCCCTTTGAAATGAAAGGATCTTACTCGAATAAGTTTGGGCTATAGTGCATCCTCCAGCCCTTTGTGGAGATTCTCGTTGCAGATTGGCATGTCACATGCTGTAAAAACTACACATGAAAGAAACCTGGTTAACTTAGTTTAACTCAACATTGCTAAGCCATTTTGATCACAGGCCTTTTTTTCCCAAATTGCCTATCAGCATCCCGAGGAACTGGTATTCCAAAGAACCCGTGTGAAAGGAGACACAAAGCTGAGATAGGAAGAGAAGAGTTTCTGGAGAAAGCATGGTCAGAGCTGAGCTGTAAAGGATAGGGTATACTTAGATTGTACAAGAGAAAGGGCATCCAAAAAAAAAAAAGAGAGAGAGAGAGAGAGAGAGAGAGAGAGAAAGGGCATCTAAGGCAGGAAAGACGCTAAAAAATTCCTTTCAAAGTAAATCTCCTGGAACGTGCCTCTTCAAATATCATTGACCCACTGAACAAATCTTCGAAATACACTGATAAAATTATAATCATTGGCAAATTTCTTCTAAAACACTCAAGACACCAATTCATTAAGATTCATCTTCTTGTCGAAGTTTTCTTAATTCCTTGTCATTACTTTATAAACAACAAAGTTATGCCCAGAGAGACTATAATTTACTCTGTCGTCCCTGCCTAATCGATGGCAGAGTGTTAGTTTTCTTTCTCTGGGCCCAGAGTCCTATTCCATAAAGGAGGGAGTTATGGCCTTTGTATCTCTGCAATAGACCCTTTGGAATTAAAGCAAAAAAAATCGATTCCTATGCAAGACGCAGATTTTAGCACGCAGTGGATATGGAAACAGAATCAAATTAAAGAACAACGCAATCTTGGATTTTAATGAAGCTCATCTTTGTTTCTTTTGCAGATCAAATTTTTGGCTCTCATCTGCACACAGTGTGTGAACGTGAAAATTCCACAGTTCCACGGTTTGTAAAGCAATGCATTGAAGCTGTCGAAAAAAGAGGTGGGTAACTGAATATGCAGCAATTTCCCCCATTAGCGCACCCTCTGAACAACCAATGCTCAAGTTAACAGCGCCACTTGATTTGTCTGGGAAGCCATGCAATTAAAACTTGACTTCTGTTAATCGGTTAAGAGGATCAAGTTTCTTATTAACTTCAGTTTGTTTTTACAATAGGGACATCAGTAATTCCCACTAATGTTCTTTTTTTTTTTTTTTAATATTTTGTCTGTCTGACATGTTGTTGATTCAATTGCAAACTTCTTGTTTTCAAGCCAGTGATAAAACATTCATAAAATATCAGCACTCACAGTGTTAGAACCCTCCTAACATTCATGCTGGTAGATGTTGTGCCAGAACAATTTTTGGTAAGCCCCCAACATTACCCAAGTGAAGCAAATAGCGTTCCCACTTGCAAACAGTGATATCCCGTCTTCCGTGTGTCTCTGATCACTATAGAATATGGCTAACCGGTTCTCCTGGAACAATTAACAGATGCACCTCGAGTGTTAAGACAACCTTTGATTCCCATATTTCAACATTCTGTTTTTCATCAGAAATTATTTCATCTTACCACGGGGAACAAAACAACCCAACTGACTCATCATTTCTTTGCTGGTCTATCTGTGGGGTGTTTTTCCTTCAGACTATGACTTCATTCATTCAAGGTCATTTTCCCTGGAAGATACATACAGTAGATGCAGAATCTCAAAAAAATGTATTGTATAAAAATATGAAGCTTCATCACCATCTGTTACAAGTTTACAACATACTCCCAGGATCTAGGGGGATATATATCATGTAAAAGATAGAGGTGTTTTCAGAAAAAGAATTGGTGAATCTATTCCCATTTTCTGCTCCCAGTCTCTTAAAACAATAGAGCCAAGGGGAAAAAAATCTTTACCAAGTTATCTACTAGAAAAAAGCCATTTTAATTCTCTCAATGTTACCTGGCTTTATTATAGAAGCATAATAAAAATGGCCTGCAATTTCCAACTCCTGGAAATTCATACTTTAATTATACTGTAAGGACAGCCTTGGGATCCTATTATTCCCATATCAGTAGGGAATGAGAGAATAACAAGAAGGGGACGAGTGGGTAGGGAAAGTAGATAAAGAGAGTGGCTTTGGGGGAAAGCCTATCAACACATCAGAGAGAAGAGCTGAGAGCTCGCAGAGGGTAGAAAACAGTAAAAGCAGAATGAACACAAGGAGAGGTATCTGTGAGGAATGGAGTCAATTGGAGTTTGGAGAGAAGTGTGTTTTTATTGCACGTTGCAATCTCGTTTAATTTTGTAAGTTCATAATTTAGGAATAAATATTATTTAATAAGTACTTAAAGCCAAAATGGATCACTGAGAAGGTTATAATGTTATTATTGCCAATAGCTAAATTATCATCATTTTCAGGAAACCTTCATCCACTTAAAAATACTCAGCACTGACGGTGCGAGCGCTGTTATATTAGAGCAACTATTCGAATAGGACTTTGGGGGAGCTGCCCATAATAAGACGTGTGCACATATAATAAAAGGACTCTGTACCTCTCTATTTACGCACACACCCGAGGCAAAATGAAAACTCTGCTAGATACAGCCTGGTGGTGTGCAGATACCATAATACTGTAGAGGAAAAAAATATCTATAAATAGAACTGTATCTTCTGTTCGTGGCATTTTGTTGGCGATTTTTAATAAAATAAGACAATGTTTTTGCTGACAGCAGCAATCATATCTGGCATTATATTTCATTGTCCCAATGTTTACTCTTAAAATGAATTTGTAGATCCAGCACTAAACAGGCGCTAATCACACATATGATTATTAAAATAACTCCTAAGCATTTTAATGAAACTCAAAGACTTTACAATTCCACAAAGCAACTGATAATTCAAAGCACTTTGGCAGTGTCAGCTTAAAGGAACTCTATGGAAATGTTCAATAAAAACTCAGAGGCACAAGATAAACCTCTCCCATCATTGCAAGATTTACAAATGTGTACTTTTGATTATATTTTTCTATGATCATTTTGTTGGATTAATATTCTTACATTTATACGCCAATTCTATTTACTCAAAGTGTTGTTTTTACTAAATTCTGGCAGAAAGCACCTTAGGACAGAAATAATTTATGTGAATCTAAGTCCAATGTTTATGCAGGCTTCTGATGACATTTTATGCCGGGGTTGGTATTAGGAAGTAGCATATAAAGGTGCCAAGTCTTTCAGCACGGCTGGGACTCAGCATATCTAGAGCCCTCCTTCTAATGGCCAGATCCTCTTCCAGCCAAGATACTCAACTGCAGAGTCATGGGAAATGCTTATGGACCAGTTATGGGAAAGGCACATTTAATGAATATTGTGTGTTTACTCTCACAGTCTTAGGGAAATGGCCTCAAAACTCACGATAGCAGTACACAGGGTGCTTCGAAAATATGTTTCCTTTCTCTCTTTTACTCTTAAGATTATTTCCCCCACCTTTATATTAAAAAAAAAAAGCATCAATCAATTCTAGCCGTATTTTTTTTAAATGCTTCTTACATGCTTGATTTTGAATGAAACAGTATCAGGAAGGCAGATCTCACCATTGATTGACTGATGCATGGATTGATTGGTTGATTCTTCCATTCATTCATTCAGTTATTTGTCTTACTGGCTTGCAATTGACAGAACCAAATGGCTCATGCCCCCATAGTCTACCCAGGGAAAATCTACCCAGTGCTTGGCACAGTTGCATTCTTTAATCAACCTTGTAAAGTGATATTAGTCACATTTTAAATTTTGCATCTCACAGACACGCCTAGAAGAAAATCTATTAGTGAGCTGAATGTAAACCAATTTAGCGAATAACTTGTTTAGTGTGTTTCCTTATCTTGATTTGGTTTCCTTTATTCCTTTAAACCACCAGAGCATTCTCCCTCTCACCAACTATTATAACCGGATTAGAGCTATTTCTGTGGTTTTTGACATTGTCTGCTCAGCCTAAAGAACATACACAAAACTTGGAGGGAAACTGTAAAGGAGCCTGTTAGTCTTTAAAGCTCTTCCAAGTGGTTTGTTCACGCTTGTGTTGCCTTTACAGTTGTAGACCATGTACATGAAGATTGTAAGTACCCAAAGAAAAACTCAGTTTATGTGTTTTCTTCCAAAGCAGTTTCTATGCAAATATCAAATCATTGATCTGCTAATGCTCAATACATATGATAAAGTGCCCCAAAGCCTGAGGTCAACTGATACTTTTCTTTGAGGTCTGGGGAAACAAGCATGCAGAAGGAGGCATTGAGACACACTGGTAGTATGTAGGTCTAAGCAATGAGAAGTCCATTTTTCACTACTTTATGGAATACTTTGTGTAGCTTATAATGACCTCAAAGTGTACAGAAATTCCTTACTTAAAAATAAGGTTATCTGCAGTTCTCAGAAGACAAGGGCTTAGGAGATGTGACTTAAAGTATATAGTCAAGGCTGGTGCAATTGGTATTAAGAACATAACCTGTAAAGAAAACAAAAAACAAAAAACAAAAAACCTAACCTGTAGTTCTTTTTATGTAAAGCATGTAACTGGCTGCTACTCTGCTACTCTCTGCATCACTGGGAAGAAGCCTTACACAGTACCAGACATACTGTAAGCACTCAGTAAATATTGGTTGAATAATGTCACATATCCTCTTTGCTGTATTCAACAAGTAGAGATTTAGTGTCTACCCATGCCTCATTTTCCATGCTACCAACTGACAATATAAAAGAAATATACATTAAGCAAGAAAAAAAAATTCTCTGAGTACCAAACTATGTTGAGTGTTATGAAAGAAAAGAACAGGCACTAGAGGAGAGAATAAGCCTTATAATATTTTTTTAAGGTAAGGGGAGTTTGTTTGCTTAAAATCACATACTAGGGGAAGCCTGGGTGTTTCAGTGGTTGAGCGTCTGCCTTCAGCTCAGGGCGTGATCCCGGGTTCCTGGGATCGAGTTCCGCATCGACCTCCCTGCAGGGAGCCTGCTTCTCCCTTTGCCTGTGTCTCTGCCTCTCTCTGTGTGTCTCTCATGAATAAATAAATAAAATCTTTTTTTAAAAAAAATCACATACTAGGGAGTTATTGGCGAAAGGGCACAAAATTGCTGTTGTATAGGATAAACGAATGTAGATGTCTTTTAAAAAAATCACATACTAGGGAGTTATTAGAAAAAGGGCACAAAATTGCTGTTGTATAGGATAAATGAATGTAGATGTCTGATGTACAGGCATGATGACTATAGTTATTCTAAGGCAGTAGATTGCAGGTGCTCTCATCACACACACGAATTAGTAGATATGGGAAGAGATGTATGTTGTTTAGCTTGACTGTAGTAATCTCATCAAATCATCCTATATACCTTAAATATATCCAATATACTAAATATATTATGAAATATTACTTAATACTAAGTATACAATTAAATATATTTTAAATGACATAATAAACCCTGAGTAATAAACACCTATTTGTCTGGCTTTAGCCTTCTGGTGAGAGTAGAAGTTTAATTTCACTTTATTTCCCAGGTTGTTTTTCTGGCATATCATGCCAATGCAATATAAGGAGTCAGTTTGTGTGAGATACTCAAAAGACAGTCCTTTTTCCACTCAACAACACCAAACTTTTCCAAAGACTTCTTTCATATATAATGGAGTTAACTAAATGAATAAGTGTATTTCTAGTCTAATATATTTTTATGTATCTAATATATTTTTGTCTGTAAGGTCATGGGGCTTTTGAAAAAAGTTAATTTCATTAGGACAGGCATTCATGCTTTGAAATATGGTTTAACAGGGCAGTTTTCCTCCGCGAGTCTTGATTCTGGTCAGTATGCCCCCAGACTATTTCCCAGCATGAAAATGACACCTAGAGATTGGTGGCAAACAATGCGAATGTACTTAACACCACTGAACTGTAGATTTAAAAATGGCTAAGATGGTAATCTTCATATTATGTGGGGTGGGTTGTTTTTTTTGTTTGTTTGTTCTGTTTTGTTTTGTTTTTACCCACAATTAAAAATAAATGGTATCATGTCTTCCAAATTTGATGATTCCAACTATAAGCTACTTTGCAGGATGTCTTGGCAGATGCTAATCAACAAGTTTGTCTTCTTTCTTTTTTCTGGAACACAAAAATACTATGACAAGAATGATACACAAAGTTACATTTTTGACTGGGTGCCTAAAAGCCACCCTGGGATCCATAACCTTGCTTAAAGATTTAAGAAAGACCTTTAGTCTACTTCTGAGAAGGTCCTTAGCCTTGAAAACTTTATCTCTCAATTTGACTTCTTAGCAGCTGTTATATTTTTTTTGCTGTCGTTTGTTTGACAGGATCCAGTTATAGGTTCCGATGTCTGTTTAAAGAAACAAGGAGGCTGTTGGCTTTCAAATTCTCTCATTGCTTGTGTGATCAGCATTTTCCCAGGCTTTTCTACATAGTTTGCCAAGCAAAGGGACTGACCTTTTGTAGCAAACACTTTTTCATTTCAAAATGCTCACTTTGATTTTTGTCCCATTTTATGCTCATTCCAAACTGTTTACAACCCACTAAAAATGACTGTGAATTATATGTTTGTGTAATGGATTCCTTTTGTGGTCGGAGTGGAATGTTTACTTTGAACAATTAGTTATCTTTGGGTAGACTATAGCAACTTGGAAAAAGAATGGCTAAAATTATTATTATACCTTAACTATTTCTTTTTGGTAATTCCTCTGCTATTACGCGAAGTTTGGGAGAATGTCACATCAGTAAGCCCATGGCATTATAAACGAGATCTATTCCTCAAATGTGGGAGCATTTAGATGTCATTGTTAAATTATACGAAGGTATAGTTATATATCGACTTGGGGATACACTTATCTGACTCATAACAATTCAGAACATCAAATAAATATAAACACATTCATCTTCAAATACATAAAATAAATATGTGGATATTTACTGTAGATGTATAGTGGCATTTGCATATTAGGTAAGGTATGCACATGTGTGTATTTATTATATCAATAACAGACATGATCGTAATAGCTATTATGCTAAGACATACCCAGCATTATATTGTGAATATAATTTTCCTGATACTCAATTCAGTGCATCAGTCTGCCTCTTGAGATCTCAGCAAGTGTTCACTTGCAAAAATAAAGCTTTACATAGTCTTTTCCCGATGCCTGAGAATCCAGACCCCTAAAGTACAGATCAAATTGCCTTCACTAGACAAGCTCTGCTCCCAGTTCTGCTAATTTTGTACTGTTCATTCTTTCCCACTTTGGGATAATCTATTATAGTTGGATCCAGGCACGCACGAAAGGCTGATACTTCCATGAGGAATGTGCAATTTGTACTGTTTAGTTTGTGACGAGATTCTTGAAAACTTTTATGATTCTATCTTGTTCCAGAGAGACTTCTGCTTGCTAGTTTTATAAGCAGTGAGTGAAAAAAAAAGTAACAAAAACAAAACAAACTGATAAAAATTACATGCTCAAAAAAAAAAATCAAGAGTTCAAGATAAGCACTTTTTCTTTTTCCCCAGAGAATATTTGTGGACTGAACAAAAATGTTTCTGAGGGCACTGACCTATGTGTTGCTTTTCTTTTTTTTTATTTTTTTTTAAGTGCTTGCTTTTCATGCCTAAAGTTAGGCATCCACATGCAATTACAAAAGAGCTGATCCTCAAAGAAGCTCCGTGAAAGTTTGCAGCAGATTTTCCTTAGGTTTTATTTCTGAGTTAAAATTAAGTCCAGTTTTGCATTTTTGTGTTTTGTTTTGTTTTGTTTTAGTGCAACCCCAACGACAGCCACCTTCCTGACAGCTATAGCGTTGTGCTGAGTCCAAGTCGGAATTGGCTCTTTGGGGCAGTCGTGCTGGGGCCTCTGTGTCTGTAAGAAAGCCACATTCAGGGCTAGAGGGGAAGGCAAAATCAAAAAAGAGTAAACAGGAAACAGCCAGCAAGAGTATAAAAGAGAAACTGGGGAAAGACAACCAAAAGAAATCAGAGATGACAAGGTGGAGAGAGAGAAAAAAGCTACGTTTTGCAATTAAGAAAACAAATGTGGATAAGAGGGCACTCTTGTGAGGTCTCATAGTGAGGAGAAGACAGTGATGGAACCCGTTTCCAAGTCAACCAGAGTTACCTGGTACCTGCTTCTCTGTTCCAGAGAAATGTATTCCCACTCAAGAAAATATTTGTAAATCAAATCTTGCTGTGGAGGGCAAGCTTACATTGGATGTTCACAAATTCTGAGTATACACAGGGTTAGGAATTAACTCGCTGTACTTCTTAGTGACATTTCATGGAGTTTATCTACATCCAGCAATACACAACAGTCTTATTATCAGAAAGAGAGCTTAAACATAACAGAAGTTAATGGAGGAATAAATGTGCAGTTCAATAACCAGAAGGGCTATCTAACATATCCAGCAATGTGGCTCTGGCCAAATCAGTCAGTGGATATTCCCACACTTTTGCGTCCAGAATGCATGAGAATAAATAATATCTCTTCCAGATAAAGCCTGAGTCTAATTTCCAACCTCCACCCCCAGTTCCACCCCCATGTTAAAGTTTAGGTTCTTGCCATACTTTCCCTTCGAGTCAGTTGGAAGGAAACAGAGCCAAAATTAATACCCTAGGAAATTAGTCTCTTATTGTGTGAATGGAGGATTTAAATAATGCAACACCTCCTCATGTCGAGATGTGATCGTCTAAAATATCCTATAGCGGTGTCATTTATATGATGAGAGTTCTGGGTCTGAGGGTTTTTCTATTATAAGCCCCCATATTCGGAAGTTAATAGTTCAACCATAAAAATAATCTTGGCTGAAAGTTGGCAGGATGTTTTAGCCTGGAAGCAAATGTTTACAAAATTTGAAAAAAAAAAAAAAATCACATGCATTTGGAAAGCTTTCAGGTTTTCAATAAAAAGGCGCAAAAAAGAAAAAAAATTAGACAGACAGAGATTTTCAAATATTTGTTGCCCTGGGATTCAAAAACGGATTTGTAGTTTTTAAATAGAATTTTAAAATTCTTGTTGCATAATGTGAACCAACTGACTAAAAAAATAATTATCAAAAACATCATCAAAACTCTCACAGACTGTCACTTTGTTTTGTGAAATAATCTGTTGCTTATTGGTTGAACAAGAATCTATACGTTTTATTTCTACAAACACTTCCCTAGAGCTTAAAAATTTATGGTAATTAAGAAATATTAAAAATTCAGAAACCTATGAATGAGAACAAAATATTATACTCTTTGTAGACTTCCTAATAAATAATGTTTCCTTTTAAAATGTCCAGAAATAATTTATTTTTCCTAGGAATTTTCACACTTTCAAATGAAGTGTGTCAATTGAAGCACTAATTGTTATACTACATATATATTAAAAGAGACATACAGATTCCAGAAGTAGTTGCATGGCCCATAAAACTGAACATGGCATATTTTCCCCTATCAGATATTTTAGAGTAATTTACTCATCCTCCTGAAAAAAATTAATGTCTTAGAGATTCTTCTAAATTCTCTGAAAGATTATCTTATAGTCTAATAGGCTATGGAATCAGAAGTGTTTGTCTTAGGTTCAAGTAATCTTTTCCTTGCTAGTTGTATACCCTTCTGCCAAATTTTATAATTTTCAAGCTACTTCCTATTTTCACTTCAGGAAAAAAAAAACCCAGGGGCAGGACACTTTGAGAGAGAAAAACTGCAAAACCAAAATAGCTCTAAGATGATAACTGCTGGAAGAGTTCTTGAACTTATAGTAGACTGTAGACCCAAAATGTAAAATCATACATTTTTAAAGGAAATATGAATGTCCTGGGATTTAGAGGGGAAGCATAGCTTACAGAAGAAAGATATTTAAACTATTACCCTCAGTGCATTGTGTGCTATTTCATATAGAGAGCGTGGATTTTTTAACTCATCACAGTACCTAGCACCTACTGGATTCTCAATAAATGATGAATGAATGGATAGGTTATATCCAACATTGCTTAAATCTTCATGGAAAGTTGCACACCTGCAAATGATTGAAACTTGAAAAATAAATCAGTGACCGACAGTTGTTGGTTGAAGGCAGCTACATGATTTGCATGGTTTCCAAATCTATTTTTTCAACATGTAAACTATTCTGATAATATTTAGATATTATGTCGTTCTAAATGATATTCTTTTCCATCGATACCCAGCTACACTAAACATTTGAAGGTAGGTTTCCTTGAAGATTTTTACGTTCATCAGTTTTGGGATACTACATTTAAGTGCACCGTTCAGCAGCTAATGGAATACCCAGTCTCTACTCATTTTCATTAGAGGAAGTCATATCCCATTAGACATTGTTTCAACACCAACAGCCTGCTGTTTGTAATCAAATAATTGAATGGCAGGTATGACCTATAAGTGACATGCCTGAGAATAGTCAGGAGTAGGCTCAGGTCTCATAACCACACGGAAGTAGAGCACCACATCTTTTCCTCTAATTCAGACTTGGAATAACATGCTGGTGCTGTTCTCTCTGGTAGTTTACTGCCCCGTGAACATCTCACCTTCTTGATTCAGTGTTTATTTTTTACATAAATCTGAGGATTTTTTATTTGGATGACAATTTTTTGAAAGAGTCTGTTAAAGAATTTGAAATAAGATTATATCTGGGAAACGAACAAGGGGTAGTGGAAGGGGAGGTGGAGAGGGGGTTGGGGTGACTGAGTGACGGGCACTGAGCGGGGCACTGGACGGGATGAGCACTGGGTTTTATACTATAAAGTTAATTGTTGGCAAATCGAACTCCAATAAAAAAATAAAATAAAGATTATATACGGTCAACTACACAGACTTACCGATTGAAGTTAATGAAGATAGGATACCAACAGTCTAAATTCTGACATGATTTTGCTCTTGGATATTGATTTCATTTTTTCCAAATTTAACTTCATGACAGAAAAGTTAAACTCTGCTGACGCTAGAAAAAGGTCTCTAAAGACTTTGAATATGCACGTGCCATTAAAATAGGACTATTATCTCTCCTGTCTTAAAAACGATGCTCTTCTTGTTATGTTTTGCATTTTTGACTGTTTGGGCTAACTTAACCCTTTAGTCTCCCTACAGGGCAGTGGAAGACCTAGCAGACAGTACTATAATCACTGTAGTAAGGCTTCTTTCCTTCTGTCTTAAAGGTCAGTAATTGGCCTGTATTTGAAATCGCATGGCATGATATTGGAGTCTACGTGCTTAGGCCAGAGTCTGACAGCATAGGAAATGTGTGTTTTCCCCGGGATTTAGTTCTTGACTCTGGGATTCCTCTATCCATTCTTTTAGTGTGATCTCAGTGATAGCAAAACCTTCAACGATTTCTTCAATGACTTCAAAGTTCCTATTTCAGAATGACTCCTCTAGCTATGTCTTATTCTCAGAGCTGAGGTCTAAGAATAAGCCTTCTTGAATTTTCCTCTGGCATCTCAAACTCAACTTCTTCAAGCTGCATTTATCACTTTCCCTAACAAATCTATTCATCTTTCTTTATTCCTTAACTCTGTCAATGGCATCATGGCCAATTTTCCCCATTCTTCTAAAAAGAAATATGTTGGATATTTTAGACTATTGTCTCTACTTACACAGAGCATCATTGCCCAGGTCTAATTATCTCTCCTTTCTTACTATCACTTGAATCTAATTCTTCCTTTCATCTGCTATGGTCCTGATTAGAACTTCATAATTTCTTTTGAGATAAACCTCCTAATTAAGATCATTGCTTTTGTTCTGTTTTCCACCCAAGCCATCCTTCTCAATGACGACAGCATTATCCCTCTTGAACACAAATGGAATTTGTAATATGCCTTCTTAGAATCTCCCTCCAATGGCTTATTTTTTCCATCAAGATAAACAAAATTCCATACTAATTATCCCCATAAGCATATGACCCTGTCTACTGTCCAGCTTCACATTCTCATAAGCTGCTTCCTATACTCCAGGAATATCAACTACAACATGTTTTCCAAAGGTCGATATATTTTCCATATGTTGTTCCTTCTTTCTAAGGACCCTCTCCTTACCCATCCACCTGCCAAATTCACATTCATCCACTCGTGCATGGCACAGGAGTCCCCTTCTTCCAGGAAAATCCTCTGATTTACATGCTTAACCACCCCTTCATGGTCTCTTGAACGTTATTAAGATCTCTCTCCACAGTGTTCCAACGACAGCTTTGCTCTCCCTAACATAGCCCTTGTAGCATGGGCTAGTGTCTTTACCTGTTTCTCCATCTACAGGATGAGTCCCTGAGTCTAGGGATTGTGTCTGGTTCATCTCTGTCTCTTCAGTGCTTAGCACACCAAAGCTGGCATATGGTAGGGGCTTAATTCATGATGTATGATTAAATGGATGAATACATGGATATTATCCAAAATTCCTTTTCATCCATCCATTCCTGCATCTATCCTTAGAGAATCAAATCCTATATCCTAAAGATTCATTGAATTGATAGAAGACATAGTGACTAGATGTCTCTTGAAACATAATGTGAAGTCATATTATCCAGAAGGAAGAGAAACTACCTTATAAGCAAAAGTAAGGATTTTTTTTATTGTTTGTTTGCAGCATGGCCAATATGTATCTATACTCATATCGGTATCTATATCCATATCTGTATCTGTATGATATACCGTGTTAGTAATAGTCTACAATAAGATAAGACAGAAATAGAGCAATGACTCAGGTGTTTAGGACAGGTTTCAGACAAAACAGACTTTTAAAATCCTTTATGGGGGGAAATCAGTCTCTCAACAAACAGTGTTAAATTATTTCATGTACCTGACAGATTCAACAAAGTACAGCCAAATTTGATACTTTTGAGATCTATTAGTATCATAAGAGCAGGACTATCATCTTTCTGGTTCCAAAAATTATGTTCCTTTATATATAACCCTCTGGGCAGCATGCCTACTTCCCTGTAAGTTTGTGTATAATTTTTCCCATTATCACCCCCTAGGTCCTTTCACCATCACCACTTTCCAGGCATCTACCATCCACTGAATAGCCATGTTTCTGATTATCTTTTCCCAAATGTATTAGCTTGCATTATTTAAGGCTGAATCTCTTTTTATTATTTCCTGCTCATATTTCTGAACTCCTTAAGTCCATTTGTATGATTCTTTTGTCTTCACAGATGTCCACAGTTCCTCCCAATTTAGTATCATCAGCAAATTTAATTAATGCTCTGTTTACCTCTCTTTCTAATGAAACCAGTCCCCTGTTTCATTTCATCATACAAAGTAAAAATATATTGGCAATAAAACAGTCCGAAGAAATGTTCCCTCACTGTAGGAGGGGAAGTTCAGGATACAGCAAAGAACCATGTGGTGAGGAGTGGACAGGGCAGCGGGGTGGTGAGCTAGTTTGCTACTGCCCTAAAGCAAAACCTTTTTCACAGCAACCACATTTGGCAGACTGCCTGAGTTGGTGCTGGTGTGTGTGTGTGTGTGTGTGTGTGTGTGTGTGTTCTTGGAAGGTAACTATATTACCCTAACTGAGGACTTTTTACTAAAGATATATTTACTGATACATGAAAAGCATATTTAAAACTACGTGCAAATACAAGTGTAAGCAGGTAACATTTAATCCATTCTGTAGCTACAAACCTAGTTATAAATACATACATCCGAATATATACAGGCTCACAACCATTTTCACTTGGCTTTGTCTAACATTAACTACAGTCTAAATTTTTATCTCATTTTTTAATTTAATAAATGGTTTAGATCCAAATTACCCATTGGGCTTAAATCAAATTCCTTATAAATGTTAGATTCATTGAATAAAGAGAATTTTTACTCAGTTGCAGCCAATAGACAAATGTCGGTAAAAGAAAGATTTTAACCTCTAGAATTTATAGGACAGAAAGGTGAGCTTGGCCAACAGAAAGAGATTTTACTTGTTAACTACAAGGTGAGCAAGTTTATGTTCAAAGAATTATAACATTAGTCTTTGAAGATATGGCCATCCAAATATGGGGTGATTTATGTACGGAAAACAAAGATGGCATTTACTAAGCACCCACTATGTGCCACACATAATTCTAGTACTTTCTAGAGTACATGAGTGTATTTAAATACTGTATTTAAATACTGTAGATTTAAAACCTACTGTATTTAAATACTGTAGATTTAAAACCTATGTTAATTACTATCTGATATTCCATAGACTATTCCAAACTCCGGTAAAATTTCATAAACATTTGTTATGTTGCATATGAAGAGTCAGTCTTTTAAATGTGGATCAATTAGTATAAATCTATTGACTATAAGGGGAAGAAAACCTTTCAGGTTTATGCTCTGATTAAGACAGACAGATGGTTGACCAACATCTCTGTTGTTATGTATAGAAGACCATGAATGCTCTCAGTATTGAAATGAAGGCTGATCCATACTTTACACATAGCACAAGGTCACCAAAGATGTTATCACCAAGGGATGATGTTAACGCAATAGTGACTGGGAATACTGTTAAGTAGTCACAGCCTCATATTGTTTTTCTAGTGAGAAAAATCTGATGCATAATGCATTCTTATGCGAGAATTTTCTCAGATGCCAGGACTTTACAGGCATAACTTTCATAAGCTTTAATGGGAGTTTCCTGCCAGCACCTGTTACAGTATAGAGTTCTTACTTTTCACACATAATCCAAGACTGGCTTGGAACACTGACTTGGAAAAACTAATATAGTGAAACCTTCTTATAATGTTTCCTCACATATAATGTTCATCTTTTAATTCTTGGTCTGATATATGTATGTACATGTTTTCCTTTCAAATTCTTTTCCCACCAGAAAGACTTTTTTTCACAAGCTTTTTATGGATAGGAGCAGATAAAGTGTATATATATACATATATATATATATATATATATATATGTATATATATACACACACACACACATATATATAACATATATATATATGATATATATATATTACTGAATATACTACTGGAAAAGATACATAAGAGGGAAAGTTATTAGGATAGAAATTAAACTAATGTTAGAAATCTACTCTTCTTAACTGGAAATAGTTTTGAGACACTTTGGATTCCTGAGGAGCCCCAGAAACAATGAGAGTGCCATGTGCAAACAACAATCACCAGAGATCCAAAACAAGGATCACAGGTCAAAAAATATAGTTTGGCTGTGTCTTTACAGAACAAAAATATGGGAAACTTAATATTTAAATTACTATGTGGATAAATCAGCAGGATAATATTTTGTATTATGATAATATTTTGCATTGAAGGAGAAAGAGATAAAAGGAGTTCTTAAAATCTTATATATATATATATATATATATATATATATATATATATATATTTTAAATTAACTCCCACAAATTGTATCCCCCAAACAAAGAAAAGTATTAGTGTATCGGTCTAAAACTGTTGGAGATTGCACAGAAATACGATTTTGTGAACAGTAACATCTCTTTTCAAGGTGTTTAAAGTCTCCTCTTGTTTACTATTTCCAACATACATGGCATATAAGAATGAAAACAAATCTTTATACTCAAAATCTGGAGTCATTTGTTGTCACTGTCCCGTCTGACAGCACGGTGGGCAGGAGCAATAGTTGTTAAATGTCAAACATTTTCAAATAGTGATTTTGAGTTCCATATTTATAGCAGGGTATTGTAACTAATGTTGGTAGGTTGAATTAAAGTTAGAAAAGGAGTCTGAAACCCTGAAACCATAAAGAGACAACAACAAACCTGTTAGTGAAGTTGTCACTGAGGCAAAACATGAGTCTGAACAAGGACAACTCTAGGACGAATCAGGACATATTTGCTCCCTTCTTTTTTTTTCCTAGATTGTTGCATTACTCTAATGTCCCCTTGGGCACTGTGTCTGACCTCCGGCACCTTCCTCCTGGCAAACCCACCTGAGGAATATCATTTATACCTTAGCTTGAAGTTCAGACATCCTCAAAACTCCTTTGAGTGTTACCTTGAGTCCAGTTTTATTTTTAAATATTTTATTTATTTATTAATGAGAGACACAGAGAGAGAGGCAGAGACACAGGCAGAGGGAGGAGCAGGCTCCCTGCAGGGAGCCCGATGCAGGACTTGATTCTGGGACTCCAGGATCTCGCCCTGAACTGAAGGCAGGCACTCAACCCCTGAGCCACCCAGGCATTCCCCCTTGAGTACAGTTTTAAAGAGTAACAGCAATTTCTCATTAAAAGTCTTTATTTCCTACTTGAGTTTTTCCAAGCACCAGTGAAGAAGGGTTTTATTCGGTTTTGTTCTTTCTGATAAGGCAAAGAAGGGCAATTGAAATCACACGGACACCTTTAAAAGCATGCTATGTTCCCAAGCTTAGTATCTTCCTCCACTCTGGGTTTTGCTTGTAGGGTACTTCGCTCCAAATGTGGGCAAAACAAGGCCATTGTTTTCCTTTGATATTCTGGCCAATGAATGAATAAAAATGCATTTGTTTCTGGGTATCATAGTCTAAGGTTTGTTTGGAACCTGCAAGTACATTGGGAATCTAGGACCTCCTGAGTCATTCAGGGATGTTTGTCTCTTACTGATGAACATTAGGCTGAGTTCCCTGAGGAAACTTAGGGCCACCTCAGGGATGAGAGTTTTCGGATGCACCCAGTGGTCTAAAACAGGCAGCTCCACACACAGTGCAGGTGCAGAAGAATGACACAGTGGGAGAAGTCTCCAAGACTGTGATTTCTGCAGGCATTGGTGCAGAAAGGAGAAAGGCCTGAAATCAGAGGTCTCATGATTCCAAGGATGAACATGTCTTTACAGAATTTCAATCTGTAGAGCAAAGCCCTAAATCCTTGATTTATATAAGCAAAGCTTTGAATCTCAGTTTAGAGCGTTGCATTTGCCAAAATGAAAAAATTATTGAATAAGTTGTCTCTGAAGAAAGATAATTTATTACACCATTCTCATGATGGAAAATTATTATGATGATAAGACCAAATTATGTTTAAGGGTAAAATGTATTTAGACAGGCTGAAAAATGTACCTTTCCTCCCCTAAATCTTTAAATACAGTGAGAACACTCCATTTCCCCGTATCCTGGTGTATCTGAGAAAATCCAGGCAGGGTAAGCATTTGGGTAATGGCAACTACCTTGGATTAACTTGAAGCCAAATTGGACACTCGCTTCCTCTTTCTGTTTCTTTCCTGTTGTTTATCACACTTGCCCTCTTGTCCTCCATCTCAGCCTGTCCCATACCCTACACAAATGAAGTCTTGTATTTTCTGTCCTTGTAGCTGAAGCCTGCTGTCAGGACAAGATCTAATAGATAAATCTACATTAAAGTGCACATGATTAGTGAGGTTTGAAGTGAAATCCTTCCATGGGATTTAAAGAAAAAGGAATAAAATTCTAATTACATAATTTTAGGCATAAGCAAAATTGTGTAAAAGGAACACTTTAAGACAGAGTCATTACCTCCAAGCTTCTGAAAGATGCCCTAAATATAGCCTCTGTAATTAATGTTAAGACTAACCTTGGGGACTGGTGGTGTAAAGTCCAGGTCTCCGAATTGATAATCTTTCATTTCTAATTTCTACAGCACTTCACGAGTCAACGGTAGTGAATAATCATGGATTTTCTAATATTCTTAAAATTCAGAATCTGCTGGCCCTTAGGGAAAATGAGGAAATTGAGACACTATTTAAATTTCATACAATGGAAAACATGAGATGCATTTGTAACTTGGTTTCTTACCACTTAGAAAATTACATATATGGGATAGACACTCAATAAATATTTTATTAATGAACATCAACATATGTGGCACATCTTAGTTTAATATACCTCTTTCTATGACAACAGATCAGAAAGAAATGATAGATGCTAAATATGCATAAACGCACAGAAATATTTCAATAGGGTTTTTTTATGTAGACCTATGTGACAAAATCCTCCAGAAGCAGGAAATCTGGTTTGTATTATACTAGTGCTAGATGAGTTTAAATAAGGGAACAATTGGTATTGGAATGTCTTTTTCTTTTTTTTCTTTAAGCCAACAAGTAATGTTTTGAGTAACTGGAGTGTGTGCAATGCTTTACTAGAGGGTTAACAGCCCTCAAGTAGTGAAGAATGAAGCCGAGGAGATGGGTCTCCTACACCACTAAAAGAGAACTTGCCTTACCTTTCCCCTTATGAAGTGATAGTAGAAGTTAAAAAGCCAACCTCCTTGCTAGCTTTAGGCCTTTATCTATGCATTTCTTTGTGTACAAGACCTACAATCACAAATGACAATGGTATAAGTTGTCCATAGATAGTTAGAGTTTACAATTAGGGGAAATGATTTTGTCTTTTCAGCTCTATTCTAGAAACCTTGCATTTGTATTTCCTAACCTGGTGTCATTTGTTCAATAATGGAATGGTTTGTGAAATACTTAAATTTTGAGATTTCTATTGTGTCTCATAAAGATTTGGAAACTGCTACCATCGGTCTTAAAGCATGCTTCAGATGAATTAGATATACACCATAGAGCATTCAAGGACAATCAATAGTTTTATCTTTCAATCGTTTTCAAATGAGCCTAAAGGAACATAAACCCATATAACAAAGAAATGTAATCTATGGCATGATGTTTTGGTAATGAAGTAAATATCATTATTTTCGGTTTATAATAATATACGTATTCTTACATATGCATATATGTATGCATATGCACACATACAAAATAGTAGGAAATGTATAAAATAATAAATAAAACCAGAATCATTTTTATAATCCCGCTGTACACAGGTAATTACCATTAATAGTGTGCTGTATAATATGTAATACATATAACATATATATTACAGTTATATATAGTGTAGTGCATAATATATATAATATACATAATACGAAACATGTGTAACTTAACTGTTTCAGGATATAATGTGAAACTGAATACCTATCATAATGATGTTTCCTTCTTAAGTTGGCTATAGAGCATATACCAACCTGAGTGTATTGCTCAGATGTCTTGCATGTACGAAAATATTAGAGATTGCAGGTGCCGTTGTTACTAACTCATCAGTTACTAACTCAGCAGAACAATCCTAGCGCTGTAGCTCCATGATATCCAGACTATGCACTCTTTGTTCTTTGCTATAACTCCAGTGCCTAGTCCACTTTTGCAATATAATAAGTGCTTAATCAATATGTGTTAAGTTGTATGCAAGGTTGGAGTTCACCAACTCAAGGCCTTTCCATCCAGAATCTATTGGAGTTTTTCTTTCCTTCTGTTTAACCCCAGTTGAGCACAGATCCATTTGCCAAAAAGGGAGGGTTGCGTAGCAGAAGTATTAACAATACCCACCTGACACCCTCTCCTGTGTTATCAAAAAGAAAACGATAATCTTCTTTATATTTTCTGAGAAAAGGAACTTTATTCTTTAGTCACGCTCACTATCATGGCCGGGAGCATCTTCTTTAACTAGAAGAGAGTCTGATGACACCAGAATTTCTCAGAAGTTTGTGATCTAAATAGGATTTTACTGATGGTAGATATACTCAAACAGGTTGGTAGTTTATTTTGTCTTTGTGTCTGGAATTCTGCTTCCCTACCCCACTTCAGAGGCCGCAGCCAGAAGGGCTCTCTCCCTCACCTGAATGTTTAGCAGAAGCAAGCCATCAAAACCCTCCAGGAAGTGGCTAGCTAAAGGGTCTGAATTAGAGGCACCTCCCCAAAGAAGATCAAAAGTTATGCTCCACCAACACAGAGACACTGAGAAATGGTTGAATGTGTTCTAAATTAAACTGCCCTGGTGGTGAGCAGAGATCTGCCAAAATCTTTCAATTAATCACTTTTACCTTCAGGGCAGAGTTAGACTGAGAGTATTTCAATAGGTTTTTATTGGAACAGGGTTATTTCAGATATTAAACTATGTTGCACAAAGTAAAAATAATGTTATTTTTAAGTTGCTACTCTTGTTAAATAAAAGTTGGCAAGCATTCTCGGGGTCTGTATTGTGTCTGTGTATTTGTGTATGTGTGTGGCTTTTTTCTGTGCCGTAAGCCTCATTGATTTAAAAAAAGTGAACAGCAATGAATTAGGTGGTAAACATATTCATACAACCATTTTCATTAATAATATGTCATAAATAATAGAAGAAAGGTTTTAAGTGTATAATTCTGTGCAACACAATTGAGATAGTTTTTTTTTTTTTTTTTTTCCTACATCTTCAGCAGTAAGTTAATTAGAATCACCTGCATTTCCTTGGGTGGACACCAAATGGATTGCAAACAAAAACAGATTAAAATAGCTGCTGGAGCTCATGGCATACAGATGACAAGATTCACAAAAAGGACAACGAGGCACTGAAAATGTTCGCTTTTCAAACAATTTTAGAGGAAATTTAGCTCTTGCAACTTCTCAGTAAAAGCTGCTTGTAAGTGTTTTGCTGAAAGACTAGAACAGCTTTGTTTCTGATCCCTTGATGAGTGAGAGAAATGTTTAAGAAAGATCACTTTACAGAGAGATTCAGGCTGAAATGCGATGACTGTGATTCAAGCCAAGCCAAAAATTACAGTTCAGAATGAAAGGGGAGGGACGTGGTTTGGGAATCCATTTTCCCACATTCCTGAATCTCAATCATCCCAGCCAATGTTTAAAAAAAAAAAAGTCCAATGGAAAACAATGAGGTCACTTTGTTTAGATGTTTTAAAAAAATAGGGGTGGGGGGATCGAAAAGAATGAGAGCAAATATATGAATTTCAAATCAATATCTATTTCAAGTATAATGGGATTAAAGGCTAGACTTTATGTAACTATTATGAGTTCATCACAAAAGGAGCCGTTTTTCAGCGTTTTCTTCTTGTTTGTGTTGGTAAGCCTTTTAGGGCATGTCTTTAACTTATAAAAGAGTTTGTTGCCAAATTTTTAAAACAAGAAGTGTACATGGGCATAGTCTACAGATCATTCCTTCCTAAGCTCCAAGCTTTCCTTATGAATTGTACCTTCAGGAAGCTGGGTTTCTTTCATTAAACCTGCTATGCCAATCCCGTGGCAGTGGTCACCCACTGCTGTTTGAATTTCACATTATGCTAGTGCATTTGCTTGCAAACTGCCAGATGATAATGGCTGATCAAATTAGACTGTTCATTCTTATTACTCATATTTATTTTAAAGAAACGCTCTGAGCAAGTCACAATTCCAAAAAAAAAAAAAAAACTATTTATTTACATCAGCATGATCACAGCAGAACATAACAATGGAACTCAAACAGAAAAGAAACTCAAAGAATGAGATGCAATGGACCAAATACCTTCCAGACACATGAAGTTTTTCCTCAAGATGAGAGCTCTCACTTAATGTTAATCAGAATCATTGGCCAATATTTGTAAGAAAAAAGAGAGAGAGAGAGAGAGAGAAAAGAAAGAAAGAAACATGTAAAAGAATTTATCAAAGACTATTTCCAGGTACTTTGCTTCCCATTTTGCAGAAATCATTTCAGTTCATTACCTTTTGTCTTGTCAAATCAAGGATATTGGGTTTCCTAGTGAAATTTCACAGACAAATTCAAGGATTCTCTGAGATCTTCCTTACCTTGAAATACTTTCAGAATGATTCTAAGATTGATAGAATTCTATAAACCATGTTTGTGTCTACCATGCTGCAGGCTTCATATTGTTGGGCCTCAAATTCTTGGCTGAGTTTAGACAAATATGTAAGGATCAATGTTTGAGAAATGAGGAACCACACATAGGATGCCATCTTAGACTCCCATTTCATTTTACTCCGGTATTGGGGAGCGTATACGAATGACTTCCACCTGTATCACACTGGCATGTTGTAATAACTTCTTTAATAACTTCTTTCCTTTTGTTTTTAGCCTTATTTGCCTAACAATTAGTATTCTATACATTTAAAAGCATGATTTTAAAGGCAATTGGCTTCGTAGTAAGTCTAAATGGAATGAATGCAAGCTGAACAAATGTGTGGAGGTTATATGCAAAAATAAACCTAATACATAAAAACAATTACAGTAAATGGAAATCAGGATCTAGCCCTCAGTACTGATGTCTTCATCAGTACTCACAGGACTTCACAGGACTTTTTACATACTATTATCTACTGTTCTGGACTCTGATGGTATGGATAAATATCTCCAATTATGACACAATTAGTGAAATATTATGATAAGGACTAAGTATAAATATAAGGGGAAAACTCTAATAGTTAAAGATAGTGCATATTGAGGATAATGGCTTTTATATTTCCAGTGACATTTAAAGAATCCGGTGTGATTGTCTTGTTATTCTTAAAGTGTCTAATGTCTGGCTTAAAAGGAACTGGAGAGATGGGAAACTAATCCAATAAATGATTTTCCAATTTCTTTTCTAACAACATCACTCTACACAAGAATAAAAACAATTCTTAATAATAGTAGGGGCACCTGGGTGGCTTGTTTCTGCTCAGGTCATGATCCCAGGTTATGGGAGGTGGGGCTTGGTGCTCAGCACAGAGCCTGCTTGAGATTCTCTTTCCCTGTGCCCTTCCTCCTTCTCATGCTCTCTAAATAAATAAATACATAAAGTCTTTAAAAAATGATAAGAATACTTAAAAGTAAAAAAAAAAAAAATCAGCCATCTCTCCCCCCATCTGCAAATACTAGAGCCATAGATCTTTTCAAGGTATAAGTGGTACAATACAGAACCACCAAGAAACACAACTAGTAATGCTCCTAACACTCAGGATATTTTGTCCTTTTCCTCTCCCAATTTTAAGTTTATTTTTCCAGGTGATCAAATAGGATAAGACTGAGCAAAGAGCAAGTATGACATGAATGAATGATTGAATGAATGAATGACGAATAAATGTGTAACTAATTTTGGCTAGGATCCTTAACAATTTTGTTTCCTAGTGTAACACCTTAAACAGATGTGAGTTTGGCAGTAGGGGGAGATTTGATAATGATCCTACACAAGTGGCCAACGAACAGTCCCTGAAGAAAAATCAACATCTCTCCCTCTGATCCAAAATTCTGTATTTGATACTATTTTGTCCTTAGTCCCATAAATTATTTAATTTTTGCTATTTTAGTTTTAAGACAGTAATTTAAATCTGGAATTTGGTCCTTATCTATAACACTATCTATATAAACAATACAAAATAATGTTACCTTTGTTAGCATCACAGGTCATAGTTTTCTCAGAAATAGAAAAGCACCCTTCTCTTAGTACCTCTTTTTCGCTCGAACATCTCTTTAAAAATTTTAGCAACAAAAATTTATCTCTTTCATATCTTAATAAGACTAAAATTCTTCTTTTCCCCATGAATCTACTACAAAATATCTGGTAGATGAAAAACTTGTTTCATTCATATGTAAGTCTTTGAAAAAAAGACTATTACCCAAATCAATCGAGCAAGGAAAGTTAAAGATAATGTATAGAATTGTCAAATCACCTCTGGTACACCTGGCAATAATATAACATTGACTTTCAACTATACTTCAATAATCAAAGTTAAAACTAATTGAAAGTAGTATGATGTTAAAAAGAAAAGACCGGCACTGGGGCGGGGGGGGGGGGGGGGGGGAGAGGGCATTTGATGGGATGAACACTGGGTGTTATGCTATATGTTGGCAAATTGAACTCCAATAAAAAAAATTAAAATTAAATAAATAAAAAAATAATAAAAAGGAAAGACAATTGTGACAATTGCCTCTATAACTTTTTATAGCAGAAACACAAGGAAGGAAAAAGAATATATCAAAATAAGGTGAAAATATAAAAGGAAGGGCTTATGAAACAAATAGAAGAGTAAAATATAATAATCTCAGTAATAAGGGGAACATTTGAGAAATCATAAGTGATAATAGAACTTCTGTAAATATGTAAAAAAGGACAGGAGTGAGAAAAATAAAAGGAAATGAGGGGTGTACTTAACCTGGACCCTATATTCACATATTTTCCCCACATTAGAATTAGAGACACATGAGTATTTTAAATATTCATAATGTAATCCCAGGTCATTTACATCCCATATGCCGACAAAGAAAATTATTATATAGCAGTTATCCTCACAATCTAATGAGACTTTTGTTTTCAGTATGAAAAAGTCTATCTTTATGAAAAGCAACATAGGGCCCCATTCAAGCTGGCATACTGAAAAAAACATGTCTGATTCTCCTTCCTCAAAAAATCCCCATGAAATAATAGAAAAGATATGTCAAAAAAGAAAAAGAATAATAATGGTGCTGAAAACAGAAAAGGTGCCATCAGCCCACCAGAAATAGAAATTCCAGGAAGACAGAAAGCAGATGGGATCAAACAAGTGGAGAAATTAGAGCAGAAGAAACACCATTCCCAGACACAATAATTAGGCACAATTCTTTCTAGGGATGTACTAGAGAATATTCAAGCTTGGAGTTTAATAAAAAGGGTAGAAATCAGCAAGAGGATAATAAATAAATAATTCACTAAATATCAGATCTAATATCTGGGAGACCTGGGCCACTCTCCATTTATCCTGTACCAAGGAAGCACCTGCAGCAGCTGCTGGAGCCTGAAAACTAGTCCCACAAGGACAGAGGAGAGACTGGTGGCACCTGAGAAAGAAGGCAGTGCAGAATAAGGTGACTCAGGCCCTCTCTACACAATAGACGCAGAGTTAGAGAACTTTGCACAGAAGCAAAGCCATTAAAGTATTATTATTCAAAAAAAGTTTCTCCCTCCTTTGGTAATTGAAGAATTCCTAGCCCACTGTCTACTCACCCCATCATCCTGTAAGAAACTCTCATTCTGTCTGCCCATGTAAGATTGAAGCCAATTGGAGGAAAAAGAGATGCGTGCAAATACAAAAATACCCTTGACCAACCATATATTCTCATTAATTCACTCTTTCAACCATAATAGCAATCTGATGTTTGAACAGCATCCATCTTAAAGTAGTTTTAGATGGAAAAGAGACAATAAAGGGAAGGATATATCAAGAAAATAATATAAGGAACTTTTCTGATTGAAAGGGTCAAAATATAGACAAATCTGAGGAAAATTTTACTTCTACAAGTTTAAAGAGAAGAATCTTTTTTTAAAAATCCTGAAAGAAAAAGCAATTGACCTACAAAGCATCAATGATCAATTTAATAAAAAGACTTAACAGCAGAGACACTAGAAGATAATGAAAGTTTTTTTTTTTTCAAAGTTAGTAAAGTAAAAGTTTGTGAAGCTCCAACAAGTATTTAAATCAACAATTCATTATGAAACAAAACAATCATGGAGATGGAAGAAATAAGAAAATTTACCAATCACGTACTTTGATGAATATAGAACTCCTAAAAATAAATCCAAGAGAGATAACAGTGGAACACAAGAGAGGAGCAAGTAGTTCACTGGGACCCTGAGCTGCACTGTCCAATATGGTAGTCATGAAGTTACACTATTTAAAATTAAGTAAAATAAAAATTCAGTTGCACTAGCCATATTTCAAGCACTCAGTAGTCAGCCAAACGTGGCCAGTGGACCTGACTTAAACAGGTAGATAGAACATTTCCATCATGTAGATAGAATCATTAGTACATTTCCATTGTCACAGAAAGTTCTTTTGGGCAGTGCTTAATTTGAAGAAATGAAGGAAACCGCAAAAGAAGACGAGAACACATCAGGCCTTGACTTTTGGGAGAGGTCATTTTTGAAGCAAAATTTTAGTGTTGAACCCGAATACCTTTTTTTTTTAATAACAATTAATACTGACTTATAAGTAAGCCACAAAATCTTTATATAAGTAAAATAAAACGATCAAAACTTTGAGAATACAAGCAATAATATAAAAGGATAAAATTTGAACTATGAAGGAGAGAAGGGGAAGGAAGAGGAAATGCACTATTTCTTATTTTTCTATAGCACAGAAGCAATTTGATTTAAGAAAGGGAAACAGGTCACTATAACTAATAATAACAGAGAGAGTACATAGATAAGTGGTAAGAACTATCCACTAAACTCATTATCTTTTCTAATAGGGAGTCAATAAATACCAAAGTCAAATTAATAAACAGAAATATGGCACATTAACATAAAATGAATAACAACAAAAAATTAAAACTGAACTGTTCACAGTGACAATCTTTGGATAGCAAAAGTGGGTAGATAAAATGTTTTTCTATAATATTTTGTGTGGTTTAATTTTTCTTTTTTTCCCAAGAAGTGCATTTGCCTCTACAGAGAAAAAACTCTATTCAAAAGGGCTATTATAAGTTAACATGTAGAAAAATATTCTTGTTTGACCATCAGAATTGTGTCAACTATCCTAAGCTAATCATTCTTGACTCCTTCTTGAAGGATGATGGATAAAGGATGAACTTCTTGAAGGATGATCTTCAAGGCATCTCGCAAGGAGTTATTAATAGTCAAATAAAGCCAGAAAATAGATGCAGCATAAATATCAGTCACTGAGACAGAGTAGAAATTAAATTCAGAAAGAGTTTCAGGTTATATCCTGTACTCTCAGTCATTGAGTTTAAAGGCTGAGAACAAAGAAGTTGGTGATAGAAGATTGGAGACACTCAATTTAGAGGAGGAATAGATAGATCTGAATGGCACATTGACTTCCCCTCGGGTTTGGTTCTGAACTCAAGCAGGGCCTTCAAAAGACCAAGAAAGAAATGTGCAGCTCTCTTTGGGGGCATTCTGGGTGTTCCCATGCTCATTGGTTTTTGCCAGAGGGAAAAGCCAGAAGACCAAAGAATTGTGAGAATGACTCTTCTTGCGGTAGCTCTGGCCTCCTAGGAATTAGGAAGTGCCATAAATCTCGGGAGAGGGGCTGTTTGCGCAAACTTCCCAGCCCACATTTCAGACTCCAGGGGTTCAGATGCATTTCGTTATGTTCCAGGAAAACAAGCAAGCTTTTGAGGCACACCTCTCAACCAGGTTCAAAGTCTACGTCTTTGTGGTTTGTCCATCATTCAAGCTACCAAGAATGCTACCGAATCCACAGTTTGCAACTATTTTTAACAGGCTCATCTGCATTGTTGAAAACTGCCTGTATTTTGGCAGATAAGCCAGTCAACTCTGGAAACCGTGCTGGTCTCTTAGATTTCTTTTTGGAAAGTGTCTAAGATTTATAGTGGGAATTACTCATGACAGCTGCATTCTTTCCACTGGGTTTAGACCCACCATTTGGTCTAATAACTCCTAATTGTGTGTCTATCCTAGTCTAAGCTTCTTCAGAAGAAAAGGTGGGGGGTAGAGGAGAGAGACTTCTGAGAGTCTCCTATAGCGATACCCAGTGATTTTTGTCAACCGTAAAGACTATTTTGAAGCTTAAGAAGGTCAGCTGATGATGAACAAATAAATGACATTTCAGTGAACATGGATTTCTTCAGAGAATTTTTCATTACTGTCATTAATGCCAGTTTGATAAAAACAAAACAAAACAAAAAAGTAAAATGACTTAGTTTCACTGTGTTCCCAAGGTATTTTTAGCATAACAAGAAAAGTTCTTGTCAGCATCCAGTCATGGTATTTTCTTGAAAGAAGTACCTTTCAAAGTGATTTTTCTCCAAACTTCACCAGAGCACAACATGGGTACCTTGAAGACATTGCACATTTAAAAATCATACGAGGTCTAATTATATTTCCAAAATAAGTAGTTTCCAATCCAGCAAGGATAATGTGGTCATGAAAAGGATGTCCAAATCCACCAATTTACATTGGTTTGGTTTGGCATCACTTTCAAAGTTCTTGGAGCAAAAAGAGGATGGCACGTGAATCATTGCAATTTGGGTAATAATTCCTAGGACTTGGGGTTTGCCACTCTGTGAGGCATTCAGGGGAAAACTAATCAAGACTGTACCTATATAATTTATAGCTGCTAAAATTCACTGATATGTTCCAGATTATTTTGCAAAATGTAATACCCTCCTTTTTAATATGTACTTTGTCATTTTCACTCTATTTATGTAATTTAAAAAGTATGATAGCAAGGGAGCATGAGCCATTTGAAGCAGGAGCCACTAATGTCAGAGATTGTTATCCTTCACAAGATATATGGTGTTGATATCTCTGAATCTAAAGGGCTTGGAAGTTGTGTCAAGTTAGATTCAAATTGCATCTAATATGTTTTGCTTTACTCCCTCTTACTTTCTGGTTTCTATCTTAAGCCACAAAGCAGTTTTTCTGTTGTGACTTAGTGCTACAACCATAGTGGTGGCACTGGTCTGAGTTACGTTCTCTGTCTCCATCCCCAGCCCTCCCTCCTTTTATCCCAAAAGAAAATTGGGTTATTAATTTAGGATGAGGCTGCTTTGTTTAAACAGTATAGTGCTTTCCAATTGCTCCAGTGTAATATATCCAACCCATACCGCTCTTTCAAATGTTTTTGATTACCGAACTGAAAGAAGAAAGAAGAAAGAAAGAAAGAAAGAAAGAAAGAAAGTAAGAAAGAAAGAAAGAAAAAAAGATCTTTTACTGAAATTTATGAAACACCAGGGATGGGGAGGGACTTCTTATGTTGTAACTTTAAATTTCTAGAAAAGGAAAAGAAAGTTTCGGATCCTGGGGAATTTCAGTAATTGAAACTCAGTTTACAACTCTAGGCAACATATACATCTACAGTTGCACATAAAATAATTAGAAAAGAAAGAGTCCAAGCTTCAAAATAGAAATGAGCTTGATTTTGTACCTTGAATAAAGAGATATGCATATAAAATAAAACTTAAGTAAGGTCCTTATTTGCAATAAAAATTCGTTGACATTCAAGTAATATCATTGACTATTGACCTCTGATAAGGGTCCAACTAATTAGCAAAAAAAAAAAATTAAAAAGAATTATATAGTAAATTTCCTTGTTTGTATTGTAATAGATTTCAAGTGACATTTCACCTTGAATCATTATTTTAAATAGGGTTAATTTGACTGATTTTATAAAAAGCATATTAGGATTTCTCACTTGGGGAATGTGGGTCTGCATATTGCATCAATGTTTCTGTTTACTAAAATATTCTTTTTCTCAAATTCTTTCAAAGAAACTGATAACTCATGGGAAAATACCAGACTACTTTCATTTGGTGAAATTTAGTCTGTTTGTGGTGGCAAGCAGGATGACATTATTCACCAATCATGGTTTTGAGTGACCTTTGTCTAGTTTTAAATCCAAAACTATTACCAAAGGCCCCAAACTTGCCACCAGAAACATTTTTCTATGGATAATATGGAGCCACTTAAGGTGATTTGGAAGAAGAATTCCAAAATATTTTCCCTTATGGCCACATGGTTCAGAAAAAAATTAAACATAGTCCCAAGAGGGACTATTTCAAAAGGGACACATTTACTTGAAAGCTCTGATATTTTTAAAATCTATCATATTATTTAAAATTTTTATGGGTTAAATCTAGGTACCAGACACTACCTAATGACAAAGCAAGGAAAGTAATGGGTAGTAAATTATAAAGTTCTAGGTATATGTATAAACTGAAGACCAATATGGTCACATACTAAAACTAGGAGTTGTTGGCATATCGAACTCCAATAAAAAATATACAAAAAAAAAAAAAGAATGGAAAAAAATAAAACTAGGAATTGTATACTAGAAAACTTTTAGGTAGGATGATTGTTACAATGCAGTTGTCATTTGTACATTGTACTTAAAAAGCAAACATGTTGAGTCACTTTTGATGAAAGGAGCTATTTTGTACATTAGGAAGAAATAATATATGTGACTTTTATAAATGTATGTGTCTTAGACACTCATATACACACTAATGGGTGTCCAACCTCATCTTAATTCCTCACAAATTCATAATTCTCATGAAGGGACAGAGACTTGGGAATTTATTATTAGATTGCTCTAGACCTACAAAACTCAAACCAGGGGATCCCTGGGTGGCGCAGCGGTTTGGCGCCTGCCTTTGGCCCAGGGCGCGATCCTGGAGACCCGGGATCGAATCCCACATCGGGCTCCCGGTGCATGGAGCCTGCTTCTCCCTCTGCCTGTGTCTCTGACTCTCTCTCTCTCTCTCTGTGACTATCATGAATAAATAAAATCTTAAAAATAAAAAAAAAAAACTCAAACCAATTAATACACTTGCTAATAACAACTATTGCATTTTATTGATATTATTCCGAATTGCTCTGTGGTTTATCACATGGCTGGGTCAAAATCATGAAGATGAACAGGTGGGCAGAGAGGATTTGTAGGGGAGGGAAAATACTTTGTATCATTTTTTAAATGATGGATACATGTCATTATGCATTTGTCCAAACACTGAATGGTACACTACCAAAATGAACCCTAATGCAACAATTATGATGTAACAATGTGTGTTCCTCAATTGTAAAAAATGTATCACTCTAGTGGGGTGGTGTTCATAATGGGGAGGCTATACATCTATCAGGGACAGGAAGCATATGGGAAATCTCTATACCATCCCTACAATTTTGCTGTAAACTTAAAACTACTCTAAGAAAATGAAGTCTTAAAAAATATTGAATGATTGTTTCGAATTATACTATTAATGCCAGTGTTGCAAGTTATTTTATTCTATCCTAAACTACTGATGAAATATTTTGCACCATGGCAGAAATGTTCTTACTATCAAAGAGATCATTTCATGTCAGCAAAGGGCTTTACAAAGCCCTTATTCTGTTATATTATGACAATAATTTCTACCAATTTATTTAATACTTTTGATCATGAATTCAAGTGTTTAATCATGGTGCTACACCATTTCTCTAGAGAAGCAGCTGAGATAGTTGGTTGGTAACCTCATCCCTGGCCTCTCTGAGGACCTGGACACATCAAAGAATATACACTCTTGACATTAAATGTTATCCACATTTTTTAAGGACAATAATAGTGTTTCAGTAAATGTTTCTATTTTCCTTTTTCCTCATTTTTTGATAACTTGGTCATGGAAATAACTAGATGCTATAAATAGATGTGTAGAAAACAAGTGGTTGATTATCCAAATCCACTGCCAGGATAAGTTATTCTGAATTATAGATGACCAGTTTTAAAATACTCTGAAAGTAATTTCAGCATTTTGCCAAGGACTTCTTTATTTTCCATCCATAAGGGAGTACTCCCATTACCTGTAATACATTAGAGATTATCAAACTAGTTATACATCTGGAATAGAATTTTCATTCTGTAGTTTAAAGTAATCGGAACAATGCAAGTTATGTTATAGTGATTACAAGAAAAAAAGAATGGAATTGGATAGGATGGAATAGAATAGAATAGAATAGAATAGAATAGAATAGAATAGAATAGAATAAAGAATAGAATAGAATAGAATAGAATAGAATAGAATAGAATAGAATAGAATAGAATAGAATAGAATAGAAAGAATAATAAAGGAAAGGAGGGAGTGGAGGAGGGAAAGAAGAGGGAAGAGAAATTCCACAAATGCCTTGGGTTGTTTTCTGTCCAGAAAGGGGCAATAATATATATGCGAAAGTTCTTCGCCTACCTACTACCAGTTTAATTCCTGTCTTTTCCTTGGGACTGAATCTTAACTATAATGTGAAATCCAATACTACCTATTGCTCTTCTATGATTCAACTAGATTCAAATCTGTGGATGATCGACTATAATTGAATTTTATGATTAGTTGGTTGAAATTAAACTATTGAAGATTGCTTGGTTGAGGACATAGAAATGTTTTCTCTATGAGGAAGGGATATTTGGTATTGATTTACTATTACCTACCTTCCCACATTTTTTTTTCTTTTATCATCTCAGTTCTTTTATGACCAAATATAAAACATGCCCTTTTATTTTCAGGTCTAGATGTTGATGGAATATACCGAGTTAGTGGCAATCTGGCAACAATACAGAAGTTAAGATTTATTGTCAACCAAGGTAAGTGATTTCTTCACTTCATTTTTTTTCCATAGTTTCATCTCTGGCAATATTTCAGACTCTGTGCTGTATGTATTATGAATCTGTAATGATAAATATTTTGAAGGGAACAAGAGAAAGTTGAAGAAATTAAACAATTATCACCAGAGAAGTAAGAGACAGTCAGTTTATGTGGAGATTAATAGAATAGAGAGAGAAGCAACTAACAGTTTATGTGAAACAAATAATTAGTGAAATATGACAAACTGAAAAATGAAAAAAAGAAAAATAAGAGCGTAAAAGAGAGGAAAATAGCCTGGCTTTGAAAAATGGTGCTGGCATATAATAAGCACTTAATGCATGTGAATAAATAATTGAGTAAATGAATGATGGAAAAGTAAGGGTCATAATCACAAATGTTAGAAAAATATGTAATAGGTAAGTAAGATAATTAAAAATTAGGAAACTGCATTTATCATCAAAGAATTACAAATTAAAACAACACAGATACTACTAAACACCTGTTAGGATGGCCAAAAGCAAAACCACTGACAACACCAAATGCTGACAAGGATGTGGAGCAACAGGAATTCCCATTCACAGCTGGTTGAAATGCAAAATGGTACAGGGACTTTGAAAAATAGTTTGATAGGTTCTTATGAAAGCATATTTATACCAAGCTATCCAGCACTATGCTCCTTGATATTGGCCCAGATGAGTTCCAAACTTGTGTTCACACAAAAACCTGTGCACAAATATTTCCGGCAGCTTTATTCAAAATTGATAAAGCTTGAAAGCAACCAAGATGTCCATCAAGAAGTAAATGGGTAAATGAACAGTGGCACATACATATATTGGAATATTATTCAGTGATAAAAAGAAGTGAGATCTCAAGTCATGAAGAGGCTTGGAGGACCCTTACATGAAATTGCTAAGTGAAAAAAGCCAGCTTGAAAAGGCTATGTACAAAAAAAAAAAAAAAAAAAAAAGAAAGAAAGAAAGAAAAAAAAAAGAAAAGAAAAGGCTATGTACTGTATGATCCTAACTATAGGATATTCTGGAAAAGACAAAACTATGGAGACAGCAAAATATCAGTGGTAGCAAAAGATCTGGGGGGGGGTGGGAAGGATGAATCAATAAGCGCAGGGGATTTTTAGGGCTGTGAAACTATTCTGTTTGGTATTGTAATGGTGGATACATGTCAGCATACATTTGTCAAAACTATATAATATACAACATGAAACTTAATGTAAACTATAGACTTCGGTTAGTATCGACATTGGCTCATCAATTGTAGCAAATGTACCACACTAATTAAAAATAATAGGGGAATTGTGTGTTGGGGTGGGGGGGGACAGAGGGAGCATATGGGAACTCCCTATTTTCTATTCAGTTTTTCTGTAAACCTGAAACTTCTCTTTAAAAAAAACTATGAATTTAAAAAAATTAAAACAAAAAATAGGAAATGTGATAGAAAACAAGCAGACTCAAACATCTTAAGTTGGCCAAGGATAGAGTACTGGTGGAACTATCTTTCTCCACAAATTTCTATAGATAGTAAAAGGTAGGACTTTGAATCATCTTTGTCTCTTCCTCCATTAACCAAGAATAGCCCTAGGGTGTGCATAAAGGGAGGTTTTAATTAATATTTGTTGAATGATGTGTGTGTGTTACAAATAGAAATATTGATACTGAGAAGCATTAAACCCTCCAACAGTTTAATTTGGGTTGAACTACCCTTTTAAGTGTTGACTGCAATACTTCTGGCCAGTGGGCACATGATTTTTATTTCTGAGAATCTTTATAACCAAGAATCTCCTCAGCTCTGTTTGCTTATTAACGTGAACCTTTATATTTCACAATTACTCTCTGTCCAAGGCAAAAACAACAACAAAAACAACAAAAACAAACAAAACAAAACAAACAACCCCCCTCCACGCTGAACTTAGCTTCACTCCATTTATTCATATTGGCCCCATTGGACTGAACCAGAATGCCCCCTCTGTGAGTAAAAATTGGATAAAATAGGCCCAGCCTCATTTTCATTCCTGCTTATAACCAGCTAAAATCATTCTTTTAATATATTTCATACTGAAGCCATATCCTGATTGGGATTCTAGACAGCTGGGCAACACATTTCTCCTACAAAGAAGAAATCTCAAAACAGAAGCCATGCTAGAAACAAACACTAGTTGCATTTCCTGCCTTTAAAAAAAAATTATGCTCAGCAGTTTGAAAAGGCAAAAAAAAAAAAAATCTGCAATGAAAATATGAAATCTGTCCATCTCATCTTTTGCAATCCAGACTTCAACGTCCTCTGAGGCTGTGTAACTGCTCATGTTTCCATGAGAGTTGACAATGTAAAGCTGGACAGAGGCCTGAGTTGGTATCTGGTAGCAGAGAATTGTCAGTAAACTGTCTCCCTGGTTTATAGCACTGTCACAATGCAGCATGCTCAGCGCAAATTATGCTACATTAGGACCTTTGATACTGGCGATTTCGTCCAAGTTGTGTTGTGGAGTTTTTTGAATTAGATGATAAAAGAATGCCTATACCGGCCTGTCTCAAATTTTGCTAATCAGATTATCCTTTGAATGAAATCTCTGGAGTGCACCCATAGCTTTGGTGCTAACACCGTACCTTCCCTCCATCTGCACACTGGTCTCTAACAGCAGAGCTGACTTAGAAGAGAATCAGTGCTGGGTACAAAGAGGCTGACTGTGTACATTGGAGCCTCCCCTCTGGGTGTGTGTGTGTGTGTGTGAGTGTGTGTGTGTGTATGCAATGAAATAAAGTGGCCATGAGCGATAGATAATTCCATGAAAAGCATAAAGCGATATGTGAATGCAGTACATTCTTTTTGTTTTCAAAGATGGAACATACGTGATTTCGGTATACTCCCTTTGTGTTAACACCTTTTGTCTCCATGTTCACATTCCACAAAGTTTCCTTTTTTAGAAGGGTCTAAATATACATTTAAAACATGAACAAGGCCTACCCACCATTAGGCTAGACAAATGAAAACTGATTTGGGGGATTTTCAAGAACAGTTCAATTGCAATTTATGTATTTCGCTAACTTTCTTGAATGCTATAATCATCAGCAATTCTAAATACACCAGTTGAATGATTCAATTTGTTTTGGTTTTCTGTTTGACTCACTAAATCAGTAGGAATTGGACACCCTCATTATACTTCCAGATCAGATGGCACACAAGTTAAATTCAAAGGGATCACTTTTGAAAAGCATGTTCTGATGATAACTAGTAACCAGGGTAATAATCATAATAATTATTATTATAAAACTAGCTAACATATTTTCATAACTTGCTACATTCCAGGCCCTATACTAAGTGCTTTACTTATGTCATTTAATTTAGTGTTTTTTACTATCTCATAGAATAGATACTGTCCTCATTTTAAAGGTGAGGAAACTGAGGCCTCTGGACATTAAATCCTAAGGTTGTAATTCAAGTAAGTGAGAGAATTAAGACTAGATCCCTGGTGCTTCTGACTCAGAGCCTGTGCTGAAAGCCACTGCTGCCATTGGGCATTCCCCACTCACTCTAATCGTTGTTACCTTTTTGTCAAAGTGTGTATTGGTCTTTTCATGCTATAACGCTTGTTAGTCACTTTCTGTTTACACCTGTAAACGGTGTTTGTAAGTGACAAGTCCAGCCATAGGAGTTTGGATAGAACAGTTCAAGAAAGAAAAATGCAGAGGAAAATGCCAAACATCACACTTACGAAGAAGCCCGGCATTGCCATTCTCTATAAGGCTTTACGTATCTGTGTTTGGACCAAGAAACAACTTTAATACAATATTCTGTCGCAGCCTTCAGCAGTCACTGAGAACTCTTGATTTACTGGGTCACCGGTGCATAAAAAAGCAGTGCTGGGCCTTGTTTACTGTATTTGGTGACAGCTTTTAGTGACATTTTGCTGAGGCAACTCTTCCACTCTATGAAGGCATCCCCCAAAGAAAACTGGTCCATGACCTTAGATGTCAACCTGTCAACAGCCTGTGACACTGTGTTGATTCTTCAGAATGATCTGTGTGACCTGATGGTTTTCTTGCATGGGGTTACTTCTGCACAGGACTGACTGCGGGATTGAGGATGCTGCATCACTGTCTTGAGCACGTTTGACAGTGGGTCTTGGAAATCCCACCGGGTTGAGTTCCCCTCCTCCTGATATCAACACCCTGGTTTGGACTGCCCTTCTAGGCTTATTGCCCGAACTCCAAAATCAGTTCAGACTCTCTTTGGTACTGCTAAATGCTCTCTTTCACCCTTTAACAAGGGGACAAGAAAGACTGGCACCCTTTTTGGAAAATATCAACTATGAAGCTTCCCAAGCCCATGAGCCAATGGGAGAACTATGAAGCAGTAGGGGAAGAACCCGGTGGGAATGTTCCAGACTAGTGTTTCTTAATACACAGTCACAAATATTCCCTCTAACCATTTCTCTGAACTGGAGGAAGTTACTTCCCACCAAGATTTTAGACATGTTTTCCATATATAGGAAAAATTTTTAAAGGAAGAATCTTAGGGACACCTCCTTCACTTTTTCACACCCAGAGGAACAAAATATATAAATGCTATAAATCTACGTGGCCAAGAATCTTAATTGGGTGTGTGGGTGTGTGTATGTGTGTGTGTGCATATGATTGCGCGTGTATGTTGTTTTAAATGGGAGAGGGTTTTTTTTCCCCCATTAATTTACAGTCTTGCACTTTGCATATCTTTATTCACCCAGATCTTATTGGCATAATAATCCAAATTAAACATTGGCTTAAAGAGATGAATTTGCTTATTTTGAACATGCTAAGAATAAGCTCCATTGAAAATAAACTATTAGAGAAACAATTTCATGTTACCAACTATATCTAAACTACTTTTATATAGACTTGTACCACAATGCCAAGCAAAGCATTAACTTTAGAGCTACCCTCATGTTTTTTTCATGTTATTTGCAGCATCAAAAATTGAATAAAAGAGGAAAGAGAGAAAGAATGTGAACAATTGGCAGTTCTGTTCTCATAAAATAGCCCTTGTATCAAGTCCATTCACTTTTCTATTAAGTGCGTTTATATTGCCCTCTTATTTTTAAAACAAGGTATTTCCTTAAGCCTACTTTGCTCCGACTGCCAACCACAGCAATAGCAAAACAAACTGTTATTTGCTGTATCCCATTCCGCAGGGCGGTTTTTTGGTAAGTCGAATCATTGATATTGCACCTTTCTGGCTTCCATGTGACAAGATTATCTTTTAACAATGATTTATTTTTCCCATTAAAGCCGAAAAGATCACTTGATCATAAAAGGGCCAGACTCTTAACATCGTTCAGGGCTTTGGAAACTTAGACCTCATTTTTCAGCTACATTGAGTCAGGGAGCTCAAAGACTATTGATGGCAAAACTTGTATGGCTTTCTAGCTGCTTAAGAAAATGTGTTGTAATTAGTAAATAATGCTGAACAGAAGTCAAAACATTAAGCTCTTCCCATTCATATACATGTATATAGTCTTTAGTTTTTATGCAATATTATTTTAAAAAAAAAAAAGATTTTGGGACACCTGGGTGGCTCAGCGGTTGAGCGTCTGCCTTCAGCCCAGGGCGTGATCCTGAAGTCCCGGGATTGAGTCCCACATTGGGCTCCCTGCATGGAGCCTGCTTCTCCCTCTGCCTGTGTCTCTGCCTGTCTCTGTCTCTATGTGTCTCTCATGAATAAATAAAATATTTTAAAAATAAAAAAAGATTTTATCTTTAAGTAGTCTCTATACCCAGTGGGAGGCTTGAACTCATGGAGCTGAGGTCAAGAGTCACATGCTCTACTGACTGAGCCAGCCAGGTGCCCCAGTTTTTACACAGTATTCTAATAACAGCTTTATGAATATTTCCAGTATCTAAAATATGCAAATTCTGGCTAATATTTTAAAACAAAATTATATCATAAATTTATTGTGAGTTATGTTTTATAATTTGTTACATGCCAAGCTATAAGGAGCCTACCTAACGCTATGGTGAAACAGAGGCAGAGATCATCCAGTAGATAGAGAACACCGGGTAGAAATCAATGAAACTGTCTCCTTATCTTGCTTCTGAGCCGTTTGTCAGTCTGATGGAAACAACTTTAACCCCTTCGAATCTCAAAGTCTTTATTTCCCAAATGGTAATAGTAAGGAAAATGTGAGGACTTTAAAAACTCTGAATCAGCCAAGTGATATTTACTATTGAACTTTAAGATGTTAGATGAAATCAGATCAATATCAATTATTTCTCTGACACAATCATGATACTAAATATTAATAATCAAATATGGTTTTGGGTTTCCACATGATTGAATTTTCTTTGATAATATCAAGATTCTTTGTCTAGGAAGAAATATCAAGTGTGGGAAATCTTTGGAGATTCCCTGCCATCCAATGGTTTAGTCTTACTAGCCAAATTCATGGGATTTTGGAGCTCCTGAACACAAAAGAGAAGTTTAGTTGTATTTTATCACTTTTGAGTGTTGCCAGATTCCAAAAAGATAGTCCCATCCATGTTCATGGGAGAGGGTGAGTAAAAGCTACTGAAATTTCAGGTCTTAATTCAGTTAAGGCTTTTCCATGGAAATTTGGCCATTGAGTCTAGGAATTAAATCAGTCAGAGTTATGCAACTGCCAATCCCCAAGGAAATCCCTAAGGATATTTATAAAAATCCATTATCAGGGTGCCTGGGTGGCTCAGTCAGTTAAGTATCTGCCTTCAGCTCGGATCATGATCTCAGGTCTTGGGATTGAGCCCTACATCTGGCTCCCTGCTCAATGAGGAGTCTGCTTCTCCTTCTCCCTCTGTCCCTCCCCTTACTTGTGCTCTCTTGAGCTCTCACTCTTTCTCTCTCCCTCCCTCTTTCTCTCTCTCTCTCTCTCTCAGATAAATAAATTTTAAAAGTCTTTATTTTTTTAAATTAAAAAATAAAAAGCCATCATCAGCATAAATCATCATTCACCAACAGAATTAAGTAGTAAAGATTAAAAATTAGTGGGGAAACATACCAAGCTTATTTCCGCTCTTAACTATGTTCGGTATCCCTGGCTGCTGACACTGACTACATTTCAGAACTGTATTAATTATCCACTACTGCATAACAATATTACCCCCAGCTTAGCTATTTAGAGCAACACACATTTATCATCTCCCACTTTTTGTGGGTCAGAAATCTGGGCATGGATTAGCTGGATCCCCCATAAAGTTACTATCAAGATGTTGGCCAGGGGAGGGTCCTCATCTGGAGGCTCAGCTGGAGGCAGATCTGCTTCCAAGTTCATGTGATTATTAGGATTTAGTTCCTTGTAGTTTGTTGGATTTAAGACCTCAACATTACTGGCCGTTGGCCAGAGGTCTGGACCTCTCCATAGTCAGCTTGTTTCATCAAAGCAAGGGAAGGAGACTAGTATCTAAAGCAGAAGTTATAATCTATGTAAGATAACCATAAAGGTTATAACCCATCACCTTTAGTACATTCTGATGGTTAGAATCAAGTCACAGTTCCTATCTATACCCTGGCGGAGGGGATCATACAAAGCATAAACACAAGGAGCAGGGGACATTAGGAGTCATGTTAAAGTCTGTCTAAAGTTGGGGAACTTTTAAATATAAAGATTTTGGAGTCCAGTCATAAAAGTTCTAATATAGAAAGTCTGGGGTTGGAGCTATATGTATGTATTTTAAAAGAGAAACTCTCCAAGTGAGTCAAGTGCATAGCCAGGTTTGGGAACCCCCGCACAATATCCAGCTAGTTTTATATTGGTTATCTAGCAGAGACAAGACCTACAAGCCATAAATCAGACAAAGTTTTTATTTGAGTAAGGCAGAAATAGACTATGAACTCCTTTTTGGTTAACAAAATTTCTAGCGATGAGAGGCTTTCTCTTTGACTATTGATTGATGTAATCATGTTCACTAACTTTTATGAACTCTGAGTCATAATTTGGAGTATAACAAAAAAATGCCATGGGTATAAGACGTATGTTAGCAGTATGATTAAAATTACTGACATATTTTGTACAACTATGATCTTCTTCCATTGTAGATTCTAGAATAAATTAAAAAGATAAGATGTTTTACCTAAAGATTTGCTTAAAAAGCTAAGGAGTAAATAATATTTTTAAACAAAAAGAGTGATGCTGATGCTAATGCTAGCTAGCATTTAATTGAGAATCTATTGCATGGCATGTATGGAAAATTAGACTTAACTTTCACCCTCATAAAAGTTTGCAAGGTAGATAAACTTTATGATCCATATTACTCACACGAGAAAATCGTGGTTCAGAAAGATTAAGTAACTTTTCTAAGGCCGCAATATTAATATGTTTTGAAGCCAGACAGTGAATCCATTTTAAACTTACTCCAAAGAATATATTGCTGAGTGCTGGATTCAATTTACCATGGGAGAAGGGGCAAAGAGACATGTTCTTCTTTTTAACATCAAAGAATCCAAAACCCACTTATTCTCATTATATTACTTTACTTTCTTGGTGTCCAGTCTGTGGAACCCTTTTATAAAAGAAAAACTTCATTTCAAGAATTCTTTTACTAAATAACTCCTAACTGTGACTTCATCAAGAGTGGGAAAGTCTGATTCATCACTGCATCCCCAATATAGCAAAGTGCCTGTTACTGTATATGGACTAAATAAAGATTTGTTTAAGAGAATGGCAGACTTCTAACACAAACCAACTCTATGTCAATATTCATTGAGATACTGTATTATTTTTCATTTCTTGGCTGTCTTGGTAAAGAAAACTCAAGCTATATTTTACATTGTATTTTTCTCCAGACTCTTATAAATGAGCATTTAATTTTAGATTGGATAAAAGAATCAAGGGACAGAAACGCAGAGGGAAGAACCCTGTATCCCCTTTTTTCTGCCTTCATATGGCAAAGTTTGAGGAGGTATGACTTACTCTTTCTTCACAAAATATGTTACTAGCAATTAGGAGAGTCAGGAATGCAATTGGAAGCAGTGGTGTAAGTCGGTTTGCCATCTCGGCTCTCCATAATGTTGGGTATCGTCAGGCAGACAGAAAATCTGTACCGGATAATAATGAAATGATTGCCCTTGCTAAGCCCGTATTCTGAATTTTGAATTTCGAAAGGATGCTTTTGTTTTTGTTTTCGCACAGGAAGTCCCTGTTGCTGGTAATTTCAGCTTCTGTGACTCACATATATTTATCTAGCACCTCTTTTCCAAGTGTTCCATGTAGTTTAAAAGCATTTTCTAACAAAAGCGTGCTATAGAAAAGTAAGTATTCTCATCACCTCAAAGCTGCTTCTAAAAAGGAAAAGTAACAGGTGCAAGGCTAACAAGGATTTTTTCAGGTTTCCACACAAAACCTCAAGATAAAGTGTCCAAAATTTACAAATGTGGGGGACTGAAGTAATGCTCAAATGAAAATCTGAATGACTTAGAGTCAAATAGACTTCAAAACCCATTCTCTTTTATGCTTTCGGATTCATGGGCCCACTGGAAGGAATGGCAGGTATCCCTGTCAGCTTTCCTCCTTTCTGAAGGTCCCAGCTCCCAGTTCCTTTATGAGCTCCATAAAACATGATTTTAGCTTTTATATCATTCATTCATTGACAGACACTTACAGAGCTCTTATTATGTGACAGGCAACATGCAGGATGCTAGAGCTCCAGCAGCAAATACAACCCATGACATTCTCGTGGACACAAAGCCTGTATTTCCATGGCTATTCCAATCCAATAGCCCAAAAGACTGGTGACTTATTTCATGTAAATTGGCAAGAGCATACTGGCATCTGCAGGCTTCACATATTCTTCTTTCTTCCCAGCTCTCTGATATTACCATGCCCCTCTCTTTCATCTCATTATTTTCTCTCCACCCTGGTTTCCTTCCTCAGACCCATCACGTTCATTTCCTTACCAGGACCCTGGCTTTAGCTCCTATCTACCTGAAATGTGCTTCCTTCAGACCCTGACAAGACTTTCTTTTCAACATGCAAGCCATCTTCTCAGCCAGACTAACACATCTGAAACATGTGTCTCCACCCTACCCAGCCGGTCACCTCCTTTCCCAGTATCTTGCTGTCTTCAGAACACATCCTATCTAGAACTGCCTTGCTTCTTTGTCTGTGGCTTCAGTGCAGCCCTTCCCTCTGTATACTGCAGCCCCTATGTGAGCAAGACCTTGCCTGTTTTGGTCACCCAGCTCTTATTGTACCTGGCACGTAATCCCCTTTAAATAAATATTTGTTGAATATGAATGAATTCAATAAATGAATGATTAATGAATAATGCTAGATGATCAGTCATGGTTAGAAGAAAATCTTTAGAATTTCAGAGTGTCTGTTCAACCAGTCCAATGAACCATATACCTTCCAACTCCACCGGAAGTCATAATCTGACAGCCCAACATGGGCCCCACAGATGAGGCTTAACAAAAATAAAGGAGGCAGCTGTCAAGCTGGAAGACCTGAGCCAGCCCTGGCAGCCTGGCCCTTTAGGCCAAGAAAGATCGTCTGAGTGAGCAATGGATGACTCCCAAACCCAGGTGATACAAAGACCACATTCAGGACTGTCACCTGCTGAGGTGAACTTCCAGTGTGATCCCTCTCAGTGTCATTGCTTGTTGCCCAAGCTCCGCCAGCTTCATATCAGTCTGAGAAAGGACACCTTTGGCTCAAATTGCAAGTGACTGTCCTAGATTTGCCATGGCTCAAATAAAGTAACTTAAACTGCAAAGTATATGAGGAGAATCAGGAAAGGAGCAAAATTAGTTTCAAGAATAAAATATGGCTTTAATCTGCCTAAGGAAAACTTCAAATGGGAATTTAGTCATCCAAAATTCTTTGTTGAAAACGTTCTATGAGCCAGGCTCTCTTCTAGGTACTGAGGAGAACCTTGGGGAATCAGACTGTGGTGGGGTATTATTTTGGTGTCAAGAGACAGATAATAAGAAAATACATAAGAGGCTTACAGGTCATGTCAAGAATCAAGATAGTGATGTAAGAGAGAATAACTGATGAGGATAAGAGGGAAGGTCCTTAGATTGGATGGTCTGGAAAGGTCTCTTTGAAGAGGAGCCAACTGAATGGAAACCTGATTTGATAGGAAGGCGAGAGCTGGGCAGAGATGTCGGGGGAGAGCAGAGCAGGATGCAGGAAACCAGTCCCAGGCAATGAGGGCTTGTATGAGATCAGGACACAGAGGTCAGAGAGATGGGCAAAGCCAGTCGAGTGAGGCCCTTATAAATCAAGATAGGAAGTTTTGTCTTTCATTCTAAGTCATTGCAGTGCAGGAGAGTAGTTAATCAGGAAATGATCTGATATTATTTATGAATTTTTTAAAAATAATTCTGGCTACGATGAGAATAAATTTTACAGGGCAAAAGTAGAAGCAGAACAGTTAGGAAGCTGTTACGACAATTCACTTAAGATATAATAATGGTAACTGATTTCTATGAGGTAAAGGCCGTATTCCAATTTGTCTCATTTTCCATGTGCCTTTTGAACTTTTTTTTTTTTTGACAATAAGGTGCAATGAGAACAACACTGGCTCAGGAGTTAGAAACCCCAGTTAAGTTTCCATATGACCCCTTCCTAGCCGTGATGTCTTGCCCAAGTGACTTACCCTTCCTAGGGCAATTTTCTTATCTTTAAAGAAAGACTTTCCATACTCTTGAGAGGTGTCAGTCAGCATGACACAATGAATACATTACACTGGAAAATGCTGCACCGTATAGAAATGGAAGTTCTATTGAAATGTGTCCTTTACAACCATCCTCATGGAGACATCTATTGTAACCAAATGAGGTATATTATTTTTTAAAGAAAAGAATATTTGATGAAGGGCTAATTTTATATTCTCTTTGGATTATTAACATGTCACACACATGTTCTCTAGATTAGCCAATCCACAGGAACTCCTTTTGAATCCTATGCTATGCTTGCTAGAGGATATTATGCCAAGCAAAATAAACCAATCAGGGAAAGATGATTATTATATGATCTCACTCATATGTGGGATTTAAGAAATAGAACAGAGGATCATAGGGGAAGAAAGGAAAAAATAAGACTAAATCAGAGAAGGAGACAAACCATAAGAGACTCTTAATCATAGGAAACAAACTGAGGGCTGCGGGAGGGGAGGAGTGGGGGGATAGGGTAACTGGGTGATGAACATTAAAGAGGGTGATGATGTCACGAGCACTGGGTATTATAATGACCGATGAATCGCTGACCTCCACCTCTAAAACCAATAACACATTATATGTTATTTAATTAAATTTAAATAAAATTAAAAACAAAACACAAAAAATTCCTATGCTTGCACTTTCAACTATTTAATACACAATAATCACTTATTATTGCTACTACATAATTAATATATTATTATATAATTATCATTAATATTATTATATGTGTGTCATATATCATTAAATTATGTACATATCATATCTCCTCAACATCCTGGACACTGCGAAAGAGTTGAGCTCACTTCAAAGAATATCTTGCACCTGTCAGAATCTCTACACATTTTAATCAATGTATTGATTAGATCCAGGGTTGAGTCATTTCCGCCAAAAAGAAGGTGAGGCATTTTGCAGATGCTAGAGCTCACTCTCCAAAGGACTACTTACCTATGTATTGCTGAGCTCTGTTTCCGAAACAATGGCAAGACGTACATAAAATATTAAGACTAGGTGCTGGTGATTTTTATTATCTTCTTTTCTCTGAGCCATTTCCTAATTTCCTACGATTAGCACATATTTTTTTCTTCAAAGAGATTTGTTTTAAAGAATTAGGCAAATCTTTAAGAGAATGGAGTTTACTCCTTAGAACATGCCAAGAGTCTGTCAGTACTTCCATTCTCCAAAGCGCTTTTAAATGCTCACTCCCTAGATTTTTATAAGAAGGCTATCCACTTCCTAGATGAACAAAAGTCCCTAGGAGTTTAACTGGATTGCTAAAAGTTACATTCGTTCATTCAGTGTATCTTTCTAGAAGGCATATGTGTCTCGTGGTACTCTAGAGACAAGCTAGAATGAAAGCCCAGCTCTGGTCTTCCAACATCTGGTCTCCATCTTGGAGGCACTCAGGGTGAGCAGAGTATCCAATAGTCTACTCGACATAATGCCTGGAAGATTCTAAAGGGCCCACTGGAATCATTTTGCTTAAGTAGCTGTCTTCCTCCCCGTTTCACCATCTCACCTCATGTTTTACATTCCTCCAGATTGTTTGTCTTTTTGTGGCCACCTCACTCCCTGCTACATTTTTCCTTAGTGAACACTCTGCTGTCCCTTCACATTAACCTGTTCCTTGCATGTTCTCACAGCCATCAAGGATTCACTTACCTTTCTCTGCTCTTTCTCTGAAGCCTGTTGGGATTCACTGCCCCATCAATGAGGAAGTGGGGGGGGTGGGGACTGGAGTATGTATGGACGTTACTCTGAGTGGTTTCAATGGAAGGAGCAGCATATCTGTCTTTCTGAGACCATCACTGGTCTTGCTGACTGATGAACTCGCCTCCTTAAGACAAATCTCATGATTCCTGGAATAAATCTCAACAGGGATTAGCTTCTTTTTCATCCCTCTCCCTAGCATTTTGTGCCTGTGTTTGAACTCTGGTTTTCGTCTATTTTTGTATCAAATCTCTCTCCTTTTCCCAACCATTAATGCTGGTGGGTGAGAGGTACTTCCCACTTACCTCTGGATTCCCTCCCCGCCATGCCCATTGTGTGCCAACCGCCTTATAGGCCCTATTATTTCAGTCAGAAGAAATGTGAGACGTAGCATCAACATTGCATGGGTTAGCCCCAGAGATCCAGCTGACTTGAAATGGCTCAGTCATCAATCAAAGTGTGCTTGGAGGGCAGCTCCAGTGGCCCAGCGGTTTAGCGCAGGCTTCGGCCCAGGGCCTGATCCTGGAGACCGTGGATCGAGTCCCACGTCACAGGCTCCCTGCATAGAGCCTGCTTCTCCCTCTGCCTGTGTCTCTGCCTCTCACTCTCTCTGTGTCTGTCATGAATAAATAAAATAAATAATAAAATAAAATAATAAAAATTTAAAAAAATAACATATAGTGTGCTTGGAGAGCCTCTCAGGTCACCCTGCCCTACACCTGACACCTTCAAGAGGTTGAGTGTTAATAAACAATTTCTCCACACCCCTACCTAAAGCCCTATCTTCTCCATTATTTTCCTCCCTCTCCCTTTCCCCTTACCCTCCACCGAACTTTATCATCCCCATCTGCCAAGAGTCTGCTCCCAAGGTGATAGCCTGTTAATCTGAGTGTACTTGGTCAGGCTCTCTGCTAGTCTTAGGAAGCATAACGCAAGGGACCTCCTATAATCAGAATAATAGTGAGGATACCAAGTTTTTAAATAAGGCATTTCAAAAAGTAATGTTGACCCAGCTCAGATCACACCACTTGTCTAACTGTAAAACTAGCCTTGCTTGAGATTTTCTTTTTATGATGCAAGAAAATGTCAGATCTCTCATATGTTTATTCTTAACTTGTGAATTAATGTAGTCCTCCTGAATCCTAAAGCCAGGTATCTGGGATCACTGCCCTCACTACTAATCTGGTTTCCTAGGAATTCTTCCTAACAAAATTTTTAAAAGATACAAAACACCAAAGGCTGTTTAAAGAACCATTAAAACACTTTAAAAAGGGAAATACCCTAGCTAGGTAACTTCAAATCTCCAAATTACAAAAATGGAAATTCAAAAGTGGAAAAAAATACTTCCAGATATCTTTATTTTTTTCTTTTATACCACCTTATGTGTTTACAGAAGAATGATATTCAGGTACTATTCACTTCACTAGGATATGAACAGAACATGCGAACTGCAATGCAGCTTCAAGACTCAAAAGTCTGTAACTGGTATTAATGAACTTTTAAAATGCTAATTTTCCTGCTTACCCCAACAGAAAGATGCCTTAAAGCAAAATCTCTCATTTCTTATCTGCTAAAAGCAATGTGTTTTGCATCCCTTACAAAATAAAATGGTTGAAATAGGGTTTTTGAATGGTTTTAAAGTTTCAAGGACTTCTCTTGTTCACAGTTATTCTTGTAAAGAAAAGAAATTTATAAAATCACATGCCTTAATGGTCCCTTTGCTAGAAAATGGAAATATTCCCAAATATGTTCCACTGTAGGAAAATCAAAAATAACATGTAAACTACAAATATGTTAGCCAATTGAGAATATTTATTAACTAAATAATTTAATAATAAAGAAAATGCCTACTTGATTAATTGTTGCAGAGTAAAAATTACAATAAAACTGTCTTGATCAGTGCTTTGCAGAAGCGCCATTACTGTCTGTGCAGTTGTTTAACAAGGATTTAATTGGAAAGATAAGTGAATGCACATTTAAAAGTATTGTTAATTTGCTTTATAATCACCCCATCCTTCACAGTATTGACAGCACAAGGCACAAACCCCTTTCTGTTTTACAAGTATTATTTTCCATATGTGCACAATAAATTCTGAAGCAGTAATTGGAAATTTTATGGGTTCCAACATACCTAGTATAGTGGGTTTAGAGGTGCACTCTCCCTTTATAAGAGGTAACCCAGTTCCAGTTGTTGGAAACAAGTGACAAATCTGATTTGTATATTTCCCCCATTCATTGCAGATCATCATCATATTTTGTCCCACTTCTAGAAAAAGTTGCATCTCTTATATTTTATGTCTTGTAAAATCAGAATGGAGAGGAGGTAAAAAGAGTCTGGATTATTCTCAATCTGTGACTGTATTATTTTCTTGAAAATGCATATAAACAGTGGAGGTTCTAGCCCAGGATGGTCTCTAGACTATACGGCTGTACCAAAACACCATTTTCTGAACACTATTACACCTGAGCATATAAAAGGATACAAGAAAAGGGGCAAAGAACATCAACGCACGATCTCTCCTTCTCCGGTCACAGGTACATGCACACAGATACTCCCCTCTGCTCACACACCCCTTAGAGTTTGGAATCATCTGCTCAAAAATTCATTCAGTGCGTAAGTCTTCAGAACGATGAGAGTGTAATGCCTCAGATTTCTGAGAAGTGGGAGCCTTGATGATCAGGCTTATTATTATTATCGAGAGTCTAAAGCTGCTCCAGAAGCAGGCCTTTTGCTCAGTCCTATACATGGAGAGAGAAAGACTGGAAAGACCTTGTTCAAGTACATTATTTATTTGCTAATTCTGAAGGAGCCACCATCCCCAGGTTGTATTTCAAAAAAGGAAAAGAACGAAAATTTGAGTCTCATCTTGAAAATGGTTGTGAACTCTTAATTGAACCTGTTTCAAAGGCAAGAATTATTCTAATTGTCTGTTATCTCTCTGCTGATAAAGGCTGCCCACCTGATTGTTAGGAGACTGGAGAGTCCCCAGAGTGCCTCATATGAGTAACATTAAGACCCTGAAAAGAGGGGATCCCTGGGTGGCGCAGCGGTTTAGCGCCTGCCTTTGGCCCAGGGCGCGATCCTGGAGACCCGGGATCGAATCCCACGTCGGGCTCCCGGTGCATGGAGCCTGCTTCTCCCTCTGCCTGTGTCTCTGCCTCTCTCTCTCTCTCTCTCTGTGACTATCATAAATAAATAAAAAAAAAAAAAAAAAAAAAAAACTTTAAAAAAAAAAAAAAAAAAAAGACCCTGAAAAGATACAAGGAACATGCTTAATGTCCCCCTCATCCATGCTCCCATCCTTCTAGAATTGGTAGAAATATCTTTATCTTTGGTTAACTGCAGATGGGTTCTTTTTGTTTGGTTGGTTTTTCTCTGTAGACAGCAAACACTTCAATTATGGAAAGCTTAGAAATTCTTCTGAAGAAAATTTTCATTAGAATCTTTCTCAGTAGAAACCCCTTTGCCCTCTTGATAAAACACATTGCCTCATATATTGGCATGGGAAAATTATTTTTATCTTTAATTTGGCTATGCCTCTAAATCTCTAAACCTCTCGCATTTACATTAGTTCTTTATGCTTATAGAGTAAAATAGATATATATTGAATTTCATATGTCTAGAGATTTGCCAATAAATGCTAATACCCAGCCATTAATAACAACTCACTAGTCATGCGACAACTTTTTTATTCCCTCCTACATAGATATAATGTACAACATATATAATATATATGAAAAAGTAATAAAAATAATCTTTAGAGTGTGTACCTGTGTGTCCCTGTGTTCTCCCTTTTTCTGCATAGACATACATAGGTACCTATGAATATATTGAAATTCGTCCGGGCAAGTTTCACTTTCCCTGTCTATATGTGCACTTGTGTGTTGTGAAAATCATACACAGGCTCACACAGATACACACTTCAAGGATTCTTTTTCCCTCTTTTGCAAATCCCTTCATCAGAGGCACGAATTTTAAAACTGTTTGTTTCGGGTGAAAGTGTCTTTGGGACCAAGACCTTTACATGCCCCATTTCCACTAGACCGAGCTGAGACTGGTGCAATAACGAAATGTCCAGCTGTCCTTTAATTAACTGAAATGAGGAAAATGTAATGTTTTGATGAGAGAACCAGGATTCTGTGCGGGATAATGGGAAGACTATATGTTTCTGTGCCTTCCTGCATATGACGGAGCCATGGGGTGCAGGAAAGAGATGAGGCTTTTTTATGCTCCAGTAGGGGGAGCTTTCTTTTCCCCACTGGACAAACAGCATGGTGCATGTGTTTAAATACGCCATCCTAAAATGCAGACTTTTCATTTTCATTTTGCAAGTGGGAAATTTCACTATGTGATGGGCACATTACTCTTCTTAGCGACACATTTTGTGCAAACTCATTTGGGAAAGAATAGGAAATTTAGAATACTGCCTTCATATTTCTTCTGGAAATGTTAGCCTGAATCCATTATTTCCAAACCTGATGAGGATTACAGTTCATTTGTATTTCACAGCAACCCATATTGTATTCTGTTTTGTGAAGTAAATAAGAGATGATACCGTTCTAATAGTGCCTGTATTGTGTTTTCCATATGAATAGTCTTATTCTGGGGGCAAGGGGAAGGAAAAGGAAGCAAGGACTGGAGTACTTGATTTAGCCTTCTCTAGATGGAATGTGTTATTTTGACAAAGAAGTGCCCTGAATTATTTTATAAATAATCTAAACTGGAGGAGGTGGAACATAAACTCACTTAGGTCACTGAGTACATCCATATTCAAATGACAATATAAAAAGCACTGCTCAGTAACACCCAAATCTATATCTCTTATTTAACTATGTTTAAAATACTCATGGACAAACCTGATTTGATGGCAGTGTAGGTGGATGCTTATGTGCTGATGAAGGAAATTCTTTACATACAAAATAATTTCCCACTGTCACTCCACTCTGCCCGAAATGCCACGATTAGCAAATCAATTTATCTGGCTAAGGCAGGAAAAAGCAAGTCATTTCACCTCTTATACAAAATATGGTTGATTGTTAGTAGCCGGTTGGATAGTTATGTCAAGACGCAGACTGAAACATTGTCCTAAATGAGTGAGAACGAGTTATGTCATCATTAGTGATATATGGCATAGGTATTATTTTGGGGGAAAGAAAAAAGCCCTCCATGTGCATGCCACATACTTTCTGTTTCTGGATTATGGTATTAGATTAATAAAATTTGACTATTAGAATGTAAGCTTCAGGGGTGCCTGGGTGGCTCAGTTGCTTAAGCTTCCGGCTCAGGTCATGGTCTCTTGGTTGTGCATCAAGCCTCACATGGAGCTCTGGACTCAAGGCAGAGTCAGCTTCAGACTCTCGCTCCTGCTCACTTTCTCTCTCTGTCTCTCTCTATCTCCCCGAAATGAATAAATACAATTTTAAGATTAAAAACAAATGTATCATATGAGATTTACACATTAAGAAAATGTCATGAACACAAATTTGCTTATCAGAAAGAATAGCATACAATCTAGCACACCTCCTAGGGGAAACAGCAAAGAACAGGGACTCTTCAAAGAGTCAGGCAAGGAAAGGAGTATATGCTAAAGAATGATGAACTTGGAAGAAATCTTAGGAAGTATAAGAGAGAGAGAAAAAAAAAAAAGTCTGGACCCTAACAATGAATTAGATTTTAAAAAGCCACAGTTTGCTTAACAACTTTACCAAGACTAGCTCTGATTAACCCACCAATTAAATTCTTCCCTCCGTATAAGGTATGACTAGACTATTTTTGTTGACTCCTGTTAACTATGTGAATTACCTATTATTGAGTCAATTCCCATTGGAATGACAGGAAACCTAAAATAATCTTCTCTATAAGAATTGTCGCAGCCCAGTTAATGACTTTAGCTGTTGACCATAAACTCCACCTTTCTGTCCATAAAGATATTGTCTAACTGTGCATAGAACTCCTTGAGGGCGAAACAAATCCCTTGAAATAGAGAAAAACTAAGATGATACGTCTAACCACAGTCTTCCCACTTTATTTTCAGTTAGTTTGGGCTTAGGTTGATGAGATTCATTTTTATTAAGACAAATTTTGAAAAAAAAAAAAATAGATGAAATCCACCACCTGTGCCGGATCTCAGTATTCTGAGTTGTCTCTTGACTTTTAATATGCTATCAACCCATTCCTTATATCAGCTCAAATATAGTCCCCTTCATGGCAGAGTATAAATAAAGGTCAACTTTTTCATTGATTGATTGACGTATTTGGTCTTTCGATATATGAAAATTCAGTGGCTGCAATGCTCAGAACGATGCAGGAAACAAAGTTGTAATATAAAAAAAGGCAAGTGCATCAGTTAGGATTCTTAAAGCCAATCCAGATTGTCTTAAAAAAAATTTTTCACATTCCTGGGAAATTCAGGAAGCAACAAAGATTTAAGCTTCTCTAAATTCTGGGACCTAGACCACCTCGTTAGGACCCAGATTTTCTTGATCTCTAAGTTCTGCTCTTTTCTGTGTTAGCTTCATTCATAGTCTTCACATGGTATACAACGACTGCAACATCCCCAGATCAACATGGTCCCTGCTTCTAATCCATCAGGAATCTCTCTTCCAACAAACTTGACTACTAATGACCAATACTGAGTCATTACCAATATTCCTGAATCAACTACCATGGCCGAGGAAATACGATAAGCTAATGGACTGAGATGAAGGTCACATGCCCCATATTTGGCAGTGTAGGTAGAGTCCCATCCAGGACACATAAACAGAGAGGAGAAGGAGAATGCTCCTCTAAGAAAACTCGGTATACCATGTCCGGAAATCAGATGCTCTTTCCAAAGATTAAATGAACTTTTACAGTTAAGACACTGAATCCCATGCCATGGAGACTGGTGTGTGTGAAAGATGTCAGGCATGGCTTAGGCAATGCTCTTACCTCCAAACAGTCTTCAAACATGTTTAAAACTCTCTAGGTAAATTCATTTCATAGTGTTTGGGGGCTTTTTTTTTTTTTTTTTTTTTGAACTTACAATAATTGGTTTGGGCGATGATGTACACAAACTTTGCTGTAATTGATAGGTTCAGGAAAGGGGTAATTGCTTCCCAATTAAGTTGGTTAGCTTGCTCAGGCACAAGCATGGGCCCTCACATGTGCTCAGCATTCTATTAATATATAATCTTTGAAATGTTTTAGAAGCAAAACCCACATGCTTTCAAGGTATTTTAAGCTACCAACACTGAAAAGAAAAGAAAAGAAAAACTATCCTTAAAGCCAAGCACATGATGGTATACAAGCATCCATGGACCAAGATATATAAAATTATAACATACATTATGAAATGGAGGATATTTAACCTGGACAAGCACAGGTAAATATTGAAAAGGTCAGAACGATGATGGAGAACTATGTACCTGGGAACCAGTTTAAGATGTGATAACGAATGCAGTTTAGCAAAGGGTCTGACACAGTAGTGTTGAGATTTTTGTGATTTTTGTTTGCCTGCAAGGTGCCCAGAAACCTTCAGTGATTCTCTAGACATGGAGGAAGGTATTTTTGGTTGATTTTTTTGGTCATTGTTAGTGGCATCTGTGCAGAAGAAAATACCTCCACACAAAAAGAGAAAACTGTTTTTGTTGTATCAGGAACACATGACAAAGCATTCAAATATAATGCAAATAACTGCAAACTGATGCATCCAGCAGTTTAAAAATTGAATAAATAATTTAGCTTTTACACATGGGCAACACTTGCTAAAAAAAATACAAATCAGAACCCTTCTGTTTAAATCTATTTTATTTTGTTAATAGATGAGCTAATATGATAGGCATTTAATTGTATAATGTATTATCAGCCATTTTCTTTGGCATACCATTAACTTTAAATAGTATTAATATTTAACATTTCATAATACACACTACAAAGTTCTTATTTTTTTCCAGCTGAACAGAAAATGTGCATTGATAGTAAATCTCTTTAAAGTGGGTTTTAAGATGCTCAGTATGCAAAACCTGTTCCATTTATACTGTTTGATCAAAAATACTCAAAATGCCACAGCATAATAAGGCAAATGCTGTAAGATGACAATGATGCCAAAACTGTATTATGATTTTGTATTCGAATACAATGTATTGCATAATTAGGCATAATTATATAATTTGAATATTTAAGAGAGCATTTAAAATGTGATAGGAAGCATCTAAGTACATGGACTTCTCGGGGATGGTTAAATCAGAGGGGATAAAGTTGCAATTAATATTTGTTATTGGATGGGAAACTAATTCAAACACAAGTTTGCTAGAAGAGAACCTGTAGCTGACTCAGATCATAAACACTCACTGTCTTGGCAAATCTGAATTTGTTTGAATATGACCTACAATTTTTTTTTTCCTTGAGAAAATATTGACAGTATCTACTTAGTTAAGAGACAGTACTTCTATTCTGTCTGCGGGTCAGTTTGATGCTCTGTATTCCATGGCTATAGATTATGCCCTTAATTCAGATCAGCATTCTCAGATATGTGTGTCCATTATCATGAGGGAAACTGACCCAGAAAGAATAAATGAAGCAACACAGATCCATCCCCATTTCCAGAAAGACTGTTGAAAGGATATGCCCCCACATGAAGAAAATCAGCCAGATTTTTTTTGTCCGAAGAGGCCAGTGTTGTAAGGCAACTTTTTAAATAGAGCATGAAGCTTGATTTTTTGTTAATAAATATTTTGGAGGGGTGAATTTTAACTGAGTGAAAATTAAAATTTTGAGCTTTGCCCAGTTGTCCCCACACAGAATTTCTCCCTCCATTACCAGCCCTGGAACAACAATTGTTTGTTTTATTAAGAAAGAGCATTGGGAGTTCACAAAAAGCTTTTTATTTCCTATCTTGCTTAAATCTTCAATGATCTGAAAATAGGGCCAACAGACTAAGTTTACGGCATATTCTAAAATTAGAGGAGAAACTCATGCAGCTTTTTTTTTTATTTCATTTTCATTTAGTAGTGACTTAATTGGGGGCCAAAGATAGATCAGTTAAAGAAATTGTCCCAATTCAGAATATTCAATATGTCAATTCTTTCAGAGATTTGTGTCATTGCAATTAGATAGAAAATGAAAAGACAAAATTTAACTGAATATTTCCTGTATCTGTTAGTACCAAAACCAGATAAATTTCTCCAGAGTTCATCACTTTCTCCAGAAGCCGACCACATCCAATTACTTTCAACCTACGCCCAACATGAATCTTACGCTCTTGGGAGCAAATGTTATTGTTAAAATCAGAAAATGGTATGTTTATCTCCACCTCCCTGACTTGCTGGTGCCAACAGATTCCATGATCCGAGTCTTTTGTTTTCCTGAGATTCTCTGGCTTAGCCCATTTCTCAAAACTCAATTCAAGTTCCAAATTCCTTTAATGAATTCACTTTATTTCCCTACTCTTCCTTTTACATTTTTAATGTGTGTGTTATAATAATTAATGCCTTAAAATACCTTGATCTTAGTTTTTAATTTCTTGTGCTGCTACATATATATTAGTACATAATTCTAATCAGTGTATTTCTCTTTACACTAATTCATGCACTTATGCCACATCTCCCCAAACAAAACCATCTAGATCCTTATGGATAGGATCATATTTTATGTTTTTATAAGTCATATTTTATGATTTTACATTTTCCCCCCCTAAAAGTGCCCAGAAAAGTGCTTGTGACATAATGGATGCTTTATAATGATGATAATGATAAGTGATGTTTATGGAATCCTTACTATATCTAGGTACTTACCCAGATATGCTTAAAAAGAGCCCGTGTTTTCAAGCTTAGTTGATAAATAGCCCCCAGGAAAAGCCAAAAGGTGCAGGAGCCAAGCCACTTCTACCTCAATGTACCATGAAAGTCAAACAACCTGGAATCATCTGTAGCTTCGCTTTATAAAGAGCTGCCCTCACGGTGTCAAATCAGCATCCTGCTATGCTTGCACACATTTTATTCTCCATCCTGAATACACTTCTACCTCATAGCCCCACAGACACCTGCAAGTCTCTGGTCATCCTCAAAATGCCATCACCTCTCTGAAACTGTCCTTAAATCCCTCAGGCAGAGGTAACCTCTCCTTTCCTATTTGGCCTCCTTCCCTTTTATCCATGTTTTTATCACAGCATTTACTATTGTGTAGTCATCTACTTATTTATTTGGCTCTCTCGACCTTCTCACTCAGAGAGCCTGAATTGCATAAGGGCAAGAACTCCGTCTCGCCTTTGCCTCTGCTACCTGGCACAGGCACTAGCGTGGGAGTCATGTGACTAACTGGGTCTTACATGAGTTATTGCAAAAAAGGAAAAGAAAAATGCAGTTAGTGCATGAAATTAGCCACTCCAGCTTCAGAAATGGTACCTTCTGGCCCCCAGCCATCTCCCCCAAGTTCACATTCTCAGAATCTTTGGAAAAGCAAAACTCTCCTCTTCAAAGACGATTCCTTAAAACTTTCCTAGGTTTGGAACTACTTTCACAATCCCTTCATTGATGGGGAGGGGATTGGAAGGGATGAGAGCAGGGACAGACATGGTTAGGTTAGGTTAGGTTAGGTTAGGTGAGGTTACGAATCTAAAGACTGGGAAGTGGAAACTGCCAGTTAGCAGGCCTTCATTTCAAGTGTTTATGATACAGTAGAGCTCTTGTTTCTGCATGCTGAGCAGGCCCATTAGAGTCTAATATTGGACTTGATATAAGACGTGCGTGTCTTTTACATTATAACACTTTACATTTCAAACCCCTGTACCTTGCATCTCTGTGTCTGACAGCTGGTGTCCTGCAAGGCAATGGCCAGTAAGAGGCATGATTGCACTAAATTGGAAGCATGAGGCAGAGGGGGTGTTTTCATTAGGGGGGCTGGGAAGGAGATTTGAGGGTAGTGGGTTAGAAGAAATCATCCACAGATGCTGATCTCCGGCCGTTAGTGGATGGGATTTTTGAATCGTGGTAATTCCTGTTTCTGTGACAGTTCATCAAAAATTGAGGGCACCACGTTTGAAAATTACCCATGGTTTCATTTCCAAACTAGATGCAGACTCTGTGCCTTTGATTATTAGAATTATTCAACTCACTCAGCAGGGCAATGAGGAGGGGCATTGGTAAACTCTCCCCCAACCGATATTCTGCAAGAGATTCATTAAAGCAGCACAAGGCAGCAGAACAAGCTCCATCACTTTTTAACAAGTGTTATCTAAACACACAGCAGCAACCAATGAGTGAGCCAAAGTGACAATTTGGAAATTCATTTCTCCCCTTCAGAAATGCCTATGCAGGCAAGGGAGGCGGTCAAACCGAAAGATGTGGAAACAAACTTCTTTCTGCTTTTATTAAGCGTTTTTTTAGCTCAATTGTGGCAGACAACACAACAGGTGTCAACAGCTCTTTCTCTTCTCCCCAAAAGTTTTTTTTTTTTTTAATATAAAATATATTGGGACCCCTGGGTGGCTCAGCAGTTTAGCGCCTGCCTTTGGCCCAGCACATGATCCTGGAGTCCTGGGATCGAGTCCCACATCAGGCTCCCTGCATGGGGCCTGCTCCTCCCTCTGCCTGTGTCTCTGCCTCTCTCTCTGTGTCTCTCAAGAATAAATAAATAAAACCTTGTATATATCTTGTACCAGCTTACCAATGACCAAGGTAAGGAGAATGCTTTAAAGACTTTCCACAAGTAACACTAATTTGATAACTCCTCTCACGAAAGCTAGTTCCCTTTTATTCCACCAAATGCTGGCTGGGGTCAAGTCCTCACCTTCTCTTCAGGGGTAGGAAAGAACTCAGGTGGAAGATGTGTGGAAAGAGAGGGGAGAGGAGTACGTGTTGGCTTTATCTACTGCAAGAAAATCATTTATTCGCTGGTCTTGTGTAGAACTGTGCTACACTCCTGGTGCTGCCAAAGGGCACGTGAGTGTCATTGCAGAGAGACCAGACTTAAGTCGTAAGAGGGATTTCAAGAGAGGCGGGCTGCTGATTCACATAGGAGCTTGTCAAAGATTATTTAAGTGGCCAGTAACGTAAACATCATGCTACTAACACTGAACAGTTTATCACATAAATATAATTGTCTTCTTTTAGAAGAATAATAAAAGCTGAATCCATATGTTACATATTATTTAAAATTGTTTCTGCAAGATGTATTAGTCCCATAGAAGAAGCAATTCTTCCGCCAGAGGAGGACAACAGCAGTTTTATTATATTACGTTGTCATTTGTTTAATTTGTTTGTTCCCAGTAGTAGTTTCACAGATTTTTATGAACTGTTACTTTTATAGAAAGTCAAGGTACTCATGATGGATGGTACTTGCATTCATTTAAAAATAAAAGATCAGAAAGGTAGATGACACGGATTTACTTAATGGAATCTGTTTAAACTAATGTTTCTTGATTATTAGACAAATCAAAAATTAATGTCGGGAGTTAAGTTCTGTTAGCAATATTTCGAAGATTTTTTGTCTGAGTTTACTTAAACATGGAGACCAAACTAAAGCTCAGACTAGAAGACCTCTTGTGAGAAAAGATAAACTAACGATTCTTAAAAAAAAAAAAAAAAAAAAAAAAAACAAAGCAAAACAAAAAACTAATGATTCTTATATTTAGCAATATTCTGAATAAGAGAGTTGTCCAAAGTTATTTTTTCTTTTGTTTAACTACTAGCTACAAAATACTGATGTGTTTACTTATAGTTATTATTTTTTTAATAATAAATTTATTTTTTATTGGTGTTCAATTTGCCAACATACAGAATAATACCCAGTGCTCTTCCCGTCAAGTGCCCCCCTCAGTGCCTGCCAACCAGTCATCCCCAACCCCCACCCTCCTCCCCTTCCATCACCCCTAGTTCGTTTCCCAGAGTTAGGAGTCTTCCATGTTCTGTCTCCCTTTCTGATATTTCCTACCCATTTATAGTTAAATGTCTATTATTAATTTTAGATATTTTATTGGTTAAGTTCCTCCCATATTCCTCATAATTTCAACTCAATGTTAGTTTTTACTTATATGAAGTGAGATTTTTCTAAGTACCTTGGAAATTTTGAAAACTGAAATATAATTGATATTCTCCATTAACAGGTTAAATAAATGTAGTGTGAAAAAAATATCAATCAAGAGTCACTATTACCACTTTTTGAACTGCTAAATGTGTATTTTATTGAATTCAGATATTTGTGAACTATTGAAGTCAGATATTTGTGGAGTGTCATGAATGTAAATGTCCCAAAATATTTGAATAAGCCTGTACCTTGAGGGTTGATGCAAGGCAGGTTCAAGAATCAGCAATAGATTCTAAGTCTTCTGAGTATCAAGTATGTGAACATTCACAATCAAATTCTTTTGCCTCATCCTTGTAAACTTCAAACTCTAGAAGAGAATAGCAACACTATTATGACATAGTCTGGATAGAGAGTTAAAATTCCAACAACATAAACATGTAGCACATATCTACTAAAGCTAACTGAAGTCAAGCTATAATTCAGCAAAATAATCTTTACCTATGTAAATAATTTAAGCCAACATCTTTTATTCTTATTTGCAAGATTTTAACTCTACATACCTGAATAATTCTGAAAATGAAACATGATCAGATCAGAACACCCGGCAGGAAAAAAAAAAAAAAAAAAAGAAAGAAAAAAAAAAGAGCCCCTGGCAGGTAAAAATCTATGATTTTAAATAGTCCCAAATAATTTATATTTTGCTTTGGAATATCTTACAAATATTTGTACTTGTATTTGACTTTTTGCTTTGAAAATAATTTTACATTTCCTAAATGTATTGATAAAGGCACAGAGAGATGGATCAGAAATATACTGGGTGTTAAGAAATCATCCTGAGATTTAAAATGTTCTTTCTAAATTTAAACAAATGCAAGATAAATCCTACAGAAGGTTCCTAGTTCCATAGATGACTAAAATTCAAAGAATGCAGAGATTTGCTTAGCTCCATGGCTTTTCTGTATAATTGTATATTGACTGAATGATAAAAGCACCTCAGCCCTGATCTTACACAGCTGTGTTTTTATGAAAAGGATATATGTAAGTATTCTATTTTGTAATAAAATACTAAATAACTGTTAGAAAAACTCAAATAATAAAAAATAGACAAAAAATTGTGACTTAGATAGTCCATAAATACATATCTAAATATGCACATGAATAAATATGTTAATATTTGATAAATAGGATTTCAGAGGGTCCTTTCTGAATATATTGATGTAATAGATAAAAATATGATTCTTCCATAATGGTTATTCCTCAGTAAAATGTTTTATGTTTCGTTTTAATTGTATTTTAAGAAGAAAAAGAAATTTAAATGAACTTAGAAAGAATGGCTAAACTTCAAATAAATGTTTATTTGACTCAAGAAATATCAGTTCTTAAAAAAATAACCTTAAGAAAATGTAAAGAATTTGACCTCAATACAATTATTTCCATTTTTGACCAAATTTTTTGTTCTTTTTCTACAAGGAAATTAGCGTGGGTAGTCTTCCTTTCAAGATGATCTTCCAATTTATTTAGGATTTTATTATCCTTGAGGTTGACGTTTATATCTGTAATCATTACCTCCAATGTTGTTGAGATCTTGTTCTATGCTAAGGAGAAAATGCTCACATGCAGTCATTTTTCCACGTTTTCTCCATGTTCGAGTGCTCTATTTTAATTTTCCATTCATTATACCTCATCTTCCAGTTCCATTTCCAAGAAAGGGTCTTGAGCAGGTTACCCTCACGTTTCTCAATGAATATCTGTGAATTTTGCACACCTTTTCACCTGGTACTGACTGCTGCTGTCAAGTGTTCCAAGAACAAACTTCTTTCTCCTCCTTTTAATGGTTTACCTGTGCTGCCTTAAAAACCATTTGACTTTTTCTTTATCCTTAAATTTCAGGAGTTTCATTAGGATATGTTAGATTAATTGTTCTATGCCAATTTTTCCTGGGAGTAAGTATATCCTCCTAGTAACCAAATTTAAATCTTTCTCCATCGCCCAAACTCTTTTTTTTTCTATTACATCTTTGTTTTTGCTTCTGTTCCACTTGCTCTTTAATCTTCTTTAAGAATCTTGTCTTCTGTACTATAGTCACTTTTACCATATATATAACATTATTCATAGGCATATATTGTCTTTAATCTTTTCATTTTGTATAATTTCTTCTAGTTCGTATACCATTCTCTTTTCAATTATATACATATAATTGAATTATATATATATATAATATATATATATATATATATATATATATCCTATTTTTCTTCTACTTTGACATATGTTGGGGCTTTTGGGGGGAGTGGTTTAATTGCACTGATTTCCTGAGCTCTATCAACTTGCTTTGAATATTTATAGCTCTTTATAAAAATTTATTCCAATACATTACATGTAAATAATTGTTTGAAACTAGATACAGCTATTTGTCTGAATTCTCCTGAATTCTTTTTTTTTTTTTTTTCATGAGAGATAGAGAGAGAAAGGTAGAGGCAGAGGGAGAATTCAGGGGTGGATTTGTGGCTCAATCCCAGGACCTCGGGATCATAACCTGAGCCAAAGGCAGGCGCTCGACCAACTGAGCCACACTGGTGCCCCTGAATTCTCCTGAATTCTTGAATAATTCCTCTTGTGATTTATATTCTTCTTTCCTTTTACTGTTGTCTAAATAATGATCCTATTGTGCTTCTGTAATCCCTACTTATCTTTCTTTGACTACAACTAATTCTTGAATAGGACCATTCTATCATCTATCATCTATCTATCTATCTATCTATCTATCTATCTATCTATCATCATCTATCCATCTATCATCTAGCTATCTACGTCTGTATTACTATCAGCAACGCAGCTCTTAGTATTGGAATCTAGCGGTTTCTGTCTCCTCTCCCTTCTTCATGCAGCTTCAGTGTTTGAAACCTTTCCTAAACTAGACGACAGGGAAATAAACAGAAAAATGGTTTTGCCTTCTATGCCACCTTCCTTGACCTTCTGTGGGATAAAATTTCTGGTATATTTTCCTACTCACAGGATGCACCCATTTTCATGGCCTAATACTTTAATCAAATAATTAGATAACACTGTCAAGACTATGACCCTTTTAAGGAAATCTCTTTCCTCTTCCATGTCTGAAGTTTGTGTTGGCTCAGATTCTCTCTTCATTTTGGTACAGACTCCACAGCATTTCACAGTACACATGACTGTTTATGGTTTGAGGCTATGGCTATTTTTGTTTTATTGACCACGGAGGGTTTTTGCTTCTCGTGTTGTTGTAGCTCCCTATTTTTCAGTCTTTATTGTTTTTGGTGTGTTTTCAAGACACTCAATTCAGATGCTTTTTAAAGGAAATAATCTAGGACCCAAGCTCCTCTGGACTTCTGAAGTTTGTGTCATTTTGTTTTGATCTTACTTCAAATATTCTTGATAAAACTTTTCCTTTCTACTGAATTAATTTAAGCAAGTCAAATATATTACAGACGGTCCCCAACTTAGAGTCGATGGTTCTACTTACAATTTTTTGACTTTACGATGGTGCAAAAGAGATATACATTTAGTAGAGGTTGTATTTTGAATTTTGAATTTTGTTCTTTTCCCAGGCAAGCAATATGCTGTATGATACTCTTTCTTGATGTAGGGCAGCAGCAGTAAGACACCACTCCCAGTCAGCTGTGCAATCACAAGGGTAAACAACAAATACACTTAAAGCCATTCTGTATCCATAAAATAAGGTTGTTTTTCACTTTCAGTTATAGTATTCAATAAACTACAGGAGATGTCCAGCATGTTATTATAAAATAGGCTTTGTGTTAGATGAGTTTGCCCAACTGTAGGTTAATGCAAGTATTCTGAGCATGTTTAAGGTTAGGCTAGGCTAAACTATGAAGTTTGGCAGGTTAGGTGGTGTATTAAATAGGTTAACCCATCATAAGTTGAGGAAGATCTCTTTTTCAATTTCCTTTTTGCTTTAGTTGACTTTATTCTTCCCCAAATTAAGATAAAACCTCCCCAATTTTTTTCATCTTCCTTTTTATAACAGTTTCTGGAACGTTAGCCCCTCTATCAGAACTGAATGGAGACGTATGAACACCCCGGGTGGCCTAATAACCTTGCACACTGATGTAAATTATTATTGGACCTCTAGAGCAAACCAACAATTTATCACTTCATTAGATGATATAAATATTTATTAAACATATTTCTAGAGACAAACTCGAGTATTGGGTAATGGAGCAGCAAAAAAGAAGTCCACTGTTGTCAGACTTCCACTTGCAAACCCCATTCAACAAATCAAAAGCCTTTCCTTCAACTGTACTCACCCTCTTTAGAATACTATTGAATGATATCTTGTTTTTACTTGAGGCTTACCACTTAGGATTTTAGCTTCTTTCCTCCTTCCTAAACAGCATATCAAAGAACCATATGTAATTCTCCTCCTAAGACAAGCTCTAGTAAAATAAATTCTCCCTTTTCATTATATTGTAAGTGATGTTTTAGAGTTCCCTTTGAACAGATGCTCTGGGACACCAATAGTACCCACTGGCCAGCCTTTCCATTTGGCTCTCTATCCTTTATCACATTCTAGAGCAACCGTTTCAGTTGCTCTAAGTACTTATGTTTTCAAATAATTTACCTTTTTCTAAATAAATTGGAGAAAAATCAAGATTTCCATTAAAAAGTCACACTCCATTGCACCCCAGTTTGCTTTTATGTGCAAAAAAAGGAAGATACAGATTTCTACTAGTTAGATTAGGCACCCATCAGAAGTTCTCCCACAAAGAAACATCAACTACACTGTGTTGAGCAATAAATAATTCTGAAATCTGTTCTTTCCTGCTCAGTTTAATTCATCTGCCTCCTGGCTTGGACAAGTTCTCTGTGAGCTTTAACTTACATTCATGTCTGTCCTCCCCAACTGTCTGTCACCATCTATGGCTTTTCTACCAACTTTCTGATTAAAGTCAAGACTTTACAGAGGCCTTAATGGTCCCTTTTGCTGGTTTCTCCTCATTTTACCTATTGAACTATACTTGCCTTTGGGCCCTTTTCTCTACCCACTCTTTCCTCAGAGAACTTGCAGTTCAAATGTCACTTGCACTCAAATTATTATCAAACCTACACTTCTATCATTCAGTTTCCATCTTTCAGCATATCATTAGAAGTGTGATTTTCATTACCTGCAAATGTATCTCCACTTAAGTGGTCACTGGTGACTGGAATAAAAGAGAAGTTTCATCTTTGTTCTAAGAAATCCACTTCTTTGGTATATAGTCCACTGCCTACAAAAGTTGACTGCTCTTACTATCCTAAGATGACAAGTTTGAGTCACTTCCAACATTTGCTTTGTGACTATCTCCACCATTATAGTTTTAACCTGTTGTGTATCAGGCATGCCATAGTATGCTTTACCCGTATTATTTTATTTGATATTTGCAGAACACAAAGTGTTGGGCATTATCACCTCAGTTGTGCTGTTAAGGAAACTAAATCTTAGTGAGGTTAATTTGTGCAAGGGCCACAGCTCATAGTAACAGAGCCAGGATTCCACCCTGAGACTGATTGAATCCAAAGTCCATGTGTTCTTAGTCACTATGTGCAACATTGTCTTAAATTCTCTCTCCATAGGTCTAGGGTGGGTTTCTTGAATCTGCAGTCACTCTCCTTTCACAAACACAAATTGAATGGTCATTATGTCCTAGGCATAAGGCAACAAAATACAAAGATGAGTAAGATGTGGTCTTTGTCCAGAGGACTATAGGAGCTAATGAAAAACAGAGGCACTGAAGGTCTGGGAGAGAGGGCATTTTTTCCCCCCTGAGTTGGTGAGTATCATGGTTGCTATTTCAAATATTAATTCTTGGTAGTTAATACATATGTCTTTTCTCTCCCTTGACTTAGTACCTATTGCAGATAATAATCTCACTTGGGAAATAACATGTTTTCATCTTGTCATTTATATTTTACTCAGGAGCTGTTTGTTCATAAAAATCAGCCATCCAATCCAGGGCTTTGTTCTCCTAGTGATGACTTAGTGATAAGTGATGACTTATCTGGGGTTGGGATAACATGTATATTTAGGAGCTGGAAAAAAAAAAATTCTTGTAAATTTCCAAAAGTAACCATTTGGTGTACCACTTTCACCTCAGCATGCATGATTACTTTATTAACCATATTTGCTATAAATCTTTCCTACCAACTTCTTTTCTGTTCAGACCATCCTCTTCCCCAGTCCACTTGACTTTGCTTTCCAGTTTTCAATAGTTTCCAAAATACATTCATTAACTCCCAAAATTAGAATGTGACAATCAGCACATTTAACTTCTAGGAACAAAATAATGTGTGCTTTAAAACGTGGGTTCTGGATTCACAGCGTCTTGGGATAAATTTGAGTCTTGCTGTGTAAAAGTGGCACAGCTTTGAATAAATGAAAACATGTCAGGGTTCTGCTTCCTCCAAACTACAAAATAAAGTTAATAATGCTTCCTACTTCATGAGGTTCTGATATAAAAGGCAAATGAGATAAATAGTTATTATTATTTTTATTATCATCCTGCAAGTATTGCTGGGATAAGATTTCTTATAACTATTTTGGAAAGGATTTGTGTTTGAAGAAACTTCCTTTTACCTCTCTATTTTGCCCAAATAAAGCAGCACCGTCCATTTGTCGATTTCAAACGTTATTTATTGTGGTCAGTATTTCCTGGATGATATATTTGTTCTGAATGATTATCAAATACTATTCATTAATTTCCTCTGCTAACTTTTTTTTTTCCCAAAGTGAATCCTAGTATATCCTAGAATAGTATATGAAAAGATTTTTTTAATAAATAATTCATTTTTAAAATTATACCCTGAAATAATAGGGGGAACTACCTTTATTTTGCCAGATATTTATTACTTGGTGTGTGTTTAACTTCACAACTTAGTAAAAAATTATAGTATCATTTTGGAAAATCTCCAGTCAAACTCTGATCTTTGCCTATGATGTATCTGGTTTTATTTAACCAAAATGGGGGAATTGAATACTTTTAGATTTTTCTGCTATTCTTAGTTGACTATTTGACTTTCGTTGTGTCATTCTGTAAGAAATCTTGACAAGTTAAATTTATCCACACAGAAACCTGTAGTTAGGAGACCTGTGAGACGACTATAATTTCCTTCCCATTAGTTTCAATGAATTCCATGCACGTGAGAGAGAACACGGAGAGTGGGCCTGGAGCCTCGTGCTTCCCGTTGTGCAGGTATATTGAGGAGAGATATAGTCCAGGTCTCCTTACATTGTTCCTCTGCCGCACATTACCCTTAATCCTCCTTTGAGCAAATACAGACTAGAGCAGCCATGCCAAGAACTGGAGGCTTAACTCTTTGAACACAATACGCCTATGGACATGTAGCTTACTCTTTGCACAAAATCTGTGAAATGGTTAATATACAAATGTGTCTATTGTAGCCAATGTGAACCAGAAGAATTGAGCTATAGCCAGCATTTATTTAAGCATCATTTTTGCCATCTGGATTCTTTTGTGGGGAATAAGTATTTGAGGAGAATTGCCTTTGGTCACAAAGGTGATTTGACTCTCCTCACTATTTATATGTTAATCATCCTTAAGGCGCCATTGTTCAAAGTTCCACAAAAGAGGCTTTTTTTTCCTCTTTTTTTTTTTTTCCACAGCAGCTCTAGACTTTAGGTAGCAGGGAGATCTTGAAGAGGATGTGGGAAGTATATCAACCATTTCTGTGGAAAAAGTGCATTGGATTATGTATATGTAAAAAGCAATCAAACCATTTAACCCAGGTAAAAAAAAAAAAAAAAAAACATGCAACCAGTTACTCAGAGAGGGCCGATTCATCTCTACTTATTGGCCTCTTTCCTAAATCACAAGCCATATGATATGGCAAATTATTTGGAATTCAGTAATCAAATTCAAAATCTCACTGGCCACATATTATCAGCTGTTTCAGGACCTGTTTCAATCCATTCCTCAGCATTGAAGCAGAAAACAAAATTATGACTTAGCACCCAGAAATCACACTTTCTAGTCTCCTTTGACCTATGGCAAAGTAGAATAATCCAAAGGCAATAGTGAGCTTCTATCACACAAATATTTTGAAGATTAAAACTTGAGAAGATTGGCATTCACCTTTGGGAATTATAAATTTCATTCCGATGTGAGAATAAAAAGCATTTACAATAGTATGGCTTAACTTTTTTTATTGCTATGTTTATAGGATTCAGAAGCAGTGGTTATTTTATGATTATTGTAAGATCAGGTAATTTTTATCTTATGTGAGAGCTCGATAATAATAATACTGTATTAATTAAATCTCTTATCTGAATAAAGGGTTTAAAAGGTGCAACAGGCAATGAAGCAAACTTTGTATGATTCATCACCACAGAATATATTATTTTAAGGTATACTGAGATAAAGTTATTTGAGTACTGACTTCTGGAACATATAAAAGAAATACAACTAAAGCTCTTTTAGGCCAACAATAAAGTTAATAGATGAACAAATGCAAAATAACACAATTCATAGAAAATATTTTTGTACTATTTACATACACACTAGAAGAATGATTGGAATGGAAATGAAAATAACTAGTATATAATTCTAAATATTCATCCCTAATAGTCTTAATTAAAAAATTATATCTTATGTAACTCTTGAGCAAGAATGTGTAGTGTTTAAAAATTAAGAGGAAATTATGAAGTCAGAAGGTAAATGTTAAGATATATATATGTACGTGTGTGTACGTGTGGGGGGGGGGTATGTGCATGTGTGTGCGTGTGTGGATATATTAATCTCATCATTAAAAGGAGGAAAAAAGAGCCTTTAAAGTTTCCATTATCCATTATGTCAGGTAGCAAATATCTTCTCAATGTAACTCCAGACATTAAATCTGTCGAGAGGAATGCTGTAAAATAAATGTCTGGGATACCTTCATAAACAAAAATCTTATTTCCATAATTCATACAGCTGGCTGGCATTTATTGGCACGTCAGGTGCAATGGGGACATTTCAGGAACATTAACATGTACAGCATCATTTGTCAACAAAGCAACAATGTAAGCAAATCGTTCAGAACTCATACAGATTTACAGCTTTCTCTGCCAGCTGCTAATTACGGTGTGCTCGGCCTATTTGGTATGGTCTTTTTATTGGAAAATGACAAAGGGGTTATAGTATCCCAGTTTGGAATATAGATGTGGCTTTTAGTAATAATATGAGTGTAATATGACCATGTAGCTTGGAGTTGGGATCCAGTTTTGCTAGTCTTATAATTGATCAGCTTTGATTGATGAAGGACAAAGAGAAATTCACAGCCTTTTTCATTTCTGATGTAACCTCTAAAACAAAGGGAAAATAGGGGAAAAAATGATCAAAAACCGTATCGTAGCAGTTCTTACTTTTTTTCCCCTCTGGAACATGACACATAATATCTACCTCTTGAAGAAAAGCTGATGCATTGATTGCTGTTGGAACAAATGTTACAGGAGCCTGTGCATTTCACTTTCTTGGTTGTGCTTTGAACAATCAGGAAGCCCTTCCATAAATATGCTTAAATAATGTTAAGGTTATGACATAAGGTGACAAATGTCAGCAGCGTCAAAGTTAACATCTATAATCACCCCCTGCTTAAGTTGTTCAGTTTTAGGAAAAGACACAACTGTGCAAGCAAATGATGGAGTGTCAAGTCTACCTTCAAATTCCCTGGATTGTGTCAAGATATATTATAATCCATAAAATGAATAGTGGTGCTGCCTTCATGCCCATGATGTAAATCTGTATTTAGAGATATAAATGCCTTCTATTCAACCAAAATATAAAAAGTTAAATTGGTAAATACTTATTCAAACATTATTTAGATTTATCCCATCCCCAACCTTATTAAAACCCATTAAATTCCGGAGTGAACAGATTTGACATTCAGCAAATCAATTGCTGTCAGAGCAGCTGACTTGACCAGATATTAAAATATTTTAAGCTTTGCTGGCACCAGGTCTTCAGAGAAGAAATGTAGTGAAGCCTTCCTAGAGCTGGTAATGTCAGGCCAGCAATGGTTGACTGGATTCAATGTGCATTATACTAAATAAGTGTCTACTCATATTCTTATGAATAAAGATTCTAACTCCAAAAATAGTCTATAGATAAATGGAGTCCCTCTATTTTACATAATCCTCCAGTGGAATCTCTTACAGTCTTCTCTTACACATTTGTCACTCTATATATTGATTGTTGGTTTCTAGCTCCTCTGCTAGGATAGGATTCCTAAAACCAGAAAACATACTGTGTTCATTTTTACACGCCTAATGCCTACAACTGCCTGGAACATTGTAGATACCAAATTAAAGCTCACAGAATGAATGTGTGCGCTAATATTGGGGCAGCCCTTGATAAGACTGTGATGAAGGAGAAATCTGTTCAACACTTTGTCCACTAGTCTTTCCTTAGCAATACCTGCTCCTAAATCCTCTAAGATACCACTCCTAAATCCTACAATCTTGTCTCTTTTTCTAAAACCCACTCTTATGGATATTAAGATATAAAGAATGGTTAAAAATACTGTTTTTTTCCAGTGGATTTATAGTCTAACCAAGATTTGTCTCTTAGACAAAGATTGAACCTTAATTTGAGGAGTTCAAGCATTACTTTTTATGTACAGAAAAGTGTTTAAGGGGAGAGTAACACTTTTATTTTCTTTAATAAGGGAGACAATCTCAATTTTTGCCTAAGCCTGCCTTGTACCAAAAGAGGAGGTCACATTGACTCTGCTCTCTAGGACTGTGTGGCACCCAGATTGTACCAGGAATTAAAGTGCAGTCCCTAGGATAGAAATGTGGGTTTGCTAAAGAAAAATGCTATTGTCTAATTCACATTAAAATGAATTTTTTAAGTTGACTCAATATGAGGAGAAGCATCTAGATTGCTATATCTGAGCAGAGCCTTTTCAACCTATACTGTCATTTCCTGTGTGAAACAAAATACTCTACTGAAATTAGAAACAAGAGGGTTTTTTAAAAAAATATATTTTACAGTTTGAAGAATGCTAAAACTTTCAAAACACATCATAACAACCCCACAGAAATGGGGTTGAGGGAATCCGATCATTTGGAAGAGAGGCACAATAATTATTTGAATAAAACCCACTATTTCTAAATGTACCCAAATGCCTAAAATGATTACTTCTGAAAATAAATTACTCACACATAAACTAGCATTTGTGTTAACCCTTACCCAAAACAATTATTTTCATTTAGAATCATTAAACCAGTGCTTTAGTATATACGGTATCACCCTTCCAAATAATTTAGGTTGCACTAATTAATGATTCATATATACTTGAGATAGAACGGGTTGTTTACCTGTTTGTTATGCCAAAAGTCTTCAGAGAAAATACATACAAAATTCTAGGACCATTTTTAAGCATTCTTAATTATTTTTAAAGGTATCTGTTTGTCTTCACAAAAGTGGTATTCTAACTATAAAACCCTCATAACTAAGCATTAACTCAGATCCTCTAAGGAATTTTACTAACAACCACTTATTATCTTTAATAATACATAAGGATCCTATTTGAAATGATCTCAAAGTTGACTATAATTTTATTTCTCACTAATTTAAACTGACCTCTCCTTTCCTTATCCTCTCCCCACTCCTCCCTCCAGCCTACTACTTTCTCCCCACAGTGATACACATCTTTTAAGCATATTGAAAACATAAATATATAATATGGAGAAGAACTTTTGAGAATTAATTTGCAATTCAGAAAACATGGCAGAAACTATGGCTTCTCTTATCTGTAGTAATTTGTTTAAATACAAAATATGATAATAGAGAGATAAAAATATAAAATTGGTATTCTTTTCTAAGAGTTATGCTAAAACTCTAATTTGTTGTATATATTATATATAACACATATAAGCCTATAGATCTTAATACAGATGCAGATGTAGTAGAAAGTCTACTTTTAACCCAGTTTATAAGGAAATGCCCGGATGTGGCTTTCTAGAAGACAGCAGGAGGGCACTACCCAGCTTAGTGATCCCTCAAAATATTAGTCACTAGGTTGACAAGAGGCAGCGTTAATCAGCCCAATAATTACCTCTTATCATTCCCTTCCCAAATCTAAGAGAGAGAAAAAGAGAGACTTTAAAATCAAAAGTTAGTTAATTTTTTAAATGGCACAAAAATGACACAGAAAGGTGGAGAAAGACATTTGATAAATAAGTAGCATTTGCATACATGAGGAAATAACATTCAAACTAACAATGCATCTCTGTTTTTAAAGATCTCGAGCAAAAACAAAATAGACACCTGGGATTCTCAAGCAAACAAGGTTGAGAGTTTAATATCAATAGAGTCTCTAGATATTATAAGGATGTATTTCAGGAAAAAAAGTTATCCCAGAACAAATGTCTGCAATGCAAGAGAAGTTTTAGCAGAAAACATCTGAACTTGTGGGCAAATCAAAAGAAACTATATGAAACAAAGGGAAATGTGTGCAGTGTAAAATAAAAGTCTAAAGAGAGATAAAATCTTGATAAAAAATACTATATAATGTGGGTAGCAGAGTTCACAAAGGTAAAAACTTCCAAGGTCTTTTTTAACTCTGGAGGGATGTAAAGACTTTTGATTGTATTAAGTGACATACACATGTTAAAATTTCTAGGCCACTGTGCTATGTTACGTGGCTACCATTAGCCGCCAAGTGGCTACAGGGAAAAGAGAGTAGGAGCTGGGTTGGATCAGCCACCCAGACCGGCTACATCTTGTATGTCTCCTTTATCACTCTCTGCTTCTTCTCCACAGCAGTGAGCACTCCACACTTTAAAAAGAAGTTTTATTTTGTTTTTGTTGAGGCTCGAAAGTGTTCAACCAGACCGTGGAAGATAGAAATCCTAAGAAATGTAAGACAGGTGAGAGGTACACTTGTCATTGTTGAAAAATAGAACTTGAGAGTCTTAAAGAGAAAGAGATTTATGCACCTCCTTTAAAGTAAAACAAGGGCAAACAGGAACACAAGCATTGCATTCTGGAAAAAATGTTAGCTATTAAGAAAAATATGTATTTGTGTATTCACAGAATGCCAAACATCTAGATGTTTCCACTTCGAAGAACAGCAACAAATCATTTTAATGAACATGGATATTTGAATAGTGGTATTGCTGCCCTTAGATGATAGCCGATGCAATTTTTCTACCAGCAGAGAACAATGTACTTTGAGAAATGTGCACACCTGTAAGTTCCTATTAATGCATATTTCCTTAAATTCAAAATTCAAAGATAAATTTGAGCATGAACCATTTGAATGTTTCATATTAAGGAGAGAAAAAAATCACTTTTGTCATAACAAAAATAACAATTTAAAAATTGTCAATCAGAAACAAATGATCAATGACAAAGAAATGAAGGAAGGCATCATTACCTAACCAGAAAAATATACCTTAGAGACAAGATATTTTCCACCCAAAGTCAAATATCTGATATTTTCATACAGAACTCATTATGCATTTTCAGCCTAACCGATTTTAGGCCTTTTCCACTGCTGCTGGTTGACATGGGTCATTTTTCTGTGATTTTTTTTTTTTAATTTTGCTATATCTTATCATGTGTATCTGCCTCGATGAGTTTTAAATGGCTAAACTGTTTGCTTAGAATTCAGGTGTTTTTCTTAGCAGATTATTTCAAGCTGAAGCTGGTCCTCTCACATACTGTTGAATTCCAAATGTCCCCCTAAAACATAACCATGAAAGTAATTTCTTTCCTATCCTCATCAACACTTCAGATAGTTAATAGCTGCAGGCACATGTTATAAAAGAAGTTGCTGAAGAAGGGAACTTGAAGTGAATTTGGCATAGAGTCATGGATGGTACTAAACACATGGATGAAGTTATTTACTTAAGATTTTTCTTGTCGGCCTGATTTGGCTATATTTTCAAAATTGACACATACTATGCTGTAGACTTCTATTTTCACTAGCTGAGAAACAGAATGATTGCAGACTTTTGCATGTTATGCATTTTTAAATATCACCAAGTTAAACTTAGATTTTGATTCCGTGCCCAGGACCAAGTGGAAAAATCTCCATCTTCAATAGTTCCTATTATCTTTTAGTCACAGGGCCACATACTGTATTTCTTCCATGAGTAAAACTCCTACTTGGAATTCCAAGCATTGCATAACCAGAAGAGTATTCACATTATATGTTACTCAGTAGACTTTCATATCCGTAATAGACATTTTATCGGCATGATATTCTTTTTAGCAGTTAAAACTCTTAAAATTATAGTTCAGAATGGAGCCAACATTTAATTCATCCAAAAAATATTTATTAAACACCAGCTTCTACCACTAGGATCACAATCATGACTACTACTTTACATAGCTCTTCACTGCTTTAAATTGCTCTTATAAACCTCATCTCGTTTAACTACGATGTAAAATTGCCCACCGTCTTGAAGGATCTTAGAGTCCTGTAAAGCAGATTAAATCAACAGCCAGAAAAACCACCTTTAAAGTCCTTGTCCATAGTTAGGTAAATGGTGCCAATTAATACGGTATTTTAGATGCTTTTGGTGAATTGACAAGTAATCTTGGGTAAAAGATTCACCTGCACAAATGTACATTTATTTTTTATCATATTATATTCCTTTTTATTTCAAAATGTTAATTAGTTGAGAATTAAGGAAATGCAGCTAAAATTGTATTTTAAAAAATGTCACCTAGGGTGCCTGGGTGGCTCAGTTGGTTAAGCATCTGCCTTTGGCTCAGGTCATGATCCAAAGGTCCTGGGATGGAGCCCCATGTCGGGCTCTCTGCTCAGGGAGGAGCCTGCTTCTCCCTCTCCTCCCTGCTCGTGCATCTCTTAGTCACTATCTCTGTCTCTCTTTCTCTCAAATAAATAAGTAAATAAATAAATAAATAAAATTTTTTTAAAAATTAAAAAAAAATGTCACCTCTATATATGAATGACATATCGTGAAACATGTCATATTAATAATATGACCTATTTCAAAATAAGTTACCTATGCCATAGGTAAATTTGGCACATGGGCCATGGTCTACCCATCCCTATACTAACAAAGTAGTTCTGAAAGTTTGGCGGGAGAATGTTAGTGGCTGTGAAAGTCCCTAGATTTGTCTTCACGGGTTTGAATAATAGAATTGCTGGGCTTGAAAGAACCTCAACAACTTATTTAACTTAATCTCCAAACCCAATTCAATTTCTCTGTATACCTTTAATACTTATTTTACAATGTGGTGGTCTCTACATGCGTTTTGATTTCATGAGTTTGTAATGTTTTGTTGACAACCTGTACTAGTATCTCTTCAAAAGCTTTACTTTTCTTAATCTTGGAAGGTTTCTTGCTGGGGAAGTTAGGGGGAGACATGATAAGCAGAAAAAGCAATAGAAGAATTTAAAAACTAAATGCTGTTTTCTCTGGTACAGATAGTATTCACACACTAAAAGTGAGCATCAGTCAGAAATCAAGCAAATGTCACTAGTTTCAAACACAAGTGGGAGGAGGCTGCCTTAACCATAAGTTTGACCATTTAAAACCCAAGCTCTGTGATTATTCTGTTAAAGTGACTTGGAGACTCTCAATTTCCCTCAGTAAACCATTTGTCTTTCCTATCCCAATCATGAGAATATAATCGAACATTTTTACTCCATCTGGTATTGAAAATTTTTTTATGATCAGGATTTAAGGTTTTCCATCCTAATTCTTAAAAGCCTTATTTCAAGCAGCATTCTATTAAGTGTGTCTCACTTAAAATAAGAACTATTATATAGCTTACTTGGATTTTTCTCTTTTCTATATTGTTTGTGACTTTTTGGGAATGACTGTTAATCTTACCTTAGTCCCATTTATGTGCTTTCACTTAACAATAAACATTGACTACTGGACACTTATCTTACCCCTTTACGAGATATATTTTTCAGGTTTTCTTTTTTTTTTCATATAACATAAAACAGTAAGGCATTCATTAATCATTATTAAATCCATCCTTCCTCTTTATTGAATTCTAAAGGCAAATCAGCTAGTCTTTTTTTTTTTTTTTTTTGGCATGCATCAGCAAAAGTATGTTATTATGAGGTATTCTAAAATAATACATCTTCATAAAACAATATAGGTGGAGGTTTAAAGAAAAATAAGGAAAGAAATTGGAACCATCTGGATATCCAAAGTAGAGAAAAGTTTTTGCTAATGGTTGTCATGTACACGTTACAAAAGTAACATTGTGTGGTTTGCTAACAGGACAGAAAAAAAGTGCTATCAAAAAGTTTAAAAAGAAGACAGTTAGAAGGAGAGTTGAGACTCACACTTCTTGGGTCAGTAGGGATTAGACTTATCTCAGGGAAGATCTGCCTGGCTCTGGGAATGGAAGTACAACTGTGTTCCAGAGAAGATGCGGAGGGGTAGATTTATTTATTCATTTATTTAGTCAGGGGTGAGTGGGGCAAGCACCCCTTACTGATTTGCTCCTAAATCAGCCTGATGAACTGGGACAGGGTAAAGATTCCATGAAAGAAAACAATATGAATATATGCTTTAGAGACAAGAGGGGAAATGAGAGGAAAGAAGGAAGAAAAGAGTGGGAGAAGGAAACCTCCCCAGGAATAAGTTCCTCGCATGTAAACATTAATTACAAGAAGCAATGTTAGGAAAGTCATTTCAAAACATATTACTTAAATATTAAACCACAAATTAAGGACACCTGGGTGGGGCAGTCGATTAGTCGTCTGACTCAGGTCGTGGTCTCGGGGTCATGAGATTGAACCCTGCCTCAGGCTTTACACTCAGAGCAGAGTCTGCTCGAGATTCTTTCTCCCTCTCCCTCGATCTCTCCCCCTCTTCTCTCTCTAAAATAAATAAATCTTTAAAAATAAATAAATAAAAACCAATACACAAATAAATTATAAATCAAATTTAGGAAGGTGATCCATCCAATGTGAGCACCTTTCTAGTTTTCCTTCTACTTGTTTTTCCACCAAGCAACCATGTGGGCAGAATGTATGTCTCTTCTTGAATGAAGATTAGTAAAGGGGTCTGATCAATTATTTCTAAGCCACGCCAAATAGACATTCCCTAATTTCACCTATTTTAGCATTACTTGGCTAGCTTGATAGAAAACTTATTTTAAAAGGCATATCAATCTCAGATCTATATTTTTTCACCTTAAAGTCAATTGAAAACAGAATATTCCTTATTGATTTTGCCTGCCCGGCTGCCGTATGTAGTCAATGGCACTCACACGGATGTAAGTAGAATGAATCAACTCCTTGCTGGCCCTGGGCCTCCTTGAGTCATGTGAAGTAGGTTTCTGATTCCTTTATGTTCAGGCACAGCCAGGGAGACAAGAGTGCTACTGTCTTCTGCTGGTACACAGAGTTACCTCAGGCTATGCAGGAAAAATGCTTTCTTCTTATTTTTAGACCTGAATCAGTCTTTGCCACTAAATGTATTCTTGTGAATACAGATAGCACTTTGTTGTCGTGCTCATGGGAAGGCGATGGGGTAACCTGTTTGCACGCAGCTGCAGGCCACCTGTAGAGAAAGTCAAATTAGGGAGAGACCCCACTGTTTTTTGCATTAATGCTTTTTGTATTGTTGTTTGACTTTTCCCCCCTCTGTCTATGTATCTTTTTCAGCTAGGGAGATCGGGAGCACATTTTAAGGCCTTATGTCCCTTTAAGGCATCTAATGATTGAAAGGACTCTAAGATTTGAAAGGCTGTAAAAACTCCCCAGTTACCAATGAATGATGGCAATACAAAGAATCTTAAAGCTGTTGAAGTTGAAGTAGTCTTCCTACAGATTTAGTTTGTTTGGTAAACTTCCAGCAGCAGCTCTTGCAAGGTACTGTTCAAATATTCCCACCTATCTGTGCTGCTTCCCCTTGTAAAGATTTATCATGTTCTTAGCGGAAAAGTAGTCATCCATATTAGCAGTTAAGTTTGCTGCAGATAAGGACAAAAATTCTGAAAGAAAAAAAGAATAAACTCATCTTCGTCCTTTCCTCATCTACCAATTTGAAGTTTTGAAAAAGAAGCCCATAAATGAAATATCTACATTAGCCATAAATATTAAAGAAGGGAAATGCGCAAATAAAACTTGTTTCTGGAAAGCTTGATTTTGGCTGAATATCAAAACCCATTTCCTGACAATGAGATCCATTAGACTACAGAATAATCGCTCAAAGTAGTGGTTACATTGCTTATAAGATTTGACATTCAAGGTTAGGCTGAAGACAGCCACAGATAGGTTCAAATGGAGCATTGTATTCCGGCAGTTGGAAAAACCAACCCTTTTGAGCCTAGTTGTTTTTCGTTTTTTGCTTCTTTCACTGAAAATTCAGCTCGGAATGTAGGATTAGAATTTTTCAAGTTCCTCCATCATGGACACTTGCAAGAAATTTGGAATGGAATTGTATGGACAGACGTGGCTAAGACTATGCATCTCCACTGTTCTTCAAACATCTGAAGCACAAGAGTCACCACAGTTATCATCTAGAGCACTCTCTGCTCACCTTTCCAATATTTATCAAGCTCCCACACTATCTCAGCTAAACAACCAGTTACAAGATTCAAATTATGGATCACTGGCATTTTGACAATATGAATTTATTTATACAAAATGCCCTTTCAGAGAAAGTATCGCATCTAGGTAGCAACTGAGATGTTCCCGAGCAATTTCATCTAGATGAGGCTCCAGAACATCATCCTGAGGACCATGATTTGATTCTTCAATACATATAGGTTTTATGCTCCTTCTAAAATTAAAAGACACTGAATAGAATTTGCTGCAACTGCATGGTGACATTCAGATGACTTTAATTCTCAAATACGTGGCATGGATCCTGAAATTTCTTCCTCTGTGCTTTCTCCTAAATGTTCTACTCTCTTGAGCGTCTCTATGCTGGTGAGGAAATATCTGGAGTAACGATAATGCCTAGGTAGCATAATATTTTGCAGTTTTACAGATTGTTCCTAGGTAAATTTTCTTTAATAAATGCTCATAACAACCCAGCAACTGAAACTAAGAGATTAAGAAACCGAGCCACGATTTGAAGTAGGAGTTCTGACCTGGCAACTTGCTGCTCTTTCCACCTTCGCTCCATAGCTGAGCTCTCACATGAAAAGCATTTTCCATTTGGCATTCGCTTCCAATGGGACTGGCATATAATTTGCATGGTCAGCTATTACATCCAGGTAAAGAAGTAGTCCTGAGGGAAGAATATAAAACTTAGCCGACTGCACAGAAACAAGGCACTCTCAGAAGTGTTAAGGTGCTTGGAACTCAGGGTTGGAAATAGGACAGTTCCCAGGGGAAAAAAAGAAACCCATAAATGATCCTGAAATAACAGTATGCCATCATCTACCGCTATGAAGCAGATTCAGGACATTAAATGTAAGGACGCTTTCGTCTTCCAGAACAAGGAGATGAAGCTGATGGACCTCGGGGAGGTAATCGAGACCTACCTTAAAACCATTCATCAGTATCTTTCCAACTACTTGTGCCTTGAATTTGAAATGATGTTACTATTCTTATCCCTGGATATTTTCTTTATAGTTCAACCTAGATATGGTTTAACAATTAAAATGGAATGCTGATTTAAATAGCAGCAATGATGCTATAATGGTGCAATAAAAAAAAAAAAAGTGTTTGACTCAGACTTGGTTCAAATCCTGGCTCCCTTATTTACAATGTTTGCCTAGTCATTTCACTGAACTTCCATTTACTGTCCTCTAAAACGCAAGGAATGCCAACGAACAACTTTTTCCCAGACTGTTGTGATTATTAAATGAGATACTGAATGTGAGAGTGTTCTCTCTGTCATGCACAATATAAACATAATTCTTATTCTATTTTGCTTCAATTAGCTTAGTAAAAATAATTTCTTGAATTATCAAGATAATTACCTCTTTAACACCCCAATTTGATCTTTGTGTGCTGCAGAGATTAGCCCACGTCAGAGTAATTAGCAGTGAAATGGGAAAGGTATTTAGAATTTGCAGCAGTTCTTAAAACACTGTGTGTGGAGGGACAGCCTCTACTTTTTGTTAGCTTGTGTATGAGACATCCATATCCAAACTTAAAGCCTACTTTGTAAAGAAGTTTTCAATGCCAGAAATCCCATATGGTTTTGATGTAAGTAAAAGGTGTACATTTCCCTCAGGGTCAAGTCTAAAAATTGGACCACTGCCGGCTCTGACCACATGTGTAAGGATCCAAAGGACCTATGATCTCACCTGCCTCATTCATACACCATTATTTACTCCACTTGCTTCTTTTGAACAGGTGTGATCTTGGCCAAACATAGTGGATGAGAAGGTTAAATTATAGTAGAAAAGTTATTACGGATGAAAATACTAAATTATACGAGTTTTGACATAATGCATCAGAATTATAACCACGTTTATAATTCAAGTAAAGCCATCAATGTGGAGGATTCCTTGAAACTTTCATCTCTCCACTGAAACGTCAGTCATTTTTGTTTTAATTTTTGCAGCCTTCGGAAAATGGCTCTCTTGCCCATCATGAGCAATGTCTACAGACAACTTTCAATCACGCTGCCCTCACTGGGGAAGAGAATTAGCACCAAAATTCTGCAGTGTTTTCAGAATTCTACTATGAGGGGCAGAGTCAAAGTAACACTGGAGAGTCTTAGCAGAAACCTCCAAATTTTACTTCTTTCATTGGTATTTTTCGTAATACTTGTCTTTGGAGTGAGGATATTTGCCGGAGAAACTTTGCTTCCTAGAGCAGATACCCTGATATTTCAGAACCAAAAGATGTCTCATAATTTTGCAAGCATGTATGCATTATCAGAAACCCTGTGAATTACGTCAGTTAAATAGCAGCTATTTTTTTCTGATTGCTTTTTCATTTTAATTACTCCCGTTTCCTGTCTTGACCTTAATGTTTCAGAGAAAGGAAGGCATCCCACAGAAGAAAGAAAGAGAGTGATCTTTCATTTGTGAACTACAAAGCTTCATAGGTCCTAATTTGGCCAGGGCTTTTGCTGCACAGCCTTGGAATGCTGTTTTGCAATTTCAAAAGTGATCACACTCAGCTTCCCAGAATTTTTTATGCATGGAGGATGCCACAGGAACAAGGACAGCCTTGTTAACAAGTTGCAATCTCTCAAAAACAAGATAGGATTCGGATATAAATCATCATTTCAACTCACAAAGCTATGTTCTCCACCCCACTAAAGGACTTCATTTACATCTAAAATGGTTAATACTGATCTCCACTAGAACTCCTAAGTGGAGGAATGCAGCTGCCATGTGCTTAGTGACTCCGGGGTTAGGGAAGAATGACATCACCAAATTTAAGCATATTATCATGCTGACAGAGAGGCACCTTGTTTTCTCTTCTGTGGATAGAGCAAGGATTGTGTTCTGTGTCTTGTTTTTTTCCTCCCAAAGAATACCTTTTCCCCCCAACTTAGCAGCTGCAATATGAAGGGTTGAAAATGTCACTTCAGCTAATGATGAATGATGCTTGACCTCTGGACGGGTTACTCTGAATTTTATGCAATGCTAAATTAATATGAAAGATCCCAACTCAAAGGACTTTGGCTGTTATGAATTGCTTCGAGGATAGATTTGTGCAAGGCAGTCCGTAGCCGTAGGGTTTTTTGTTGTTGTGTCCTTGGTGGCAGTGGGGGGCGCGGGGGAGGTCCTGTTCTTTAAGCAAGGTGAAAGAGTGTGCTAAGACTTTAATGTTTTCTCTTGTGAGATTAATATCTTTTCGTACTGGAAATATTGTCAGTAAGCAGAACCAGTTTGTGGGAAAAAAAAAAAACACATTCTCAAAAGGGCAACTGGCCCACATGCCTTTGTTGTTTTTATTTGAATATAATTAATTATGTAAAACAATAGTTAGTGGAAGATTAACAATTAGTAGATTCCGTCAAGTAGTCACACAGAAATTACTAACTAATTGAACGACTGGTCCTCTATTGTGTCAGAAAGCAATGCTGAGTGTCATCCTTTTTATCTTTTTACTTTGTTGTTTCCACAGATCCCCTCTTTCTGAGATATATGTTTCACAGCAGACTAATACATAAATAACCCTGGTTGTGATTTCATAACATGCAAAAGGGTTTGAAATAAAAACACCTGTTTTAATTAGCATTATGGCTTGTTCACTTTAAAGAAAAAAAAAGTGATAATCCTGATGCAGTTAGCTGACATTTTTAAAGCTTTGAATTTCCATCTGTATCTTATATTATGATGTTTCAGGATTGTCATGAGTTAATTATGTTAACTTGGGAAGCATTGCTTGCATTTAGAATGAAAAAACTTCGGCTTGAATAGACAGAAAAGCAGATGCTATCTTTCTTGTCAATTGCTTTGTTGTGGGCTGCCTTGCAACTTTTCATGTATTTCGGGATCTAAAGGGAAGTGTAAATCTCTATTTATTTTAAGTTTAACATAAACTACACAATTTCAGGCTTCTTCTGTTTTGGCTGTACGTGTCTTGTGTATCGTTACATGGGTAGCTTTCCTGCCCCCAAATCCAAAACCCCCACAAATTATCTCTTCCTTAATTCTTAATTTGTTTTGTTGTGTCTAGGCACGACGGAGATGTAAAAATAGGACAATTCTAGACGGCTTGATCCTCCCTCTCCAGTTGATTCTGCTACCACCTTTTTGCTTTCGTACAGCAACCTTTTAAACGGTGCAAAAGTACACGTAGCATCTGGGCACAACAAGGCATGTTAAGGATGGAACAGGCACTGGGAGTAGGAATTTCCTTGCTTTTGTGGGCTTAATGTTCCTTTAACATAGAGAGCAGCTGTGTTTATGTCAATAATTATACATTGAAATAAATGCATGTACATGTGTTTCTTTATGGGATTAAGGATGTTAGGGATGTCCTTACACAAAAGATTTTGTCCCCACCCATAAAGGTTCTACAAAATTCAAAACCAAGTTACACTATTTTGAGATTCCAAAATATTTCTCTGGGCAATTGGCCTTGCAGGTTTCAAGCGACAGACTATTAGATTGGATTGATATGCTTGTTATTTCCACCCCCTCCACCCCCCAATCTGTTCTCCACTCTTCACTATCCTGTTCGGTATCCAGGAGTTGACCTCTATGGATTATATCTCCAAGGTCCTTTTGCCGAAAGGTTTCCAACTAGGTTGGGCCAATAGGAGGTATCTGCGAGAGAGCAGAGGGCAGGGGGACACAATGCGAGAAGGCCGTGATTGTTACTGCTTAATCCCCAATTTAATGTCAGAGGCAATAAATACTTAGCCTTCAAAGTGAAGTGAGATCAAGGAAAAGTGAATGGCTCTAGGCAAGGTTTCTGGAGATGTGAAGGTTTCCTTTGCGCTTTAAAAGAATTGGTAGGATGGGTAAGAGGAAAGAATTGGTATTATAGCTGGTCAAGAATGAGCAAGAACCAAGTAGAGGGGTTACAGTGTGCAATTCTTGCTTGGGAATAACGAGTACACCAGCTCAACAGATGTAGACGATCAGGGTAAAGTGATGATTTTAGTAAAATGTTAAGTTAGGATTAAATGGGAGGTTGTACCACATAGTCGAAACTTTGAATGAATGGGATAAGAAACATTAGTCTTTTTTTTTTTTTTAAGATTTATTTATTTTAGAGAGAAAGAGAGAGAGAGCTCAAGTAGGAGGAGGGGCAGAGGGAGAGACTCTCAAGCAGACTCCTTACTAAGCACAGAGCCCAACTAGGGTGCTCCATCTCAGGACCCTGAGATCATGAGCTGAGCCTAAATCAAGAGTCAGATGCTTGACTGACTGAGCCACCGAGGAGTCCCAAGAAGTACATGACAAAGGTGTGTTCAGTAGATAAATACAATCTACAAACGGTACATATCGTGGAAGTTTATTCAAGAGCCTTACCCCAGGTTCAAATTAACGTATGTCTGTTCTATCCCTAAAAATAGCTCTATTCATTAAAGGAGATGCAACCTAGATTTTCAGAAATTAATGTTTCTAATACCATTTTATGTCTTTAACCAATATTCACCATTTTATACTGTCTCCCTAAATATTTTAGACTAAGATGGAGCATTAACAAATCTGTTTATCTATACTTGACCAGCCAAGTTGTTGTTTACAGAGATACAATTATTGAACCCGGAAAACACCTATCATTCCATGTGTTTCATTCCTCTCAACTTTAGATGTGTTTTGTCCTTTATATAAGGTTTACACCATAGTCTTTGTTATTAACCAGTAACACGCCAGTAACCAGTAACCAGTAACCAGATCATTGGGTTTGCATCAATAGGCATTCTTCAGCAGAGAAGACTTGAATCACAAAATGTGACTTATTCAGTGTAGTTAAAACTACGGCAACTCTTCTGTAGACAAAACGGCAGTGGCGTTCGCCTTGTCAAACATGCTGATTTGTATAGATGCCAATCACTGGAGATCCACTATTAACACCGGAATCCATGTTGTTGGTTGAGTATTTCTTTTATATCATAGTCTAGAGCTGCTTGTTTATGAACCTAATATAAAAATAATTATATTCGCTCTTCCAGGATAAATTTGAATGGCTCTCTTCTCTTCTTGATCTTTCCATTTCTATACAACCATTTTCCTCCCTTATTATTTTAGGTAGTCTTGCAAAATAGTTTGCAAGTGAGGCGACAGTGTTAGAAACAGCTGTGCCATTAACTTCCTGTATGAACTTAAGCAAATTACTTAAATTCTCTGGTCCTTAGATCTTTACACGGTAAGTGTGGATAATACTACTTTGATTGGTTGCTTTGAAAGCTACATAAGATCATGTCTTTAACGTGCCTGTCAGGGACGCCTAAGTGGCTCAGTGGTTGAGCGTCTGCCTTCGCCTCAGGGTTAGATCCCAGGGTCCTGGGATTAAGTTCTGCATTGGGCTTCCCTCAGAGGAGCCTGCTTCTCCCTCTGCCTATGTCTCTGCCTCTCTCTGTGTGTGTCCCATGCAAAAATATATGAAATCTTAAAAAAAAAAAAAGTGCTTGTCACAGTAACTGGTACATGATAGGTGCTAGGCTCATGGCTTTTGTCATCACTGTTATTATTATTCAACTTTTACTTCTATCAATTAATTCTCAAATTGACCTATCCAATCTTTATCCCCCTTTACTAAGGGGGACATACAAATACTATTCAAATACTCAAATGTCTACCAGATATTGCCACATGAAAATGTCAATAGCATACCCAAACCAAACTCCCTGGCATCTTACTGCTGAGAGCAAATTGAATGAAAACAAAACAAAACAAAACAAAACAAAAAACACAAAACCTAGCTACTCTTTTCAGGTGTCCAGTGTAAGACAGCTGCATTGGTACATCGACATCCTTTTAGCTAAAAACAAGAGTGGTCCTTGATTCTCCTTTCCTGTTACCACCACTACTTTTATTAAATCTCAAGGTCTTACATAACCTCATTTTTGCATTTCTATAAACACTACTTAGTTCTGGCCTTCATGAGGCCTTGGACTATTATAAGAGCTTCCTAACTAATTTGTATCTTCCTACCTTCTCATCTCTCAAATGCATCATTATATTCCCAACTGATTTATCTCCATAGACTATAGTCTGTATGACATTATTTCTCAGTTCAAACTTTTGGTGGTTCTCAGTTGTCTAAAGGAGAACATTTATACATTTAATCTCTTAGCCTGGCAGTTAAGGCATTCCACCAAGTTCCAAACTGAGTTCTCACATTTGAGTTCTCACATTTCATAACTCACCTTCGCACTACCCATAAAGAGACTGCTTGCCAAGAATCAAACTTTTATCCATATCATCTCTGTTTGTGAGAATAGAGGCTCTCAGAGATTCTGATTCAGTAGGTCTGGGGTATAGTGTGATAATTTGCATTTCTGATAATGTCCAATGTGAAACTGAAATGGCTAGTCTGCATTTGTAGAACCTTCGCCTACAACATGCTTTTTCACCCATCCCAGTCATCAACATTCTATGAATACCTTACTGTCATAGCCTCAGAGAAACTTCCCCTGGCACCCCAGTCAGAGCGAACCAGTCCATACTCCATGATGGCAGAGTGACTTCCAGGCCTGGAGCCCAATGGACTGGAGTCTAGCTAAATACTTGAGTGAACTTGGACAAGTTTCTTAATTTCTGGACCTCCATTTCCCAATCACTAAAATTGAACTAATAATAGTTCCTATAGTATATGTTGGTGTGAGGATAAAAAGAATTCATACATGCGAAGCACTTACAATAGTACCAGAGAAATGCCAGACTGTATTATGTTATCTAGCAGTTTATCTCTTTAATCTAACACTCCACTTGGCCATGTGATAATGTTTGGGGTTTGCAGATTTAAGTCCTTTTTTAAATATTAAGTTCCCAGAAAATGGAGACCACAGCTTTGTGAATCCCGAAAACACAGCCTTGGGCTTAACACTTTACAGATACCCAGCATAAAATCATTTTAATTAAATCAAAATTGAGAAAAGTTTGCAAAGGGATCTTAAGTAAGTAAAAATCTTCTAAACAATAAACAAGTCATCCATTTCTTTTTCCCTCATCATAAAGATGAAAAAAATGAGGTCAATTATTAATAATACATTGAAAGTAGGTTTGCTTTTTCCTTTGAATTTTCTAAACTCTATAATTAAAACAACTTCAAATTGAAAGATTGTAAAGAAGAAATTAATCTTATTGGTAAGTAAAAAGCAAATCCCATGGTTGATGATAGATATGACCTGTTAGCAATAGTTACACTTTTATACTTTCTTTTCTTACAATCAGCGTGTGGAGACCAGCATAATCCAATTAATTGTAATTCCCTTTTGTAGAGTCAGGAAAGTAGTGCATGATATTGAAACACCATTGAAGTCTTATCTCTAGTCAGATAATCCAAACTGATTCTCATTTCCAACTACCAGCAGGTCTTTCTAAACTTTAGGAAAATAGAATATTTTGACTTCCCTGAACCTATGATAGATGTGATACACAATAATTGGTCTCGGAAATTTAATCCTTTATACAAGCCTAACCATCAGTTTTCTATACCTTCTCTGCTCTGTAATGGTTTCATCAATACACCTGGATGTCTTTTATTTCCTGACTTCCTTTTAAATATTTTTTCTACAGTGAATATGCAGTATTTTAACACAGCAGAGCCTCTCAACTGAGCTCCTTGCTCAAGGTGCCTCTTGGACCCCCCACCACTCATCTGTATGCTCACTCTGATCTATCCTGCTCACTCCTGCTCACTGTCCTGCCACTGTCCTCCAGGTGACTTCAATTGTAAGGGTCTCATGTGTTGGCCTGTGTCTTCCTTTCCATCCTCAGCAATCTGAGATATGGAACCTGTACATCTGTGCGCTCCAGCAACCTGTAGTTCCACAGATGTATCATGTTCCCTGGTCCTAGGCATGACTGTCACTTCTCATGTTCTTTATATCTTTTCCCATCTTCTTCCCCATCCTCTACCCCACCATTGTCCATACAGTTGCCCATAAAATAAGGTAATCGTCATGTGACACCTCCTCTGGGAAGCCTCCCTTGGCCACCTTCTAGGGAACGCTAGATCCTCATCTGCTATGTTCCCAAAGCCATCCACACTAAGTTATACAGTAACATTTTCCATGTTCTATTGTAATATTTTTTTCTATTTGTCTGAATTTCCTCTATATATCTGCGAGCTTAGAAGCCAGGTCTCCATTATATATTGTTTCACCCCAGCAGCTACAACCTGCCCAGTACAAAACTGAAGTTCAGTGAATATTTGATAAGTGAATGAATGAGAGACTGAACAACCTACTTATATCTTCAGGACAACTGTTTTGAAAGAGAAAAATCAACAAAGAGAACACAAAAATTGTGCTGTATATGTATGTGTATGTAGACCTACTGTTATCAGCATTATTATTATACCACAAAGAGCCTCTCCTGTCAATGGAGGTTAAAATTGGACAATTTTATCCATAAATGGTAAAAGAGAGCACACCAGGCATGAGACACTAGGCTAAGCACTGGGGATACAAAGATTAGTATGAACAAACCTGTTTGGAGGAGGGATACCAAAGAAACTTTTTGGTTAAGTCAGTAGAGTTAAATTATTTAGAGTGTGCCCAGGAGTGATGGGATTATCAGGGAGGATTAGAAACGTGGTAAACAGGATCTGAAATGAAGCCGAATATAGGCCAAAGTCAAGACTCGCAGACTAGATCTCTTGAGTAACAGCAGAAAACATAGGCAGAGACCCAGGAGTTAGTGTCACAGGTTTGTTTACTGTTAGGGTGGAAGAGATGCAAGCGAGCAGAGTGCCTGGTCGCAGAAGCCTCCACTTCCCACATCCCTCACTCCAGCTTCATCCACTGACTTTTGTGTGCACTGTAACCAGGGAATGTGTGTGATGAGGTTAACCAGGTACATCTCCACTCTGTTTGCTGAGAGAGAAGTTCCTATGGGCCAGAACCTCCTGGGCTGCTTGGAAATGTGTCTCAGTCTGAACAGGTCATCTGAGACCATAGCAAATGATGTCTTCCTGTCTTTCTACAAGAGTAATTACAGAAAACCCTCAGACTTGGGAAGGTTGCACAGCTATCATCATCATCATCATCATCATCATCATGATCTTTACTAAAGAGGTACTTATTAAGCAACTAATTGAGCATTTCTTTGTATTCATGAAGCAAATAGAAAATTAAAAGGGTAGCTTTTTCTCCAAAGACAGCACAATCGTAGCAATGATATTAAGGAGAACTTGAGAATTGTCAGGACTTCAAGTGATTTTTATACCATTTCTTAAACTTCTTGCAATCCTTGTTCTGTCTTTAGAATTGCTTTTCTTCTCATACTTCTTACACTTAACACAGCATTAACATCGAGTAGGTGTCTCATAAAGTGTTTTGATGAATGAATATGCTAATTAATTCGGTCAATATTTAATTTGCTCAACTCTATACTACTAATTGCTGAAATTGACATAAATGGTGGGATTCCATTCATTCATTTATTTTTGGCATGCTCATTTTTTTTTAATTTGACTTTGTTTCTATTTAGTATCTTATTTCATCAGAAAACCGTTATTTTTTGTTTTTCTCTTTACTATTTTTATAATTTAAATTCAATTAATTAACATAGAGTGCATTATTAATTTCAGAGGTAGGGTTTAGTGATTCATCAATCTTACATAACACCCAGTGCTCATCACATCATGTGCCCTCGTTAATGTCCATCACCCGGCTACCCCATTCCATCCCCACCCCCAGCAACCCTCAGTTTGTCTCCTATGATTAAGAGTCTCTTAGGATTTGTCTCTGTTTTCATCTTACAGAAAACAGTTATTGTTATTAGGGCTTATTTTCTTACTTGTAGTTATTATTGTTATGTATCGTTAAGCATCAATTGTTTACTAGTTATTGTCATTTAAATATTCAAACTTTTCAATTCATTAACCAAGATCTTTATGTGTATTTTTAGTCTAAGTCTCTATATTTCTCCTCATTTTATTCTTCATTTAGTATTTTTTCAACTATACAATTAAAGGCACAATTTATCTACAGACATCTGAGAAGAGTGATAGACAGTAATGAATATATGTTCCCAATGAACCGTGCTCTTCAAATATTGTGATGGTAACATAATTGGTGCACTAGCTATGAGGGCAGTTTGGCAAGGTCTATCAATAATTTAGATATACAGACAATCTTTGATCTAGAAACTCCGGGTCTAAAAATTTGTTCTGTTCACACAGGTATATGCTTATACTTAGATATAAATGATCTAAGAACAAGATAACTTACACTAGCACTATGCAAAATATTCAACAATTGAAAACTGATTAAGTAAATTACAGTACATCCATAAAATTAAATATGCAGCTTTAAAAAAAGAACAAGGAAGCTCTTTATGTCCTGATTTTGAATAATCTCTATGATATATTGGCAAGGGAAAAGAATCAAGATGCAGAGCAGTACATAGATTATATTGCTGTTTATGTTTTAAGTGGTGGCGGAGGGTAATATTGCTTGAGTATAGAAAACGGCTTTAAAAGGATACATAGGAAATTGATAATACAGGTTTTCTGTGGGGATGTGAACTGGCTAGCTAGGGATAGAGTAGAAAGACTTTTGCAGTATGTATTTTAACTATAAATTGTGTGAGTACATTTTCCATTTCAAAATAAACAAAAAATTTTAAAATAGAAATAAGCACCACACTCTTCATATTAAACAATGTAGGTTTTCAAGCATTACATTATCAAGTGTTTTGACAATTTTTATCAACTACTTTTTATAGCTCCTTTGTAATAAAAACAGCCCACATTGTGAATTATTTGCATGAATTATGATTCCTCAAAGTTATGGTAGAAAGGGACACAAAGGTGATTTTATGCTCCATATCTTTGAAAGCTGGAGACCCTTGGAGTTGGATAGGCAGTCCCTCTTTTGAGGATGGAAAAAAAAAGTCTCTAAAACTTGTCATTCACATCAAACAAAATAACGAGTTATTGATAATAGATTCATGAGAGAATCTGTATCATTATTCTGGACTTAAAATATTACAGAGACACAGAATTAAGAAAATAGTGTTATTCGGTGGTTTCACAAAGAAACTGATGCATGGAGATCTAGAATTCTGTCTAATTTTATGCAAGCAATTGTAAAACTTACAGATCTTCTAATTCTGATTTCATGTACCTTTGTAGAACTCTGGGCAATACAAAGTAGAAAATTTATTTAACTATTCCCATGAATCAATTAATAATTTAGGGGAAAAATTATCCCAAATAACTGCCAAAACGTTCTCTTCATTTTTGATATCTTTTTTTAAAAAAGATTTTATTTATTTATTTGAGAGACACAGAGAGAGTACAAGCAGGGGGAGTGACAGAGGGAGAGAGAGAAGTAGACTCCCCTCTGAGCAGAGAGCCTGATGGAGGGATGGATCCCTCAGGACCTTGAGACCATGATCTGAGCTGAAGGTAGACGCCTCACCAACTGAGCCACCCAGGCACCCTGTTTTTCTTATCTTTAATTGAGATCTAGGAATTGAATGGTTTCAATGAATGAGAGGAGCACTCTCTTAATCTACCAATTTTGTTTTACCTTTTATTTATGTTTTCCTGATGGAATATTTCCAGATGGAAGACTTCTAAACTATCAGAAAGCCCAGGTCTTCTTGCTAAATGATACCGTTTCTAACACCACAAACACCAACCATGTAGTAAAAGGAATAATAAAAGCTAGAAATTGTACTAGATTCTGAAAACATTCGCCAATGTCTGGCTGACAAAGAAGATAATGTCCAAAAAAATTTTCTAATAATGTTATAAAAAGCCTGTACTAAATCCTTTATGTACATTACTTCACTTAATTCTCATGCAAAATTAGGAGGGAGAGTTGACAGTTCTTATTAGACAGTGAGGAAGCTAGCACTTTAAATCACATGTATGCATATGCATATACCTACAATAGAAATGTTATCTGTAGACGGGGATTTATAGGATTTAGGTGTATTTATTTCTTAGGTATCATTATGAGATATGTCTTGACCTGACCTTCTGTTTGATATTTACAAATGTAATATAACTTTGAGGGAACAAATAGCAATGGTGTTGAAATTTAGAGCCGATAACGAAGGAAACTCAAAAATGACTTTGTTGAAATGTAATCCTACGGATTCTCTACCCTTTGGAGTATGTAATGTATGAAATCATCCATGGAATTCAAACAAATTCAGAATCTGTTTGGAGAAGACGGTCAAATAAAATGAACCATTGTGTATGGTGTCTGCAGAGCACAAAAAGCCTTTGACTGAATGGAAATAAGAGCAGTGTTGGAAGCTCTGAGTATGAAAGGAATTAAAGAAATATATATTGGTACCATGAAATATATCCTTTTTTTAAATGTATGATCCTAACAAATAAAGTCAATTCATTTTTGTTGGTGGCGGCGTTGTTGTTAGACGCTGAACAGGGCTACCTCTCCTCCAATGCCTAGACAAAAAAATATGTAAAATCCTGGAGAGAAGCATAATGTCAATAACATCATTTTATAAGGTGGCATTATACATGGAGTTATGATGATGGGGAGATGTTTTATGGTATGCCATTATAAATTAAAAATGCACAAAGCAGTGACACATTTGTTATACTTTCCATCTGTGGTGCTTGCTTCACAAGTTTCAGTTGTACCTATTTATTATGTTATTATTTACATTCAAATGAAATCTGAGGAAAAATAAAAATAAGACATCTCATTCCTGACCCAGTTCCTGTGCTGGATACAGTGGAAGGCTATTTTGCTTCCTTCAAAGAAAGTAACTGAAGATATTTTATATTAGCTTGTGACAATATTTGCATGCCTTGGGCTTCTTAAGTGATTTGCAAAGGAATATACACAACATGAAATACATAGAAAGCAAGCCAACACGGCATGCCAAAGCATCCCATTAAGAAATGAAAGCTTGTATTTTTTGTCTCATCTTGTTTTGCTTTGTTTTTAGCTTTAGTATCTTAGAGAGTTTCTGGTTATTTCCTTGGTTCCTCCCTCTTTATTACTAATTTGGCCAGACAAAACTGTATTTTGTAGGCCCGGTGGCAAAACCACCCACTCTGCACGCAGATGCCACCATGTTCTCTTACGGTAAAGTAGCCATTTTTAACTGGAGGCCTGCTCATAGCTTCCTGGAAGTTACTATGATAAATTCTAAGGACTAAACCTCTTTGGTTTCGGAGTACAAAGTTTCATATTTAAAACCACTTTCCTCCTTCTTTGATAGACACCACGGCCATAGAAAAGTGATTTAACTTGCATTGAGTTTTTCCTGAGAACATTTTAAATGTTCCCTAGTATTTTGTGTCTGAGGCTATAACAGCAATGAAATATTTGCACTTTAGAAGTAGTAGGTAGAAAGAAAGAATAAGAAAATGGCAATCATAATTTTATTCTTTGTCCAAAAGCCACGCTAGAGAGTACCCTGCATGTTTATAGAGCAAGTCATTTGAAACAGTTGGATTGAATCTAGGTAGGCAAGCTATTATCTAATTAATTCCAGCTCCAAACCTGTTCTCTTAATCTAAATAATTCTTTTATTCAGTTGGAATAGCCTTGAAACAGGTTTCTGTTGTCTATTATATTTCATTAATGTGGCATAGCCCATGTATGAAGAAAATGTTTGTTTATTTATTTATTTATTTATTTATTTATTTATTGAAGAAAATATTTAGATACAATACCAGAACATGACACATGACATCTTCCTCTTTGGAAACCTGTGGGCAGAAAAAAAAAAAAAAAAAAAAAAGGAAACCTGTGGGCATTATATTCATTTTTTAGGGCTGCCATAATAAAGTGCCACAGACTGAGAGTTGAGTGGGATCAAACAACAGAAATTTACTTGCTCACAGCTAGGAAGTCAAGAAGTCCAGGATCAGGGTGTCGGCAGGGTTGCTTTCATTTGAGGCCTCTTTGCTTGGCTTGTAGATGGCCGTCGTCTTCACATGTTTCTTCCCTCCGCACACATCTGTGTCCTAATCTTCTCTTTGTACAAGGACATCAGTCATATTGAATTAAGGCCCATCCATATGACCTCATTTTACCTTAATTACCTCTTTAAAGGCCCCAACTCCAAATACAATCACATGCTAAGGTACTGAGGGTTAGGATTTCATATATGAATTGGGGGTGATACAATTTAGCCCATAACAGACACACTGCACATTTTGGAGGTGATATGTTTATTCTTGGGGTTTGTTCTTGCTTGTCTGCAAGGTCAAAAGGATCTTATTCTAGGGAACATACATAAGATGCAAAATGTCTAGAACTTAGTCTATATTCACTTGAATAATATTTCCGAGCACCTGGTGAAACCCTCTCCTTTGAAGAATATAAAAGAGCCTCAACAGCTGTGGCTTTGAAAAGCACACAATACAGCCCCGGTATTTAGTCTCTATTCTATCTATGTTTACTTAATACACATCAAGTGGACTGACAAATTAACTGGCCATTTGGCCAAGTTTCCTAAAATAATGTCCTCACTGAAGTCTCCTGTTAGGCCCAAGATGATGTAGGAAGGGGCTATAGTGAGTGCAGCACAGAAGGATACTACTTTTGACACAAGGTTTACATCACTGTGTTAGAGAATTTGGAAGATCTTTAATCTACAGGAAATCAGAGTGAACTGCCACTTTAAGGGAACAACACAACAGGAAAGGTTGAGCTAGTTGAAGGATTCAACCACTTTTTGATTCACTCCTTTAAGTGCTGAACTAAAAATCAGCTATGTCCTTGTAGATAAACAGGGTGTCCTATCCACTTTAATAACTAATCTTCTAGTTTGATTTTATGGCCAAACATATTATTATTTTTCAGATCGGTAGCCCCTCCGGCATCTCTTTCATTTGTGCTCTGGCTTTCATGTACCCAGTGGGCCTTCCAGATAAGGTTTCTGAATGGTCATCTGCGCTAGAAGCAGATACCACATCCTTTCTGAGAGTTTCACAATGTAATAGGTTCTTGTCACCATACTAATGAAATCAGAGCTCTTCTCCCCGTATCCTGGGAAAGTTGGGGTATCTTTTCCTCTTTTTTATTACAACAGTAAAAGAAAGTTGGAAAGAAGCCTTAAAAGAGCCATGGAAAAAAACTACAAGGTAAAAATGTACTTGTTCTTCAATACACAAAGAAGTGCCTCCTTATTCTTATGTCACTACTCTTATGTGGCTTCTGGATAGTTCACGTTATCCGCAGTCACATTTCAATCAACATGGTGAGTTTAGTTAAAATGAGACCAGATATTGCAACTTCTGGCTATACCAATCTACAGAGCAATATCTGAGAAAAGTGATGATTGATCTATTAAACACGCCTTTTTCCTGGGGAATTACCAGGACTGGTTGTCACTATCAAAGGCCCATCTTTCAATTCTCCATTTTAAGAAGGACTATTCCAATTGTTATTATCTATTTTTTTCTTTCAAATAGAAGTAGGTTGATATAGGTATTTTTACTTAAAATAAATAAAATACACAAAAAACCCGGCAAGAAAGGGCATTTCAAGATGGCCTTATACAGGTATACAATATGTAAATACATGTCTTCGTGATCTCATAAAAGAACGGTAGTATTTGGATTCTAGGGCTTGACCTATCTTCAATTCTGTTTAAATGCTTTAAGCCAAAAGCTATGACCGAAACGAATTTAAGAAAACCTAATTAGAGGGCCGGGAGAAATCAGCACGATTATCAGAGTAAGGATTGAGAGAGATCGTGATACAGCCAGTCTTCTTCCTAGGACTGGACTCCAGCATCTCAAGTTTCTGTTGATGTCATGTGACAAACTGTCACACTGAGGCAAATCCCCTAAAACAACAGGATGGTTTATGCAGTCTGCTTAGTATTTCCATTGACTTAATCTCATATATTTTGCCTTTCTAGCTTTGATTCACCTTTCCCTTCATAGCAGCATCTTGGATATGTTTATTTCCTTGTGCTTTCCAAATGTTTTTCAGATATGTTTTCTCATTTGATAACAACAACTTTCCTTCTAACTATCTTCATTTCACAAACAAGTAAACAGGTGAATTAGTGATAAATCCAGGCTGGTGTTTTGTTTAATCTCTTTCCCACGCAATCACATGTCCTCTTCACCGCATCACCACATGACAGTTAGCTCCTGCCCCTGCCCTTGCCCCTTTCCTAATGCAGTTTCTTTTTATTGTCAGTTTGTTTTATATCTGTTTATAGAAGAATCTGTTCCTCCTATAAATGAATAATTACAAAAGATCAGTCAGTTTACAGGTAAAAGCATAGCCTCGAGTAAGACATTCAGGGATAAAATGTAAAAGTCACTATCTTGAAGTAATAGTCATTCCACTACCACTCACAATGAGCACTTATTTGCCTTTTCCCTTTCAGCTTCTGCCAGCCAAGATTAAGTCTGAATGTAGTAGTTTTGAGGGGTGGGGGAGTCTGCTGGCTTCTTATTCTGGATTCATCACTTGTCAACGATGGAAGAGTTACTTAATCTACCCATGCATCATATTCCCTGTCTGTAAAATGGAGATGATGATAGCAATAGTATGGACCTCACTGTCTTATTGAGACAATTATGTTAGATAATGAATCTAAAGTGCATAGCATAGTCCCTGTATAGTGTAAGCACTAAATAATGGTTATTGCTTTTGTTGCAAAGCACCCTGGAGTGTGGTCGCATTAACTTTATTCTATAAAAGGTTTTGACTTTGTCCATTATAATAGCCAATTCTTAAGTTCTTAGTAAAGAAATCTCAGTATGAGTGTATGTAGTTTTTTAGTTCTCTGTCTACCTCAGGTAATGTTCAAAAATCAATATTTATTGGATAACTTCTATAGATTCTTATGGCTCACTCTAGTGGTTCTCAATTGGGGATAATGCTGTGCTCCCGAGAGAGATAGTTGGCAATATCTGGGGGTGTTTCATCATCACCACTGGGAAGTGCTCCTGGCATCTAGTGGATTAGGACCAGTGATACCCCTAAACATCCTAGTAGCACAGGACAGCCCCCACAACAAAGAATTAGCTAGTGCCAAATGTTAATAGTGCTTTACTGTTGAGAAACCTTGCTCTACTGAATAAAGGGAGAAGCGTAAGGCGTCACCATCACTCACGCAGATGAGTTAGAAAGTGTCTACCAAATGTGTGTCTATTCAAATGTGTTTATAATGATACCTGTTAAAATCAAGATGCAATTTTGGTTGGTTCATTTTGTATATGGATATAACTGCATGTATAGACAAATCACAGTGGCCTTGGAAAATATTCCTTAAAGCCCTCTGGTTCACAAGTAATCTTATAGGTTGGTCATGAAAAAACTTAATATAAAAATTAGATTTTATAGTTCAAAAAATTCTTTCCAATTGCCTGTCATATTATTTATTTAAGCTATTTGTGGAGGACTACACATTGTTTTATTTTTTGAATGAAAAGTACATAGTGGGAACGCTGGTTTAAGTAATACAAGTCAATATTGATATTATTTGTTATTTCAAGTGGATACAATCAAATGGTATTTATTGATTGGCAAATTTTCTTTTTTTTAATGTATATTGAAATATCCCATTTTCAGAATCACTTGAATTAACTGATATTTATTTGGAGGTGACAAATATCAATGGTCAAGCAATTGTTTGTTCTTATTGTTTTCTTGCACCAGATAAAATCATTCCCTTTTTTACCTCCTGAACACTTTCCTTTGGCGATCTTGAACGTGTGCACCAAGATGGCATTTTTGTCTTGGACTTTTCTGATAAATTTTTGGTAAAGATAGTTGTGTCTGTGAGAGCACATGTGCGTGTGTGTGTGTGTGTGTGTGTGTGTTTAGGTTTCCACTTAAAGTTCAGTGCCAAAGCTACAGTACTTATACATTTTCTAAATGTGTTTTAAGCAATAAGTTGTACAACATTTTTAGAACATGTGTTAAGCTATTTCTCTAAGAATGAAGCTCTTAACAAAACATAAGCACTCTGCATGAGATCTTAGCAGCAAAGTGCTTAAAAGATAAAGTAAGAATTGGTACCATGGGAAGAACACCAGCTGTAGAGCGCACAGGTCCATTATGAGAAGTATGGTAGTGGGTAGGGAGAAAATGATTTAATCAGGAGTAAAACCAATTTTATTATAAGGGCACGCAGGGGGTGTGGCACCATAGTGAGAGGGACATTTCAAAATATCTGACAGATTTCAACAATGTGAAAACCCCGTTCTTTAAAGTGACAGTAAACCCCATCAGGTCTCCCTTTTTGATGCTATTGTTAACAGTTGACTGTTTAAAGCTGGCCTGCTAAGATGCTGTCGGCCTATTTCAATAGTATGTAGTCAAATAAAAGACTAATTGTTGAAATACAATCAATCAAAAATGATTGCAGGGCAGAAAGAAGGTCTCCTCCGCTGATTTTGTTGTGGATCATATTATTGTGTTATGACTGAGGTAAGAATGAAGACGGAAAGAAAAGGAGAAAATAGCCCATCTGAAATAAACAGATCCACCTTCTTTCCTTCTCTTTGCAAACATCCTATTGAACAGGAACGTCACTTACCAGCCCTGGAGATAATAGTCCATTTAGAAAAAGAGATCTGATAAAGATTTCGGCTAAGATTTTAAAAGGACATGAACACTATTAGCAAAGCAGCCCATGCAGAGATTCCCTACAGTGACAATTCTCAGCGTTTCTTACATTTTGGGGGGCAGATTCTCCTCTGCTTCATAAAACTGACTCCAAGGGGGCATGGTGGATGCGAACCCAAGACATCGGTAAAAAAACAAAATTCCAGTTGACCAAATGGCTGTTAAGTTCTGGCCAGGAGACCAGGCTTTTCAGTTCACCGCCGCCCCCCCTTGCCCCCAGGTGGTTTAAAATGATTAGCTTTATTTTTTTATTCAGCCCAGAGTCCAAAATCCTTTTCATGTTGCACGTTTACAAGGGCAAGTGCTACGGATCCGCAGCAATGCTTCCCTGCCTTGCTTCCTTTTAGTTGTATGTAAAGATGTTGCTTTCAGACCCTGCTACCTCCGCTTCTTGGGTGAGAAGGATTCCAGACTTCCCTTCCCTTCCGAGGGTGAACAAGAAGAAAGTCATTGTCCAGCGTCTCTTCGTTTTTCCTAAAAACTTCACTTTGGCATTCATGGTCTTTAATATTTAAATGTCTCAGCTCACTCAGGCTTCCCAAGCAAACATGTCTGTTGTTTCTAGGCGGAGTTGGTAAGCACTTGTGGTTTGTCTTTAGTGTGTTATCATTTTTGACAGCTTTGCATAGCCTCTGTAGGCCAACAGGGGTCTGTCTAATATTGTTGCTGGGCACATTTTCCTCGCTGAGATGGAAACTAAAAAAAAAAAAAAAAAAAAAAAAAAAGATATTTTTGAAGCAGTAAGAAGGAATTAATATCCTTTCTCACTCAGTATTCTATTCCTTGCTGACTTTATATTCAGCAAAAAAAAAAGCAAAAAAAAGTGTTACCCATTATTCCCTTGTACATAGCAAGGCTAACACATGTAAAGCAATAACTCATTTTCTATTGCCATGTTTAGCATATGTCTCCTGTTGGCTCAGCAAGGCCTTTAGGCCGGTCCCTTGAGCCGGCCATCATTGGCAACTCTTAGCCCCTCGGCCTCAAAACCAAATAGCTTTGAATCATGTTGAGCTGTGATGCTAATTTTCATACTGATGCATTATGGGAATAAATGTATCTGACATACTGTGTCAATGGCACTGTCTCTTTGTGTCTCTTGTTTTTTTGTTAGCTGCATTCCTACAGATGGTATTCCATTGAAAATGTTCCCTTCCTACGGAAAAAGGGGAAAAAAAAAAAAAAAAAACCATGCACAGCACCAAACCTCTAGGTGCAGAAGGCTGTTAACGGTTGCTGATGATAGTAGGCAAACATTAACATAATAATTAGTGTCTTGTAATTGTTTCATTAAAACCAGTTGTTCCATTTCTCCTCGTGTTTTCCCAGAAGAGAAGCTGAATTTGGACGACAGCCAGTGGGAGGACATCCACGTTGTCACCGGAGCACTGAAGATGTTTTTCCGGGAGCTGCCTGAACCGCTCTTCCCTTACAGCTTCTTTGAGCGGTTTGTGGAGGCGATCAGTAAGTAACCTCACAGCCAGGAGGCCTTGGTGCACTAACCTGGCAGCCTGGGATTATTAAGCAAACAATAAGGACGACAGTGATAGTCATCATGGAGATGATGATAGCCCCAGCACTCCACGTGTTTCATTGCAGTTGTGTGTTTTGGATGGCTTATTTTTATTCCTGGCCCTGCACTATTATCTGAGCTTGGTTTTGGTTTTTGGTTTGGGGTGGGTTTTTGTTGTTGTTGTTGTTGTTGTTTGTTAAAAAAAAAAAAAAAAAGGATGGGTAACCTAGTTAGAGTGGCCAGTGGTTGACTTAAACCTCCTCCAGTGAAAATAGCTCCTGGTGGCATCTGTTTCAAAGGGATCACCTTTGGGATTCTCAGCACCTGCTTTTAGGGCTTCGGAATTGGCAGTGGGTTTGAGTACAGAAGGGTCCTGAAAAAGAACTTAGGGGACTTTCATGACTTTTCGTTAAAGAGGTGTTAAATCATCAGCTAAGGCATCATGTTCTCGAGGCTCCCTCAGCCTTCAACCACCAACACTAGTAAATAGCTACAATTTGCTTATGAACAGGGTAATATTAAATTAAGTAATGGCAGGTTTCTTCTGGCAAACTGGTGACTTTGTAGGAGGTTGGATTGTATCACATACTAACCAGTCGTCACTGTACACTCACTCCGTGAAGCTTCCTTTTCTATTGCTTTTGCATTCAGAGCACACACGCTTAAGTTAAACATGAGTAAATGAATGAATGAATGAATGAATGAATGAATAAAAATCTTTCCAAATACAAGGAAACTTTGGCTACTGATGCTTCGAGAAGCACCTACTAGTACACCTAAATTTAGTATCTTGGGGTACACTTACTATAATTGTGACAGCTTGGGAAAAGTTTCCTGGCAAGCAAGCTGATTCAAGGAGGGAAAAGAAAGAAAGAAGAAAGAAAGGTAAAATTAAAAAGCTTGCAAGCCTGGCAGGAGCTTAATTAAAGTCCAAATGAGAAAAATCTCCAAGAAAAAAAAAAAAAAAGCTCTGCTTAGGAGGTCTGATACCGGATGGCTGTGTGTGCAGTGTTCCCATTAGTGGGAGTGGGGATTTGGGGGGCCTGTATGCCCTTTTATTCCATTTCCCATTTCACGGTCTTCATGCTTGTTTACAGTTCTGGCCACCAAATGATATCAAGAGGAATAGAGCAAAGTTTATCTTCCCAGGGTCTCTCTCTTGTTGTCTGCTCACAATTTCAGATTTTCTTGTTGTCATTGTTGCTCTTGCTGAAGATAGTAGCAGGTGCTCTAATGGTGGGTTTTGAAGTGAGGCTGGGGCTCTTATCCCCTGTCATGACTTTTTATTTCAAGAGCTTTCTGCTTCTCCAGGAGAAAGGTATTTTATGGTCCCCAGGCTCAACTTTTTAAAAGGAGGAATAGGGCAGTCCAGGTGGCTTAGCGATTTAGCGCTGCCTTCAGTCCAGGGCGTGATCCTGGAGACCCGGGATCGAGTCCCACATTGGGCTCCCTGCATGGAGCCTGCTTCTCCCTCTGCCTGTGTCTTTGCCTCTCTCTCAATCTGTGTGTATAATAAATAAATAAATAAATAAATAAATAAATAAATAAATAATAAATAAAAATAAGCCTGCATTTCCATAACAGCATAGTTCAATATTCTGTCTTGGAACACGACAAACATGAAAGATCAGTGGCAATGCTAGTGCACTATTCTGGTGGGAAGTTGGGGACCATTCATTTTGGTACCTATTTCTGATTAAATGTATTTAAAGCAGTCCTACAGATTTCACATCACAGCCTCCAGGCGTTTAGGTGAGCATCACGTTTTTGTAAGCATACTTGTACATGCGCTGATTTGAGAGCTGTGATATAGGCACCCGTCGTTTCAGGTCCCTGTGGTTCACCTGATTCTAAAGCTGTAAAGCAAGCCATTCCCTTAGCTTAACACACAGGGGAAGCAGGCCCTCAGAAGCCATGTGAGGGCCTGTCCTTTGACTCTCTACAAAGAGTAGGACCATCTCTGCATGATCCTAGACTCCATCTCCACTTAACAGAAGGTTAAAAAAAAAAAAAAAAAAACCCAGAATGTTAGAAACATTGGCATAGTCAGAATGGAAAAAGCAGAATTGAGGTGGCAACGTGCTATTGTGACTAATGGCTATTGGGAGAGTTTTTGCCAACACCTATAAAATGGATTATAGCAAGAACGAAAGAGAGTGTTTAAGAAAGTCCTCTGAAAATGTAAGCTACCGTGCAGATGCTCACAGTGTTTCTTCAGTGGAGCTGTGTTCTGAGAATGCAATATAAGAACAAGGAGGCAGTTTTTCCTTCATTGCTTAAGACAAGGAGAATCAACCTGAACAACCTTGCCTTTACCTAACTCAAAATAGCACTTAATTATTTCTTACTCTGTAAGATAGAAGGACTAACCGACAGGGTTGTAGGGCGGGGAGATACGTTACAATGTCGGGCAGAGACCTATGTTTACTAACACGTGTGTTTTTGGAAGAATCTTGAAGTTAGTTCTGGTGTTCGAAACTCAACTAAACTCAGCTCTAGGTGGTAGTTCATATTTAAATATCTTTAAGCAATGGGAGAATGGCCATCTACTTTTCGGCAATGGCAAAACTACACCAGAGTAGGTATTTTTAGCACATGGTGCACCAGTCAAGTACAAAATATTCCAAAATGATAAATACATTTATATCCAACCCCAATTGGTGATGGGTTTCATCACAGCTCTCACTGCCTCCTGTGAAATCCACATAGCGAGAAGCTCAATAGACCTGCCCATGAGGTCTTGGCTTTCTTACAAAAAGGAACCAAGCAGGTAAAGGAAAGTCATGGAGAAGGTGTCCTTATATGCTGGCTCTTGGCCTCTTGGCCATCAGATCTTTGCCCCTCACTCTTTGCTCTATAACGGAAGAGGGTTGACCTAGCCAGCTGCATTTCACAGGTGCTCTTGAAGTCTGGCTTCCTGCTGCCGGAGCCAGTGGAGGCCCTGGCATTAGGGAGCAGAGATAGAGGGAAGGAAAAGGTTAGCTAGTCCATTGGTTTTGTCCTCCACCCCCTCTCCCTTGCCCACCCACCTGCCTCAAGTAGTTTCTCTACCCGAGGGTCCATCTTTTCCATAGCTTCAGCTTTGCCTGGAGGGGCCCAGTCCAGCTCCCGCTGCCAACCAGGGATGCGGACCCTCATCTCTTTGCCTGCCCAGCCTGGTAGGAGCTTCCTGCAGAGGCTGGTTTCTCAGTTACTTCCCTCTTCCTTACTTGGCTCTCAGCTTCTTCATCACATGGGTAACCAGTTCCCTGCATCGAATTAATTCCCTCTGTTTGTGTATATACTTGAAGTGGTTTCTGCTCTTTGGTTAGACACTAGCAAAACACCATGCCAGTCAACGTTACGGTTCACGTCACTCTAACATTATTTCCCTTTTCTCTTTCATTACCCCCAATCCTAGTTCGTGAAGGCTTAACATTTTTATTTGGGAGAGATTGAGAGATCTGTTGTCCTTTCATGACAGAGTTTAAAAGTGAATAGACCAAAAGGAATTTTCACTTCCAACTGGAATGCTTCGCCCTCTGAGGAGGAAATGTTATTTCATGTACAAGCAATTAATGACCACTTGTGCTATTGGAATTACTGTTAATTCTCATTATATGTTTGAAAGTCATCATTACATATTCTGAGAAAAAAGAACAGAAGGCATTTACTTTTTCTAAGTAGTTTCTTTTTGGACCAAACACAAACATTAATATGATAAGAACCTGTAATTGCCATAGCGATCCCCTGTCTGATAACACTCATTGAGGTAACAAAAACACCAGAGGTTGTTTTATATTTCAGAATCCAAGTACTGCAGCTATTGATCTGAAATTCTATATTTGAGGTCAATGCAACTGGGTCACCGCAGGTTATTTCGTAGGGATTTAACCCACTGACTGCAAGGACTTAATTCCCTGGAAATGACTTGTGCTGAAAGCAGTATTAGTACTGTAAATGTGAACTCAGGACAAAAACACAGCTATAGAGTTTTATGATCTGTGATGCAATCTTGGGGCTAAATTCCTGCAGGGGGTCTGGACATTTCCAGTATATCTAAATCCTAGGAAATGTACTAAGTCTACCTCTATTCCTATTTTTTTTTTTTTTTCGTTCTGGTAACTCTACACATCTAAAGAATAGGGACTAGTAGAGTCTTTTTTGATTTAATGTCTGCACTTTTCCCAAGTCCCTGGGACAGGGAAAGAGAGGAGAAAAACTTGTTGGCATTTTTTACAATTATCTCACTTAATCCTCAAAATAACAAAGCAGAAGATATTAGAGAAGTAGAAAGATCATGTGGAAAATAATTTCTGGTTCATAATGTTACTATGAGAATTAAGTAGGATAACATTTTCCTTACTCTATATTAGGTACTCAATAAATGATTTGAAAGAAAGAAATTCTTCAGAGGAGTAAAGCAAGTCATAAAATATCTCCCAAGCTCACATGGCTCAAAAGATTAGATTTAACATTCAATTCCAGACTCTAAAACATGAATACTTGCCATCATCATATGTTGCCTTTGGGGGACTATTTAGAAGAAATCTCAAAAAAAAAAAAAAAAAAAGAAGAAATCTCACTCGAAGGATAACTAACCAGCTATTGACAAATACGTGTGTGTTATGTCTTCCTATATAAGACCTATATGCGCTAGATAGGACCACAACCAATTTTTTTTCTTTCTTTTTTTAAATCAAGGTTAGAATTAAATTTAATGATCAGAAGTTTCGATAATGAAGTTTAAGGTTAGAAATAAGGTAGAGCTTTCCAAAGATGGGCAATATTTCAATATTTACTACTCAACGTTAAAGTCACCCGTGGTTTAATGTTGTCCTCTCCAAATGTATTTTGGACCCTTTACTCTATTATTTTTATGACCAATTGCTCACCCATTCCCTTTTGAAATCGATTTAGTTATACCCAATGTTATTTTCCTATTTCACATAAGTAACACCTTCAAGCTTACCTTGGATTAGTCTTCTTTTCTGCAGTTTTTCACTTGTATCAAATTACAACATGCAACAAGCCAGTACTGCTTCCGGGTGCTCAGCCGGGGATTTGTTTCTGCTTTCCGAGTTAGCACCACGTTTTCCAGAGGATGTGTATATTAGTTTCCTATTGCTACCATTACATATTATCTCAAACGAGTGGCCTAAAATAACAGTAATGTATTATCTCATAGGACAGGAGTCTGACACTGGCCTCACTGGGCTAAACGCAAAGTGTCAGCAGGTCCAAGTTCCTTCCTGGAGGCTCTAGGGAAGAATACATTTTCTTGCCTCTTCCAGCATCTAGAAGCTGCCCGCATGCCTTAGCTAGTGGTCCTCGGCCTCCACCTGCCCAGGCAGCAATAACACTAAGTCACATGGCTCTGATCTCTTCCATAGCCACGTCCCCCTCTGCCTCTCTTCTGCCTCCTTCCACTTTTGAGGACCCTCATGATTACTTTGGGCCAACCTGAATAATCCTGTATCATTCCCCCCATCTCAAGGTCCTCATCTTTATCACATCTGCAAGATCTCTTTTGCTATGTGAGGTAACATACGCACAGGCACTGGGAATGAAGGTGTGGACATCTTTGTGGGCCATTTTTGACCTATTACAAACTTTTCCCTCTCATAGCTCACACAGGTAGCAGGAACTCTATTTCCATGCCACAAAAAGCTGTTAGTCTGTCGATTTCCATCTGCCTTCCTTCAAATCCAAATGATCATAGGGGTCAAGATGACAGTGAAACCATAGCCTGATTAGTAGATGAGATGGAAGTAAAGAGAAATTACCTCATGTGTTTACTTACGAGATGTGTTCTTTATCATTTGTGAGGGATAGGCTTAGAGATTTGACTCAAGCCTGGCTCAAAGCTCATTTATTCAAGGACTGTCTGATAATTTCATTTTAGGCACCTTCACCTCAGCTCTTTGCTGCTCTCACTAGAACCTGTGAGTGCGCAGTTGTTGGTTTATTGTATTCTGAGTTTCCAAAGTTGCCTTTGTGTGCAAACATAATTATGTTTCCTTCCACCCCTGAGCAATGCTCTGTATATTTACCATCATGGGATTGCAATGGATGCTAATTACCGGATCGAAATGACCTTCTGCTTCCTTTGTCATTTTTTCCAGTCTTCTGAAGTAAATATTTTGTATATATATAAATATTATATATTACTTATTTTTAGTAGGTAGTACTTCTATTTATATATTATTATATATATAAAATGCTTATTTCATATATCATGTTTATTTTATGTAGATTCATACACACAAAATAGGCACCTATGTATGTGACACTTAGAGGTTAGGCAAGCCAGGGATAAAATGAAACAATTATCATGTTCCATATAACTCCTCAATTTAAAAGCACACATGCATTTAAAGGTGATATATTTTTAATGCCCAGTTTTTGCAAACGCTGATTAATTAAGCAGTAAAACAAATTGTGAGACATGATATCCATGAGACTCACTGAGCACCATTAAAATACACCAAAGGTAGAGCATACCCCATCAGAGTCCTTAAATACAACTCACAGTCCTGTGTTTCTATCAGTCACATTATCCTCATATAAAAATGATTTAACTTAGAGGCGTTGCCCTATGGCAGAAAAGTATCTATTGCATGTTCTAATGTTTTTTTTTCTTCCCCCCTATGGCCATCATGCCATTTTACCTTTAAAGTATGCTTTCAATAAGTAATTGGGGAAAAAAGCCAGTCAAGTATATTTGCAAATATTTTCTTTACTCTTGACTTTATCTTGCCCTTTGGTCAAACTGTTTCTGATGCATCATCAACTCCGTGATGACACTCTTTGGGAGAAAAGAAACAGAGCTTGCAAGGCACTTGACTACAAACAGTTGCTAAACATTGAACGCATGATAGTGACAAATTGCCTTAAAACTGTAGAAAGTAAAAAAGCAGGGTTTATAGGGTCACCCCAAAGAAACCAGAGATGTCAAAATAATGGATTATAAAAATATTCTCGATAGCACCGTTTCAAGGAAATTTGAAATTAAAATAAAGGTAGACTTTACAAGTACTCCCCTTCCACTAACATTTCCACTGTAAGCTAACATTCTCACAGAGTTGGTGGGGGTTTTTGTTGTTGTTGCTCTTTAATCAGTGTGTGTGTGTGTGTGTGTGTGTGTGTGTGTGTTCTAGCAAACTAGAAGTTTTATGGCTGATGCCTAGCCTGTCTCTTAACTCATTCTAATTATATTCATAATTAAATTGTAAAAAAAAATAGTTGACTAGAGCCAAATGGCTTGCACAGGTGTTTTTTTGTAGGAATGGTTTAGTGCTACATAATAAACAACTGGACCTCCATCTACTTAATTTGGCTTAATGAAAAGTCTTTTATAAGTAAAACTAGAAGGTGATTCAGAACTCAAATTGGGCCTTGACTCTGAAATTAATTGAGTGGTAAGATATCAGCTCCATTAGAAAATGTGGTGCTTGCTTTTTCGCTTTTCCTTAAAATTTTCCTTTTACTTGCACTCCTTTCTTCCATATCCTTAAGAGGTCACTTTCAAAGCATTAAACTTTTCAAACTGAGCAAGCAGCCAGTCAGCCTTCATGAGTCAGCTTCCTGAGCATCCCTGCTCCAACTGAACAGACATGCTTTTAAAAAATACATAACAAAATGCAGAATTTCTCCTCAATATCTTGGTGAAAAACAGTTACCTTAAGCCATTCCTCTAATGGTAGATTTAAGTGACTGGTTTTCATTGCCTGTTATCAGGTTCACTGCATCATAGATGTTAATGAAATAGAGAGTTTGTGGCCTTTTATTCTACACCGAAGCTCCTGCCTCATTTCACATTCTTAGGTTGATACCACATTGTCATCACCACTGAGGGATCTTCCAAAAACCTGCCTGCACACCCACCACCCACTCTGACTCTGGCCACATCTCCCAAAGGAGAATGGCTCCCTCTAATTTACCAGTAAGTTTTTTTTTTTTTTTTTCCTCATTCTCACTCAATACATATGATTCTAGTAGTAGGGACTAAGTAAAATGCAAATGGCTTACGATTTCATTTTGAAGAAAAGTCACATTCTTTGCAAGATCTTCAAATTTCTACATGCTCTGGTCACTCACAAGTTCTTGGACTTCTTGATTTGCGCATTTCATTCAAGCCCATTGATGTCTATCGGTTCTTCTTTGAACATCCCCAGTGCATTCAGGATCTTTGCTGAATTCTTCTATCAGTGGCAAGTCCCAGATTTCCATTCTTTTTTAAAGATTTTATTTATTTATTCATGAAGGACACACAGAGAGAGAGAGGCAGAGACACAGGCAGAGGGAGAAGCAGGCTCCATGCAGGGAGCCCGATGTGGGACTCGATCCCGGGTCCCCAGGATCACAGCCTGGGCTGAAGGTGGTGCTAAACCGCTGAGCCACCTGGGCTGCCCCAGATTTCCATTCTTGTGTTAACTTCCCCTTGAGATCTCCTCTATCAATTAAGCTAAAATTTTTACCTACACGACATATCACCACATATTATCACTTCATTAAAATGCTGACCCCACTATTTACTACCTGTAAGACCTTGAACAAGTTCTTAAACCCCCCCCCCCACCTCAATTTCCACATCTATAAAATGGATGTAAAAACAGTATGTCCCTTGTGGGGATTGAGAGAATTAAATGGAATGCTAACAGCAGCAAAGCACGTACTTATACATTTCCTGGCCTGTGGTATACGGTGAATGTTAGCTAGTATTATTAAATTAGAGTACAATCAGACTATACAGAAGACCACACTCTCCAATGACCTTTCTACCCATTCCCACATCTTCCCATGCCTCCGGGAAAGCTGTCTTAAGTCACACATATGACCATCTTGGTTCTGCTTTAATATTTGTTTCCAGAATTCCAAACCGTACCAAACATGTTTAAGATAGTATTACAAGATATCATCTTGGTTCACAATCCAGGGACTTCCACTTTCTGTATCTCAGGACATTTGTTACTGGTTCTGGCAGCCATTCCCAAGTCCAACCCCACTTGATTCATCCAAAATCTGTCACTTTATTATAGGACGTACATCTTAATTGTAACTCAGACGCCAAACTGCTTCTCCAACCTGACACTGCCTTGCTTCTATCAAATATTAGTAAATCTGTGACACTCACAGTGGCACCAGAAGAGACAACTACAAAGTAAAGCCTTCTTCCGTTTGGGAACTTAGCTGCTTCATAGTGTATCCTGTGTTTCGGCCTATGAAAATTATAAACTCATGGGTGGGTGAGAGTTTAGGGTATGGCAGGGAATCTATACACCAGCTTGTGTAAATATTCATAGCATTGTGCATCTTTCTCACATATAAAAACATTTAAAAAGTCATCCACTAAACTCTATTAAATAAGAAGTCATCCCTCCCCATATGCACGTGTGCACACATATATTCATTGCACCAACCTGAAATATCTTATTTTTCTTTTTCAGCTCTCACACTTTGATATTCCAGCTTTTAAAAAGTAGAATTATTATTATTATTACAATTATTTTAAGAGAACTTCCATATTAACCTCCTATGAGCTATTTTCAAAAACTGGGTGGAACGTTTACCTGATAACATACCCGATTTTCTCTTAACTGGCTCACACACACTCACATGCCTTTATGTGCTCAAGCCCCAGTCCTTTTAGTTCTCCACTGCTCTGTCCATGAAATAATCTTTTTCAATTAATTTCTAGGACTATGGTGGGCTCCTTGAGATGTGGCATTTTTTCATTAGGCTCATTCCACACTGTGGTCGAGAGTTAAAACTAATAGCCCTGATGATGGCTGCTGGAGTACTCCAGCCGCCTGGGGGAGTTCTGCTCTTGTCGGAACTGCAGAATCCAGAGTCGTCTCGTGGAGAACTGCCATGTCATTTGGAGAATGGAATTTCCCCCTAACCATTGACTTACGTATTGTCTACCTCCACTTTGGGAACCGGACAAATGGAAAGTGGGTACCTTTTGATGGAAAACAAGTAGCTGTACTGGCTTTAAAAGTAAAAGTAATATGTTTGGAAGGTGAGGACAAAAATAGATTTTTAAAAATCCATGAACTATAAAAAAATTTTATTGGATAATTATGACCGTTTCCTCCTTTTGTTGACTTGTAGTCTTCCAATTAAATGTGCAGTCCCTGTCGCCATTTTATTTCATGCAACATCTTTATTACTGCCTAAAGTTGGAAATTCCAAAAGGTCAAATGCCTAAGGCCCTGAGTCCATGATTATTGTTTAACCAGGCAGCTCTTGGCCCCTTTCTCTTTTCTTCTCACTTGGAGTGGCCAGCCAGTGAAAAGTTGACTCTTTGAGATCTCAAGTCCATTCCTCTGCCAAGGAAGGGATGGGCAGACCTAATTATTGCCATCTGTCCTGCTGATGGAGAGTGGATACAGTCTTACCAACAGCTGAAATCAATGATTTTTGGAGTTCTTCCTCCAAGTCCCTACCTAAGCACAATGGTAAGACTGTTCTTTGACAATTTTTGTGTGTTATTCTCTGAATATCTAATTGGCACCTAAGAAGGAACTATTACCTCATTCAGAATTTTTTTTTTTTTTTTGGAAATTTCTATTTCTTTGTGCTCTGTTATAAAAATGTTTTAGGAAAAAAAAAAATGGAATGATCCTGAGCAAATACTAGACACAGAAAGACCTCAGAAGCCCCTGTCTGTTATGTTTGAATTTGTAATGCTCAGTGCTTCTGAGAGCTGGATCCCTGAATGAATATGGAGCAGTATTAGCTGAGCAGAAGATCCAAAGCCCTCCACAAAGGGGAAAAACAGAGCAGTTAGACCATAACTGGGAAACTCACATTGGTCAATGTCAGAATCCAAGCAGCCTCTTTCTCTACTAGTCCCTTAATATCTGAGAAGACCAAAAACATAAACTGCATCCCCTATTCAGTGGTCACCTTCCTTTCTCTATTCTTTCAATAATCCTCAAGAATTAATGTTTCCAGACCCTTCACACTCCTCCAAGCATAGCCCTCTAAAGTTTAGAAATTGTCTTAGAGAACTTAGGCTGCCATAACAAAATACCATAGACTGAATGACTTAAGCAACAGAAATTTATTTCTCACAGTTATGGAGGCTGGAAGTCTGAGATCAGGGAACCAGCGCTGGGTTCTGGCGAGACCCCTCTTTTTTTTTCTTTTAAGGATTTTATTTTTTTATGAGAGAGAGAATGCATGAACCAGGTGAGGGGCAAAGGGAGAAGCAGACTTCCCAATGAGCAGGGAGCTGGATGCAGGACCCCCAGGATCATGACCTGAACCGAAGACAGACTAAGCCACCCAGACACCCCTGGGGAGAGCCCTCTTTGTGGCTTGCAGAGGGGCTGTCTTCTCGCTGCATGCTCATGTGGTGGAGAGAAAGCAAGCTCCAGTCTCTTCCACTTCTTATAAAGATGCTAATTCCATTGTGGGGTCCCACCCTCATGACCTCTTCTAAACCTAATTGTCTTCCAAAGGCCCTACCTCCAAATCCCATCACCTTGGGAGTTGGGGTCTCAATATATTCATTTCGGGGAGACAAAAACACTGTCCATGACATAAACCAGACTTTAGTGGAGTGTTTTAAATGTATAACTTTATCAGTATAACTTCCCTCCCTTATTCTGGCAATAGCTTTCTATTACTGCAACACAAAATTTAATTAGTTCCTTATTAATGCTATTTAATTATATTATTGAAATCTGAAATTAAATGTAAAGTCCCAGGTGTCACTTGTACCCCTTTCTCTCCCATGTGAAGTTTGTGCATTTTTAAACTTACATGCAGAACTGTGCATACAACCCTGTACCGCCATGCTCTCCTCCTCATGACACCAGTAGGGGAGTTTTGCTGTTTTCCCTTTTGCATATCCACAGAACTTAGCTCACCTGAATCACAGGACAACTGCAACTGGGACTAAAACCCAAGTGTTTAATTACAAATGCTTCCGTCTTATAATTCAGCCTTCCTCTCAGCATTATGACATTTGCAGATCTGAACAATCTCTGCACATCCATGCCCTTGAAGTCTGGAAGGCATTTGGGACAATGGGGCATTTAGAGATAGTTTACAACATTTGGGGAAGAATTTCAAATATTGTGCCAGTAGGAAGAATTCTAGAGAGAGGGCATCCCTAATTTACAAAGTGGAACTCTTTAGATTTTTGAACAATTTTTTAGAATTACTTTGAATCAAAAATATGTCTAACTAACAGAATCATGTTAATACAGAGATAAACCCTTCATTGCTTATTTGAAAAAAGATTGTCCCAACCATACAATTTAAAACAAAAGCGACAAAATTTTGTGTTGCTTTCTGTATCCCCAGCAACATTTCAGGTTATCATTTCTTGTGCCTGGGTCACTGGAAAAAACTTTTAAATATAAAACTAAACACCAAAAAAAAAAAAAAAAAAAAAAAAAAAACAAAACCAACAACAAATAAATAAATAAATAAAACTAAACACCAGTGCAATTCAAACACACCTAACGGAGAAGAAAATGCGTAAAGTGTGTGTAGAAACAGGGCACTATGTCCTCACTACCTTTGCTAGCAAGTGAAATAAGAAATGACATCATAAGATTTTTCATAACTTTCATCATCGGCGTTATGTAATTGAAAAGTAAGACTAGGGACACCTGGGTGGCTCAGGGGTTGGGCGCCTGCCATTGGCTCAGGTCGTGATCCTGGGATCCAGGATCGAGTCTCGCATCGGGCTTCCTGCAAGGAGCCTCCTTCTCCCTCTGCCTGTGTCTCTGCCTTTCTCTCTCTCAGTGTCTCTCTCTCTCTCTCTCTCTCTCTCTCTCATGAATAAACAAATGAATCTTTAAAAAAAAAAAAGAAAAGAAAAGTAGGACTACAGCAAAAACTTTGCTTTACCTCTTATGTCAGGTGCCAGAAATGATTTTCATTTTTGGGTCTACAAACTAAAATCAGTGTTTCAACCCATCATACTCATAGCGGATAAACCCCAATTATAGCTAGGAGTTGATACTGTGTCTACTCACACTCAGTGATATTATTCCTCTTGCTCAAAAATGCTTAACATCTTTGTTGTAATGGAGAAAACATAGAGAAAGGTACACAGATCATGGGAGTGTCCTTCATTGGGAATTTTTTTTGTTTGTTTTATAGAAGTGATTTTCCAGGTTTGTATGTTTGTTAAGTCTTTTCTCTGATGAGTAATTGTAAATTATCTCTGTTGAATTTTTACATATGAAATGGAGTAAAGCAGGGTCACGTCTAGGTATAGAAGAATACAATATCACTTGCCATCCTTTGGTCTGACCGGAGCATCTCTGGGTTAGGAGCTATGTCTTACTCATCTCTGTAGCACCAGCTCCAGGTGAATATAAAAACATAACGTGCCTTGTGGTAGTTGTTTCATATAATTCCACCTTTAAATTTTTGCTCTTTAATGGTAATGAGCAGCAGTAGACTGCTGACATCGGGGTGGGAAGGGGGTTGTTGGTGAGGAGGTGAAGAAGACAGGTGGAAGCTGCTTAATTTAACCCATTTTGCTGGTAGTGAATTTAAGGATTAACTGCTCACAATTCTTCAAATACTCTTATCTGTCTTTTAAGCTCTGTCCTACAACTCCCTTCAGAAGAATATGCCGACTCTAGTCTTTGTATTTTCTATATGTCAAAGTACTATTACTATATAATTTACAGAGAATTCATCTTGGTGGTTAAAAAGTTTATGAGACAAGAAGGGGAAAATTAAATGAGCAGTAAAGTATCTTGATCGGGCTAGTGAACTTTTGCAGTCTTCAAAGGGTTACCTGAACCCTTGCTCAGACAACTTGCCAGACTCAACTGCAGAGCAATGGTGGGGAGAACAGTGAAACTGTACTATAAAAATAAATTACTGTCATGAATATTAAGCAACAAGAATATAATAAACATGACTGTTTGCACGATTCTGATTTATTGGTACTGATATGCGTATAAATTATGACACTAAGTGTTTATTCTAGTTGTTTTAGAATATGGGCCAAACAAAGCTGGGTGGACACTTCCCGCAGACCTTTCCATCTGCCACCAAATTCCTAATTCTCTGCTCCTGTTGCTGTGTTTCTTATGTCGGTGGCACCAGGACCGTGTGTGAGCAGCCATTCCCTTTAGTTTACTTTGCAGCATGAAGTAGATTGCCTTTCCAGGATCTGGGGTTACAACCACCATCATGAAGTTTCCATTCTCTCCCAGTGGAGCAGCTCCAGCTGCAATGCGTCCTGAAGGCCATTCCTACTTGCTCTGTTAAACAGTGCTCACTTTTGACACGAGAGGGTTCATTACTATATTTATAAACCTTTTGGCCCCAGATTTGGGATTTCCCAATGCTGAGGAGCACTGTATTTTGCATACTTGCTTAGCAGTGGGTGTTCTGGATCACTAGTGCTGACATATTAAAGACAGAGAGTGATGGAGAGAGAGAGAGAGAGAGAGAGAGAGAGACTCTCCAGATACTCTCTGTGTAAAAATCTGTGTATCCGTGTAAAATCTGGACGTACCTCACCTGCCAAAAGATAACAACTACACAAGTAGCGCAATGTTGGTCTTGCTGATATTCACAAGTAGAAGTTATTAAGATTTGCCATCAGTTTTAATTGACACTATTTGGAACCAGATATTTACTAAACAGATGGCCAGGATAAGGTATCGCACAAGAAAACAGCATTCTCCTGCCTCAGGTTTTTAGCTTTTATGTTACATCTCATCTAAGTTTACTTCAAAAGATTAATTAGTTTAGAGTCTTCTTTTCTCTAACGTCGGTGACAAGCTACAAGGATGATGGGCAAAAATGTAATGACCTTAGCAAGAGCTGCAGTGTCCATGCAGTGAAGTGTGCCATGGGTGTACCCTGATGATACCTATAAAGAACTGTTGATATAGGGACACCTGGGTGGCTCAGTCAGATAAGCGTCTGCCTTTGGCTTGGGTCATGATCCCAGGGTCCTGAGACTGAGCCCCATGTCAGGCTCCCTGCTCCACAGGGAGCCTGCTTCTCCCTCTCCTGCTCCCCTTGCCTGTGCTCTCTCTCTCTCTCTCTCTCTCTCTCTGTCAAATTAAAAAAAAAAAAAAACTGATGGTATAAAAACAGCTGGCTATAGAGGAAATGCCTTGCTAAAGGTCATGATGAGGCAAGAATTGTTGGCTACTTAGAACTGGAACTCCCACAACATTCTTGGAGAAGATTTTAGCTTGTGTCAAAAGGCTTGAAAACATGTGCACCTTTGCATTGGCTATTGCACATCTAGAAATTTACCTTGAGGTATTTTCACAGAAATGTACAAGCATGTGTACCAACTGGCTTTCCAAAATCATATTTATAATGATGAGAAATGTAAAATTAACATATGTCCAAACTTAGGGAAGGTTAAATTATAGCACATTTATATAATGAAATATTATACAGTTGTAAATTGTGTTGCAGAAAACATCGCTTCTCCGAGTCAAATGCCAATAAATATTAAAATAGAACATAAGTGTGTATGGTATGGACCTATCTTTATATATGTATGTAAATACTTATAAAGTAGACAAAAGACTAAAAGTCTTTCAAAATATTAACAGACATTATCTCCGAATGCTTATACAGCCATTGAGTTGTGTGCTCTCTTGCTCTACTCTTCAAGTTTCTAAACTAAGCATAAGTACTTTTGTAATGGTGAAAAAAAAAAGAAAAGAAAAGAAAAAGAAAGAGAGAGAGAGAGAAAACAGAATAAAACTAAAATGTAAGAAGAAGGTGAGCTGACCTTGTTGTAAGAGGTCTGAGAATCAGTTACTCAGTTACTTAATCCTAAACGTGGTTTCCACCCAAATCACCTTTATGGAAACAGATTCCTAGACCTACTCACAGACTTGGATTCACTGTGCCTGGGACAGAGTTCAGAATTTTTTTTTAAGGAAATACAATCCTCTGGTAATTCTGATGTGTGGACAGACTTGGGAACCACCGATTTCAGTCCTTTCTCCTCCATAAAGCCAACTAGGAGGAGAGCAGGCACTTCCTTCTCTTAGCATGCTGACATTACAGCATCTTTCCCGAAGCCAAGATGTATGTTCCTTGCAGGGGACCCTAAAGAGGTAAATTCTCTGAACTGGAGAGGAATATGCAAGCACGTGTGATCTAGTGGCACAGTGAGTGATGAAGACAACCACTTCCCTACAGAAGGGAGATAAAAGGGCCGTGGTTGGAATGGTTCACCAGAGAGTCATTCAGTGTATGTGGAGTTTGAAGGGCCAGCCAGGGAAAGAACATTAGCAACAGCTCTAGCCCTTAGATGAGGATGCTGTTTGGGGCCAAATGGAGAAACTGAGTAGAATACAGAAACAGCAGAAGATAAGGGGAGGACACAGAGTAAGCCAGCATCGTAAATCCCATGAAGGCTGCGGCTGGCAGCTGTCCTACCTTATCCTGCATCCTCCTGTCCAACACAGTACCTTCCTCGGAAACACCACCAAGTAAATATTTGGCCAATAAATCAACTAACTAATTGTAGAGAATTCAATACTACAGAAGGATTTAAAATGTAATCTACAGCAATGAAAAACCACTTAAATATTTTTGAGGAAAGTGGGACGCCTGGGTGGCTCAGTGGTTGACCGTCTGCCTTTGGCTCAGGGCATGATCCCAGGATCCGGGATCGAGTCCCGCATTGGGCTCCTTGCCGGGAGCCTGCTTCTTCCTCTGCCTCTCTCTCTCTCTCTCTCTCTCTCTCTCTGTGTCTTTCATGAAAAAATAAAATCTTAAAAAAAATTTTTTTTGAGGAAAGTAGTGAAAAGCAGAAAATTATGTTTTTAAGAAATTTTTAGAGGGGTGATAATTGGCAGGGTGTGTTGAAGAGAAGAGATGGGAGGCAGAAAATTGTTGTGTTTTCCTGGTATTACACTCAGCTACCAATCAAGTGTGACCTTAGGCAAGTGTCCCATCCACTTGGGGACCCATTTTTTTCTTTCTGTAAAGTGATTAAATGATACTATATCAAAATTCTGAAATTGACATGCATGGATATGCAAGAGACTTAAGATCCATCGTCCAAAGTGTTGGCCAAATTTGGGTGTATTTTTACCTGTGTGTTCTCTGGAGCAAAATTCTCAGGAGATTTTCAGAAAAAAACAAAAAAAAAAACAAAAACAAACAAACAAAAAACACCCTAAGAAGTTATAGAATAAATGCTACTCAAAGTATCGTCTACAGACCAGTAGCATCAGACTGACTTGGACTCCTACTAAACATAGAGATTCTGAGGCCCTGTTCTAGACTTTCTGAAAAATAGTCTCTAGGGATGGAGTCTGGGAATCTGTTTTTATAAGCACTACAGTTTATGTGTATGCATGCAAAAGTGTAAGAAACACCGGGTAGCTAGATGCTGCTTACCAGCTTAAAAATTTCTATTTTGTAAAAAAAAAAAAAAAAAAAAGGAAAAGGAAAAGAAGGCACATATGAGGAAAAATTACCAAAAACAAATAAATGAAAGTTGCAAAGATTTAATGACACCTTGGATATTCAGTCATTGTCAGGTTTTCAACCTTGACAACCAAGGGAAACAGAGAAGCTATGATGATGAGTTGTTTTGTATACGGTAGAAGGTGGGACCAAACAGCAAGACAGTTCACACCTTTGTGCTTAGAGAAATTCTTCCAGTCACTCAGCTGAATATGGCTACTGAAATACTGAATAGCTGATCAGAAGTCGAGAGTGATCAGAATGAAAATTTTGGCAAAATTGAAGATACCATGAGATAATATTGATTGTGTGTCCATGTAGGAAAAAAAAAGGAGAGCCTAAAAATGGGATTCCTGCGGGTAAAAAGAGTACTAAGATTTGATGCATATATGTAACACAAAATTCCTATTCATGGATGAGATTGTTTTAAATTTTCAACAGAGCATCGAGAAATGACCACAAAAAGCAAAATTGAACTTTGGCTAAATTTGACATAAGCTTTCTAGTTCTAAAAGCCAAAAGGTATCTTTAAAGTAAATGAAACCAACTCTTGATTCAAGAAAGAGAAAAGATATGCAGATTGAAAAGAACTTGTAACTCTGAGTCTACACTATCATTAAGTGTACTTAGATTTGTACCATATAATTATTATGATTGTAGCAATTAATCAATCAACTGATTAACATGTAGGGTCAGCAGGATCCAGTGATCTTATCTTGAAGCTTGAATTAATTAATTATACTTCCTTCAACATTATTATTTTCCATTTGTGTACCCGGTTTGTGCAAGTTGCTCCTATTGACAAAATGTGGTTTAGTCTCTCTACTTATCACAGCAGGTACGGGCACTCACTGAGGTACTTTTGATGATATAAAGTCAGAATTATAGGGAAATTGAAATATTTTCAGTACTTCCTCAAGTAATTGCTTTGTTATTTTTATCATCAAATGTTCCATATAAATTGTACAAATTAATAAGATTATTTCTAATGATTTTTAATATAAGACCAAAGGGCTTTTGTCTGTCAGAATAAGTCAAATTCAACTACACTATTGTATATTGTATAATGATTCTATTATTGAGACAATTCAGTTTATATTGCAAGAAATACCCAAACCCTCACCTTGCAAACATGGCTTTTAAAAAAAATATTTTAGACGTGTTTTCAAATATATTATCTCTTCTGCTAATGCTTTGTGAAATGTTTAAAGCTGTACTATTCCCATTTGTTGCATTGGTACATGAGCTAAAACATATTTGAAGGGATTTTTCCGGATTGCTAAGAAAAGTACTGGAATAGAATGACTTTTTCACCAAACAGGTATGGAAATGGCCTCTTGAGCAGGCACTGAAGTTAGGGACTGGAGGCCGAACAGGCCATGGTGCCACTTCCATGCAAGTCACCACCCAGCAGGTGAAACAGGCACGTGGCGTGATACCTACAAGTGTATGACAAAGATGCAAAAGCCCATGCGAGTGTGAAGGTTCGTGGGGGCTCACTCTTGACGGAGTAGCTCCCTATAAAAGGAGGTGGAATGCTAAAGAAATAAATATTTTGTGATATGAGACCTGTTGCATATGTTCAAGCTAGCTTTTTTTTTTTTTTTTCTTTTTTACTAGAAGCCACTTATTAGCAGGGCCCGTCTCGGTTGGAGGCCCTGCCTTTTTGCTTACAGACTGTCTGACGCCTTTATAAAGTGGGCCACTGCATTGTTGATTACTGCTCACCAGGGTGGTCCTGAGCCGCTGTTTTCTGCCCAGTGAGACAGCATCTTCTGAAGTTCTGCTCTCATATGTCCTTAGAGAATGGTTTGTGTTTCCTAGGAAGCTTAAGTCTGGATGATTTACATGTAACATTTTAAACTCCTGTTGTGTAATGCCTGGACGGAGATTTATATGCGCAGAAAAGAGGTTTTTTTTTTTCAGGTCTGTGTATAGCATTAAGTTATGTATCATATCGTCTGCCGTTACTTATCCACATGGCTGGAGAAGGGGTGTCCGTGTGATGCACAGTAACGAGGATCTGAAAATCCTACATTCTGCTGGAGCATAACACCAGGCACAAAGATCCTCTGGCTACTTACTACATTCTCAGAACAAATGATTAAGTGTTTGTCAACCCAAATTAGATGTGTTTAATTTTGACTTGCAAAGAAAAAAAGGAGAGAGGCAATTGGGATAAGAGGCAAAATGGTCAGTTTCCTTCTGCCCAATTTGAGTTCGTTTTCTCCCATTTACTCCTGCTTTTTTCCAAGTGAAACAGCACACTTCCTGGTTGTGAGAGTTTGTCAGATGATCACACAAGAAAATCCCGAAAACAATTTCAATCTGCTGGTGAAAAATGAATGTTCATACTTACTCCTGTAAGTATCATAAGAAAAATGACTCCCAAAACTCCATAGAAATGTGACTATCAAGCTCACCGACTCGCATCAGGAGTCTCTGAGTATGATATTGCGAATATACTACACGTGGTGGGTGTGTGGGTGTGGGTATGAGTGTGTGTGAGATGTATCGTTGCTGTAGTGTAAAAGAGTTGAATTGGCTTCCACTTGACTAAATGAGAGCTCTTAGTTCCTATTTTGAAAGCAATCAATTGAGGATGGTTAATTAGGATATCACCAAGTAGTTACGAAAAAAAAATGTGAAGCACTTATTAGAAAAGTATATTTTGAATCTGCTCATATTAGAGTGCTGATCGAACGATTATGGAAAGAATTCACCAAAACTGTGGTTGTTAGGTGCTCTCTGAACAAACACATTTTTCGTCAATTACAACAAATTATTATAGTTATTTTATGTGGTGCTGCAGTGCTGCCTTTATGGGAATCATTGGGTTATAAACAAAGAATACATTCCAGTGCTCTAAGTAATCATTGTAAGAGGACGAGCCAAAAAGATCTCATTTGGGGGAAAAAAAATTGTCTTTAATTCTGCTCTTACTCTGTCCATCAGAGCTCTTTTAACTCAATTTAAAAATATACAGCATTTTTATGTAATGTTTAATTACAGTAGAAATTCAAAATAACTAGCAATATGAAGTAGCCATCTCAGATTTTTATTGAACCATTTTATTCAAGGTATGCCTTTCACTTGAGTGTCTCAGTGTCCCAAATAAATTAACTTTTCTCATTAATATGGAAAATGAGAATGGATTCCATATTTTCACACATGCCCTTTTCATTATATTCTGATGGTGTATAACACTCTTTTCAAAATAGTTCCAGAAATCTAGCAGCCCAAGAGGGCTGAGTATTAATCCTCAGAATATCAATCCACTCAGAGGATTGATACTCTACCAACCCAGATCATTCTCCACATATACTAATAAGCTCAGTGGGAGTCTTCTTAACCTTGGGCAAGGTTGAACATTTACATGCTTTCAGGCTTACAAACAAAATACAAAGGCAAAATCCACATTCTGCCCTGATGTTTGGATGACTTCTTGTTACTCCGTTTCTGTGTTGGAGCTGCAGCTCCCTTTCATGCGTTGATTTGAGTTATTTGTGAGCAGAGTATCCTAGTGTGTGCTTAAATGCAGGGAAATACAGATGTTAAAGTCTCACATTATTTCCCTAATTGTCCAAGTACAGTATTGCGCAAGTTCTAAATATTAGTAGCCCGGTGAGGGGAACTCAGACCTTAACATATTTTTATCTGCCTGCAAAAGACTAACCTTTTAAAGAAAAATTTGCTGGATGTTTTTATGTCAAGGACAAGAACCATTTGTTCTTCTTCTCATATTTGAACCTAAGAGAATAGGGCTGGATTTGCTCAGATCCACATGGTGATGTGGGGATGAGGAGTCTTTGCTTGTTTAAATCAACCAAGTCCTTGGGATGTTTGTTTGTCTCCCCGCTCCCCTACTATAAAAATACCTCAAATTCCCTTCAAATAAGTGAGAATCTAGGTAAGAATCTAGATCGTCAAAAATAATAGCTTTGGGGTGGCTGGGTGGCTCAGTCAGTTAAGCGTCTGCCGTTGGCTCAGCTCATGATCCCTGGGTCCTAGGATCCAGTCCTGCATTGGACCCCCTGCTCAGCAGGGAGTCTGCTTCTCCCTCTGCCCCTCTTCCTGGCTTGTGCTCATTCTCTCTCTCTTTCTCTCTCTCTCTCTCTGTCTCATACACACACACACAAATAAATAAATTAAATATATTTTTTTTAAATGATAGCTTTAAGTTTTCAAATGAAAACAATCGCCTTCTATTCAAGGTTATGGCAGACCTTCCCATCATGGGCTGTACTCAAATACATTTTCTGTGATATCCACCCAATATGGCCATCCAAAGAAAAACCCTTGCTTGTAAAGATGTGTTGTTAGCATTTCATCTTTATTTCTGATTTTTAATTTTTATTCTTTTTTGCCATCATGGGGGGGAATAGTAGGGCAGTCTTTGTAATTCAGTTAGGTAACATAGGGTCATGTCTGTATGAACATAATGAGGCATATGAGGGACACTGACCCAGTGAGCTGCAATACCAAGCCTGCAGTGAAAATCACACATTTAGTCCCGTACCAAGTGACTTAGAAGCAAGTCAAGGGATTTCTCTGACCTTTCTTTATAACCTCTAGCGAGCATACTGTGTTTTGGTGTAATCAAGGTAAGAAAGTGCAAAGTGTTTCCTAACAATTGCTGTCATTTCTTTTTCAAATATTGCATAAAAGCAAAACCTTTCTTGAGCAACAGCTTAATTTTCTTATATTATTCATTCATTCATTCATTCATTCATTCATTCATTCGTCCACCCTTCCTCTTCATCGTCATCATCATCACCATCACCCGTGTAACCAGTTAAATAACCAGCAATGTGGTTCTGGGCTCTAACTGGTATTTGTTGAAGAAGCAAGCAGCTAAAATTCAGATATCTTGTTCATTTCAAAACAGTTGTCAAATTCTCCTTTGGACTGGAAAAGAAAACTTTGAAGAAATTGACATCTCAGTCACTGGTTAGGAAGTAAATACGGAAGTGCAAAATGGCATTTTTAAACAAAACTGCTTTCCTGACCATGACTGAATTTTCACATTGTCAGCACTTCCATTATAAACATTTTTTTTTAGTCGAGAGTTTATAACGCAAATGTAAAGATTTGCTATGGGCTAAATCTCAACCCAAGAGCAAATGTTTATACCAATTTTGAAAACAATCAGCTTGCCCATTTGTAGTTATGCATGTGTTCATCATCTGTTATTGCTTGTCCAATGCTCTCCAACTTCTGGGAGAAAAAGCAGACATCTGGAGAGAAGAAACAATGTTTGCTCTCCGGCAGATGTAGTCTGTTTTCCACAGTCATTGAATAAGGAAGGTATCGAATAAACATGTGCCCTTTAATGCAAGGAAATGAAAATGACAAAATTCTGCATGCATACCAATATTGTTGAAATACAAAATTGGGCAGTCTAAGAATTGGTCACTTTGGGACACTAGAACTCAGGCTTGTACCCATTTTACAGATAGAAGGAGCTAGGAAATCACCATGAATCATTGCAGTGAAATGCCCGCTCCTGTAAAGTACATCATACTTCAGGGAGAGCCACAATAAATCAAGGATAATCACGTCAGTCAAAACTACTTTTTTTTTTTTAACTAAGAATAATAAATGTTTTCCAAAATTATAAATCACTGCTTAATTCCCAATTTCACATTGTCTGGGTTTTTTTTCCCCTCTTTTAAATTCATTCAGGACCCTAAATATGCAATTAGTACCTTGTGGGGAGGAAAAAAAAAAGATCAGAAACTAATTTATATCTGGAGCAACCCTGAAAATGTTCCCTAATTGTGGGTCCTGATGGGCTGGAGAATCAAGGATGTTTCTACACAGACTTTTTTTTTTTTTCCAAAATAATATGGTAACATTTCAGTGAGCCCTTTTGGTCACCTCTTTTGGATGGCACCATGGATAACAGAGGGCAAGTATTGTTTACCAAGAACAGAGCAGGTTCCTAAGTGATTTAAGTTCTCCTACTTTAGGCTCAAATTAACTTCAGCACATCAAACAAGTCATTTGTCCTCTCAGATTTCATATTTGAGGTTACTGAACAAAGTAGTCTCTAACCATGTCTTCCTGTTCTGAAGTTCTATGGTTTCGTGGTGCTATCCCTTACAGTACTTTCCTCAGATGTTTGGAATTCCTTAGTGAATTAAGTCAAGGTTTTTGTCTTCCTTTCCCGTAGTCTTGTATACTCTAGTTAATAAGCATTGTCCAGCTCAAGAGCCTAGTCAAATGAAGGAAACAGAAAAGCACCTTTGCCTTGTTTCAAGGAAGATAAAATTAAAGATCTTTTTACGTAGCAAATCCTGATCGGCAATACAATTCGTTGGGTGTTGATGAGGATTTCTATAATACTGGCGACAAAATTAAATTCTTGCGTTAACTTGTCATTTCTATAGGCTAGTAGTCAATGTACCTCTCTGTAATGTAAGTTTTGAAATCTAATTAGTTATTATTCTATTACCAAAACCCTTAAAATATTATCCTCAAAATTAACTCCAGAGTATGATTACACAGCACTCATCTCATGGCTCATTTTCACTTAAATCAGCACATTCCCATATGTTGTCCATTTTTGCGAGGCTAGAGATACTTTTCCATGGTGGCCTGGAAGAGTCTTGGAGGAAAACCCTATGTCTCAATGCTCTAAGTAGATTTTTAATACAAAACTGTCAATTGCTAATGCCTTGTCATCAACAGAAAAAGTCAAATGCAATGGATTCACTACAATATATAGATTTCCCGGTTTTACCCAGAGGAAGACAAGGTACATTTAAGTTTGGTTGCTATTGTTGTATGTTTCTGATTAAAGCTATAGTAGCTAAAAGCAAAAGTGCTCAGTATTAGAGCAATTCATATGGATTTTTTTCAGCTGTATTAAGGTATTAAAGTACACATTTAGTATACAGTTTGATGTTTGACAAAATTTGACATATGTATACAGTGTAAAATCATCACCATAATCAAACTCATGAGCTCATCTTTCACCATAAAAAGTTTCCCCACACCCTTTTAGAATTCCCTGTCTCTACCCATGGTGCCCATCCCACATAACAAACGATTTGCTTTCCGATATTATAATTTGCATTTTCTGAAGCACTATATAAGTAGAATTATACAATAGGTGCTCTTTCTCCGGTTCCCTTGTTTTTTTTAAAAAAAGTCTTTTTTTTTTTAAACACAACATTTTTATTTATTTATTCGAGACACACACAGAGAGAGAGAGGCAGAGACACAGGCAGAGGGAGAAGCAGGCTCCATGCAGGGAGCCCAACGTAGGACTCGATCCCGGGTCTCCAGGGTCACACCCTGGGCCAAAGGCAGTGCTAAACTGCTGAGCCACCCAGCTGCCCTCTCTGGTTCATTTCATTCCAACAATAACTTGACAATTTATTGAGGTTGTATATATTGAGAGTTTATTCTTTCTTATTACAGTATCTACTGTATGACTATATCACCATTTACCATCAATTTACTGTTGGTAGACATTTGGATTGTCCAGTTTTTGGTTATTAAAGATAAAATTGCTATGAACATCTATATATTAGTCTTTGTATAGATATATGGTTTCATTTCTCTTGTGTAAATATCTAGGACTAGACTGGCTAGTTCAGTTGGTGGATGCATATCTTTTTTTTCTAAGGTTTTATTTTTAAGTAATCTCTATAACCAACATGGGGCTTGAACCCACAACCCCAAGTTCAAGAGTTGCATGCTCTACTGACTGAACCAGCCAGGTACCCCTGGATATGTATCTTTTTAACTTTATTTTTAACTGCCAAACTGTATTTCAGAGTAACTATACCATTTTTCATTCTCACCAGCAGTATAGGAGAGTTGCAATTTCTCCACATCCTTACAAACACTCGAGGAGGCCATTCTTTTTAATTTTGGCCATTCTAATAGGTCTCTAGAAGTATCTCCCTGTGGTTTTTATTTTCATTTCCCTTTATTGCATGCCAATAATGTTGGGCATCTTTTTATGTGCTTACTGGCCATCATTATGTCTTCTTTGGTTAGGTGTATGTTCAAATTTTTTCTCATTTTTATTGGGTTGTTTGTTTTATGATAAGAGTTCAAGGCTTGTTTATGTATTCTAGATATGAGCTTTATATCAGATATATGTTTTGGAAATATTTTCTCCTAGTTTGTGTCTTCTCAGTTCATTCTTTTGGCAGTGAATATCAAAAAAAGAGAAGTTCTTAATGTTGATGAAATTCAATCTATATTTTTTTTCATTTGTGGATGTTTTTGATGTGATATCTAAGAAATCTTTGCCTTATCTCATGTCACAAAGATTATCTTCTATGTTATATTTCAGAAATGTTATGGTTTTAGATTTTTGCATTAGATTGATGATCCATTTTGAATTCACTTTTGTGTAAAGTTGAGAGGTATGAATCTAAATCCATTCCTTTTTGCATCAGATATCCAATTTTTCCAGGAATCTTTGTTGAAAACTATCTTTTTTCACTCAGTTGCTTTTTCACCTTTGTCAATAATCTGTTGTTCATATAACGGTAGATTTCTTTTGGGACTATTCACTTTGATTCATTGATCTACTTATCTAACTCAGTGCCAGGACCACACTTTATTATTGTAAACTTATAATAAATCTTAAAATCAGGTAATATTGGGATGCCTGGGTGGCTGAGCGTCTGCCTTTGGCTCAGGTCATGATCCGGGAGTCCTGGGATCAAGTCCTGCATTGGGCTCCCCCCAGGAAGCCTGCCTATCCCTCTGCCTATGTCTCTGCCTCTCTCTCTGTATTTCTCATGAATAAATAAATATATATTTTTTTAAAGGATCAGGTAATGTTAGTTTTCCAACTTTGTTCTTTTCAAATTTGTTTTTGCTATTCTAATTTAGGAGCCAGCATATTGCTTTGTTTTGTTTTGTTTTTCTCTAAAGGGACAGAGAGTAACAGTTTAAGGTTTACAGGCCATAGTTAAGTGTTCAACTCTGACATTGCAATGAAAAAATAGTCATGGGTAATATTTAAACAAAGGACATTGCTCTGTTTCAATAAAACCTTATTTACCAAAGCAGGCAACAGGCTGGAAGTATACTGCAGGTCATAGTTTCCTGACCCTTGTAGGTCCTTTGCATTTCCACATGAATTTAGAATCAACTTGTCAATTTATTAAAAGGTCTGCTGAGATTTTGATTGGCTTTGAATTGAACCTATAGAATAATTTGGGAAGAACTGACATTTTAACAATCTGGAGTCTTCTAATCAACGAAAAGATTGTATCTCATCATTTATTTAAATCTTCTTTAATTTCTCTCAGCAATGTTTTACAATTTTCATTATACATATTTTATACATCTCTTGTCAGATTTATCATTGAGAATTTAATACTTTTCATTGTTATTATAAATAGTATTTCTTGTTATTATAAATAATATTTCTTATTTCAATTTCTGATTGTTTATTGCTTCTGTATAGAAATACAATTGGTATTGTGTTTTGTTTATATTCTGGAACATTGTAATACCAAATTGTTGGTTCTGATGGTTTTTTGGCACATCATTGGATTTTCTACATGTATGACTATGTCATCTTTGAACTAAAACAATATTACTTTTCTATTTCTTACTGGTTGCATTTTCTTTCTTTTTCTTGCTTCGTTGCATTGACTAAAACCTCCATCACAATGTTAAATAGAAATAATGAGTGTGGACAACTTTGTCTTTTTGCTTTCTTTAGATAGAAATCATTACTCCTTCACCATTGTGATTCCAACTATAGGTTTTTCCTTCTCTTCCATCCATAGTTGCTGAGAGTTTTTGTTAAAGTAGATGTTGAATTTTGCCAGAAGTTTTTCTGAACCTATTGAGATGATCATACATTTTTTTTTCTTTTTTACTTTGCTAATACAATTATTTACATTGATAGATTCTTTTCAAAAGCTAAACCAAACTTGCATTTCTGGACCAAATCCCATTTGTTCACAATCTATTATCTTTTTCTGTATTATTGTGTTTCATTTCCTAAGCTTATGTTTAAATTTTTGCATCTATGTTCATGAAGGATATCATTCTTTAAGTTTTTTCCCCTTATGATATATTCGTATGGTTTTGTTGTTCACTATTGGGATAATTCTGGCCCTAGTATAATGAATTGAGACATGCTCTTTATCTTCAATATTGTGAGAAAGTTTTGACCGAATATTCAACTTCTTTGCTAGATACAGAACCATTCAGGTTACCTATTTTTTCTTCAGTTAGTGTTGGTAGATTTTGTCTTTTAAAGAATTTCTCTATTTCCTCTGATTTGTTGAGTACATTGGAATACATTTTTCCATAATGTTTTCTTATTGTTTTTTTAGTGTCTGTAGAATCGATAGTGATGTCACTTCTCTCATTCCTGATTGTAGTAATTAGTGTCTTCTATGATTTTTTCAAGATCAAGACAAAGGAAGGATACATCAAAGGGAATACAAATATTTAGGAAACTGATTAGAATTTGAGAAATGTGAAATAAAAGAGAAAAGAAATAAGACATCCTCAGGTAGTAATCATTGTGCCCTCAGACTGGGTTAGCATCCTCCAATCCTAATCCTTTCCCTCATTTATAATACTTATATTAATTTTCTGTATATAATTTGGGGAAAGTAGTTATTTAACACCTATTTTATTTACTTCCATAGCACTAGAAGAGAGTAGAGTACCTGGCACATAGTAGATGCTCGAAAGTTATTTCCCGAATGTGTTATGAATGAATTAAAAGAGTTACTTACCATGTTTAGAAAGTTTTTCTATGATTCACTATGGAATCTGACTTTTATCCTTAGGGTAGTCACTCCAAATTCACTGATGACTTTAAACAAGTGAAAGACATATTGAAATTTGCAGTGTGACATGTATATTTAGGGCATGGAAGGTCATAGACAAAGGAATACTGGGGATGGGAGGTAGTTAATAAGGAGCCATTGGTTACTTAAGGAATATTTGTAGAAAAGAACTTATAGAATTTATTTGAATACATACCACAGAGAATGAGGGGAAATTAGATGTAGAGAATGAGAGAAAAAAGGAAGTAGAACATATTCTCAGTAATTCGGGTAATTTGTTAGATATGTGCCATTAAGTAAATTGAGAAATAATAGAGTAAGAGAAACCTTTACACATTTCAAACAGACAGGTGCCCAGGTGTTACCTATATATGTCACCACCTTGATTCTTTTTCCTTGAAATTATTCTCAAAGAAGTTGCCATCGCTTACTTTTTAAAGTATAAGTATTTTGATATTATGCAATGATGCTCTCAATTCATTAACTAACTGTAAGGACAAAAGCATGGTCAAAATTTAGAACAAGGATTCTGAAAAATCTGTAGTTAAGGTAGTAATTTCTGTAGGGCCACATTTTAAGGAAAAAGTATGATGTTATGGAAAGAGGATGGGCCTTGTAATCAGGCCAACTTGGATTCAAATGTGGGACTTGCCACACACTGTGAGACATTGTGTGGCAAGTAACCAATGCTCAGTGTGTCAATGTCCTCATCTTTAAAATGGGCATGTTACTCCAGACGATAGGGTTTTTGTAAGTGTTCTTATAAGCATGGATAACATCAGCTGTGTACTTTCTGTCATGAAGATTGGCATTGTGAAGTGTCAATTTCCCTTTCTCCCCCCTAATAAAGAGTTGATTTTAGGATCAAGGGTTTTAGCTTTTATATACTACTGCCCAACTGTGCTACGTCACTGCCTGGTGGTATGAAAGACTTTCCAAATCGTTAAAAAAATCATAACTTACCACCCCACTTGGAAGAAGTAAGTATATAGACTGAAAATATGAATCTGTTTCATCCTACTTATATAAATCAGCAGTTTCATTGTCTTTCCCTGTAGTCATTCTCATTGAGGAAGCCCAGCGTGACAGGTGAAGCAGGAAAAAGTTTGAGAAGAAAGACAAAGCAGCTCAGCATTCAGTATGGCTACTTTCTGGATTTATTTTAACAACTGGAGAATATCTTTTGGTTTTCTTCTTGGACCAGAGACCATTAACTTTTATGCAATGTGTGGTTTTACACTCACTGCGGGTCTGGTTTAAGCGTGTTCTAATTCTGAACTGATTAAGTGCAGCTTGATTTCTGGATGGCAGTTGTTTATAAGTTATAATAGTTTTCTTAGTTATTGTGTTGGAATCCATAATGATGCTTACCTTGCATATAAAACGATGTCTTTGTCTGCAGAAGTCATCTTTGACCACAATACCCACAGGTCTAGGCTAAAAAGACACCACAAATGGCTGAAAGTGTCAACATAAATAACTATCAATAAAGATTATGGAATATAGCAAAAGCATTTGGCTTTTATCTCGCTAACCTATCAGAGCTAACTGTATGGCTATTATTGTTACAAGGGATGCTCCCAGTTTAGCTACATAGAGTACTTATAAAGTGCCCATCACCATGGTATCTAAACACTTGGGCAATCTAATTAGGCTAGTCCAATTACTTGTGTAGAAGTAGAAAAGGTGCACTTCCTTATATTCCACTCCACTGGAACCAATTTGATTGTGTTTTTAAAAGCAAGAAAAGCCTTCTGTGAGAATAGCTTTCTAGGCCTCTTGTTCCAAGATTAAAAGCCTGTCTGGGTAAAGAAATGACTGTTTCCTATTCCTGAAGGTGATAATGTTCGGAATCAAGCTACTCTCTTGTGGTAGAAAACACCACAGCCCAGAGATCTTGATTGAGAACATTCTACTCCCTTTTCTGTTGAACTTCACTCTGGGGGCAGGTAACTGAAAAGTACTTTCTAAAAGCAGTTCACCTGAAGGTGAATTATATCCAAAGACCTCCTTGGTGAGAAAGCAGTGTTCTCGCCTGGCCTATGGAGTCAGAGTCCTTCTCCTCCTCTCTAGGAGATTTAAATGGGTCAGACCTGAGTTTAACCTTGATAACTAAAGCCTCCCCTAGATTTTTATTTCTAACAGACAAGAACTTAGGGCATATTTTCTGGTGTGTGTATATCTGTGTGTGTGTGTGTGAGGAGTGGGTATTAGCTATGCGTACAGTCACTAATAGGTATTTTTAGAATTTAAAGTTGATCAAAATATGTTAAAAGCTGTTTCTGTGCCCTGAATTAAACTGAGAATACCATGTTTATGTAGAAAAATAGTATATTGCTAATACATACCTGTGGATAAAGAATAGTTATCCTTTTGTTCTGCCAAGACTTTTCTCTGAAATATATCACTAATTCAAGCTGATGGGAATCTAACTTATATGATGTTTTATTTTATTATATTTCTCATAATGAGGTAGCAGTCAAGTCAACATGGTCTGTAATGTTTCAAAATATAATTTAAATTTTCCTAGAACTAACATTTACCTTGAAAATGGGTAGACTATTATTTTGCTCTTTGGTCAACCCATCTATATTGTGCACATTATATTGCTTGTTGTTCAGTTCAGTTTTTTAGCAATTTTATTTCCTCTTTGTCATCTCCAATGTCATTGAGTTTCTACATTGATTTCTTCTAATTATTGTGGCACTGGACATAATTATGAGTCTTAAGTTGATTTTCCTTCAGTGCCTCCACTCTTCTGATCCCATTCTGTTAGTTTGGCGTTTCTCTTTTATAGATCCATTCTTAGTAGTAAGACTTTTCTCTCTGTCATGTACATTTTTTGGGGAATATCTGAGTTCGTTGAACATATGTCTGTGTAGTCACATCAGTTCCTTTAGCTAACTACTCCTTTCCTTTCTCATCAGAAGCATTTGCAATTGTCTTCTCAGAATTCTCTTTTTTTTAGAGTGTCCTATTCTTGAGCCATCTTCCTATACAGAAATTCTCACCAAGGGATCTTAAACAACTTTTTTCGCTGGTCACTAAAACAATGGATGTACTTATTAAACATCTACTTCATGATAGGAATTGTATGTATATTATCTTGTTTACTCTCTAAACTATCTCATAAGTTAGGTTAATTAGTACCAGTATAAAGACTGGAATTCAGAGAAGACAAGAATTGAAGTAACAGACAAGATGGAATTTTAGGTATATATATATATATGGTTTAAAAACCTGTATTCTCTAATTATTCTCTACTATAAATCAGAGAAAGTTAAGTATCCCTATGTCACTATCAAATACTATGTCAGCTGGGTTGTATTTTGGCTGCAATCGATAGAAAATCAGCTTAAAGCAATGAGGAAATTACTGGCTCAGGTCGCTAGAAAGTGTTACTTGAGATAGGCTGAATTAAAGGACTTGTTGATACAAGGATTCAGAGATGGAGTCACAGACTCAGCGCCTTTCAAGAGCTGTTCTACTATGTACAGGGCTGGCTTCGTACTAATGCTAATTAGCCCTCATTGTGCAGGATGAACAGAAGCAGCAAGACAAACCACGTCCTTCCTCTGTTACACCTGATGAGAAGCAGAGGAGCACATGTGCCAGAAATCTGAACAATTTCTTTTCACCTAATTTATTTGAATTATATCACATACTTATTTCTTAATATAGCCAGGAAAAGTACATTGATGAAGTAATTCATCAATTAATGAATCTCAGATCAAGGACTGGGATCTGCTAATGATGAGTCATATAGTAGATCCCTAAAGACAGGGATCTACATAATAGAATTCTGTTTAGAAGAAGGAGAGGAGGATCAAGTCAGGATAGGCAAGCAGTGGGTATCTTCAGTCCAACCCATTGACTCAACACTCAAATGCCACTCTTCTGTTACCTTTGAAGCGTTCATACCTTCAAGGGACACTCTAAAAAGGTTCATACCTTTCAAGTTTGAAACCACTTGCCCATCTCCAGAGCTTCACAAGGCAACCAACCATAGCTGGTTCCAGGAATCTGAGGCTTGTGCTTAATTTTATTTTTCAGGTGTAATGTGACTTCTCTAACAGATAGCTACTTGCCACCAAAGCGTTTACCACTCAAGAGTAGGGAAAGAAGGACTAACTACAACTAACATCTCTATTTGTAAAAGTGAACAATGGAAAGAATGTGGTAGTTCTTGTCCTGTAGAATATGTGATAGTCTCCTGAGGAACAAGAGTGTGAGTTCCATGCCCTGGCTGTGGAGTGACTTTCTGAGTCAACCAATCTGGCAGCTCCTGATTCCACTTTCTGGGAAAATCTCGCTTATTCATGGTCTTCCATGGCTGACAATTGAGAAAGGTATGGTGAAGGATATCCCTCAGCAGCATCTTCACCCCTAGGGACTCTGGGAAATTGAAAGTAGTTGTCTGTCCTAGTCATATGTAGGCTTATTTGGCAATAAATCCCTTTTAAAAGCTGAGAACACTTCTGGTTTAAATAAATGGTTGGTTGCCTTGTCACTTCTTGTCATTTATATCAGCTTTCAATAATTTTGGAGATCTTTTGTGGTCATATTCTGGAAATCTCAGTCTCTTCTGTGTTCTGCCTATTTCTCTGGTGCTCTGTTTAATTAATGCTATCTTCATCTTAAAACAGTTATCAAGAGAAATTGAAGGAGTAAATGAGTATTTTTCTCCTGGAAGGGCATTAGAAGTAGCCAACACAGACCAAGATGGCCTGTGCCTCTGGTTCCAAAATACCACAAACCTGAGTCTAACCAATTTTTTTTGCTGCTGTGTGACAAGAATAATTACAAATTTCAAGCCTGAATGATGGAGTCCTTAGTGCCTCCTCACAAACTACTACATTCAAACTTTCCTCTGTGTAAAACCTGTTATTTAACATATACTTGATTCTGTTTTTAAAAATTACACGTATTACTTTCTCCCTCGTTCTTCTACATTCTGTATAATTCTTCAGTTCTTGAATGCCTTTCCAGCTGGTAATTAGTTCTTCAGGAATTCTAGGAGAGCCAATGGGGATATCAATTGCATTTATGAAAAAGATGATTTTGCTGATATTACGTTCAACCAAATTTCAAAGTTCCGTATTTCTGGGCAGCATTCAGGGGACCAACAAAGAGATATTTACCCTGAGAAGCTGAAGCATGATTAGTGGCTTAACAGAGCCAAGGACTGACATGTTGAAAAAAGGCAGGACTTTATAAAAAATTATGAGAACAGAATCAATCCTAAAACACACAGCTTATGAATTAAGGGGAAAACATCAAGAAATCACTTATTTAGAGTTAGAGCTGCATGAATTCCAATGGGTTGCACAAATGTGACGTATCTCCACTGGAGTTATTTTTAGATTTCCAAAGTAAGCACTAAATTGTCATGGAGAGAACATCATAGAAACCTACCATATATGTTTCCTTGAGAGAAATCCAATCCCTGACCTCTTATCTAGAAATAGTAACAACAAGGAGAATTGTTGATGACCATTAAATAACATAGGGATGTGTCTTAATTTTATCTCATCCCACATTGTATTCGTTTTCTATTGCTGCTACAAGAACGTAATCACTTATTATCTTACAGGTCTGGAGCTTGGTTAGAAGTCTGACAAGGGTCTCAACGGGTTAAAATCAAGGTTTTTGGAAGGTCTGTGTTCCTTTCTAAAGACTCTAGGGAAGAATTCATTTTCTGGGCCTTTTCTTGCGTATAAAAGCCTACTACATTCCCCAGCTCATGGCCCCTTTCCTCCATCTTCAGAACCAGCAAACACAGCAGTGTCTGGATTTCTCAGAATATTCCTTCATAGTCACCATCTCTCTCTGACCACAACTAGAAAATCTCTGCTTTTAAGGAATCGTGATTAGATAAGGCCCACCCAGATAACTCAGGATAATCTCCTCATCTCAAGGTCCTTAATTTAATCACATCTGCAAAGTCTTTTTTGCTATGAAGATAACATCTGCATAGGTTCCCAGGATTAGAACATAGGCGTCTTTGGCGGTCCATTATTCTGCCTACCACACATGTTAACCAGGATATCACATTGCTTAAATGATAAATACTTGAAATCCTGCATTGTTCTTGCACAAATTAATGGAACAAAAAATGTGTAGTCTGTGTCAGCTATGAAAAAAAGAGAAGTAAGAGGAAATGAGGAGGGGTACAAGGGTACAAAAAAAAAGAGACTCCCCACTTAAGGACTATGTATTTTATTATGAAAATCTGATTATCGATAATAACTACTTTGAAAATACATGCAGAACAGAGAGGCATGTTGACTTAATCTTCAAGAAAATGCAATTTATCATAATTTGGAATAAATCATGATAAAAGTTCAGATAAGAATAAAGCTTTGAAGAGAAGCAAAAAGGGCTTGAGGTGTGCTTTGTAGATTGAGTAAAATTGGAATGGAGAATAGTTAACACTGTTGTTAAACCTATATGCAGACTAACTTTCAAGTCTCATGGGATAGAAAATACTGTGGAGATATTCATCTGAATCTTGACAATATGTTGATGTGACATTCCCATCGCCTCCTAAAAGGTTTCCTCACTGTCTTGATTCTATTTTCTTTTTATTTTCAATCATTGTATTGTGTTTAGCATACAGAGCAAAATTTGGCGACAGCTTTGCGTTCTGAATGACTAATGAATTGTTCATCTGTGTGTAGGATCTCCCTGGTGCAAACTCTGTGTGAGTCTCTATTCCTCCCTATTCAAAGATGACATCGTTGATTGTGGTGATATTACCCATGTATGCAGATCCAGCTGAAAAGACAAATGAGAGACCAACATTCCTTTCTAAAACCCCATGCCCTTAAACTATGTCCTTTGTTTGCAGGCGCAATCTGCTGTTTGACAAGTCTGTATTCTGATTCTTCCTTTTTATGCAGCCTACATGGCGATCTAGCTCTGAATAAGACGCCCTGTTCCTTTTTCTGCTGTGGTTCTGTCAGTTATTTTTGTCTCAAGAAGGCCAGAGTTCTGATGTACTTGTGGTTCAAGTCACCCTTATTCCAATTCTTTGATGAGCAATTCCAACTTTCTCTTCGAAGCTGAATACACAGACAATTCCTTAAAGTCAAGGGTACAGGCCACAGAGGCCCATAGAATCATTCAAGTTCATAACCTAAAACTTGGTTCCCAGCAGCACTTCCTAAACAGGAGGAATGAGAGAATAATTAAATCCATATGAGAATAAAATATAATTTCCAATATATTCTTCTTTCCTCTATGAAATATCAGAATTTTAATTGTTTCTGGATATTGGAATCATAGCTAAGTTGAAAATTTACATTTCTCTCATGCCTCAGATCCCTGAGTTTAGATCTTAAAATGCTAAGTATGACTAACATTTACTGAGCATTTATTATGTACCGAGTACTAATCTAAGCACATTAAGTGTCAATTTAAGCTGTACAGCAATCCTAAGAGCAGGTGCTATTGCTATTGTTATTTTACAGAATAGAAAAATTGAAGTTTAGCAAAGTTATCCTTGTTTCCTCGGGAGAGGGACTGGCATTCAAACCTTATTTAGCCACTAAACTACACTGCCTCGCCCATGTCTCTTATCTTAGAGCATAGTTGGACACCAATAGGTTACCTAAAGCAGAATGGAGCCCAGTGAGAAAAAGTAGACTTAGAACTAGTGCCTAGAACAGTGTCTGGAACACAATAGGTCAAAGGAATGAATGAATGAACAAACTAAACTTATCCTGTCATGGGTCAAATACTTGAAGACAGATACAATGTAGGAATCACTTGGAAATCCAAAAAGTTAGTGAGAGCAACAACCGTGATTGTTGAACACTAGCTATATAGCGCAACTGTGCTACAGGCTTTCTATAAAGTCAGGGTAACTTAAACGGCACCTATCACTCACACCTTTTTAAAATAAGGAAACTAAAGCTCAGAAAATTTATGTAATTTGTGGAGCCAAGATTTAAATCCAGGTCTCTCTGGTTCCAGGAGCCAAGGACTTAACCTCTGGTGTGCTCATAGGCTTCAGTCCAGCGGGATTTCAAGCCTCCATCAGGAGATATATCACATGAAGCCATCAGGGCAAATGTAACATTAGGTTATATTTTATCATTCACACAAACAACTGACAGGAAGAGGACCACAAGGCTCTAGTTACCAGAGGGACCCAGGATATGTCTGATCTCATCACCAACACGTAGAGTCAGGCAGAAAAGGACCAAGTGGAAGGAAGCCCAATGTATCCCACTGAAATTAAGTCTCGGCTGAGACAAGAAGCAAAAGTGACATGCCATTTAGGTAGCATATGTGAGCTATGCAGTCTAGAGTGTCTTAAATGTCCACTACTACTTAAAGTCAGGTCAGACCTTAGACACCAAGGAGAAACTGAGCTCACTGGTGGCAGTTAATTGTTCCATGATGGACAGAAGAGACAAGAACTCTTTTAGCCTCCTCCTAAAAAGGCCCTTGTTGCTCCTTAAAGTTCTTAGAGCAAATGCTGCATCTGTTCCCAACCTCATTCCAGCTCCCTTTATTTATATCACCTATTTTTTTTCTCTCTCTTATAGTGCAAAGACCTCACCTCTCTCTCTGTGTTTCTCCTGCTATTGTGATTCTTCTTGGTATCAACATATTTTCTGTGTAATATATATCATACCTTCTATCGGAAGTTGAGACAGTACAAATGATAAAATCCGAGTTTGAAGATTCGTGAGACTGACAACTGACATCAGCTTGTGTTCGCTTTTTCTTAGTCATGCCGCCTACCAGACCAGCAGAAAGTCAGTGCAAAAGACACAGAAAATCAACGATACACATGAGGGTGTTTCCACCTGCCCCTGCCTATTCCATACAACAGCATACCACAAATTTCATATTTTCAACAGCTTGCACATAGAGAGGGATCCAACAGATCACTGGAGATCAGACTCTGTGGGCATCCTATTATTTTCACCATTTGGCTGCTGGTGGTGATCACATCATCTTTCAAGGTCACCTTACAGTATTATTTCTTTCTGTGCCAGTTACACCTATCAAGCTCCTCAATGTCTCTTATTCCAATATCACATCCCCTTCAGGAAGCAGGACTGGCCCTGTCCTATCAATGAAATCTAAGGAAACTGAATATTATATATCAACCTTTTTATATATTTTTTTAAAAAAATATTATTTTGCGTATTGCAGGTTTCTAAAGATGAACCTATTATCTCTATTTAATCAGCAGGTAAATTGACCTGACTTACTAAACCAAATGGGTTAATTGAGGTTAAAACATCAAGTTCAGGCCAAAGAAAACCATTGGCAGAAATTACTAGAAAATAATTCTCAGGAATACTCATTAGTTCTTCTGGCTTTAACTACACTACCTCCTTTCTACAACTATATTTTCTTTGAGAACAATGTGTTAATGGCATGCCTACTGAGAAAATGATGTGTGAGTAAGCTAAATAAAATAGTCTTGTTATTGGTTGAACAATAATTGAACATTACTGTGAGCAATGTTCATACATTATAATGCAATGAAGAAGCAGCTTTAGGTTTTGTTTGAAGGGTCCTTTTGTGAAACCATTATTTTGGTTCAATAGTCAAAAGTTAGGCTTTATTAACTAGTCTCTTTACATCAGTGGGGGATTGGTTTCTAGGTACACACGTGGTTCTCTGAGTATTTCTAATTGAATGGCTACTGGAAGGAGTAGCTCCTTTGAATGTGCCATTAGTAATGGCTCTTTTTGATATATCAGAGCAGTTGGATACAATGCATCATTTCTGATTTAGGAGATAATTTTGCCTTTAATTATAAAAGTAAAGGATTACTGGGGCATCTCAGTGGCTCAGTCAGTTAAGGGTCTGCCTTCGGTTCAGGTCATGATCCCATCGTCCTGGGATCAAGCCCCACATCAGGTTCCCTGCTCAGCAGGAGCCTGTTTCTCTCTCTCCCTCTCTTGCTCCCCCTGCTTGTGCTCTCTCACTCTCTCTCTGTCAAATAAATAAATAAAATATTTTTTTTTAAAAGTAGATTATTGATTTAACTAAAGAGCCTCATATGTATGGACATCTTAAATAAGATTATGCTAGAGGGGGATCCCAGCAAAATTTGGGGGTATTTAAAGAAATGACAAATTTATAGGTGTCCCACTAAAACAATGATGGCAAAGGAAAAAGTCAAGTAGTTTGTTTCAGTAATGATCAATAGTCAGCCATTATTATTATATAGCCTTGCCTTCAGTGTGTTTGGCTGTGGGTAATTCCATGAAATCAGATTGTCTATTATTTATTTTCATCTCTATGTAATCTTTAAAGAGCTAATCAAGCAGTCTATTCAACAACATTCTAATACTTTATTTGGAATGCTTTGATTTTCTTAAATATAATAAAGAATATTTATATAGGTAAATTCATATCAATTTTTTGGTGTGATCTCAAGCCAAAAATGTTCTCCTCTTGTAACATGGCTGAAGATAAGAGAATTATCATTAGTGACCTACTGAGGACTCCATGACATAAACTTCATATAAGGTTTTATATATACCACAAATAGTGTGTACTTCATGATATTTTTATTAACAGAGAAGTAACTATAACCTAAGCCATTCCATGCCTGCTCTAATAAAAATAATATTTTCCCTAAATAGAGGGAGATGAAGAGCATTATTTGAGACTGATTAGTAAACTTTTATTTCAGAAGTACTACCACAACTAATGGATATTAAGAGCCAAAATATGAGGCAAATCTCCTGTATACACGTCAGAAGATCCAGATAATTTTTAAGTTAACTAATGGACTTCACTACAAATATTACATGATATATTCAGTATTAGTGATTTTAAAATTTAGCCAAAAAGGTACACTTGCATTAAACTGGTTCTATTTATTAATTTATTAATTAATTAATTTATTTAAAAACTGATTCAATTTAATAAGAAAGGTACAGAACCTCAACTTAGCCCCATTGATTCAGGAAATGAAGGAAATACTGAGCCACTAAGCCAGAATACTTTTCATATGAGATTGGGTGCTCTTCCATTTGCCATGGTATCTTTAATGGTCCAGTCTGAGAACAAGTTAAATCAATATTTACATTCATTTATTTTGCCTACAATATAAATATCCAAGGGCAGTGGTAAAACACATAATTTAGAATTTGTTTAAGCTCTAATTTGAATACAAGCATATCAAGAAGTTATTTTGCATTCTTAATCTTTGATTCCAGAAAATTTGAGCTTAAAAACATAGATCAGAAAGACAGTGTTTGCTTCTCTACATAATGGAATAACTGCTAATGAACTCTCCCTCCCACTCTAAACAACTAATGCAATTTGACAAAACATAAGAGGCCTTAATGACATATCATCACAATGATACAATGAAGATGGCTAGAGATGTAAAGAAGCAAAAGATACAGCCCACCATCGAGAAAAAAGCAGAGAACAGAATCAGAACTTAAGATGACCATGACAGTAAAATTAACACATAATGATTTTAGAACAGCTATTATAAAAACATTCAAAGACTTAAGGGAAACATGGCCTTATTGAGTAAACAGATTGAAAACCTCAGCATAGAAATGTAGGATAGAAAAACAAAGAGAGGAAAAGAAAAGAAAAAAAGAATAGTACCTAATGGAAGTCCAAGAACTGAAAAGTTCTATATCTGAAATAAAATTTACTGAATTGGCTTACGAATAGATAGGTATTTACAATATAAAACATCAGTGAACCTGAAGACTTGTAATAGATATTATATATTATAGATATCTATTTTACATATATATTAGGGGAAAAATGACCTAAATATCCCAAATTTGATGAAAAACTTCAACTTAAATCCAGAAATTTCGGCAAATCTTAAATAGATAATATATGAAAGGAAACCAAAAACCCTAAACAATAAATTTGAACTTAAAGCCAAAGATGGAAATAAACATTTTTAAAGTTTACAGAGAAATCAAAATATGATTTATGCATATATGGTACCTACATGAATTGTGACTGACTTCTCACTAAATACAAAAGTAAAACATCCTTAAACTGCTGAGTAAAAATCAATACAGTGTCTTACTATTTCTATTCAAAATTCTACAAAATTTCCAAGCCAGCACATAAGAAAAAAAAAAAAAATTGGAAAAATAGCTCACAGATGACATTATTATTTGCATAGAAAAATCTAAGGAATGTATGAAAAACATTACTGGAAATAATAAGCAAATTTATAAAAGTCATAGGATCAAGATCAGTAAAGAAAAATGATTGTATATCTGTATGCAAGCAAGCAGCAAACGATAAGAAGTTGAAATTTTAAGGATTTAAATTAAAAATTACATCAGAAACTAAAACATTGCTGAGAGAAAATTTGAGAGACCTAAATAAATGAAATATACAATGTTCATGGATTAGAAGATTCAATACTGGTAAGAAGTCAGCCTTACTTAAATTGACCAACACATTTAACACAATCGAATTTCAAACAAGCATTTTTATAGACATTGATATGTTGATTCTAAAATTAATATGAAAATGAAAACAGCATGGAACAGTCAAAACAATCTTGAAAAGAAGAAAACAATCAATGGGAAAGAAGAAAAGAAAAGTCTTTTCAACTTTTCAACAAATAAAACTAGAGCAGTTGATTAGGAAAAAAAAAAAAAAATCTGTGGTTCCGACCTCATATACACAAAATTAATTTAAGATTGACTATAAACTTAAAGGTAACATCCAAGTATTCATAGGTACACATTGTAGAGTACCTTCAAGACCTGAAAGTAGGCAAAGTTGTACTTGTTTTTGTTTTGTTTTGTTTTGTTTTGTTTTGTTTTGTTTTGTTTTGTTTTACTAATCTCTATGCCCAATGTGGTGCTTGAATCCACAACCCTGAGATCAAGAGTCACGTGCTCCACCCACTGACCCAGCCAAGCACCTCTAGGCAAAGATCTTTTAGACAAGGCATAGAAAACAATAACCTTAAAAGAGAAACTTGCATTGGACTTTATAAAAGTCACCATTAAGAAAATAGAAAGCAAGCCACAAATTGGGGGAAAAATGCTAATAACACATATATCTGACAAAAGCTTCATATAAAAAGGTAGGATATAAAAATATCTTTCAAATCAAACAACCCTATAAAAATGGACAGAAGATTTAAACAGACCTTCACAAAAGAAGACATACAGATGGTCATTGAACAGGAAAATATGAAAAGTCTATTGACATTAATAGTCAGGTCATCAGAGGAATGCAAATTAAAGCCACAATGGAAAAAATAAATAAATAAAGCCACAATGAAATACAACTTTACCTCATCAAATGACTAAAATTAAAAGGATGAATAATCCCAAATATTGGTGAAAATAGCAACTAAAACTCTTGTACATTACTGAGGAAAGTATAAAATGACACAATAATTTTAGAAAAATGTTAGGCAGTTTCTTAAAAATTGAACATACTCCTACCTAAAAGAGTATGACTCAAAAATTGTACTTCTACTTATATACCCAAGAGCAATTAAAAAACATTAATCAACTAAAAAGCTTGTACAAGAATTTACAAACTTTTCTTTTATTATAGCCCCAAAACTTTAAAATGACTCCTACGTTGTTGGTAACATTAGTGCATACATTTGTCAAAGCTAATTAAATTGTACACGTAAGATTTGTGCATTTAACTGTATGAATTTTACCCCAACTTTCCTTCAACTAAAAACAACAAAGTGGTTTGTTTCACTATTGTTAACCTCTTTTGATTCTACATACTTCCCATAGTTATCTCCTTCATCGTTTCCTTAATCCTGATGGTTCCAATGATTCTAAACTTAATTCAGAGCTTCTGAAAGTGGTGGAGACCCAGTCTACCAGTTAGTTAGGCAAAACTCTTAAAGCAATGGAAGGAAATAGGAAATTTAACCTGATGAACCTGCCTCGGAATTTCTGTGTTATGAACATAAAATTTTGGAACACATGGTTGGCGTACTTAGTAGCTAAATCATGAGTTTCAACGCTAGAATCAGTGAGAATGTGCCTAGTAAACCAGGGAATGTATATTGTTCTATTTACTGGACTAGGGAATGAAAAAAGCTCCTTGATTATTGGAACCCTCAGCTCCACTTTCATGAAGCCTCTCTGGATTCTCTCAGATAGCTCTATTTTTCTTCTTCAAATTCCCATAGAAATTTATACTTCTTTACTGTGCTTTGCATTTTAATTATGTCCATGTTGTATCACCCCTTTCTGGTCGGTATGCTCTTGAGGCTAAAAACTGTTTATTATCTCTGTCATTCATAGCACCTAATGTTATTTAATTTAGATCAGGAGCTTGGTAAAGGTTTTAAATATTCGATGGATTGAATTTGATTGGACTAGATGAAATAACCTTTATAGATAATAGAGTCACAGGTCAGGCAATATGAATAGGGATCTGAAGAATTAAATTCATTTGTGTTATCATAATAACAAAGTTATTGAAGACTCACCCTGGGAAGAAACTGAGCTGAGAAATTTTTAAAAATCAAAGATAAAGAAGGTATAGTATCTTCATTCAAAGTCCTATCATGCTGTCAGAGAAAAGACAATGTGTATAATTGATGTACAATAAAAAAGTGGAAAGTGTTGTGAAAAAAAGAGAGGGAGATATTAACACCTATGAAAATTCAAAAAGGGAAGAATATGGTTGCCTCTATTTTGACTCTTCTGTTGGAGAGCCTTGCTATCCATTACATCGAATTGAACTCATGTTCAGTGTAAGTATGCTGGGAAAGCCAAAGTAAATTCTAGTAAGAAGTTCTAGGGATTCTTTTGTCATAAAGAGAAAACCTTTTATAGAGGAGAATGTTCAGCATTCCTTCTAGAAATCAAGTGTGAGTGAATGGAAATGATGTCAAATTTTTTTTCCCCTTTCTTCCTGACAACAGAGACCACAAGCATGTGAGGAGCTCTGGTTTTTAATTGCATTTTTGTCCCTAACTTGATAGATGGCTTGGTCATTCACATAAGCCCTGTGTAACACATAGCCTTTGCATCTATAAAATTAGAGAATAGGACAGAATGGTTTTCAGGATCAAACTCAACTCTAAAAATGTCACAATTCTATGTTCTGTGGCTTTATGATTCTAATTATATCTGATAAGATCTTTCATGTGATTTGGTGATTGGAATGAGGTAGTCAGGTTTCCCAAACTTCATTGATCTGTATGCTAATTTCCTTGATAATGTTTTCAATAATACCAATGTTAAATATTTTTTTCTGAAAATCAAATGACTTCGTATTTAAATATATTCAGCATTGTCCTAAGTAATAATGTGCATGCAAGCATACATTTGAAGTGTTATATTTTCCTAATGCTCATTAAAATAAAAACATAACCATTAAATTTGTCCCTTGGCCACTAATGATACTGTATTCTACTTTAAGAAAAACTACTTCACCATACTAAGAAAGACTTATCCAATGTCTCTGGCTGTTGACGCTCAATCATAAATGTTATCAGAAGGGGTTAACCTATATGCAGCAGTATCTATAAAGACTAAAAAAATATATATGGAGCACTCAATCAGAATCTTCTAAATCCTGAGATTCAACTCTTAAGTGGGTATGTGCATTACCTGGAAAACAATTTGCAAAATAGATTTTTAAAGTTCAGAGTAAATTGGAGAAAAGGCTACATTACATTTGAACCTTAATAAATACTTAATAACCCATAAGACAAATAGCCATGAATTACTAGAATGATTTCAAGCACAGTGCTTCTGCATAGAGCAGGTTGGCTCTCTTATTTTTGCTCATTATAAAATAGGAGTTATAATACTGCAAAGTTTATTAGCTCTGTTGATTTGTGTATTTTATAAAATAAGACATTTGAATAATATGAAACCAGAACCATTAGGAAAATCTATTTCCCCTCTCTTCTTTCTCTTCTCTATCTAGTCTCCCCTGCCCAAGATAGCTGTAAAATGTCTTTCGCATAGAGAGGGAAAAAATGTGAAGATTCCTCTAACTCTGTTCTCTTTTATAGAGATTGTTTATTTCTTGAGTGAGAGGTATATGTGTGTGTGTGTGTGTGTGTGCATGCGCACGCGCGTGCGTGTGTGTATGTGTGTGTGTGTGTACAAGCTTAGGTCCTCAGGTGGAACCGTGGTTCCTGTGCTTTCGTCCTCGAAGCTGTTTTTCTGGAAGGGAATGGAGGCAGCTGTGTTTACAGCTCAAGTCTTGGCATACATTTACCAGAATCTATTATTCATATCATTCAGTATCAGGGAGAGATCTCAGGCCACCTGTCTATCTGACAAATTCACCCTTTTGTGAGCTTTCTGTTCATAGCAAATTATGTTCACATTGATGAATTGAGTTTTTATGAGCATTGCTAACTAACATTCTCACAGAAGGCCAGGGGCAAGAGCCTGCAAGTGTTGCTGGTCCACAAGTAAATGATAAAAAAAAAAAAAAAAAAAAAAAAAGAAAGAAAGAAAAAAATGGTAGTGTTTAAAGACAATTTGCCATGGAGGGATAGTTAAATCATTTGGCAGTGCCTTAATATTTATAATTCCAAGACTTTCCATAAATTATTGCAAATACTTTACTTATAACAAACAAAAACACAGGAAAAATCCACACATTAATTTTCTCTGTGGCATAGAATATTAAAAAAAAAAAATTGTTCCACATTTTGACAGGTAACCATTGACCAGGGCAAAACATGGAGTGGTTGAAGTATGCCCAGCATTAATAAATCCAGCAATTTTATACTATAATGTGGAAAACTTGCAGCAATTATGGCTTAAATTCCAGATTCGTATTTCCATAGATACAAAATGGATTTTTTTTTAATCTCTAGAAATCCTATACTGGTTATAAAGCTAAGCCATGTGGCATGAGTTAAATAAATGAGAGCAATCTTTCACAAAAGACTAACAGAAATCCTTCTAAATGGTGGGTGGGGAAATACCCTACATTCATGATAGAAATGAAGATTTCCTTCAGGTTACATATAGAATTGGTTCTTCTCTCGGGCTTCTGAGAGAAGTCCCCTGCATTTATTCTGACTCTTATTCTGCATTTCATTTAAAGCTGCTGAAAAAGAGGAGAGAATTTCACAAGAAAGACACATTCTAGTTTTACTATACCTACATTTCAAAGCTCTAATTCAGAATCTACTTAAAATGACAAACCTGCTTGGGTGGCAGATCAACCAGTCAGTGTGCATTTGAACTAAAAATTTTAAGCAGCAAAACAAATTTTACAGCATAGTGAGGAATCCCATCAATAAAAATCCATGTTCTCGGTTCACTACAGAACTGTGACCCTGTCATCCCCAAAGTCAGATTATCACCTTTGATAAAGTACGGTCTTATTCTCTTAAGTCTTAGTAAAAGTCAGTGGAAAATTTCTAAGCTCTTCACAGTAGCCTGCCAAAATGTGTCAGACACATCACCTTTCAATGCAAAGACACCATAGCACAAAGAACACTTGGCATCATCCCTTGAAAATGCACACCTTTCGGAGGAGCAAATGGGAAGTGTAGTCTGTTAAACACCATATGTGAGGGAGCCGCACCAGTCTCATTTCTCCTTCCAAATGCTACAAGCTGCTACCTCGATGTGGTGTGTGTGACTCTGGGACAAAACTGGTGACAGCCAAGTGCCTACCTGGTCCCAATGTCAGGAAGCCTGTTGACCACTTGACTGTACTGCTCCGTATGCAACTACGTTTTTGTACCCCTGAGAAATAGACTGCCTAGGCCTCTATGTCAATGGACTAGCCTACGTGACACTTGCAGACGTGCCAGTGGTGGCCATTGCCCTCAGAGATTGGGTTTGCCATCCTTAAGCTACGGGGAGATGCAGAGGCAGGCAATTAGAACCCTTTTTCTTTTGTTGTTTACTTTTCCTTCTGGTCTAAATATATTACAGATAGATGTTTATGTCTTATCAAGAAGAAATTTTGAGAGAGTCATGGCAACGGAATGTTGCAATCACAGGTTTGACTGGAATTCTCCGTGGTAAGCATGGTGACCATTCATCCCAGATCCCCTGTACTCGTTGCGTTTTCACACGGTCCGTCCTTTTTTGCAACCCTGTTCCTAGTTTCATTCAGAAAATATGGAAAAATGCAGCTTTAAGGCA